>NW_028270178.1:55986402-57186402 GCF_037043375.1 Chiloscyllium plagiosum
ACCCGCTCTCTCTCGCTCTCTGAAACCCCCTCTCTCTAAACCCCTCTCTCTCACGCTCCCTCTCTCACCCCCCTCATCCTCCCTCTCTCTCTCACACGCTCTCTCTCGCTCCCTCAAACCCCCTCTCTCTCAACCCCCTCTCTCTCACCCTCTCTCTCTGACCCCCTCATCCTCCTCTCTCTCTCTCACCCGCTCTCTCTCGCTCTCTCAAACCACCTCGCTCTCTAAAACCCCTCTCTCTCACCCTCTCTCTCTAACCCTCCTCATCCTCCTCTCTCTCTCTCACCAGCTCTCTCTCGCTCTCTCAAATCCACTCTCTCTCAACCCCTCTCTCTCACCCTCTCTCTCACCCCCTCATTCTCCTCCCTCTCTCTCACCCGCTCTCTCTTGCTCTCTCAAACACCTTCGCTCACACCCTCTCTCACCCCTCTCATCCTCGTCTGTCTCTCTCACCCGCTCTAACTCGCTCTCTCAAACCCCCTCTCTCTCTCAACCCTTCTTTCTCACCCTCTCTCTCTCACCGCCTCATCCTCCACTCTCTCTCTCTCACCCGCTCTCTCTCCCTCTCTCAAACCCCCTCGGTCTCTCAACCCCTCTCTCTCACCCTCTCTCTCTCACCGCCCTCATCCTCCTCCCCCTGTCTCACCCGCGCTCTCTCACTCGCTCGCTCTCTCAACTCCCCTCTCTCTCAACCCCTCTCTCGCACCCTCTCTCTCTCATCCCCCTCATCCTCCTCTCTCTCTCACCCACTCTCTTGTACTCTCAAACGTCCTCTCTCTCAACCCCTCGCTCTCACCCTCTCTCTCTCACCCACCCCCTCATCCTCCTCACTCTCTCTCACCCGCTCTCTCACTCTCTCAAACCACCTCTCTCTCTCAACCCCTCTCTCTCATCCTCTCTCTCTCTCACACCCCCCTCATCCCCCTCTCTCTCTCACCCATT
Organism: Chiloscyllium plagiosum; assembly: GCF_037043375.1. NCBI lineage: Eukaryota > Metazoa > Chordata > Chondrichthyes > Orectolobiformes > Hemiscylliidae > Chiloscyllium > Chiloscyllium plagiosum. Next base: position 55,987,345 of record NW_028270178.1, read on the forward strand.
CTCTCTCGCTCTCTCAAACCACCTCTCTCTCTCAACCCATCTCTCTCACCTTCTCTCTCTCACGCCCCTCCTCCTCCTCTCTCTCTCACCCGCTCTCTCTCGCTCTCTCAAACCTCCTCTCTCTCTAAACCCCTCTCTCACACCCTCTCTCTCACCCACTCATCGTCCTCTCGCTCTCTCAACACTCTCTCTCACCCCCTCATCCTCCTCTCTCTCTCTCTCACCCGCTCTCTCTCGCTCTCTCAAACCACCCCTCACTCTAAAACCCCTCTCTCTCACACTCTCTCTCTCTCACCCCTCATCCTCCTCTCTCTCTCTCCCCCCCGCGCTCTCTCGCTCCCTCAAACCACTCTCTCTCTAAAACCCCTCTCTCTCACCCCCCTCATCCTCCTCTCTCTCACCCGCTTTCTCTCGCTCTCTCAAACCCCTCTCTCTCTAAAACCCCTATCTCTCACCCTCTGTATCGCACCCCCCTCATCCTCCTCTATCTCTCTCACCCCACTCTCTCTTGCTCCCGCAAACCCCCTCTCTCTCTGAAACCCTCTCTCACCCTCTCTCTCTCACACCCGTCTCATCCTCTTCTCTCTCTCTCTGTCACCCGCCATCTCTCGCTCTCTCAAACCCCGTCTCTCTCTATAACTCCTCTCTCTCACCCTCTCTCTCATCCCCCTGATCCTCTTCTCTCTGTCTCTCTCACCCGCTCTCTCGCTCTCTCAAAACCCCTCTCTCTCTAAACCCCTCTCTCTCACCCTCCCTCTCTCACCCCTCTTCCCCCACCTCCTCTCTCTCTCTCACCCGCTCTCTCGCTCCCTCAAACATCCTCTCTCTCAACCCCTCTCTCCTCAACCTCTCTCTCACCCCCTCATCCTCCTCTCTCTCACCCGCTCTCTCTCGCTCTCTCAAACCCCCTCTCTCTCTCAACCCCTCTCTCTCAACCTCTCTCTCTCCCCCCTCATCCTCCTCTCTCTCTCACCCGCTCTAACTCGCTCTCTCAAACACCCCCTCTCTCTTAACCCCTCTCTCTCAACCTCTCTCTCTCACCCCCTCATCGTCCTCGCACTCTCTCACCCGCTCTCTCTTGCTATCTCAAACCCCTTCTCTCTCTAAACCCCTCTCTCTCACCCTCTCTCTCTCACCGCCCTCATCCTCCTCTCTCTCTCTCACCCACTCTCCTGTACTCTCAAACGTCCTCTCTCTCAACCCCTTGCTCTCACCCTCTCTCTCTCACCCCCCCTCATCCTCCTCTCTCTCTCTCACCCATTCTCTCTCGCTCTCTCAAACCACCTCGCTCTCTCAACCCATCTCTCCCACCTTCTCTCTCTCACGCCCCTCATCCTCCTCTCTCCCACCTGCTCTCTCTCAAACCCCCTCTCTCTCTAAAACCCCTCTCTCTCACACTCTCTCTCTCACCCCCTCCTCCTCCTCCTCTCTCTCTCACCCGCTCTCTCTCGCTCTCTGAAACCCCCTCTCTCTAAACCCCTCTCTCTCACGCTCCCTCTCTCACCCCCCTCATCCTCCCTCTCTCTCTCACACGCTCTCTCTCGCTCCCTCAAACCCCCTCTCTCTCAACCCCTCTCTCTCACCCTCTCTCTCTCACCCCCTCATCCTCCTCTCTCTCTCTCACCCGCTCTCTCTCGCTCTCTCAAACCACTTCGCTCTCTAAAACCCCTCTCTCTCACCCTCTCTCTCTAAGGAGAAAGTGAGGTCTGCAGATGCTGGAGATCAAAGTTGAAACTTTATTGCTGGAACAGCACAGCGGGTCAGGCAGCATCCAGGGAACAGGAGATTCGACGTTTCGGGCACAGGCCCTTCTTCAGGAATGAGCAGAGAGTGTTCAGCAGGAGAAGATAAAAGGGAGGGAGGAGGGACTTGGAGGAGGGGAGTTGGAAATGTGATAGGTGGAAAGAGGTCAAGGTGAGGGTGATAGGTCGGAGTAGGATGGAGGCGGAGAGGTCAAGAAGAAGACTGCAGGTCAGGAAGGCGGTGCCGGGCTGGAGGGATCCGGCTGAGACAAGGTGGGGGGAGGGGGGATGAAGAAACTGGTGAAGTCCAAGTTCATCCCCTGCGGTTGGAGGGTTCCCAGTCGGAAGATAAGACGCTCCTCCTCCGACCGTCGGGTTGTTGTGGTTTGGCGGTGGATGAGTCCAATGACCTGCATATCCTCGGTGGAGTGGGAGGGGGAGTTGAAATGCTGTGCCACAGGTTGGTTGGGTTGGTTCGTCCGGGTGGCCCAGAGGTGCTCTCTGAATCGCTCCGCAAGTAGGCGGCCTGTCTCCCCAATATAGAGGAGGCCACACCGGCTGCAGCGGATGCAGTAGATGATGTGGGTGGAGGTGCAGGTGAATCTGTGGCGGATATGGAAGTTTCCCTTGGGGCCTTGGAGAGAAGTGAGGGGGGAGGTGTGGGCGCAAGTGTTGCACCTCCTGCGGTTGCAAGGGAAGGTGCCGGGAGTGGTGGTTGGGTCGGTGGGGGGTGTGGATCTGACAAGGGAGTCGCGGAGGGAGTGGTCTCTACGGAAAGCTGATAGGGGAGGGGAGGGAAATATATCCTTGGTGCTGGGGTCTGTTTGGAGGTGGCGGAAATGGCGGCGGATGATGCGCTGTACATGGAGATTGGTGGGGTGGTAGGTGAGGACCAGTGGGGTTCTGTCCTGGTGGCGGTTGGAGGGGCGGGGCTCAAGGGCGGAGGAGCGGGAAGTGGAGGAGATGCGGTGGAGGGCACCGTCGACCACGTCGGGGGGGAAATTGCGGTCCTTGAAGAAGGAGGCCATCTGTGTTGTACGTATTTTGAACTGGTCCTCCTGGGAGCAGATGCGGCGGAGACGAAGGAATTGGGAGAATGGGATGGCGTTTTTACAGGGGGCAGGATGGGAGGAGGTGTAGTCCAGGTAGCTGTGGGAGTCGGTAGGTTTGTAGTAGATGTCCGTGTTGATTCGGTCGCCTGAGATAGAAACAGAAAGGTCTAGGAAGGGGAGGGAGGAGTCCGAGACTGTCCAGGTGAATTTGAGGTCGGGGTGGAAGGTGTTCGTGAAGTGGATGAACTGTTCAACCTCCTCGTGGGAGCACGAGGTAGCGCCGATACAGTCATCAATGTAGCGAAGAAAAAGATGGGGGGTGGGGCCAGTGTAGTTGCGGAAGATGGATTGTTCCACATACCCTACGAAGAGGCAGGCATAGCTGGGGCCCATGCGGGTGCCCATGGCTACTCCTTTTGTTTGGAGAAAGTGGGAGGATTGGAAAGAAAAGTTGTTCAGGGTGAGGACCAGTTCGGTCAGTCGAAGGAGGGTGTCGGTGGAAGGGTACTGGGTGGTACGGCGGGAAAGGAAGAAACGGAGTGCTTTGAGTCCTTCGTGATGGGGAATGGAGGTGTACAGGGACTGGATGTCCATGGTGAAGATGAGGCGTTGGTGACCGGGAAAGCGGAAATCCTGGAGGAGGTGGAGGGCGTGGGTGGTGTCACGAATGTAGGTGGGGAGTTCTTGGACTAATGGGGACAGGACCGTGTCGAGGTATGCCGAGATGAGTTCGGTTGGGCAGGAGCAGGCTGAGACGATGGGTCGTCCGGGGCAGTCAGGTTTGTGGATTTTGGGCAGGAGGTAGAAACGGGCGGTGCGGGGTTGTGGGACTATGAGGTTGGAGGCGGTGGATGGGAGGTCCCCTGAGGTGATGAGGTTATGGACGGTCTGGGAGATGATGGTTTGGTGGTGGGGGGTGGGGTCATGGTCAAGGGGACGGTAGGAGGAGGTATCTGCGAGCTGGCGTTTGGCCTCAGCGGTGTAAAGGTCAGTGCGCCAAACTACTACTGCGCCTCCCTTGTCGTAGGGGAGACAGGCCGCCTACTTGCGGAGCGATTCAGAGAGCACCTCTGGGCCACCCGGACGAACCAACCCAACCAACCTGTGGCACAGCATTTCAACTCCCCCTCCCACTCCACCGAGGATATGCAGGTCATTGGACTCATCCACCGCCAAACCACAACAACCCGACGGTCGGAGGAGGAGCGTCTTATCTTCCGACTGGGAACCCTCCAACCGCAGGGGATGAACTTGGACTTCACCAGTTTCTTCATCCCCCCTCCCCCCACCTTGTCTCAGCCGGATCCCTCCAGCCCGGCACCGCCTTCCTGACCTGCAGTCTTCTTCTTGACCTCTCCGCCTCCATCCTACTCCGACCTATCACCCTCACCTTGACCTCTTTCCACCTATCACATTTCCAACTCCCCTCCTCCAAGTCCCTCCTCCCTACCTTTTATCTTCTCCTGCTGAACACTCTCTGCTCATTCCTGAAGGGCCTGTGCCCGAAACGTCGAATCTCCTGTTCCCTGGATGCTGCCTGACCCGCTGTGCTGTTCCAGCAATAAAGTTTCAACCCTCTCTCTCTAACCCTCCTCATCCTCCTCTCTCTCTCTCACCAGCTCTCTCTCGCTCTCTCAAATCCACTCTCTCTCAACCCCTCTCTCTCACCCTCTCTCTCACCCCCTCATTCTCCTCCCTCTCTCTCACCCGCTCTCTCTTGCTCTCTCAAACACCTTCGCTCACACCCTCTCTCACCCCTCTCATCCTCGTCTGTCTCTCTCACCCGCTCTAACTCGCTCTCTCAAACCCCCTCTCTCTCTCAACCCTTCTTTCTCACCCTCTCTCTCTCACCGCCTCATCCTCCACTCTCTCTCTCTCACCCGCTCTCTCTCCCTCTCTCAAACCCCCTCGGTCTCTCAACCCCTCTCTCTCACCCTCCCTCTCTCACCCCCTCATCCTCCTCTCTCTCTCTCACCCACTCTCTCTCGCTCTCTCAAACCCCCTCTCTCTCTAAACCCCCTCTCTCTCACTCTCTCTCTCTCACCCCCTTATGCTCCTCTCTCCCTCTCACCAGCACTCTCTCGCTCTCTCAAACCCCTCTCTCTCTAAAACCCCTCTCTCTCACCCTCTCTCTCTCACTGCCCTCATCCTCCTCTCTCTCTCTCACCCATTCTCTTGTACTCTCAAACGTCCTCTCTCTCAACCCCTCGCTCTCACCCTCTCTCTCTCACCCCCCTCATCCTGCTCACTCTCTCTCACCCGCTTTCTCACTCTCTCAAACCACCTCTCTCTCAACCCCTCTCTCTCACCCTCTCTCTCACACCCCCCTCATCCTCCTCGCTCTCTCTCACCCATTTTCTCTCTCGCTCTCTCAAACCACCTCTCTCTCAACCCATCTCTCTCTCAACCCATCTCTCTCACCTTCTCTCTCTCACGCCCCTCATCCTCCTCTCTCTCACCTGCTCTCTCTCAAACCCCCTCTCTCTCTAAAACCCCTCTCTCTCACACTCTCTCTCTCACCCCCTCCTCCTCCTCCTCTCTCTCTCACCCGCTCTCTCTCGCTCTCTGAAACCCCCTCTCTCTAAACCCCTCTCTCTCACGCTCCCTCTCTCACCCCCCTCATCCTCCCTCTCTCTCTCACACGCTCTCTCTCGCTCCCTCAAACCCCCTCTCTCTCAACCCCTCTCTCTCACCCTCTCTCTCTGACCCCCTCATCCTCCTCTCTCTCTCTCACCCGCTCTCTCTCGCTCTCTCAAACCACCTCGCTCTCTAAAACCCCTCTCTCTCACCCTCTCTCTCTAACCCTCCTCATCCTCCTCTCTCTCTCTCACCAGCTCTCTCTCGCTCTCTCAAATCCACTCTCTCTCAACCCCTCTCTCTCACCCTCTCTCTCACCCCCTCATTCTCCTCCCTCTCTCTCACCCGCTCTCTCTTGCTCTCTCAAACACCTTCGCTCACACCCTCTCTCACCCCTCTCATCCTCGTCTGTCTCTCTCACCCGCTCTAACTCGCTCTCTCAAACCCCCTCTCTCTCTCAACCCTTCTTTCTCACCCTCTCTCTCTCACCGCCTCATCCTCCACTCTCTCTCTCTCACCCGCTCTCTCTCCCTCTCTCAAACCCCCTCGGTCTCTCAACCCCTCTCTCTCACCTCTCTCTCTCACCGCCCTCATCCTCCTCCCCCTGTCTCACCCGCGCTCTCTCACTCGCTCGCTCTCTCAACTCCCCTCTCTCTCAACCCCTCTCTCGCACCCTCTCTCTCTCATCCCCCTCATCCTCCTCTCTCTCTCACCCACTCTCTTGTACTCTCAAACGTCCTCTCTCTCAACCCCTCGCTCTCACCCTCTCTCTCTCACCCACCCCTCATCCTCCTCACTCTCTCTCACCCGCTCTCTCACTCTCTCAAACCACCTCTCTCTCTCAACCCCTCTCTCTCATCCTCTCTCTCTCACACCCCCCTCATCCCCCTCTCTCTCTCACCCATTCTCTCTCGCTCTCTCAAACCACCTCTCTCTCTCAACCCATCTCTCTCACCTTCTCTCTCTCACGCCCCTCCTCCTCCTCTCTCTCTCACCCGCTCTCTCTCGCTCTCTCAAACCTCCTCTCTCTCTAAACCCCTCTCTCACACCCTCTCTCTCACCCACTCATCGTCCTCTCGCTCTCTCAACACTCTCTCTCACCCCCCTCATCCTCCTCTCTCTCTCTCTCACCCGCTCTCTCTCGCTCTCTCAAACCACCCCCTCACTCTAAAACCCCTCTCTCTCACACTCTCTCTCTCTCACCCCTCATCCTCCTCTCTCTCTCTCCCCCCCGCGCTCTCTCGCTCCCTCAAACCACTCTCTCTCTAAAACCCCTCTCTCTCACCCCCCTCATCCTCCTCTCTCTCACCCGCTTTCTCTCGCTCTCTCAAAACCCCTCTCTCTCTAAAACCCCTATCTCTCACCCTCTGTATCGCACCCCCCTCATCCTCCTCTATCTCTCTCACCCACTCTCTCTTGCTCCCGCAAACCCCCTCTCTCTCTGAAACCCCTCTCTCACCCTCTCTCTCTCACACCCGTCTCATCCTCTTCTCTCTCTCTCTGTCACCCGCCATCTCTCGCTCTCTCAAACCCCGTCTCTCTCTATAACTCCTCTCTCTCACCCTCTCTCTCATCCCCCTGATCCTCTTCTCTCTGTCTCTCTCACCCGCTCTCTCGCTCTCTCAAAACCCCTCTCTCTCTAAACCCCTCTCTCTCACCCTCCCTCTCTCACCCCCTCATCCTCCTCTCTCTCTCTCACCCGCTCTCTCGCTCCCTCAAACATCCTCTCTCTCAACCCCTCTCTCTCAACCTCTCTCTCACCCCCTCATCCTCCTCTCTCTCACCCGCTCTCTCTCGCTCTCTCAAACCCCCTCTCTCTCTCAACCCCTCTCTCTCAACCTCTCTCTCTCCCCCCTCATCCTCCTCTCTCTCTCACCCGCTCTAACTCGCTCTCTCAAACACCCCCTCTCTCTTAACCCCTCTCTCTCAACCTCTCTCTCTCACCCCCTCATCGTCCTCGCACTCTCTCACCCGCTCTCTCTTGCTATCTCAAACCCCTTCTCTCTCTAAAACCCCTCTCTCTCACCCTCTCTCTCTCACCGCCCTCATCCTCCTCTCTCTCTCTCACCCACTCTCCTGTACTCTCAAACGTCCTCTCTCTCAACCCCTTGCTCTCACCCTCTCTCTCTCACCCCCCCTCATCCTCCTCTCTCTCTCTCACCCATTCTCTCTCGCTCTCTCAAACCACCTCGCTCTCTCAACCCATCTCTCCCACCTTCTCTCTCTCACGCCCCTCATCCTCCTCTCTCCCACCTGCTCTCTCTCAAACCCCCTCTCTCTCTAAAACCCCTCTCTCTCACACTCTCTCTCTCACCCCCTCCTCCTCCTCCTCTCTCTCTCACCCGCTCTCTCTCGCTCTCTGAAACCCCCTCTCTCTAAACCCCTCTCTCTCACGCTCCCTCTCTCACCCCCCTCATCCTCCCTCTCTCTCTCACACGCTCTCTCTCGCTCCCTCAAACCCCCTCTCTCTCAACCCCTCTCTCTCACCCTCTCTCTCTCACCCCCTCATCCTCCTCTCTCTCTCTCACCCGCTCTCTCTCGCTCTCTCAAACCACCTCGCTCTCTAAAACCCTCTCTCTCACCCTCTCTCTCTAAGGAGAAAGTGAGGTCTGCAGATGCTGGAGATCAAAGTTGAAACTTTATTGCTGGAACAGCACAGCGGGTCAGGCAGCATCCAGGGAACAGGAGATTCGACGTTTCGGGCACAGGCCCTTCTTCAGGAATGAGCAGAGAGTGTTCAGCAGGAGAAGATAAAAGGTAGGGAGGAGGGACTTGGAGGAGGGGAGTTGGAAATGTGATAGGTGGAAAGAGGTCAAGGTGAGGGTGATAGGTCGGAGTAGGATGGAGGCGGAGAGGTCAAGAAGAAGACTGCAGGTCAGGAAGGCGGTGCCGGGCTGGAGGGATCCGGCTGAGACAAGGTGGGGGGAGGGGGGATGAAGAAACTGGTGAAGTCCAAGTTCATCCCCTGCGGTTGGAGGGTTCCCAGTCGGAAGATAAGACGCTCCTCCTCCGACCGTCGGGTTGTTGTGGTTTGGCGGTGGATGAGTCCAATGACCTGCATATCCTCGGTGGAGTGGGAGGGGGAGTTGAAATGCTGTGCCACAGGTTGGTTGGGTTGGTTCGTCCGGGTGGCCCAGAGGTGCTCTCTGAATCGTTCCGCAAGTAGGCGGCCTGTCTCCCCAATATAGAGGAGGCCACACCGGCTGCAGCGGATGCAGTAGATGATGTGGGTGGAGGTGCAGGTGAATCTGTGGCGGATATGGAAGTTTCCCTTGGGGCCTTGGAGAGAAGTGTGGGGGGAGGTGTGGGCGCAAGTGTTGCACCTCCTGCGGTTGCAAGGGAAGGTGCCGGGAGTGGTGGTTGGGTCGGTGGGGGGTGTGGATCTGACAAGGGAGTCGCGGAGGGAGTGGTCTCTACGGAAAGCTGATAGGGGAGGGGAGGGAAATATATCCTTGGTGCTGGGGTCTGTTTGGAGGTGGCGGAAATGGCGGCGGATGATGCGCTGTACATGGAGATTGGTGGGGTGGTAGGTGAGGACCAGTGGGGTTCTGTCCTGGTGGCGGTTGGAGGGGCGGGGCTCAAGGGCGGAGGAGCGGGAAGTGGAGGAGATGCGGTGGAGGGCACCGTCGACCACGTCGGGGGGGAAATTGCGGTCCTTGAAGAAGGAGGCCATCTGTGTTGTACGTATTTTGAACTGGTCCTCCTGGGAGCAGATGCGGCGGAGACGAAGGAATTGGGAGAATGGGATGGCGTTTTTACAGGGGGCAGGATGGGAGGAGGTGTAGTCCAGGTAGCTGTGGGAGTCGGTAGGTTTGTAGTAGATGTCCGTGTTGATTCGGTCGCCTGAGATAGAAACAGAAAGGTCTAGGAAGGGGAGGGAGGAGTCCGAGACTGTCCAGGTGAATTTGAGATCGGGGTGGAAGGTGTTCGTGAAGTGGATGAACTGTTCTACCTCCTCGTGGGAGCACGAGGTAGCGCCGATACAGTCATCAATGTAGCGAAGAAAAAGATGGGGGGTGGGGCCAGTGTAGTTGCGGAAGATGGATTGTTCCACATACCCTACGAAGAGGCAGGCATAGCTGGGGCCCATGCGGGTGCCCATGGCTACTCCTTTTGTTTGGAGAAAGTGGGAGGATTGGAAAGAAAAGTTGTTCAGGGTGAGGACCAGTTCGGTCAGTCGAAGGAGGGTGTCGGTGGAAGGGTACTGGGTGGTACGGCGGGAAAGGAAGAAACGGAGTGCTTTGAGTCCTTCGTGATGGGGAATGGAGGTGTACAGGGACTGGATGTCCATGGTGAAGATGAGGCGTTGGTGACCGGGAAAGCGGAAATCCTGGAGGAGGTGGAGGGCGTGGGTGGTGTCACGAACGTAGGTGGGGAGTTCTTGGACTAATGGGGACAGGACCGTGTCGAGGTATGCCGAGATGAGTTCGGTTGGGCAGGAGCAGGCTGAGACGATGGGTCGTCCGGGGCAGTCAGGTTTGTGGATTTTGGGCAGGAGGTAGAAACGGGCGGTGCGGGGTTGTGGGACTATGAGGTTGGAGGCGGTGGATGGGAGGTCCCCTGAGGTGATGAGGTTATGGACGGTCTGGGAGATGATGGTTTGGTGGTGGGGGGTGGGGTCATGGTCAAGGGGACGGTAGGAGGAGGTATCTGCGAGCTGGCGTTTGGCCTCAGCGGTGTAAAGGTCAGTGCGCCAAACTACTACTGCGCCTCCCTTGTCGTAGGGGAGACAGGCCGCCTACTTGCGGAGCGATTCAGAGAGCACCTCTGGGCCACCCGGACGAACCAACCCAACCAACCTGTGGCACAGCATTTCAACTCCCCCTCCCACTCCACCGAGGATATGCAGGTCATTGGACTCATCCACCGCCAAACCACAACAACCCGACGGTCGGAGGAGGAGCGTCTTATCTTCCGACTGGGAACCCTCCAACCGCAGGGGATGAACTTGGACTTCACCAGTTTCTTCATCCCCCCTCCCCCCACCTTGTCTCAGCCGGATCCCTCCAGCCCGGCACCGCCTTCCTGACCTGCAGTCTTCTTCTTGACCTCTCCGCCTCCATCCTACTCCGACCTATCACCCTCACCTTGACCTCTTTCCACCTATCACATTTCCAACTCCCCTCCTCCAAGTCCCTCCTCCCTACCTTTTATCTTCTCCTGCTGAACACTCTCTGCTCATTCCTGAAGGGCCTGTGCCCGAAACGTCGAATCTCCTGTTCCCTGGATGCTGCCTGACCCGCTGTGCTGTTCCAGCAATAAAGTTTCAACCCTCTCTCTCTAACCCTCCTCATCCTCCTCTCTCTCTCTCACCAGCTCTCTCTCGCTCTCTCAAATCCACTCTCTCTCAACCCCTCTCTCTCACCCTCTCTCTCACCCCCTCATTCTCCTCCCTCTCTCTCACCCGCTCTCTCTTGCTCTCTCAAACACCTTCGCTCACACCCTCTCTCACCCCTCTCATCCTCGTCTGTCTCTCTCACCCGCTCTAACTCGCTCTCTCAAACCCCTCTCTCTCTCAACCCTTCTTTCTCACCCTCTCTCTCTCACCGCCTCATCCTCCACTCTCTCTCTCTCACCCGCTCTCTCTCCCTCTCTCAAACCCCTCGGTCTCTCAACCCCTCTCTCTCACCCTCCCTCTCTCACCCCCTCATCCTCCTCTCTCTCTCTCACCCACTCTCTCTCGCTCTCTCAAACCCCCTCTCTCTCTAAACCCCCTCTCTCTCACTCTCTCTCTCTCACCCCCTTATGCTCCTCTCTCCCTCTCACCAGCACTCTCTCGCTCTCTCAAACCCCTCTCTCTCTAAAACCCCTCTCTCTCACCCTCTCTCTCTCACTGCCCTCATCCTCCTCTCTCTCTCTCACCCATTCTCTTGTACTCTCAAACGTCCTCTCTCTCAACCCCTCGCTCTCACCCTCTCTCTCTCACCCCCCTCATCCTGCTCACTCTCTCTCACCCGCTTTCTCACTCTCTCAAACCACCTCTCTCTCAACCCCTCTCTCTCACCCTCTCTCTCTCACACCCCCCTCATCCTCCTCGCTCTCTCTCACCCATTCTCTCTCGCTCTCTCAAACCACCTCTCTCTCAACCATCTCTCTCTCAACCCATCTCTCTCACCTTCTCTCTCTCACGCCCCTCATCCTCCACTCTCTCACCTGCTCTCTCTCAAACCCCCTCTCTCTCTAAAACCCCTCTCTCTCACCCTCTCTCTCTCTCACGCCCCTCATCCTCCTCTCTCTCTCACACCCGCACTCTCACGCTCTATCAAACCCCCTCTCTCACTAAAACCCCTCTCTCTCACCCTCTCTCTCTCACTCCCCTCATCCTCCTCTCTCTCTCACACCCGCACTCTCACGCTCTATCAAACCCCCTCACTCACTAAAACCCATCTCTCTCACCCTCTCTCTCACCCCCCTCATCATCCTCTCGCTCTCTCAACACTCTCTCTCACCCACCTCATCCTCCTCTCTCTCCATAACCCCTCTCTCTCACCCTCGGTCTCTCACCCCCCTCATCCTCCTCTCTCTCTCTCACCCGCTTTCTCTCGCTCTCTCAAACCCCCTCTCTCTAAAACCGCCATCTCTCACCCTTTCTCTCTCACCCCCCTCATCCTCCTCTCTCTCTCAACTGCGCTCTCTCGCTCTCTCAAACCCCCTCTCTCTCTCAAACCCTCTCTCTCACCCTCTCTTTCTCACCCCCTCATCCTCCTCTCTCTCTCACCCGCTCTCTCGCTCTCTCAAACCCCCTCTCTCTAAAACCCCTCTCTCTCTCTCACCCCCCCTCTCACCCTCCTCTCCCTCACTCTCTCTCACCTGCTCTCTCTCGCTGTCTCAAACCCCCACTCTCACTAAAACCACCCTCTCTCACCCCCTCTCTCTCACCCCCTCATCCTCCGCTCACTCTCTCACCTGCTCTCTCAAACCCCCTCTCTCTCTCAACCCCTCTCGCTCACCTTCTCTTTCTCACCCCCCTCATCCTCCTCTCTCTCTCTCACCTGCTCTGTCTCGCTCTCTCAACCCCTCTCTCTCACCCTCTCTTCTCACCCCCTCATCCTCCTCTCTCTCTCTCACCTGCTCTCTCTCGCTCTCTCAAACCCCCTGTCTCTCTCAACCCCTCTCGCTCACCTTCTCTTTCTCACCCCCCTCATCCTCCTCTCTCTCTCACCCGCTCTCTCTCGCTCTCTCACACCCCCTATCTCTCTCAACCACTTTCTCTCACCCTCTCTCTCTCCCACCGCTCTCATCCTCCTCTCTCTCTCTCACCTGCGCTGTCTCGCTCTCTCAAATCCCCTCTCTCTCAACCCGTCTCTCTCACCCTCTCTCTCTTTCACCCCCCTCATCCGCCTACCTCTCTTTCACCCGCTCTCTTAAACCCCCTCTCTCTCTCAACCCCTCTCTCTCACCCTCTCTCTCTCACTCCCCTCATCCTCCTCTCTCTCTCACCTGCTCTCACGCGCTCTCTAAAAGCCCGTCTCTCTCTAAAACCCTCTCTCTCACCCTCTCACTCTCACCCCCCTCATCCTCCTCTCTCCCCCTCACCTATTCTCTCTCGCTCTCTCAAACCCCCTCTCTCTCTCAACCCATCTCTCTCACCCTCTCTCTCTCAAGCCCCTCATCCTCCTCTCTCTCACCCGCTCTCTCTCAAATCCCTCTCTCTCTAAAACCCTTCTCTCTCACCCTCTCTCTCACCCCCTCATCCTCCTCTTCTCTCTCTCACCCTCTCTCACTCACTGCCTTCATCCTCCTCTCTCTCTCTCACCCGCTCTCTCAAACCACCTCTCTCTTGCAACCCCTCTCTCTCACCCTCTCTCTCACCCTCCTCCTCCTCTCTCTCTCACCCGCTCTATCTCGCTCTCTCAAACCTCCTCTCTCTCTAAACCCCTCTCTCACACCCTCTCTCTCACCCACTCATCGTCCTCTTGCTCTCTCACACACTCTCTCACCCCCTCATCCTCCTCTCTCTCTCTCACCCGCACTCTCATGCTCTATCAAACCCCCTCTCTCACTAAAACCCCTCTCTCTCACCCGCTCTCTCTCACCCCCCTCATCATCCTCTCGCTCTCTCAACACTCTCTCTCACCCCCCTCATCCTCCTCTCTCTCTCTCTCACCCGCTCTCTCTCGCTCTCTCAAACCACCCCCTCACTCTAAAACCCCTCTCTCTCACACTCTCTCTCTCACCCCCCTCATCCTCCTCTCTCTCTCTCTCACCCGCGCTCACTCGCTCCCTCAAACCCCTCTCTCTCCAAAACCCCTCTCTCTCACCCCCCTCATCCGCCTCTCTCTCTCTCACCCGCTTTCTCTCGCTCTCTCAAAACCCCTCTCTCTCTAAAACCCCTATCTCTCACCCTCTGTATCTCACCCCCCTCATCCTCCTCTATCTCTCTCACCCACTCTCTCTTGCTCCCGCAAACCCCTTCTCTCTCTGAAACCCCTCTCTCACCCTCTCTCTCACCCCCCTCATCCTCCTCTCTCTCTCTCTCACCCGCTCTCTCTCGCTCTCTCAAAACCCCTCTCTCTCTAAACCCCTCTCTCTCACCCTCCCTCTCTCACCCCCTCATCCTCCTATCCCTCTCTCACCCGCACTCTCGCTCTCTCAAACCCCCTCTCTCTCTCAACCACTCTCTCTCACCCTCTCTCTCTCACCCCCTCATCCTCCTCTCTCTCACCCGCTCTCTATCGCTCTCTCAAACCCCCTCTCTCTCTCAACCCCTCTCTCTCAATCTCTCTCACCCCCCTCATTCTCCTCCCTCTCTCTCACCCGCTCTCTCTTGCTCTCTCAAACACCTTCTCTCACACCCTCTCTCACCCCCTCATCCTCCTCGCACTCTCTCACCCGCTCTCTCTTGCTATCTCAAACCCCTTCTCTCTCTTAAACCCCTCTCTCTCACCCTCTCTCTCTCACCGCCCTCATCCTCCTCTCTCTCTCTCACCCACTCTCCTGTACTCTCAAACGTCCTCTCTCTCAACCCCTTGCTCTCACCCTCTCTCTCTCACCCCCCCTCATCCTCCTCTCTCTCTCACCCAGTCTCTCTCGTTCTCTCAAACCACCTCTCTCTCTCAACCCATCTCTCTCACCTTCTCTCTCTCACGCCCCTCATCCTCCTCTCTCTCACCTGCTCTCTCTCAAACCCCCTCTCTCTCTAAAACCCCTCTCTCTCACCCTCCTCTCTCTCACACGCTCTCACACACGCTCTCTCAAACCACCCCCTCACTCTAAAACCCCTCTCTCACCCTCTATCTCTCACCCCCCTCATCCTCCTCTCTCTCTCTCACCCGCTCTCTCTCGCTCTCTCAAACCACCCTCTCTCTCTCAACCCCTCTCGCTCACCTTCTCTTTCTCACCCCCCTCATCCTCCTCTCTCTCTCTCTCACCCGCTTTCTCTCGCTCTCTCAAACCCACTCTCTCTCTAAAACCGCCATCTCTCACCCTTTCTCTCTCACCCCCCCTCATCCTCCTCCTCTCTCTCTCACCCACGCTCTCTCGCTCTCTCAAACCCCCTCTCTCTCTCAACCCCCTCTCTCTCACCCTCTCTTTCCCACCCCCTCATCCTCCTCTCTCTCACCCGCTCTCTCTCGCTCTCTCAAACTCCCTCCCTCTCTAAAACCCCTGTCTCTCACCCTCTGTCTCTCAGCCCCCAATCCTCCTCTATCTCTCTCACCCGCTCTCTCGCTCTCTCACACCCCCTCTCTCTCTCAACCCCTTTCTCTCACCCTCTCTCTCTCCCACCGCTCTCATCCTCCTCTCTCTCTCACCTGCTCTGTCTCGCTCTCTCAACCCCTCTCTCTCACCCTCTCTTTCTCACCCCCTCATCCTCCTCTCTCTCTCACCTGCTCTCTCTCGCTCTCTCAAACCCTCTCTATCTCTCAACCCCTCTCGCACACCTTCTCTTTCTCACCCCCCTCATCCTCCTCTCTCTCTCTCACCCGCTCTCTCTCGCGCTCTCACACCCCCTCTCTCTCTCAACCCCTTTCTCTCACCCTCTCTCTCTCCCACCGCTCTCATCCTCCTCTCTCTCTCTCTCACCCGCTCTGTCTCGCTCTCTCAAACCCCCTCTCTCTCTCAACCCCTCTCTCTCCCCCTCTCTCTCTTTCACCCCCCTCATTTTCCTCCCTCTCTCTCACCCGCTCTCTTAAACCCCCTCTCTCTCTCAACCCCCCTCTCTCACCCTCTCTCTCTCACCCCCCTCATCCTCCTCTCTCTCTCTCTCACCCGCTCTCTATCGCTCTCTCAAACCCCCCTCTCTCTCAACCACTCTCGCTCACCTTCTCTTTCTCACCCCCCTCATCCTCCTCTCTCTCTCTCACCCGCTCTCTCGCTCTCTCACACCCCCTCTCTCTCTCAACCCCTTTCTCTCACCTTCTCTCTCTCCCACCGCTCTCATCCTCCTCTCTCTCTCTCTCACTCGCTCTGTCTCGCTCTCTCAAACCCCCTCTCTCTCTCAACCCCTCTCTCCCCCTCTCTCTCTTTCACCCCCCTCATTTTCCTCCCTCTCTCTCACCCGCTCTCTTAAACCCCCCCTCTCTCTCAACCTCCCTCTCTCACCCTCTCTCTCTCACCCCCCTCATCCTCCTCTCTCTCTCTCACCCGCTCTCTCTCGCTCTCTCAAACCCCCCTCTCTCTCAACCCCTCTCGCTCACCTTCTCTTTCTCACCCCCCTCATCCTCCTCTCTCTCTCTCACCCGCTCTCTCGCTCTCTCACACCCCCTCTCTCTCTCAACCCCTGTCTCTCACCTTCTCTCTCTCCCCCTCGCTCTCATCCTCCTCTCTCTCTCTCACCTGCTCTGTCTCGCTCTCTCAACCCCTCTCTCTCACCCTCTCTTTCTCACCCCCTCATCCTCCTCTCTCTCTCTCACCTGCTCTCTCTCGCTCTCTCAAACCCCCTCTATCTCTCAACCTCTCTCGCTCACCTTCTCTTTCTCACCCCCCTCATCCTCCTCTCTCTCTCTCACCCGCTCTCTCTCGCGCTCTCACACCCCCTCTCTCTCTCTCAACCCCTTTCTCTCACCCTCTCTCTCTCCCACCGCTCTCATCCTCCTCTCTCTCTCTCACCCGCTCTGTCTCGCTCTCTCAAACCCCCTCTCTCTCTCAACCCCTCTCTCTCCCCCTCTCTCTCTTTCACCCCCCTCATTCTCCTCCCTCTCTCTCACCCGCTCTCTTAAACCCCCTCTCTCTCTCTCAACCCCTCTCTCTCACCCTCTCTCTCTCACTCCCCTCATCCTCCTCTCTCTCTCTCACCCGCTCTCTCCCGCTCTCTCAAACCCCGTCTCTCTCTAAAACCCGCTCTCTCACCCCCTCTCTCTCACCCCCCTCATCCTCCTCTCTCTCCCTCACCTGTTCTCTCTCGCTCTCTCAAACCCCCTCTCTCTCTCAACCCATCTCTCTTACCCTCTCTCTCTCACGCCCCTCATCCTCCTCTCTCTCACCCGCTCTCTCTCAAACCCCCTCTCTCTCTAAAACCCTTCTCTCTCACCCTCTCTCTCTCACCCCCCTCATCCTCCTCTTCTCTCTCTCACCCTCTCTCACTCACTGCCTTCATCCTCCTCTCTCTCTCTCACCCGCTCTCTCAAACCACCTCTCTCTCGCAACCCCTCTCTCTCACCCTCTCTCTCTCACCCTCCTCCTCCTCTCTCTCTCACCCGCTCTCTCTCGCTCTCTCAAACCTCCTCTCTCTCTAAACCCCTCTCTCACACCCTCTCTCTCACCCACTCATCGTCCTCTTGCTCTCTCACACACTCTCTCTCACCCCCTCATCCTCCTCTCTCTCTCATCCGCACTCTCATGCTCTATCAAACCCCCTCTCTCACGAAAATCCCTCTCTCTCACCCTCTCTCTCTCACCCCCCTCATCATCCTCTCGCTCTCTCAACACTCTCTCTCACCCCCCTCATCCTCCTCTCTCTCTCTCACCCGCTCTCTCTCGCTCTCTCAAACCACCCCCTCACTCTAAAACCCCTCTCTCTCACACTCTCTCTCTCACACCCGTCTCATCCTCCTCTCTCTCTCTCACACCCGCCATCTGTCGCTCTCTCAAACCCCGTCTCTCTCTCGCTCATTCAAAACCCCTCTCTCTCTAAACCCCTCTCTCTCACCCTCCCTCTCTCACCCCCCTCATCCTCCTCTCTCTCTCTCACTCGCTTTCTCTCGCTCTCTCAAAACGCCTCTCTCTCTAAAACCCCGATCTCTCACCCTCTGTCTCTCACGCCCCTCATCTCCTCTATCTCTCTCACCCGCTCTCTCTTGCTCCCGCAAACGCCCTCTCCCTCTGAAACCCCTCTCTCACCCTCTCTCTCTCACACCCGTTTCATCCTCCTCTCTCTCTCTCACCCGCCATCTCTCGCTCTCTCAAACCCCCTCTCTCTCTAAACCCCTCTCTCTCTCACCCTCCCTCTCTCACCCCCTCATCCTCCTCTCTCTCACCCGCTCTCTCTCGCTCTCTCAAACCTCCTCTCTCTCTCATCCCCTCTCTCTCACCCTCTCTCTCAACCCCCTCATTCTCCTCCCTCTCTCTCACCCGCTCTCTCTTGCTATCTCAAACCCCTTCTCACTCTAAAACCCCTCTCTCTCACCCTTTCTCTCTCACCCCCTCATCCTCCTCTCTCTCTCTCACCCGCTCTCACTCTCTCAAACCCGCTCTCTCTCTAAAACCCCTATCTCTCACCCTCTGTCTCTCACCCCCCCATCCTCCTCAATCTCTCTCACCCGCTCTCTCTCACTCTCTCAAACCTCCTCTCTCTCTCAACCCCTCTCTCTCACCCTCTCTCTCAACCCCCTCATTCTCCTCTCTCTCTCTCACCCGCTCTCTCTCGCTCTCTCAAACCCCCTCTCTCTCTCAACCACTCTCTCTCACCCTCTCTCTCTCACCCCCTCATCCTCCTCTCTCTCACCCGCTCTCTCTCGCTCTCTCAAACCTCCTCTCTCTCTCAACCCCTCTCTCTCACCCTCTCTCTCAACCCCCTCATTCTCCTCCCTCTCCCTCACCCGCTCTCTCTTGCTATCTCAAACCCCTTCTCACTCTAAAACCCCTCTCTCTCACCCTCTCTCTCTCACCCCCTCATCCTCCTCTCTCTCTCTCACCCGCTCTCACTCTCTCAAACCCGCTCTCTCTCTAAAACCCCTATCTCTCACCCTCTGTCTCTCACCCCCCCATCCTCCTCAATCTCTCTCACCCGCTCTCTCTCACTCTCTCAAAAACCCTCTCTCTCTAAAACCCCTCTCCCTCACCCTCTCTCTCACCCCCCTCATCCTCTTCTCTCTCTCTCTCTCACCCGCTCTCACTCGCTCTCTCAAACCCCGTCTCTCTCTATAACCCCTCTCTCACCCTCTCTCTCACCCCCCTCATCCTCTTCTCTCTCTCTCTCACCCGCTCTCTCAAACCCCTCTCTCTCTAAAACCCCTCTCTCTCACCCTCTCTCTCTCACCCCCCTCATCCTCCACTGTCTCTCTCACCCGCTCTCTCTCGCTCTCTCAAACCCCCTCCCTCTCTAAAACCCCTGTCTCTCACCCTCTGTCTCTCACCCCCCTAATCCTCCTCTATCTCTCTCACCCGCTCTCTCTCGCTCTCTCAAACCCCTCTCTCTAAAAACCCTCTCTCACCCTCTCTCTCACACCCGTCTCATCCTCCTCTCTCTCTCTCACCCGCCATCTATCGCTCTCTCAAACCCCGTCTCTCTCTATAACCCCTCTCTCTCACCCTCTCTCTCTCTCACACCCTCATCCTCCTCTCTCTCTCTCACCCGCTCTCTCTCGCTCTCTAAAACCCCTCTCTCTCACACTCTCTCTCTTACACCCCCCACATTCTCCTCCCTCTCTCTCACCCACTCTCTCTTGCTCTCTCAAACACCTTCGCTCACACCCTCTCTCAACCCCCTCATCCGCCTCTCTCTCTCTCACCCGCTCTAACTCACTCTCTCAAACCCTCTCTCTCTCTCAACCCCTCTCTCTCACCCTCTCTCTCTCACCCCCCTCATTCTCCTCCCTCTCTCTCATCCGCTCTCTCTTGCTCTTTCAAACACATTCGCTTACACCCTCTCTCACCCCCCTCATCCTCCTCTCTCTCACCCGCTCTCTCTCGCTCTCTCAAACCCCCTCTCTCTCTAAACCCCCTCTCTCTCACTCTCTCTCTCTCACCCCCTCATGCTCCTCTCTCCCTCTCACCAGCACTCTCTCGCTCTCTCAAACCCCCCTCTCTCTCTAAAACCCCTCTCTCTCACCCTCTCTCTCTCACCGCCCTCATCCTCCTCTCTCTCTCTCACCCCCTCTCTCGTACTCTCAAACGTCCTCTCTCTCAACCCCTCGCTCTCACCCTCTCTCTCTCACCCCCCTCATCCTCCTCACTCTCTCTCACCCGCTCTCTCTCACTCTCTCAAACCACCTCTCTCTCTCAACCCCTCTCTCTCACCCTCTCTCTCACCCCTCTCATCCTCCTCTCTCTCACCCATTCTATCTCGGTCTCTCAAACACCCTCTCTCTCTGAACCCTTTCTCTCTCACCCTCTCTATCTCACACCCCTCATCCTCCTCTCTCTCTCTCTCTCACCCGCTCTCTCTTGCTCTCTCAAACCCCTCTATCTCTAAAACCCCTCTCTCACCCTCTCTCTCTCACACCCGTCTCATCCTCCTCTCTCTCTCTCACCCACCATCTATCGCTCTCTCAAACCCCGTCTCTCTCTATAACCCCTCTCTCTCACCCTCTCTCTCTCACCCCCCTCATTCTCCTCCCTCTCTCTCATCCGCTCTCTCTTGCTCTTTCAAACACATTCGCTTACACCCTCTCTCACCCCCCTCATCCTCCTCTCTCTCACCCGCTCTCTCTCGCTCTCTCAAACCCCCTCTCTCTCTAAACTCCCTCTCTCTCACTCTCTCTCTCTCACCCCCCCTCATGCTCCTCTCTCCCTCTCACCAGCACTCTCTCGCTCTCTCAAACCCCCCTCTCTCTCTAAAACCCCTCTCTCTCACCCTCTCTCTCTCACCGCCCTCATCCTCCTCTCTCTCTCTCACCCCCTCTCTCGTACTCTCAAATGTCCTCTCTCTCAACCCCTCGCTCTCACCCTCTCTCTCTCACCCCCCTCATCCTCCTCACTCTCTCTCACCCGCTCTCTCTCACTCTCTCAAACCACCTCTCTCTCTCAATCCCTCTCTCTCACCCTCTCTCTCTCACCCCCCTCATCCTCCTCTCTCTCACCCATTCTATCTCGGTCTCTCAAACACCCTCTCTCTCTGAACCCTTTCTCTCTCACCCTCTCTATCTCACACCCCTCATCCTCCTTTCTCTCTCTCACCCGCTCTCTCTTGCTCTCTCAAACCCCTCTCTCTCTAAAACCCCTCTCTCTCACCCTCTGTCTCTCACCCCCTCATCCTCTCTCTCTCTCTCTCTCTCACCGGCTCTCTCTCGCTCTCTCAAACCCCCCTCTCTCAAAAACCCCTCACTCTTACCCTCTCTCTCTCACACGCCACATCCTCCTCTCTCACTCTCTCAACAGCTCTCTTTCGCTCTCTCAAACCTCCTCTCTCTCAACCCCTCTCTCTCACCCTCTCTCTCACCCCCCTCATCCTCCTCTCTTTCTCTCTCACCCGTGCTCTCTCGCTCTCTCAAATCCCCTCTCTCAACACCTCTCTCTCACCCTCTCTCTCTCTAACCCCCCTCATCCTCCTCTCTCTCTCACCCGCTCTCTCTCGCTCTCTCAAACCCCTTCTCTCTCACCCTCTCTCTCTCACCCCCCATCCTCCTCTTTCTCTCTTACCCGCTCTCCCAAACGCCCTCTCTCTAAAACACCTCTCTCTCTCACCCTCTCTCTCTCGCCACCCTCATCCTCCTCTCTCTCTCACCCACTCTCTCGTACTCTCAAACCCCCTCCATCTCAACCCCTCGCTCTCACCCTCTCTCTCTCACCCTCCATCCTCCTCACTCTCTCTCACCTGCTCTCTCTCACTCTCTCAAACACCCTCTCTATCAAAAACCCCCTCTCTCACCCTCTCTCTCTCACACGCCTCATCCTCCACTCTCACTCTCTCAACAGCTCTCTCTCGCTCTCTCAAACCCCCTCTCTCTCAACCCCTCTTTCTCACTCGCTCTCTCTCTCACCTCCTCCTCCTCTCTCTCTCTCACTCGCTCTCACTCGCTCTCTCAAAACCCTCTCTCTCTATACGCCCTCTCTCTCACCCTCTCCCTCTCACCCCCTCATCCTCCTCTCTCTCTCTCACCCTCTCTCTCTCACCCTCCTCATCCTCCTCTCTCTCTCACCCGCTCTGTCGCTCTCTCAAACCTCCTCTCTCAACCCCTCTCTCACACCCCTGATCATCCTCTCTCTCTCACCCGCTCTCTCTCGCTCTCTCAAACCCCTCTCACTCTAAAACCCCTCTCTCTCACACACCCCTCATCCTCCTCTCTCTCTCTCTCACCCGCTCTCTCTCGCTCTCTCAAACCCCCCTCTCTCTAAAACCCTCTCTCTCACCCTCTCTCTCTCACCCCCCATCATCCTCCTCAATCTCTCTCACCCTCTCTCTCTCACACCCCCATACTCCTCTCTCTCTCTCACCCGCTCTCTCTCGCTCTCTCAAACCCCCTCTCTCTCTCAACCCCTCTCTCTCCCCCTCTCTCTCTTTCACCCCCCTCATTCTCCTCCCTCTCTCTCACCCGCTCTCTTAAACCCCCCCTCTCTCTCTCAACCCCTCTCTCTCACCCTCTCTCTCTCACTCCCCTCATCCTCCTCTCTCTCTCTCACCTGTTCTCTCTCGCTCTCTCAAACCCCCCCTCTCTCTCAACCCATCTCTCTTACCCTCTCTCTCTCACGCCCCTCATCCTCCTCTCTCTCACCCGCTCTCTCTCAAACCTCTCTCTCTCTAAAACCCTTCTCTCTCACCCTCTCTCTCTCACCCACCTCATCCTCCTCTTCTCTCTCTCACCCTCTCTCACTCACTGCCTTCATCCTCCTCTCTCTCTCTCACCCGCTCTCTCAAACCACCTCTCTCTCGCAACCCCTCTCTCTCACCCTCTCTCTCTCACCCTCCTCCTCCTCTCTCTCTCACCCGCTCTCTCTCGCTCTCTCAAACCTCCTCTCTCTCTAAACCCCTCTCTCACACCCTCTCTCTCACCCACTCATCGTCCTCTTGCTCTCTCACACACTCTCTCTCACCCCCTCATCCTCCTCTCTCTTTCACCCACACTCTCATGCTCTATCAAACCCCCTCTCTCACGAAAATCCCTCTCTCTCACCCTCTCTCTCTCACCCCCCTCATCATCCTCTCGCTCTCTCAACACTCTCTCTCACCCCCCTCATCCTCCTCTCTCTCTCTCACCCGCTCTCTCTCGCTCTCTCAAACCACCCCCTCACTCTAAAACCCCTCTCTCTCACACTCTCTCTCTCTCACACCCGTCTCATCCTCCTCTCTCTCTCTCACACCCGCCATCTGTCGCTCTCTCAAACCCCGTCTCTCTCTCGCTCATTCAAAACCCCTCTCTCTCTAAACCCCTCTCTCTCACCCTCCCTCTCTCACCCCCTCATCCTCCTCTCTCTCTCTCACTCGCTTTCTCTCGCTCTCTCAAAACGCCTCTCTCTCTAAAACCCCTATCTCTCACCCTCTGTCTCTCACCCCCCTCATCCTCCTCTATCTCTCTCACCCGCTCTCTCTTGCTCCCGCAAACGCCCTCTCCCTCTGAAACCCCTCTCTCACCCTCTCTCTCTCACACCCGTCTCATCCTCCTCTCTCTCTCTCACCCGCCATCTCTCGCTCTCTCAAACCCCCTCTCTCTCTAAACCCCTCTCTCTCTCACCCTCCCTCTCTCACCCCCTCATCCTCCTCTCTCTCACCCGCTCTCTCTCGCTCTCTCAAACCTCCTCTCTCTCTTAACCCCTCTCTCTCACCCTCTCTCTCAACCCCCTCATTCTCCTCCCTCTCTCTCACCCGCTCTCTCTTGCTATCTCAAACCCCTTCTCACTCTAAAACCCCTCTCTCTCACCCTTTCTCTCTCACCCCCTCATCCTCCTCTCTCTCTCTCACCCGCTCTCACTCTCTCACACCCGCGCTCTCTCTAAAACCCCTATCTCTCACCCTCTATCTCTCACCCCCCCATCCTCCTCAATCTCTCTCACCCTTTCTCTCTCACTCTCTCAAACATCCTCTCTCTCTCAACCCCTCTCTCTCACCCTCTCTCTCAACCCCCTCATTCTCCTCTCTCTCTCTCACCCGCTCTCTCTCGCTCTCTCAAACCCCCTCTCTCTCTCAACCACTCTCTCTCACCCTCTCTCTCTCACCCCCTCATCCTCCTCTCTCTCCCCCGCTCTCTCGCTCTCTCAAACCTCCTCTCTCTCTCAACCCCTCTCTCTCACTCTCTCTCTCTCACCCCCTCATGCTCCTCTCTCCCTCTCACCAGCACTCTCTTGCTCTCTCAAACCCCCCTCTCTCTCTAAAACCCCTCTCTCTCACCCTCTCTCTCTCACCGCCCTCATCCTCCTCTCTCTCTCTCACCCCCTCTCTCGTACTCTCAAACGTCCTCTCTCTCAACCCCTCGCTCTCACCCTCTCTCTCTCACCCCCCTCATCCTCCTCACTCTCTCTCACCCGCTCTCTCTCACTCTCTCAAACCACCTCTCTCTCTCAACCCCTCTCTCTCACCCTCTCTCTCTCACCCCCCTCATCCTCCTCTCTCTCACCCATTCTATCTCGGTCTCTCAAACACCCTCTCTCTCTGAACCCTTTCTCTCTCACCCTCTCTATCTCACACCCCTTATCCTCCTCTCTCTCTCTCTCTCACCCGCTCTCTCTTGCTCTCTCAAACCCCTCTCTCTCTAAAACCCCTCTCTCTCACCCTCTGTCTCTCACCCCCTCATCCTCTCTCTCTCTCTCTCACCGGCTCTCTCTC
Source organism: Chiloscyllium plagiosum (assembly GCF_037043375.1). Lineage (NCBI taxonomy): Eukaryota > Metazoa > Chordata > Chondrichthyes > Orectolobiformes > Hemiscylliidae > Chiloscyllium > Chiloscyllium plagiosum. Next base: position 56,011,572 of record NW_028270178.1, read on the forward strand.
GCTCTCTCAAACCCCCCTCTCTCAAAAACCCCTCTCTCTTACCCTCTCTATCTCACACGCCTCATCCTCCTCTCTCACTCTCTCAACAGCTCTCTTTCGCTCTCTCAAACCTCCTCTCTCTCAACCCCTCTCTCTCACCCTCTCTCTCACCCCCCTCATCCTCCTCTCTCTCTCTCTCACCCGTGCTCTCTCGCTCTCTCAAATCCCCTCTCTCAACACCTCTCTCTCACCCTCTCTCTCTCTCACCCCCCTCATCCTCCTCTCTCTCTCACCCGCTCTCTCTCGCTCTCTCAAACCCCTTCTCTCTCACCCTCTCTCTCTCACCCCCCCATCCTCCTCTCTCTCTCTCACCCGCTCTCTCAAACGCCCTCTCTCTAAAACACCTCTCTCTCTCACCCTCTCTCTCTCGCCACCCTCATCCTCCTCTCTCTCTCACCCACTCTCTCGTACTCTCAAACCCCCTCCATCTCAACCCCTCGCTCTCACTCTCTCTCTCATCCTCCATCCTCCTCACTCTCTCTCACCTGCTCTCTCTCACTCTCTCAAACACCCTCTCTATCAAAAACCCCCTCTCTCACCCTCTCTCTCTCACACGCCTCATCCTCCTCTCTCACTCTCTCAACAGCTCTCTCTCGCTCTCTCAAACCCCCTCTCTCTCAACCCCTCTTTCTCACCCGCTCTCTCTCTCTCACCTCCTCCTCCTCTCTCTCTCACTCGCTCTCACTCGCTCTCTCAAACCCCTCTCTCTCTATACCCCCTCTCTCTCACCCTCTCCCTCTCACCCCCCTCATCCTCCTCTCTCTCTCTCACCCTCTCTCTCTCTCACCCTCCTCATCCTCCTCTCTCTCTCACCCGCTCTGTCGCTCTCTCAAACCTCCTCTCTCAACCCCTCTCTCACCCCCCTCATCATCCTCTCTCTCTCACCCGCTCTCTCTCGCTCTCTCAAACCCCTCTCACTCTAAAACCCCTCTCTCTCACACACCCCTCATCCTCCTCTCTCACTCTCTCAACAGCTCTCTCAAACCCCCCTCTCTCTAAAACCCTCTCTCTCACCCTCTCTCTCTCACCCCCCCTCATCCTCCTCAATCTCTCTCACCCTCTCTCTCTCACACCCCCATACTCCTCTCTCTCTCTCACCCGCTCTCTCTCGCTCTCTCAAACCCCCTCTCTCTAAAACCCTCTCTCTCACCCTCTCTCTCTCACCCCCCCTCATCCTCCTCAATCTCTCTCACCCTCTCTCTCTCACACCCCCATACTCCTCTCTCTCTCTCACCCGCTCTCTCTCGCTCTCTCAAACCTCCCTCTCTCTCTCAACTCCTCTCTCTCACCCTCTCTCTCTCACCTCCCTTATCCTCCTCTCTCTCTCTCACCCGCGCTCTCTCGCCCTCTCAAACCCCTTCTGTCTCACCCTCTCTCTCACCTCCCTCATCCTCCTCTCTCTCTCAGGCTCTCTCTCTCTCTCAAACCCCCTCTCTCTCTAAAACCCCTCTCTCTCACCCTCTCTCTCTCACCCCCCTCATCCTCCTCCCTCTCTCACCCGCTCTCTCAAACCCCCTCTCTCTTTGTCAGCCCCTCGCTTTCTCACCCCCGCTCTGTCAACCCCTTTCTCCCTTACCCCCTCACCCGCGCTCTTTCTCACCCCTCTCTTTGTCAAATCTCCTCTCTCATACCCTTCTCTCATACTCACCTCTCTTGCACCCCTCCCGCTCTCTCACACACTTTCTCTCTCTCTCATCCCCTCTCTCTCACCCCCTCCCTCTCTCCCACCCTCTCTCTATCTCTTTCTCATCCCCTCTCTCTCCTTCTCACTCCCTCTATCTCACCCCCCTCATTCTCACCCTCTCTCTCACCCCCTCCCTCTCTCCCACCCTCTCTCTCTCTCAACCCCCCTCTCTCATTCCCCATCTCTCACCAACCTCTCTCTCACCCACCTCTCTCTCTCAGCCCCCCTCAACCCCCTCTCACACACCTCTCTCTCTCCCACCCCCCTCACCCCATTTATCTTCCCCCCCACCTCCCTCACCCCCCTCCAAACCCCTTTCCCACCCCCTTCCCCCACACACCCCCTCACCCACCTACCCCTCTCACCCCTCTCTCTCACCCCCCTCTTACACCCCTCTCTCTCGCAAACCCCTCTCTGTCACCCCTCTCTTTCTCTCACCACTCTAACTTTCTTACCTTCTCTCCTCCCCTCTCCCCTCTCTCTCCCCCATCTCTCACTACTCTCTCACCCTCTCTCTCACCTCTCTCTCTCTCTCACATACCCCTCTCTCTCACGTCCTCTCTCTCTCATCCCATCCCTCTCTCACACCCTTCCACTCTCACACTCTCCCTCTCTCCTCCCTCTCTCTCCCCTCTCTCTCACCCCTCTCTCTCACACCCCTCTCTATCACCCTCCCTCTCTCATCCCGTCCCTCTTTCCCCCTCCCACTGACATCCCTCCTCTCTCACACTCTCCCTATCTCACCCCTCTCTCTCATCCCATCTGTCTCTCAGCCCATCTCTCTCTCAGCCCCTCCCTCTCTCAGCCCCTCTCTCTCTCAGCCACTCCCGCTCTCACCCACCCTCTCTTGCACCCCCTGTCTCCCTCAGCCGTTCTCTCTCACTGCCCCCCTCTCTCTCACCCCCTCTCTCATTCCACACTCTCTCCCCCTTTCTATTACACCCTCTCTCACACCCTACTAACTCTCTCACCCTTTCACCCCCCTCTTCACCACCTCTCCCCCTCTCTCTCCCCCTCTCTCACCCCTCTCTCTCTCACGCCCTCTCTCTTACCCACTCTCTTTCTCACGGCCTCTCTCTCTCACCACTCAATATCTCTCGCACCCTCTCTTTCTCACTGCCTCTCTCTCAACACCCTCTCTCTCAGCCTCTCTCTCTCAGCCACTTTCTCTCACACCCCCTTTCTCTCTCACCTTGTTATCTCTCTCCCCCTCGCTCTATCTTACCCCCTCTCTCTCCACCCTGCTCTGTCACTCTCACCCCTTTCTCTCTGTCACCCCTCACCCTCTCTTCCCCTTTATACCCTCTCTCACTCCCTCTCTCGCTCACCCCTTCACTCTATCTTCCCCGCCCACACTCCCTGTCTCTTACCCACCTCTCTGTGTCTCTCTCTCACACCCCTCTCTCTCTCGCACCCCTGTCTCTCTCCCGCACTCTCTCTCACTCTATTGTCTTCTGTCTCTTGCTCCTTTTTCTCTCTCATTCCCCTTCCCTCACGTACTCTGTCTCACACCCCCGCTCTCTCTCTCTCTCTCTGTATACCCCCTCTCTCGCGCCCTCTTTCTCTCGTTCACCCCATTTCTCTCTCTCTTTTGACCCCTTTCTTCCTCCCTCCTCCTTGCTCTCATTCTGTCACTCTCTAGCGCCCACTCTCTCCGCCCATCTCCCTCACACCACTCTAACTCTCTCATCCATTCACTCGTTCTCTCTCTGTCTGTCTGTCTCTCTCTCTCTCAACCCATCATTCACTGTCTATCTCACCCCCTCTCTCACCCCTTTCGCTCTCTGTCTCACGTCCCATCTCTCTCATCCCTCTTTCGCTCGCTGCCCCCCTTTCTCTCTCACCCCTTCGCTATCTCTCCCCCTTTCTCTCAATCCCTCTCTCTCACACCCTCTCTCTCCCACTCTCTCTCCCATGTCCTCTCTCTCACCTCCTCCCACACATTTACTCTTTCTCTGACCCCCTCTCTTTCTCTCCACTCTCTCCCTTTCTCAGCCCTCTCTCCCTTTCTCACCCCACTCTCTCTCTCACCCCTTTCTCTCTCACACCCTCTCTCTCAACCCCTCTCTCTCACTCTCTCTCTCACCCCCTCATCCTCCTCTCTCTCTCTCACCCGCTCTCTCTCACTCTCTCAAACCCCCCCTCTCTAAATCCCCTCTCTCTCACCCCTTGCTCTCACTCTCTCTTACCCTACTCTCTCTCACATCCCCTCTCTCTCTCTCTCACCCCTCTCTCTTTCACCTCCTCCCTCTCTCCAACCCCCTCCCTCTCTCCCACCCTCTCTCTGTCTCTTTCTCATACCCTCTCTCTCCTTCTCACCCCCTCTCTCTCACCCCATCTCACTCTCACTCCATTTCTCTCAAACCATCTCTCTCTCATGCCCTTTCTCCCAGCCCCTCTCTGTCTCACCTCCAGTCTCACTCCCCCTTTGTCTCTCCCCCTTTCTCTCTCACCCCCCTCACATCGCCCTCTCTCACTCACCCCACTCCCTCACTCACCCCCCCTCTCTCTCCCACTCCTCTCTCTCCCTCTCTCTCTAACCCCCTCTCTCATCCTCTCTCCCTCTCTCAACCCCGCTCTCTACCCCTTCTCTCTCACTCCCCCACTCTCTCTCACCCCTTCTCTCCCTCAACCCTCTCTCTTTCAACCCCTCTCTCTCTACGGTGAGAAAGTGAGGTCTGCAGATGCTGGAGATCAAAGTTGAAACTTTATTGCTGGAACAGCACAGCAGGTCAGGCAGCATCCAGGGAACAGGAGATTCGACGTTTCGGGCACAGGCCCTTCTTCAGGAAGAAGGGCCTGTGCCCGAAACGTCGAATCTCCTGTTCCCTGGATGCTGCCTGACCTGCTGTGCTGTTCCAGCAATAAAGTTTCAACCCTCTCTCTCTACCCCTCCCTCCCCCTCTCTCTCTCACCCTTCTCTCCCATCTCTCACCCCACTCTCTCTCACCACCCCCTCTCTCAACCCAGCTCACTCTCTCATCCCCTCAATCTCTCCAACCCTTACTTTTTCATCCCTCTATCTCTCTAAACCCCTCTACCTCAGCTCTTCTCTCTCATCCCTCTCTCTCTCACCCCCTCACCCCTCACCCCTCTCGCTCACCCCCTCTCTCTCGCCCATCCTCTCTCACACCCTCTCCTTCTCACTCCACTCTCTCTTATCCCCTCCCCACTTTCTTTCTCTCAATCACCCCTTCTCTCTCACCCCCCTTACCCCCACCTCCTCTCTCTCACCCCCTTCTCTCACCCGCGTTCTCTTTCTCACTCACTCTCTCTTTCTCACTTCCACTCTCTCTCTCTTTTTTACTCACACTCTCTCTTTCTCAACCCCTCTCTCACCCGTGCTCTCAAACCCTCTCTCTCTTCCCCCCCTCCCTCCCCTTCTCTCTCCCACTCTCTGCCCAATTTTTTCATCCCCTCTCCCCCCTCCCCCACTCTCTCTCCCCTCTCTCTCTCCACTCTCTCTCTACCCCCTCGCTAGCCCCCCAATCTCTACCCCTTCTCTCCCCCTGTCTCTCACATCCCCTCTCTCTCGCTCCCATCTCACTCTCTCACCTCACTCTCACTCTCTCACCCCACTCTCTCTCTCACACCCCACATTTCACTCCCTCCCACCCCTTCTGTCTCACACCCCTTCTCTCTCACACCCCTCTCTCTCTCCCCCCTTTCTTCCTCTCCTCCACTCCTTCCCCCTCACTCCCCTCCCCATCTCTCTCCCGCTTCTCTCTCCCCCTCTCTCTCCTCTTCTCTCTGACCCTTCTCTCCCCCTCTCTCTGCCCCCTCTCTCAACCCCTCTCCTCCGCTCTCTCCTCCTCACAACCCCCTCTCCCATCTCTCTCCCCCTCTCTCCCCTTCTCTCTCACCCATCTCTCCCCCTCCCTCTCCCCCTCTCTCTCTCCTCCTCTCTCCCCTCCTCTCTCGTCTCCCTCTCTCTCCGCCCTCTCTCTCTCTCGCATCCTCTCTCTCACTCTTCCACTCGCTCTCTTCCTCTTGCTCTCTCTCACTCTCTCACCCTCCTCTCACACTCTCTCTTCTCCCTGGCTATTTCCCTCTCTCTTGCCTCCCTCTCTCTCTCATCTCACGGTCTCTCTCGCTCTCTCTCTCTCGCTCTTTCTCTCTCTCTCTCTCTGTCGCTCATGCTCTCTGTCTGTCTGTCTCCCTCTCTTTCAGTCCACCCTACTTCTCTCACTCTTGCTCTATCGTTCTCTCTGACTGTTGCTCTCTCTCTCTCTCCGTCTCTCTCTCTCAGTCCTCCCCCTCACCTCTTCTCTCTCGCAACCCATCTTTCTCAAACCCTCTCTCTCCCCCCTCTCTCTCTAAACATCTCTCTCCCCCTCTCTCTCTCAACCCCTCTCTCTCAACCATTCTCTCACTCATCTCTCTCACCCCCCTCTCTCACTCCCCTCTCTCTCTCACCCCCTTCTCTCTCTCACCCCATCTCTCTCTCAACCCATCACTCTCATATCCCCTCTCTCTCACCCCTCCTCCCTCTCGCACCCCCTCACCCCTCTCCCTCTCTCACACCCTTTCTCTCTTACCCTGAGCTCTCTCTCTCACCACCCACCCTCTCTCTCAACCCCTCTCTCACCCCTCGCTCTCTTACTCCTCTCTCTCACACACTCCCTCTCTCTCACTCCCCCCTCTCTCACTCCCATCTCACTCTCTCACCCCTCTCTCTAACCACAATCTTTCTCTCTCTGTCCCACCCCCTCTGTATCTCACCCCTTCTCTCTCATCTCCCTCTCACCCCACCCCTCTCTCTCACCCCTTCTCTCTTAATTCCCTTTCACCACTACCCCCTCTCTCTCTCAGCCCCCTCTCTCTCACCCGCGCTCTCTTTTTCACTCACTCTCTCTTTCTCACCCCCTCTCTCTCACCCCTTCTCTCTCAACTCCTCTCTCTCCCGCCCCCTCTCTCTCTCTCTTCCCTCTCTCCCCCTCTCTCTCTCCCCTCTCTTGCCCCCCACTCTCTATCCCCTCTCTCTCACTCCAATCTCACTCTCTCACCCCACTCTCACTCTCTCCCCCACTCTCTCTCTCTTAGCCCACGTCTCACTCTCTCCCCCACTCTCTCTCTCTTCGCCCACGTCTCTCTCTCTCACTCACATCTCACTCTCTCACCCCACCCTCACTCTCTCCCCCACTCTCTCTCTCTTAGCTCACGTCTCTCTCTCTCTCACTCACATCTCACTCTCTCACCCCACCCTCACTCTCTCACCGACGTCTCTCTTTCGCCCTCCCTCTCTATCTCCTACCCTTTCTCTCTCACACCCCTTCTCTCTCTCACAGCCCTGTTTCTCACCCCCTCTCTCTCAATTCCTCTCTCTCACCACCTCTCTCTCAACACCTCTCTCTCTCAACCACTCTCTCACTCATCTCTCTCACCCACCTCTCTCTCACCCGCCTCTCTCTCACCCCCTTCTCTCTCTCGCACACCATCTCTCTCTCAACCCCTCACTCTCATATCCCCTCTCTCTCACCCCTCCTCCCTCTCGCACCCCCTCACCCCTCTCCCTCTCTCACACCCTTTCTATCTTACCCTGAGCTCTCTCTCTCACCACCCACCCTCTCTCTCAACCCCTCTCTCTCACCCCTCGCTCTCTTACTCCTCTCTCTCACACACTCCCTCTCTCTCACTCCCCCCTCTCTCACTCCCATCTCACTCTCTCACCCCTCTCTCACCACAATCTTTCTCTCTCTGTCCCACCCCCTCTGCATCTCACCCCTTCTCTCTCATCTCCCTCTCACCCCACCCCTCTCTCTCACCCCTTCTCTCTCACCCCCCTCTCACCACTACCCCCTCTCTCACCCCCTCTCTCTCACCCGCGATCTCTTTTTCACTCTCTCTCTTTCTCACCCCCTCTCTCTCACCCCTTCTCTCTCAACTCATCTCTCTCCCGCCCCTTCTCTCTCTCTTCCCTCTCTCCCCCTCTCTCTCCCCCCTCTCTTGCCCCCCACTCTACCCCCTCTCTCTCACTCCCATCTTACTCTCTCACCCCACTCTCACTCTCTCCCCCACTCTCTCTCTCTTAGCTCACGTCTCTCTCTCTCACTCACATCTCACTCTCTCACCCCACCCTCACTCTCTCACCGACCTCTCTCTTTCGCCCACCCTCTCTATCTCCTACCCTTTCTCTCTCACACCCCTTCTCTCTCTCACAGCCCTGTTTCTCACCCCCTCTCTCTCAATTCCTCTCTCTCACCCCCTCTCTCTCAACACTTCTCTCACCCCCCTCTCTCATCCTCTCTCTCACCCCCTCTCTCCCCCTTCTCCTGTCTGTCACCCTCTCTCTCAGTCCACCTTATCTCTCTCACCTCTTCTCTCTCACTCTTGCTGTTCTCTCTGTTCTGTTGCTCTCTCTCTCCGTCTCTCTCTCTCAGTCATTCCCCTCATCTCCTCTCTCTCTCAACCCATCTTTCTCAACCCCTCTCTCTCCCCTCTCTCTTAACCACTCTCTCTCTCACCCCCTTTCTCCCACTCCCCTTTCTCTCACGACCCTTCGTTCTCTCACCACCTTCTCTCTCTCAACCCCGCTCTCTCACCCCTTTCTCTTTCACCCCCTCTCTCTCACCCCCCTCCCTCTCTCCCACCCTCTCTTTATCTCGTTCTCATCCCCTCTCTCTCCTTCTCACTCCTTCACTCTCACCCCTCTCTCTCTTCCCCTCTCTCTCACCCTCTCTCTCTCACTCCCATCTCTCTCTTTCTCAACCCCACTCTCTCTCTCATTCCCCATCTCTCACTAACCTCTCTCTCACACCCACTCTCTCTCTCACCCACCTCTCTTTCTCAGCCCCCCTCACTCCCTCTCACCCAGCTCTCTCTCACACACCTCTCTCTCCCACCCCCTCTCACACCCCTCTATCTCCCTACCACCTCCCTCACCCCCCACCCCCATCCCTCCCACACTCCCTCACCTACCTCCCCCTCGCACCCCCTTTCTCACCCCCCTTACACCTCCTCTCTCTCTCAAGCCCCTCTCTCTGTCACCCCTCTCTTTCTCTCATCACTCTAACTCTCTTACCTTCTCTCCCTCCCTCTCTACCCCCTCTCCACCGTCTCTCACTCCTCTCTCTCCCCCCTGTCTCACTCCTATCTCTCAACCTCCCTCTCTCACCTCTTTCTCTCTCACACCCCTCTCTCTCCCGCCCTCCCTCTCTCATCCCGTCCCTCTCTCACCCCCTTCCACTCTCACACCCTCCCTCTCTCCTCCCTCTCTCTCCCCTCTCTCTCACCCCTCTCTCTCTCACACCCCTCTCTATCACGCTCCCTCTCTCATCCCGTCCCTCTTTCCCCCTCCCACTCTCATCCCTCCTCTCTCACACACTCCACATCTCACTCCTCTCTCTCAGCCCATCTCTCTCTCAGCCTCTCTCTCTCACTGCACCCCTCTCTTACCCCCTCTCTTATTCCACTCTCTCACACACCCTACTAACTCTCTCTCACCCCTTGCAACCCCTCTCTCTCACCCCCAGTCGTTTTCTCAACCCCTTCTCTCTCTCAACCCCTCTCTATCTCAACCCCGCTCTCTCACACCCCTCACCAACCCCTCTCTCAACACCCCCTCACTCTCTCATCCCCTCACTCTTTCACCCCCTCACTCACCCCTCTCTCTCTTCCCCTCTCTCTCTCACTCCCCTCTCTTTCTCTCTCAACCCGTCTCTCTCACCACTCTCTGTCACACCCTCTCTCACCCCTCTCTTTCTCTGTCAAGCCCTCTCTCTGACCCCTCTCTCTCACTCCCTCTTTGTCTCACACCCCTCTCTCTCACCGCCCCCTCTCTCACCACCCCCTCTCTCAACACCCCTCAATCTCCTATCCCCTCACTCTCTCACCCCCTCAGTCTCTCAACCCCTCTCTCTCAATCCCTCTCTCTCTCACACCTCTCTCTCGCCCCCTCTCATCCCGTCCCTCTCTCACCCCCTCTCACACACTTTCTCTCTTACCCCGCGCTCTCACTGTAACCTGTCCCCCTCTCGCTCAACCCCTCTCTCTCACTCACTCTCTCAATCACACCCTCTCCTTCTCACTCCACTCTCTCTCTGACCACCTCTTCACTTTCTCTCTCTCAATCACCCCTTGTCTCTCTCATCCTCTCTCTCATTCCCTGTGTCTCTCCCCCCCACCACACCCTCTCTCAACCCTCCTCACTCTCTCATCCCCTTTCACTCTTATCCTGCGCTCTCTCTAACCCCTCCCCCTCTCACCCCTTTCGCTCACTCACTCTCTCTTCCCCTCTCTCTCCATCACCCCTCTCTCTCCCACCCCAATCTCTTTCACATCCGCCCCTCTCTCTCACACACACTCTCACACATCCTCCCTCTCTCACCACCTCCCTCTCTCCCACCATCTCTCTGCCTCTTTCTCATCCCCTCTCTCTCCTTCTCACTGCCTTTCTCTCACCCCCTCTCTCTCTCACCCCCCTCTCTCCCATCCCCTCTCTGTCACTCACTCCCACCTCTCCCTCTCACCGACCTCTCACCCAGCTCTCTCTCTCTCTCACCACCTCTCTCTCACCCCCTCTCTCTCACCCCCTCTCTCTCTCACCCCCCTCTCTCCCATCCCCTCTCTGTCACTCACTCCCACCTCTCCCTCTCACCGCCCTCTCACCCAGCTCTCTCTCTCTCTCACCACCTCTCTCTCACCCCCTCTCTCTCACCCCTCGCTCTCTCACCCCTCTCTCTCACCCACACTCTCTCTCACACCTTCTCCTTCTCACTCCACTCTCTCTCTTACCCCCTCCCCACTCTCTCTTACCCCCTCTCTCACTCCCATCTCTCTCTCACCCCACTCACTCTCTCACCCCACACTCACTCTCTCACCCCACTCTCTCTCTCTAAGCCCGCGTCTCTCTCTCTCACTCCTTATTTCCCCCCATCTCTCTCAACCCCTCTCTCTCAACCCCTCTCTCTCAACCCCCTCTCTCAACCGCGCTCCCTCAACTCCTCTGTCTCTCAACTCCTCTCTCTCTCTCCCCTCTCTCTCCCCCACTCTCTTGCTCCCACCCTCTACCCCCTCTTTCCCGCGTCTCTCACATCCCCTCTCTCTCACTCCCATCTCACTCTCTCACCCCACTCCCACTCTCCCCACATGTCTCTCTCTCTCCCGCCCCCTATGTCTCCCACCCTTTCTCTCTCACACCCGTTCTCTCTCTCACACCCCTGTTTCTCACCTCCCCTCTCAATTCCTCTCTTTCACCCCCTCTCTCAACACCTCTCTCTCTCACCCTCTCTCCCCCCTCTCCTCCACTCTCTCCCCCTCTATCCGCCCATCTCTCTGCCCCCTCTCTCTCCCCTCTCCCTCTTCCTCCCCCTCCCCTGCCCCCTCTCTCTCTCCTCCTGTCTCCCCTCCTCTTTCGCCCCTCTCTCTCACACCCCTCTCTTACGTCTCTCTCTCTCTCTCTCTCTCTCTCTCACACTTCAGCTCTCTCTCTTCCCCTTGCGGTCTCTCTCACTCTCTCATCCTCTTCTCACACTATCTCTCTCTCCCTGCCTCTCTCCTTCTCTCTTGCCTCCCTCTCTCTCTTATCTCACGGTCTCTCTCATTCGCTCTCTCTTGCTCGTGCTCTCTCTCTCTCTCTCTCTCTCTCTGTCGCTCATGCTCTCTCTGTCTGGCACTCTCACTCTCTCTCTACCTCTCTCTCAGTCCACCCTACCTCCCTCACCTCTTCTCTCTCACTCTTGCTTTATCTCTCTCTCTCTGTCTGTCGCTCTCTGTCTCCGTCTCTCTCTCAGTATCCCCCCTCACCTCCTCTCTCTCAACCCATCTTTCTCAACCCCTCACTCCTCCCTCTCTCTCACCCCCCTTCTCTCCCACCCCCTTCTCTCTCTCAACCCCACTCTCTTTCAACCCGGCTCTCTCTCACCCCTCTCTCACCCCCCCATCACCACCACCTCGCTCAAATCCCCTCACTCTCTGATCCCCTCACTCTCTCACCCCCTCACTCACCCCTCTCTCTTTTCCACTCTCTCTCTCAACCCTGTCTTTCTCTGTCAACCCCTCGCTCTCACCCCTCTCTCTCACTCCCTCTCTCTCACCCCCTTTCTCTTCACCCCCTCTTTCAACCCCCCTCAATCGCTCATCCCCTCACTCTCTCACTCCATCAGTCTCTCACCCCCTCTCTCTCAACCATCTCTCTCTCTCACATCTATCTCTCTCTCACCCCCCTCTCTCTCCCCTCTCTCTCCGTCACCCCTCTCTCTCCCACCCCAATCTCTTTTACATCCCCCCCTCTCACACACTCTCACACACCCTCTCTCTCGCACCCGCTCTCTCCCCCCTCTCTCCCACACACTCTCTGTCACTCACTTAAACCTCTCCCTCTCACCGCCCTCTCACCCCTCTCTCTCACACCACCCTCTCTCTCAACCCTCTCTTTCTCCCACCATCCTCTCTCAACCCCTCTCTCACTCACCCCTCTCTCTCACACCCTCTCTCCCACCCCTCTCTCTCACCCCCCTCTGTCAACACCCCTCAAACTCTCATCCCCTCACTCTCTAACCCCCTCAGTCTCTCACCCCCCTCTCTCTCAACCCCTCTCTCACACATCCATCTCTCTCTCACCCCCCTCTCTCTCCCCTCTCTCTCTGTCACCCCTTTCTCTCCCACCCCAATCTCTTTCACATCCCCATCTCTCTGCCTCTTTCTCCTCCCCTCTCTCTTCTTCTCGCTCCCTCTCTCTCACCCCCATTCTCTCACCCCTCTCTCTCCCACTCCCTCTGTGTCACTCATTCCCACCTCTCCCTCTCACTGCCCTCTCACCCCATTCTCTCTCTTACCCACTCCCCACATTCTCACTCTCAAACACCCCTTGTCTCTCATCCCTCTCTCTCTCACCTCTCTCTCACTCCCTGTGTCTCACCACCCCTCTCTCACCACCCCCTCTCTCAACCCCCCTCACTCTCTCATCCCCTCTCTCTCACCCCTCTCTCTGTCAACCCCTCTCACCCCTCCTCTATCTCTCACCCCCTCACCCCTCTCCCTTTCTCTCTTACCCTGCTCTCTCTCTCTAACCCCTCCCCCTCTCACCCCTCTCGGTCACTCCCTGTCTCTAACCCTCTCTCTCTCACCCCTCTCTTTCTCTCTCAACCCCTCTCTCTCACCACTTTCTCTCACACCCCCTCTCTCACACCCCTCTCTCTCTCTCACACCTCTCTTTCTCTGTCAACTCCTCTCTCTCACCGCTCTCTCTCACTCCCTCTCTCGATCAATGCCCCCCTCTCACCACACCCTCTCTCAACAACCCTCACTCTCTCACCCCCTCTCTCTCAACCCTCTCTCTCTCACATCCATCTCTCTCTCTCACCCTCTCTCTCTCTCCTCTCTCTCTCTCTCCGTTATCCTTCTCTCTCCCACCCCAATCTCTTTCACATCCCTCCTCTCTCTCACACACACTCTCACACACACTCGCTCTCAATCCCCGCCCTCTCTCCCGACATCTCTCTGCCTTTTTCTCATCCCCTCTCTCTCCTTCTCACTCCCTCTCTCTCACCCCCTCTCTCTCTTAATGCCTCTCTCTCCCACCCCCTCTCTGTCACTCACTACCACCTCCTCCTCTCACCCAGCTCTCTCTCTCTCACCCCTCTCTCTCTTACCCTCTCTCTCACCCCTCGCTCTCTCACCCCTCTCTCTCACCCCTCTCTCTCACCCCTCTCTCTCACACCCTCTCCTTCTAACTCCACTCTCTCTCTTACCCCTTCCCCACTTTCTCTCTCAATCACCCCTTGTCTCTCACCCCCCTCTCTCTCCCACCTCCCTCTCTCACACCCCCTCTCACTCCCATCTCACTCTCTCACCCCTCTCTCTCTCACCCCAGTCTCTCTCTATCCCATCACCTCTGTCTCTCACCCCTTCTCTCTCAACCCCTTCTCACCCCACCCCCTCTCTTCACCCCTCGCACTCTCACCCCCTCTCTCTTTCTCACTTATACTCTCTCTCTTTTTCACTTACTCTCTCTCTTTCTCACCCCTCTCTCTCACACCCTCTCTCTCAACTCCTCTCTCTCTCCCCCCTCTCTCCCCTCTCACTACCCCCTCTCTTGCCCCCCACTCTCTACCCCCTCTCTCCCCTGTCTCTCACATCCCCTCTCTCTCACTCACTCACCCCACTCACTCCCTCACCCCACGCTCACTCTCTCACCCCACTCTCTCTCTCTCTTAGCCCACGTCTCTCTCTTTCTCACCCCTTATTTCCCCCATCTCTCTCAACCCCTCTCTCAATCCCTTCTCTCAACCGCGCTCTCTCACCCCTTCTCTCACTCCCCTCTCTCTCACTCCACTCAGTCTCTCACTCCCCTTCTCTCTCTCTCTCTTACCTCCTTCTCTCTCTCAACCCCTCTCTATCTCAACCCCGCTCTCTCTCACTCCTCTCTCTCTCACACCGTCCTCTCGCCCAGCTCTCTCTCTCAACCCCCTCTCTCTCCCACCCCCTCTCTCTCACCCCCTCTCTCTCACCCCTCGCTCTCTCACCCCTCTCTCTCACCCCTCTCTCTCACACCCTCTCCTTCTCACTCCTCTCTCTCTCTTACCGTCTCCCCACGTTCTCTCTCAATCACCCCTTGTCTCTCAACCCCTCTCTCTCCCGCCTCCCTCTCTCACACTCCCTCTCACTCTCTCCCCTCTCTCTTACCACAGTCTCTCTCTCTCTGTCCCATCCCTTCTGTCTCTCACCCCTTCTCTCTCACCCCTTTTCACCCTACCCTTCCCTCTCACCCCCCCTCTCTCACCCCTATCTCTCTTTCACACTCACGCTCTCTCTTTCTCACTTACACTCTCTCTTTTTCACTCACTGTCTCTCTTTCTCACCCCCTCTTTCTCTCATGCCCTCTCTCTCAACTCCTCTCTCTCTCCCTCTCTCTCCCTTCTCTCTATCCCCTGTCTTGCCCCCCACTCTCTACCCCCTCTCTTCCCCTGTCTCTCACACCCCTCTCTCTCACTCCCATCTCACTCTCTCACCCCACTCTCTTTCTCTTAGCCCACGTCTCTCTCTCACTCACCCCTTTTCCCCCATCTCTTTCAACCCCTGTCTCTCACCCCCTCTCTCTTTCAACTCCCTCTCTCAACCTCTCTCTCAACACCTCTCTCTCACCCCCCTCTCTCTCCCACCCCCTTCTCTCTCACCCCCCACTCTCTCACCCCCTCTCTCTCACCCCTCGCTCTCTCACCCACTCTCTCTCACACCCTCTCCTTCTCACTCCATTCTGTCTCTGACCCCCTCCCCACTTTCTCTCTCTCAATCACTCCTTGTCTCTCACCCCCTCTCTCTCCCACCTCCCTCTCTCTCAACACCCCCTCTCTCTCTCAACCCACCTCTCTCTCTCAACCCCCCCCTCTCTCCCCCTCTCTCTCAACCCTTCTCCCTAACCCCTCGCTCTCTCACACCTCTCTCTCACATTCCCTCGCTTTCTCACCATCCCCTCTCTCAAACCCCCTCACTCTCTCATCCCCTCACTCTCTCACGCCCTCACTCTCACCCCCTCCCTCTCACACCCCTCTCTCTCAACCCCCTCTCTCTCACCACCGCCTCTCTCAACCTCCCTCACTCTCTCATCCCCTCACTCTCTCACACCCTCAATTCTCACGCCCTCTCTCTTTCTCAAACCCTTTCTCTCGCCCCACTCTCTCTCTCACCCCTCTCTCTCACTCCCTCTCACACCCTTTCTCTCTTACCACACGCTCTCTCTAACCCCTCACCTTCTCACCCCTCTCGCTCACCCCTCTCTCTCACCCACTCTCTCAATCACACCCTCCACTTCTCACTCCACTCTCTCTCTTACCCCCCCAAACTTTCTCTCTCTCAACCACCCCCTCACTCTCACCCCCCCTCACCCCGTCTCTCTCACCCGCTCTCTCTTTCTCACTCACGCTCTCTTTCTCACTTACCCTCTCTCTTTTTCACTCACACTCTCTTTCTCACCCCCTCTCGCTCTCCCCCCTCTCTTTCAACTCCTCTCTCTCCCCCTCTCTCTCTCCCCTCTCTCTCCCCCTCTCTTGCCCCCCACTCTCTACTCCCTCTCCCCCTGTCTCTGACACCCCCTCTCTCTCACTCCCATCTCACTCTCTCACCCCTCGCGCTCTCTCCCTCTCTCTCACCCACTCTCTCTCACACACCCTCTCCTTCTCATGCCATTCTCTCTCTTACCCCCTCCCCACGTTCTCTCTCTCAAACACCCCTTTCTCTCACCCCTCTCTCTCACACCTCTCTCTCACTCCCTGCGTCTCTCACCACCCCTCTCTCACCACCCCCTCTCTCAACCCCCCTCACTCTTTCATCCCCTCTCTCACCCCTCTCTCTGTTACCCCCTCTCACCCTCCTCCCTCTCTCACCCCCTCACCCCTTTCCCTTTCTCTCTTACCCCGCGCTCTCTCTCGAACCCCTCTCCCTCTCACCCCTCTTGCTCACCCCCTCTCTCTCTTCCTCTCTCTCTTTCACCCCTCTCCCTCACTCCCTCTCTCTCTAAACGCCCCCCTCTCAACACCCCTCAATCTCTCATCCCCTCACTCTCTCACACCTTCAGTCTCTCACACCCTCTCTCTCAACCCCTCTCTCTCTCACACCCTCTCTCTCACCCCCCTCTCTCTTCAACCCCTCTCTCACCCCTCTCAATCTCTCACCCCCTTACTCTCTCACCTCATCAGTCTCTCACACACCCCTCTCTCTCACCCCCCTCCCCCACCTTCCTCTCTCTCACCCCCCTCTCTCACCACTCCTCAAACTCTCATTCCCTCACTCTCTCACACCTTCAGTCTCTCACCCTCCTCTCTCTCAACCTCTCTCTCACACATCCATCTTCCTCTCTCCCCTTCCCCTCTCTCTCTTTCACCCCTTTCTCTCCCACCCCAATCTCTTTCACATCCGCCCTCTCACACACACACACTCTCAAACACCCTCGCTCTCTCACCCTCTCCCTCTCTCCCACCATCTGTCTGCCTCTTTCTCATCCCCTCTCTCCTTCTTGCTCCCTCTCTCTCACACCCTCTCTCTCCCACCCCCTCTCTGTCACTCACTCCCACCTCTCCCTCTTAGCGCCCTCTCACCCAGCTCTCTCTCCCACACCCCCTCTCTTCCTCCCTCTCACTCTCTCTCTCTCACCCCCCACCCCTCTCTCTCACCCCACTCAGTCTCACCCCCGCCACCCCTCTCACTCTCAACCCCCCTCTCTCTCTCACCCCCTCTCTCTGAACCCCTCTTTCTCACCCCTTGTCTCTCACCCCCTCTCTCTCACTCCTCTCTCTCACTCCCTGTGTCTCTCACCCCCCTCTCTCACCACCCCAATCTCATCCCCTCTCTCTCACCACAGTCTCTCTCTGTCACCCCATTCTCATCCCTCCTCCCTCTCTCACCCCCTCACCCTTCTCCCTTTCTCTCTTACCTCGCGCGCTCTCTCTCTCTAACCCCTTCCCCTCTCACCCCTCTCGGTCATCCCCTCTCTCTCACACACACTCTCTCACCCCTCTCTCTCAGAACTCTCTTTCTCTGTCAACCCCTCTCTCTCACTCCCTCTCTCGCTCACCGTCCCCCCTCACCACCCCCTCTCTCGCTCACCGTCCCCCTCTCACCACCCCCTCTCTCGCTCACTGTCCCCCTCTCACCACCCCCCTCTCAACACCCCTCAATCTCTCAACCCCTCTGCCTCTCACATCCATCTCTCTCTCACTCCCCTCTCTCTCACCCCTCTCTCTCCGTCACCCATCTCTCTCCCACCCCAATCTCATTCACATCCCCCTCTCTTGCACACACTCTCACACACCCTTGCTCTCTCACCCCTTCCTCTCTCCCACCATCTCTCTGCCTCTTTCTCATCCCCTCTCTCTCCTTCTCGCTCTCTCTCTCTCACCCCTCTCTGTCTCACCCCTCTCTCTCCCACCTCCCTCTCTCTCTCACACCTCCCTCTCTCTCAACCCTCTCTCTTACACCCCCCACCCCCTCTCTCTCACCTCCCCACCCCTCTCTCTCTCACCCTTCTCTCTTTCTCAACCCCTCTCTCTCAACCCCTCGCTCTCACTCCTCGCTCTCATCCCTCTCTTCCACACTCCCTCTCTCTCACTCCATCTCTCTCTCACCACCCCCTCTCTCAAACTCCCTCACTCTCATCCCCTCACTCTCTCACACCCTCACTCTCTCAACCCCTCTTTCTCTCACCCTCCTCTCTCTCTCACACGTCTCTCTCTCACTTCCTCTCTCTTTCACCCCCTTGTCTCTTACCACCCTCTCTCTCAACCCCCTTCACTCTCTCATCCCCTCACTCTCTCACACCCTCAATCTCTCATGCCCTCTCTCTTTCTCAAACCCTCTCTCTCACCCCCCTCTCTCTCATTCCCTCTCTCACCCCTCTCTCACACGCCCTCTCACACCCTTTTGCTCTTACCCCGCGCTCTCTCTAACCCCTCCCCCTCTCACTCACCCCTCTCTCTCTCACACTCTCTCAATCACACCATCTTCTTCTCACTCCACTCTCTCTCTTACCCCCTCCCCACTTTCTCTCTCTCAATCACCCATTGTCTCTCACCCCTCTCTCTAACTCCCTGTGTCTCTCACCCCACTCTCACCACCCCCTCTCTCAACCCCCCTCACTCTCTCATCCCCTCTCTCTCACCCCTCTCTCTCTCACCCCCTCTCACCCCTCCTCTCTCTCTCACCTCCTCACCCCTCCCTCTCTCACTCCCTTTCTCTCTTACCCTGCCCTCTCTCTCTAAACCCTCCCCCTCACCCCTCTCGCTCACCCCCTCTCTCACCCACTCTCTCTTACCCCTCGCTCTCTCGCCACTCTCTCTCACCCACTCTCTCTCTCACCCTCTCCTTCTCACTCCACTCTCTCTCTTACCCCCCACTTTTTCTCTCTCAATCAACCCTTCTCTCTCAACCCCTTCTCACCCCAGCCCCCTCTCTCTCCACCTCTCTCTGCCCCCTTTCTCTCCCCTCTCTCTGCCCCCTCTCTCTCCCCCTCTATTTCCCTCTGTCTCTCACACCCCCTCTCTCTCCATCCCATCTCACGCTCTCACCCCACTTTCTCGCTCTCAACCCACGTCTCTTTCTCTCCACCTCCTATTTCTCACACCCCTTCTCTCTCTCACACCCCTCTCTCTCTCTCACCTCTTCTCGCTCTCACACCCCTTCTCTCTCACTCCATCTCTCTCTCACCACCCCTTTCTCAACCCCCCTCACTCTCTCATCCCCTCACTCTCTCACACCCTCAATCTCTCACGCCCTCTCTCTTTCTCAACCCCTCTCTCTCACCCCTCTCTCTTTCATCCCCTCTCCCACCCCTCTCTCTTACTCCCTCTCACATCCTTTCTCTCTTACCCCACGTGCTCTCTCTAACCCCTCCCCCTCTCACCCCTCTCGCTCACCTCCTCTCTCTCACCCACTCTCTCAATCACACTCTCTCCTTCTAACTCCACTCTCTCTCTTACCCCCTCACCACTTTCTCTCTCTCAATCACCCCTTGTCTCTCAACCTCTCTGTCTCGCACCCTCTCTTCACCCACTCTCTCTTTCTCACTCAAGCTCTCTCTTTCTCACTTATACGCTCTCTTTTTCACTCACTCTCTCTCTTTCTCATCCCCTCTCTCTCACCCCCTCTCTCTCACCCCCTGTCTCTCTCACCCTCTCTCTCTCTGCCCCTCTCTCTCCCACCCTCTCTCTCCCCTCTCTCTCCCCTTCTCTCTACCCCCTCGCTTGCCTCCCACTCTCTACCGTTTCTCCCCCCTGTCTCTCACACCCCCACTCTCTCACTCCCATCTCACTCTCTCACCCCACTCTCTCTCTCTTAGCCCACGTCGCTCTCTCTTCCCCGCCTCTGCCTCACACACCTTCTCTCTCACATCCCTTCTCTCTCACATCCCTTCTCTCTCACACCCTGTTTCTCATCCTCTCTCTCTCACTTCCTCTCTCTCAGCCCCTCTCTCTCAACACCTCTCTCTCAGCTCCCTCTCTCCCCTCTCTCTCTCCCCTCCCTCTTCCCCCTCTCTCTCCACCCCTCACTCTGTCTCCCCCTCTCTCTCTCTCTTCCCCTCTCTCTTTCCCCCTCTCTCTCTCCCCCCTCCCCCTCTCTCTCCTCCTCTCTCTCTCCTCCTCTCACCCCTCTCTCTCACCCGCTCTCTCTCTCACGCCCTCTCCTTCTCACTCCACTCTCTCTCTTACCCCCTCCCCATTTTCTCTCTCTCAATCACCCTTTGTCTCTTACACCCTCTCTCTCACACCTCTCTCTCACTCCCTCTGTGTCTAACCGCCCCCTCTCACCACACCCTCTCTCAACCCCCCTCACTCTCTCATCCCCTCTCGCTTATACCTCTCTCTGTCACCCCTCTTCCCTTTCACCCCCTCAACCCCACCCTCTCTCACACCCTTTCTTTCTCACCCCGCGCTCTCTCTCTTTAAAACCTCCCCCTCACCCCTCTCGCTCACCCCCTCTCTCTCACCCACTCTCTCTCTCACACCCTCTCCTTCTCACTCCACTCTCTCTCTTACCCCCCACCTTTTTCTCTCTCAATCAACCCTTCTCTCTATACCCCTTCTCACCCCCACCCCCCTCTGTCTCCACCTCTCTCTGCACCCCTCTCTCCCCTCCATCTCCCTCTGTCTCTCTCACCCTCACTCTCTCCATCCCATCTCACTCTCTCACCCCACTCTCTCACTCTCACCCCACGTCTCTCTCTCCCTCTCCACCCCTATTTCTCACACCCCTTCTCTCTCACACCCCTTCTCTCTCTCACCTCTTCTCGCTCTCACACCCCTTCTCTCTCACACCTTCTCTCTCTCTCACCCCTATCTCTCTCTCTCACACCGACTCTCTCTCAAACACACCCTCTCTCTCACACCCACTCCTTCACCCCCTCTTTCTCACCCCTCTCTCACTCCCCTCCCTCTCCTCCCCTCTCTCTCCCCTCTTCCCCCCACCCCTCTCTCTCCCCTGTCTCTCCCCACTCTCTCCCCCTCTCTCCCCCCTCTCTACACGCTTTCTCTCCAACCCCTCTCCCCCACTCTCTCTCTACCCCTCTCTCTACCCCCTTTTTCTCCACCTATCTCTCCCCACTCTCACACCCTCTCTCACCACCCCGTCTTTCACATCCCTCTCTCTCATCCCCCTCTCTCCCCCTCTCTCTGTCTCCCCTGCTATCTGTCCCCCCTCTCTCTGGCCCCCTCTCTCTGTTCCCCCCCTCAGTCCCCTCCTGTCCCTCCCTCTGTCCCCTCTCTCCCTGTCACTCTCTCTCTCTGTCCCCCTCTCTCTCTGTCCCCCCTCTCTCAGTCCCCCTCTCTCTGTTTCCCCCTCTGTTCCCCCCTCTGTGTCCCCCCTGTCCCCCCTCTCTCTGTCCCCCCTCTCTCTGTCCCCCTCTCTCAGTCCCCCTCTCTCTCTGTTCCCCCCTCAGTTCCCCCTCTCTGTGTCCCCCCCTCTGTCCCCTCTCTCTGTCCCCCTCTCTCTGCCCCCTCTCTCAGTTCCCCTCTCTCTGCTCCCACCTCTGTACCCCCCTCTGTACCCCACTCTCGCCCCCCTCTCTCTGTCCCCCCTCTCTCTGTCCCCCTCTCTCTGTCCCCCTCTCTCTCTGCCCCCTCTCTCTGCCCCCTCGCACTGTTCCCCGCTCTCTGTCCCCCATCTCTTTCACCCTCTCTCTGGCCCCTCTCTCCCCAACTCTGTCCCCCTCCCTCTGTCCCCCTCCCTCTGTCCCCCTCCCTCTGTTCTCCCTCTCTCTGTTCCCCCGCTCTGTCCCCCCCCTCTCTGTGCCCCCCCGTCCCCCGTCTGTCCTCTCTCTCTCTGTCCCCTCTCTCTCTCTGTCCCCCTCTCTCTCTATCCCTCTCTCTCTCTGACCCCTCGCTCTGTCCCCCTCTCTCTGCCCCCCCACTCTGGTACGCCACGGTCCCCCCTCTGTCCTCTCTCTCTCTGACCCCCCCTCTGTCCCCCTCTCTCTCTGTCCCCCTCTCTCTGACCCCCCTCTCTCTGCCCACCCGTCGCCCTCTTTCTGCTCCCACTCTGTCACCATCTCTCTGTCCCCTCCCTCTGTCCCCCTCTCTCTGTCCCCCTCCCTCTGTCCCCCTCTCTCTGTCCCCGTCTCTTGGTCCCCCCCTCTGTCCGCATCTCTCTGCCCCCCTCTCCCTTTCGCACTCTCTCTGCCCCTTCTCTCACCCCGCTCTCTGACCCCCTCTCTCTGTCGCCCTCTCTCGGCCCCCTCTGTGTCACCGTCTCTCTGCCCCCCTCCCTCTGCCACCCCTCTCTCTGCCCCCCTCTCTCTGTCGCTCCTCTCTCTGTCCCCGCTCCTTCTCTCTCGCCCACTCTCTATCCCCCCTCTCTCTGTCCCCCTCTCTCTGTCCCCCTCTCCCTCTGTCCCCGTCTCTCTGTTCCCCCCGCTTTGTTCCCCCCCCGTCCCCTCTCCTTGTCACCCTCTCTCTCTGTCCCCCTCTCTCTCTCTGCCTCACCTCTCTCAGTCCCCCTCTCTCTGTTCCCCCCTCTGTTCCCCCTCTGTCGCCCCCCTCTGTCCCCCTCTCTCTCTGGCCCCCTCTCTCTGTTCCCCCCTCAGTCCTCCCGTCCCCTCTCTCCCTGTCACCCCCTCTCTCTCTGTCCCCCTCTCTCTCTGTCCCTCCTCTCTCAGTCCCCCCTCTGTCGCCCCCCCTCTGTCCCCCCTCTCTCTGTCCCCCCTCTCTCTGTCCCTCTCTCTCTCTGCCCCTCTCTCTGCCCCCTCGCATTGTTCCCCGCTCTCTGTCCCCCATCTCTATCGCCCTCTCTCTGCCCCTCTCTCTCCTCCACTCTGTACCCTCCATCTGTACCCCTCCCTCTGACCCCTCCCTCTGTCCCCCTCCCTCTGTTCTCCCTCTCTCTGTCCACCCCCTCTGTCCCCCTCTCTCTGCCCCCCCCCACTCTGGCCCCCCAATCCCCCTCTGTCCCACTCTCTCTCTGACCCCCTCTCTCTCTGTCCCCCTCTCTCTCTGCCCCCCTCTCTCTGCCCCCTCGCTCTGTTCCCCGCTCTCTGTTCCCCCATCTCTATCGCCCTCTCTCTGCCCCCTCTCTGTCACCGTCTCTCTGACCCCCCTCTCTGCCCCCTCTCTGTCACCGTCTCTCTTTCCCTCCTCTCTCTGTCGCCCTCTCTCTGCCCCCTCTCTGTCACCGTCTCTCTTTCCCCCCTCTCTCTGTCCCCTCCTCACTGCCCCCTCTCTGTCACCGTCTCTCTTTCCCCCCTCTCTCTGTCCCCGTCTCTCTGCCCCCTCTCTCAGTCCACCCTCTCTCTGTCCCAAACCTCTGTCCACCCTTCTCTGTAGCCCTCTCTCTGCTCCCTCTCAGTCACCATCTCGCTGTTCACCCCCCGTCCACCCCTCTCTGTCCCCCTCTCTCTGTCGCACTTTCTGTCACCGTCTCTCTGTCGCTCTCTCTCTGCCCACCTCTCTCTCTGATCCCATCTCTCTTTCTACCCCCCGCTCTGTCCCCCTCTCTCTGTCCCCCTCTCTCTCCCACCCGGCTCTCTCTGTCCCTCCTTCTCGCTGTCCCCTCTCTCTGTCGCGATCTCTGTGGCCCTCTCTGTCACCTCTCTCTGTGTCCCCGTCTCTCTGTCCCACTCTCTCTGTTCCCTCTCTCTCTGTCCCCGTGCTCTCTCTGTCCGCATCTCTTTCTGTTCCCCCTCTCTATCCCTCCTCTCTCTGTCCACTCCCTCTCCGTCCACCCCTCCCCCCCGTTCCCCACTCAGTCCATCCCCCTCTCTCTGTCCCCCAGTCTCTGTCCCCGGCTCACTGTCCCCCTCTCTCTGTCGCCATATCTGTCACCGTCTCTCTGTCACTCTCTCTCTGTCCACCCCTCTCTCTGCCCCCCCTCTCTGTCCCCCTCTCTCTGTCCCCCATCCCTCTGTCGCCCTCTTTCTGACCCCCTCTCTCTGTCCCCCTTTCTCTGTCCCCCTCTCTCTTTCGCCCGCTTTCTGACCCCCTCTTTCTCTGTCCTCCCCTCTCTGTCTCCCTCTCTCTGCCCCCTGCCATTCACCATTTCTCTGTCCCCCCTCCCTCTGTCCCCCTCCCTCTGTTCCCCCTCACTCTGACCCCCTCACTCTGTGTCCCCATCTCTCTCTGTCCCCCAGTCTCTGTCCCCGGCTCACTGTACCCCTCTCTCTGACGGACTCTCTCTCCCCAACACTGTACCCCTCTCTCAGTCCCCCATTCTCTGTTCCCCCTCCCTCTGTCCCGCTCTCTCTGTCCCCCTCCCTCTGTCGCCCTCTTTCTGCCCCTCTCTCTGTCCCCATCTCTCTCTGTCCCCCTCTCTCTGTCCCCTCTGTCTGTCCCACTATCTCTGTAGCCCTCTCTCTCCCCCTCAGTCCACTCAGTCCATCCCCCTCTCTCTGTCCCCCAGTCTCTGTCCCCGGCTCACTGTACCCCTCTCTCTGACGGACTCTCTCTCCCCAACACTGTACCCCTCTCTCAGTCCCCCATTCTCTGTTCCCCCTCTCTCTGTCCCCCCCTCTCTGTCCCCTCCCTCTGTCCCCCTCTCTGTGCCCCCTCTCTGTCCCCGCTCACTCTGTCCCCCTCTCTCTGTCCCCCATCCCTCTGTCGCCCTCTTTCTGACCCCCTCTCTCTGTCCCCCTTTCTCTGTCCCGCTCTCTCTTTCGCCCTCTTTCTGACCCCCTCTTTCTCTGTCCTCCCTTCTCTGTCCCCCTCTCTCTGCCCCCTCCCATTCACCATTTCTCTGTCCCCCATCTCTCTGTCCCCCTCTCTCTGTCCCCTCTCTCTGTTCCCCTCTCTCTGTCCCCCTCTCTCTGTCCCCCTCTCTCTGTCCCCCTCTCTCTGTCGCCATATCTGTCACCGTCTCTCTGTCCCTCTCTCTCTGTCCCCCCTCTCTCTGTCCCCCTTTCTGTCACCCCTCTCTCTGTCCCCCCTCTCTCTGTCCCCCCTCTCTCTGTCCCCCTCTCTCTGTCCCCCTCTCTGTCCCCCCTCTCACTGTCCCCCTCTCTCTGTTCCCCCCTCTCTCTGTCCCCCTCTCTCTGTCCCCCTCGCTCTCTGCCCACTCTCTCTTTCCCCTCTCTCTGTCCCCCCTCTCTGTCCCCATCTCTCACTGTCCCCCTCTCTCTGTCCCCTCTGTCTGTCCCGCTATCTCTGTAGCCCTCTCTCTCCCCCTCCCTTTCCCCCACTCTGTCCCCCACTCTCTCTGCCCCCACTCTCTGTCCCCCCTCCCTATGACCCCCTCTATCTCCCCCTCTCTCTGTCCCCCTCTCTCTGACTCCCTCTCTCTGACCCCCTCTATCCACCCCTCTCTCTGTCCCACCCTCTCTCTCTGTCCCCCCTCTCTCTCTGTCCCCGTCTCTCTGTCCCCATGCTCTCTCTGTCCCCATCTCTTACTGTCCCCCCTCTGTCCCTCCACGCTCTGTCCTCTCCCCCCCGTGTACCGCACGACCCCATCTGTCACACTCTCTCTGACCCTCTCTCTGTCCCCCTCTCTCTTCCCCCTCTCTCTGTCCCCTCCCTCTGTCCCCCTCTCTGTGCCCCCTCTCTGTCCCCGCTCACTCTGTCCCCCTCTCTCTGTCCCCCATCCCTCTGTCGCCCTCTTTCTGACCCCCTCTCTCTGTCCCCCTTTCTCTGTCCCGCTCTCTCTTTCGCCCTCTTTCTGACCCCCTCTTTCTCTGTCCTCCCTTCTCTGTCCCCCTCTCTCTGCCCCCTCCCATTCACCATTTCTCTGTCCCCCCTCTCTCTGTCCCCCCTCTCTGTCCCCCGCTCTCTGTCCCGCTCTCTCTATCCCCCTCTCTCTGTCCCCCCCTCTCTTTCACCCTCTCTCTGAACCCCTCTCCCTTTCACCCTCTCTCTGTCCCCCTCTCTCTGTCCCCCTCTCTCTGTCCCCGTCTCTCTGTCCCCATCTCTCTGTCCCCCCTCTCTCTGTCCCCCCCTCTCTTTCACCCTCTCTCTGACCCCCTCTCCCTTTCACCCTCTCTCTGACCCCCTCTCCCTTTCACGCTCTCTCTGACCCCCTCTCCCTTTCACCCTCTCTCTGTCCCCCTCTCTCTGTCCCCCCTCTCTCTGTCCCCATCTCTCTGTCCCCGCTCTCTCTGTTCCCCGCTCTCTGTCCCCCTCTCTCTGCCCCCATCTCTCTGTCCCCCCTCTCTCTGTCCCCCTCTCTCTGTCCCCCCTCTCTCTGTCCCCATCTCTCTCTTTCCCCCCTCTCTCTGTCCCCCTCTCTCTGTCCCCCTCTCTCTCTTTCCCCCCTCTCTCTGTCCCCCTCTCTCTGTCCCCCCTCTCTCTGTCCCCATCTCTCTGCCTCCCTCTCTCTGTCCCCCTCTCTCTGTCCCCCCTCTCTCTGTCCCCCCTCTCTCTGTCCCCCTCTCTCTGTCCCCCCTCTCTCTGTCCCCATCTCTCTGCCTCCCTCTCTCTGTCCCCCTCTCTCTGTCCCCCTCTCTCTCTTTCCCCCCTCTCTCTGTCCCCCTCTCTCTGCCCCCCCTCTCTCTGTCCCCATCTCTCTGCCTCCCTCTCTCTGTCCCCCTCTCTCTGTCCCCCCTCTCTCTGTCCCCCTCTCTCTGTCCCCCCTCTCTCTGTCCCCCCTCTCTCTGTCCCCCTCTCTCTGTCCCCCCTCTCTCTGTCCCCATCTCTCTGCCTCCCTCTCTCTGTCCCCCCTCTCTCTGTTCCCCGCTCTCTGTCCCCGTCTCTCTGTCCCCCTCTCTCTGTCCCCATCTCTCTGTCCCCCTCTCTCTGTCCCCCCTCTCTCTGTCCCCCTCTCTCTGTCCCCACTCCCTCTGACCCCCTCTATCTTCCCCACTCTCTGTCCCCCTCTCCCTGTCCCCTCTCTGTCCCCCTCTCTCTCTGTCCCCCTCTCTCTGTCCCTCCTCTCTCTGTGCCCCCTCTCTCTGCCCCCTGTCTCCCCCACTCTCTCCCCATTCTCTCCCCACTCTGTCCTCCCCTGTCTGTCCCCCTCTCTATGTTGCCCTCTCTCTGTCCCTCCTCTCTCTGTCCCCCCTCTCTCTGCCCCCTCTCTCCCCCACTCTCTCCCCCATTCTCTCCCCCACTCTGTCCTCCCCTCTCTGTCCCCCTCTCTATGTTGCCCTCTCTCTGTCCC
The DNA here is from genome assembly GCF_037043375.1 of Chiloscyllium plagiosum. Classification (NCBI taxonomy): domain Eukaryota; kingdom Metazoa; phylum Chordata; class Chondrichthyes; order Orectolobiformes; family Hemiscylliidae; genus Chiloscyllium; species Chiloscyllium plagiosum. The sequence continues at coordinate 56,038,294 of NW_028270178.1, forward strand.
TCCTCTCTCTGTCCCCCTCTCTCTGTAGCCCTCTCTCTCCCCCACTCTCTGTGCCCCACTCTTTGTTCCCCTGTCTCTGTCCCCCTCTCTATGTTGCCCTCTCTCTGTCCAACTCTCTCTCTGACCCCTCTCACTGATGCCCTCTACCACCCCCGCTCTCTGTCCCCCGCTTTCTGTCCCCCTCTCTCTGTTCCCCTCGCTCTCCATCCCCCTCTTTCTATGCCCCCCCCCGTTCCCCCTCTTTCTGTCCCCCTCTGTCTGTCCCTCTCTCTCTCTGTCCCCCTCTCTCTCTGTCCCCCGTCTCTGTCCCCCTCTCTCTCTGTCCCCCTCTCTCTGTCCCCCCCTCTCTCTGTCCCCCTCTCTCTGTCCCCCTCTCTCTCTGTCCCCCGTATCTGTCCCCCTCTATCTCTGTCCCACTCTCTCTGCCCCCCCTCTCTTTCCCCCTCTCTCTGTCCCCCTCTCTCTCTGTCCCCCTCTCTCTGTCCCCCTCTCTCTGTCCCCCTCTCTCTGACCCCGCTCTCTCTGACCCCTCTTCCCCCTCTCTCTGCCCCCTCTCTCTCTGTCCCCCTCTCTCTGTCCCCCTCTCTCTGACCCCGCTCTCTCTGCCCCCTCTTCCCCCTCTCTCTGTCCCCCTCTCTCTGTCCCCCTCTCTCTGACCCCGCTCTCTCTGCCCCCTCTTCCCCCTCTCTCTGTCCCCCTCTCTCTGCCCCCTCTCTCTCTGTCCCCCTCTCTCTGTCCCTCCTCTCACTACACCCCCTCTGTCGCCCTCTCTCTGCCCCTACTCTGTCACAATCTCTCTGTCCCCTCTCCCTCTGTTCCCTCTCGCTCTGTCCCCCTCTCTCTGCCCCCCCCCCACTCTGGTGCCCCCCCATCCCCCTTCTGACCCCTCTCTCTCTGTCCCCCCCCTCTCTCTCTCCCCCTCTCTCTCTGACCCCCTCTCTCTGCCCCCTCGCTCTGTTCCCCGCTCTCTGTTCCCCCATCTCTATCGCCCTCTCTCTAACCCTCTCTGTCACCGTCTCTCTGTCCCCCTCTCAGTCACCATCTCTCTGTTCGCCCCCCCCCACCCCGTCCACCCCTCTCTGTCGCCCGCTCTCGGCCCCCTCTCTTTCACAGTTTCTCTGTCCCCTCTCTCTCTATCCCCCTCGTCCCATCCTCTCTCTGTCCCCCCCTCACTGTCCCCCTCTTTGTTGGCCTCTCTCTGCCCCTGCTCTGTCACCGTTTCTCTGCCCCTTCTCTCTCTGTCCCCCCCTCTCTCTGTCCCCTCTCTCTCTCTGTCCCACTCTTTCTGCCCCCTCTCTCTCTCCCCCCTCTGCCCCCCCTCTCGGTCCCCCCCTCTCTCTGTACACCCTCTCTCTGTCCCCGCTCTCTCTGTCCCCCGCTCTCTGTCCCCCTCTCTCTGTCCCCCTCTTTCTGTCTCTATCTCTCTGTACCCCCTCTCTCTGTCCCCCCTCTCTCTGTCCCCCTCTCTCTGTCCCCCTCTATCTTCCCCACTCTCTGTCCCCCTCTCCCTGTCCCCTCACTGTCCCCCTCTCTCTCTGTCCCCTCTCTCTGTCCCTCCTCTCTCTGTGCCCCCTCTCTCTGCCCCCTGTCTCCCACACTCTCTCCCCCATTCTCTCCCCACTCTGTCCTCCCCTCTCTGTCCCCCTCTCTATGTTGCCATCTCTCTGTCCCTCCTCTCTCTGTCCCCCTCTCTCTGTAGCCCTCTTTCTCCCCCACTCTCTGTGCCCCACTCTCTGTTCCCCTCTCTCTGTCCCCCTCTCTATGTTGCCCTCTCTCTGTCCCACTCTCTCTCTGACCCCTCTCACTGATGCGCTCTACCACCCCCGCTCTCTGTTCCCCCCGCTCTCCGTCCCCCTCTTTCTTTGTCCCACCCTCTCTGTTCCCCCCTCTCTGTCCCCCTCTCTCTCTGTCCCCCCTCTCTTTCCCCCTCTCTCTGTCCCCCTCTCTCTCTGTCCCCCTCTCTCTGTCCCCCTCTCTCTGTCCCACTCTCTCTCTGTCCCCCGTCTCTGTCCCCCTCTCTCTCTGTCCCCCTCTCTCGGTCCCCCTCTCTCTCTGCCCCCCGTCTCTGTCCCCCTCTCTCTCTGTCCCTCTCTCTCTGCTCCCCCTCTCTCTCCCACTCTTTCTCTCTCTCTCTGTCCCCCTCTCTCTGACCCCCTCTCTCTCTGCCCACTCTCTGTCCCTCTCTCTCTCTGCCCCCCCCCCTCCCACTCTGACCCCCTCTCTCTGGCCCCCTCTCTCTGTCTCCCCCTCTCTCTCTCTGCCCCCCTCTTTCCCCCTCTCTCTGTCCCCCTCTCTCTGTCCCTCCTCTCACTACACCCCCTCTGTCGCTCTCTCTCTGCCCTTACTCTGTCACCATCTCTCTGTCCCCTCTCGCTCTGTCCCCCTCTCTCTGTCCCCCCACTCTGGTCCCCCCCATCCCCCTTCTGTCCTCTTTCTCACTGTCCCCTCTCTCTCTCTGACCCCCTCTCTCTGCCCCCTCGCTCTGTTACCCGCTCTCTGTTCCCCCATCTCTATCACCCTCTCTCTAACCCCCTCTGTCACCGTCTCTGTCCCCCCTCTCTCTGTCCCCCTCTCTGTCCCCCCTCTCTCTGTAGCCCCTCTCTCTGTCCCCCCTCTCTGTCTCCCTCTCTCTGCCCCCTCCCAGTCACCATCTCTCTGTCCCCCCTCACTCTGTCCCCCTCCCTCTGCCCCCCTCCCTCTGTCCCCTCTCTCTGTGCCCCCTCTCTCTGTCCCCCTCCCTCTGTCCCCCTCCCTCTGTCCCCCTCCCTCTGGCCCCCTCTCTCTGTCCCCCTCCCTCTGGCCCCCTCTCTCTGTCCCCCCTCTCTCTGTCCCCCTCTCTCTGTCCCCCCTCCCTCTGTACCCCCTCCCTCTGTCCCCCTCTCTCTGTCCCCTTCCCTCTGTCCCCCTCTCTCTGTCCCCCTCTCTCTGTCCCCCCTCTCTCTGCCCCCCTCCTTTCTGACCCCCTTTCTCTCTGTACCCCCTCTCTCTGTGTACCCCTCTCTCTTTGACCCCCTCTCTCTCTGCCCCCTCGCTCTGTTCCCCGCTCTCTGTCCCCCCAAATCTATCGCCCTCTCTCTGCCCCCTCTCTGTCACTGTCTCTTTGTCCCCCCTCTCTCTGTCCCCGTCTCTCTGGCCCCCGCTCAGTCCACCCTCTCTCTGTTCAAAACCTCTGTCCCCCTCTCACTGTCTCCCCTCCGACTGTCCCCCTCATTCTGTCCCACTCTCTCTGTCGCCTTCTTTCTGACCCCCTCTCTCTCTGTGCCCCCCTCTGTGTCCTCCTCTCTCTGCCCCCTCCTAGTCACCATCTCTCTGCCCCCCTCTCTCTGTCCCCCACCCTCTGTCCCCTCTCTCTGTCCCCCCTCCCTCTGCCCCCCTCAGGCTGTCCCTCTCTCTCTGTCCCCCGTCTATCTGTCCCCCTCTCTCTGTCCCGCTCTCTCTGTCCGCTCGCCCTCTGTCCCCCTCCCTCTGTCCATCCCTCTCTATCCCCCTATCTCTGTCGCCCTCTCTGTCACCGTCTCTCTGTCCTCCCTCGGTCTGTCCCCCTCCCTCTGTCCCCCTCTCTCTGTCCCCCCTCTCTCTGTCCACCCCCCGTCCCCCTCTCTCTGTCCCCCTCTCTCTGTCCCCCTCTCTCTGTCGCCATACCTGTCACCGTCTCTCTGTACCTCTCTCTCTGTCCACCCCTCTCTCTGTCCCCATCTCTCTCTGTCTCCCCCCTCTATCAACCCCTCTCTGCCCCCCTCTCTGTCCCCTCTCTCTGTCCAGCCTGTCTGTCCCCGATCACTCTGTCCCCCTCTCTCTGTCCCCCTTCTCTGTGCCCCCTCTCTGTCCCCCTCTCTCTCTGTTCCCCCTCTCTCTGTCCCCCTCTCTCTGTCCCCCTCTCTCTGTCCCCCTCTCTCTGCCCCCCTCTCTGTGTCGTCATATCTGTCACCGTCTCTCTGTACCTCTCTCTCTGTCCACCCCTCTCTCTGTCCCCATCTCTCTCTGTCCCCCCCTCTCTATCAACCCCTCTCTGTGCCCCCCTCTGTCCCCCTCTCTCTCTGTTCCCCCTCTCTCTGTCCCCCTCTCTCTGTCCCCCGCTCTCTGTCCCCCTCTCTGTGTCGCCATATCTGTCACCGTCTCTCTGTACCTCTCTCTCTGTCCCCCCTCACTCTGTCCCCCTCCCTCTGTCCGCCTCCCTCTGTCCCCCTCTCTCTGTCCCCCTCTCTCTGTCCCCCTCTCTGTCCCCCCTCTCTCTGTAGCCCCTCTCTCTGTCCCCCCTCTCTGTCTCCCTCTCTCTGCCCCCTTCCAGTCACCATCTCTGTCCCCCCTCCCTCTGTCCCCCTCCCTCTGTCCCCCTCTCTCTGTCCCCCTCTCTGTCTCCCTCTCTCTGCCCCCTCCCAGTCACCATCTCTGTCCCCCTCTCTCTGTCCCCCTCTCTGTGACGCCATATCTGTCACCGTCTCTCTGTACCTCTCTCTCTGTCCACCCCTCTCTCTGGCCCATCTCTCTCTGTCTCCCCCTCTCTATCAACCCCTCTCTGTGCCCCCCTCTCTCTGTTCCCCCTCTCTCTGTCCCCCTCTCTCTGTCCCCCTCTCTCTGTCCCCCTCTCTCTGTCCACCTCTCTGTGTCGCCATATCTGTCACCGTCTCTCTGTACCTCTCTCTCTGTCACCCCTCTCTCTGTCCCCCCTCTCTCTGTTCCCCCTCTCTCTGTCGCCATATCTGTCACCGTCTCTCTGTACCTCTCTCTCTGTTCGCCCCTCTCTGCCCCCCCCCCTCTGTCCCCCGTCTCTGTCCCCCTCTCTCTGTCCCCCCTCTCTGTCCCCGCTCACTCTGTCCCCCTCTCTCTGTCCCACCTCCCACTGCCCCCCTCATTCTGTCCCCCTCTCGCTGTCACCTTCTTTCTGACCCCCCTCTCTTTGTGCCACCCCGTGTCCCCCCTCTCTGCCCCCTCCTAGTCACCATCACTCTGTCCCCCTCTCGCTGGCCCCCCTCCCTCTGTCCCCCTCTCTCTGTCCCCCCTCTCTGTCTCCCTCTCTCTGCCCCCTCCCAGTCACCATCTCTCTGTCCCCCCCTCTGTTCCCCTCTCTCTGTCCCCCCTCTCTGTGCCCCCCTCTCTGTCCCCCCTCTCTCTGTTCCCCCTCTCTCTGTCCCCCTCTCTCTGTCCCCATCTCTCTGTCGCCATATCTGTCACCGTCTCTCTGTACCTCTCTCTCTGTCCACCCCTCTCTCTGTCCCCCTCTCTCTGTCCCCACCTCTCTATCAACCCCGCTCTGTCCCCCCTCTCTGTCCACCCTGTCTGTCCCCACTCACTCTGTCCCCCTCTCTCTGTCCCCCCTCTCTGTTCCCCCACTCTCTGTCCCCCTCTCTCTGTCCCCCTCTCTCTGTCCCCCTCGCTCTGTCGCCATATCTGTCACCGTCTCTCTGTACCTCTCTCTCTGTCCACCCCTCTCTCTGTCCACATCTCTCTCTGTCCCCCCCCTCTCTATCAATCCCTCTCTGTCCCCCCTCTCTGTCCCCCTCTCTCTGTCCCACCCTGTCTGTCCCCGCTCACTCTGTCCCCCTCTCTCTCTGTCCCCCCTCCCTCTGTCCCCCTCCTTCTGTCCCCCTCTCTCTGTCCCCCTCTCTCTGACCCCGCTCTCTCTGCCCCCCTCTTCCCCCTCTCTCTGTCCCCCTCTCTGTCCCCCCTCTCTCTGTAGCCCCTCTCTCTGTCCCCCCTCTCTGTCTCCCTCTTTCTGCCCCCTCCCAGTCACCATCTCTGTCCCCCCTCCCTCTGTCCCCATCCCTCTGTCCCCCTCTCTCTGTCCCCCTCTCTGTCTCCCTCTCTCTGACCCCTCCCAGTCACCATCTCTGTCCCCCCTCCCTCTGTCCCCCTCCCTCTGTCCCCCTCTCTCTGTCCCCCTCACTCTGTCCCCCCTCTCTGTCACCATTTCTTTGTTCCCCCACGTCCACCCCTCCCTGTCGCCCTCTCTCTGTCCCCCTCTCTCTGTCCCCCTCTCTCTGTCCCCCTCTCTGTCCCCCCTCTCTCTGTAGCCCCTCTCTCTGTCCCCCCTCTCTGTCTCCCTCTCTCTGCCCCCTTCCAGTCACCATCTCTGTCCCCCCTCACTCTGTCCCCCTCCCTCTGTCCGCCTCCCTCTGTCCCCCTCTCTCTGTCCCCCTCTCTCTGTCCCCCTCTCTGTCCCCCCTCTCTCTGTAGCCCCTCTCTCTGTCCCCCCTCTCTGTCTCCCTCTCTCTGCCCCCTTCCAGTCACCATCTCTGTCCCCCCTCCCTCTGTCCCCCTCCCTCTGTCCCCCTCTCTCTGTCCCCCTCTCTGTCTCCCTCTCTCTGCCCCCTCCCAGTCACCATCTCTGTCCCCCTCTCTCTGTCCCCCTCTCTGTGACGCCATATCTGTCACCGTCTCTCTGTACCTCTCTCTCTGTCCACCCCTCTCTCTGGCCCATCTCTCTCTGTCTCCCCCTCTCTATCAACCCCTCTCTGTGCCCCCCTCTCTCTGTTCCCCCTCTCTCTGTCCCCCTCTCTCTGTCCCCCTCTCTCTGTCCCCCTCTCTCTGTCCACCTCTCTGTGTCGCCATATCTGTCACCGTCTCTCTGTACCTCTCTCTCTGTCACCCCTCTCTCTGTCCCCCCTCTCTCTGTTCCCCCTCTCTCTGTCGCCATATCTGTCACCGTCTCTCTGTACCTCTCTCTCTGTTCGCCCCTCTCTGCCCCCCCCCCCTCTGTCCCCCGTCTCTGTCCCCCTCTCTCTGTCCCCCCTCTCTGTCCCCGCTCACTCTGTCCCCCTCTCTCTGTCCCACCTCCCACTGCCCCCCTCATTCTGTCCCCCTCTCGCTGTCACCTTCTTTCTGACCCCCCTCTCTTTGTGCCACCCCGTGTCCCCCCTCTCTGCCCCCTCCTAGTCACCATCACTCTGTCCCCCTCTCGCTGGCCCCCCTCCCTCTGTCCCCCTCTCTCTGTCCCCCCTCTCTGTCTCCCTCTCTCTGCCCCCTCCCAGTCACCATCTCTCTGTCCCCCCCTCTGTTCCCCTCTCTCTGTCCCCCCTCTCTGTGCCCCCCTCTCTGTCCCCCCTCTCTCTGTTCCCCCTCTCTCTGTCCCCCTCTCTCTGTCCCCATCTCTCTGTCGCCATATCTGTCACCGTCTCTCTGTACCTCTCTCTCTGTCCACCCCTCTCTCTGTCCCCCTCTCTCTGTCCCCACCTCTCTATCAACCCCGCTCTGTCCCCCCTCTCTGTCCACCCTGTCTGTCCCCACTCACTCTGTCCCCCTCTCTCTGTCCCCCCTCTCTGTTCCCCCACTCTCTGTCCCCCTCTCTCTGTCCCCCTCTCTCTGTCCCCCTCGCTCTGTCGCCATATCTGTCACCGTCTCTCTGTACCTCTCTCTCTGTCCACCCCTCTCTCTGTCCACATCTCTCTCTGTCCCCCCCCTCTCTATCAATCCCTCTCTGTCCCCCCTCTCTGTCCCCCTCTCTCTGTCCCACCCTGTCTGTCCCCGCTCACTCTGTCCCCCTCTCTCTCTGTCCCCCCTCCCTCTGTCCCCCTCCTTCTGTCCCCCTCTCTCTGTCCCCCTCTCTCTGACCCCGCTCTCTCTGCCCCCCTCTTCCCCCTCTCTCTGTCCCCCTCTCTGTCCCCCCTCTCTCTGTAGCCCCTCTCTCTGTCCCCCCTCTCTGTCTCCCTCTTTCTGCCCCCTCCCAGTCACCATCTCTGTCCCCCCTCCCTCTGTCCCCATCCCTCTGTCCCCCTCTCTCTGTCCCCCTCTCTGTCTCCCTCTCTCTGACCCCTCCCAGTCACCATCTCTGTCCCCCCTCCCTCTGTCCCCCTCCCTCTGTCCCCCTCTCTCTGTCCCCCTCACTCTGTCCCCCCTCTCTGTCACCATTTCTTTGTTCCCCCACGTCCACCCCTCCCTGTCGCCCTCTCTCTGTCCCCCTCTCTCTGTCCCCCTCTCTCTGTCCCCCTCTCTGTCCCCCCTCTCTCTGTAGCCCCTCTCTCTGTCCCCCCTCTCTGTCTCCCTCTCTCTGCCCCCTTCCAGTCACCATCTCTGTCCCCCCTCCCTCTGTCCCCCTCCCTCTGTCCCCCTCTCTCTGTCCCCCTCTCTGTCTCCCTCTCTCTGCCCCCTCCCAGTCACCATCTCTGTCCCCCTCTCTCTGTCCCCCTCTCTGTGTCGCCATATCTGTCACCGTCTCTCTGTACCTCTCTCTCTGTCCACCCCTCTCTCTGGCCCATCTCTCTCTGTCTCCCCCTCTCTATCAACCCCTCTCTGTGCCCCCCTCTCTCTGTTCCCCCTCTCTCTGTCCCCCTCTCTCTGTCCCCCTCTCTCTGTCCCCCTCTCTCTGTCCACCTCTCTGTGTCGCCATATCTGTCACCGTCTCTCTGTACCTCTCTCTCTGTCACCCCTCTCTCTGTCCCCCCTCTCTCTGTTCCCCCTCTCTCTGTCGCCATATCTGTCACCGTCTCTCTGTACCTCTCTCTCTGTTCGCCCCTCTCTGCCCCCCCCCTCTGTCCCCCGTCTCTGTCCCCCTCTCTCTGTCCCCCCTCTCTGTCCCCGCTCACTCTGTCCCCCTCTCTCTGTCCCACCTCCCACTGCCCCCCTCATTCTGTCCCCCTCTCGCTGTCACCTTCTTTCTGACCCCCCTCTCTTTGTGCCACCCCGTGTCCCCCCTCTCTGCCCCCTCCTAGTCACCATCACTCTGTCCCCCTCTCGCTGGCCCCCCTCCCTCTGTCCCCCTCTCTCTGTCCCCCCTCTCTGTCTCCCTCTCTCTGCCCCCTCCCAGTCACCATCTCTCTGTCCCCCCCTCTGTTCCCCTCTCTCTGTCCCCCCTCTCTGTGCCCCCCTCTCTGTCCCCCCTCTCTCTGTTCCCCCTCTCTCTGTCCCCCTCTCTCTGTCCCCATCTCTCTGTCGCCATATCTGTCACCGTCTCTCTGTACCTCTCTCTCTGTCCACCCCTCTCTCTGTCCCCCTCTCTCTGTCCCCACCTCTCTATCAACCCCGCTCTGTCCCCCCTCTCTGTCCACCCTGTCTGTCCCCACTCACTCTGTCCCCCTCTCTCTGTCCCCCCTCTCTGTTCCCCCACTCTCTGTCCCCCTCTCTCTGTCCCCCTCTCTCTGTCCCCCTCGCTCTGTCGCCATATCTGTCACCGTCTCTCTGTACCTCTCTCTCTGTCCACCCCTCTCTCTGTCCACATCTCTCTCTGTCCCCCCCCTCTCTATCAATCCCTCTCTGTCCCCCCTCTCTGTCCCCCTCTCTCTGTCCCACCCTGTCTGTCCCCGCTCACTCTGTCCCCCTCTCTCTGTCCCCCCTCCCTCTGTCCCCCTCCTTCTGTCCCCCTCTCTCTGTCCCCCTCTCTCTGACCCCGCTCTCTCTGCCCCCCTCTTCCCCCTCTCTCTGTCCCCCTCTCTGTCCCCCCTCTCTCTGTAGCCCCTCTCTCTGTCCCCCCTCTCTGTCTCCCTCTCTCTGCCCCCTCCCAGTCACCATCTCTGTCCCCCCTCCCTCTGTCCCCATCCCTCTGTCCCCCTCTCTCTGTCCCCCTCTCTGTCTCCCTCTCTCTGACCCCTCCCAGTCACCATCTCTGTCCCCCCTCCCTCTGTCCCCCTCCCTCTGTCCCCCTCTCTCTGTCCCCCTCACTCTGTCCCCCCTCTCTGTCACCATTTCTTTGTTCCCCCACGTCCACCCCTCCCTGTCGCCCTCTCTCTGTCCCCCTCTCTCTGTCCCCCTCTCTCTGTCCTCCCTCTCTGTCACCATTTCTTTGTTCCCCCCCGTCCACCCCTCTCTGCCCCCCTCTCTCCATCGCCCTCTCTGTCCCCCTCTCTCTGTCTTCCCTCGGTCTGTCCCCCTCCCTCTGTTCCCCTCTGTCTGTACTCCCTCGGTCTGTCCCCCTCCCTCTGCCCGCCTCTCTCTGTCCCCCTCCCTCTGTCCCCCTCTCTCTGTCCCCCTCTCTCTGTCGCCATATCTGTCACCGTCTCTCTGTACCTCTCTCTCTGTCCCCCCCTCTCTGTCCCCCTCTCTCTGTCCCCCTCTCTCTGTCCCCCTCTCTCTGTACCCCCCTCTCTATCAACCCCTGTCTGTCCCACCTCTCTGTCCCCCCTCTCTCTGTCCAGCCTGTCTGTCCCCGATCACTCTGTCCCCCTCTCTCTTTCCCCCCCTCTGTGCCCCCTCTCTGTACCCCTCTCTCTCTGTTCACACTCTCTCTGTCCCCCTCTCTCTGTCCCCCTCTCTCTGTCGCCATATCTGTCACCGTCTCTCTGTACCTCTCTCTCTGTCCACCCCTCTCTCTTTCCCCATCTCTCTCTGTCCCCCCCTCACTATCAACCCCTCTCTGCCCCCCTCCCTCTGTCCCCCTCCTTCTGTCCCCCTCTCTCTGTCACCTTCTTATTGACACCCTCTCTCTCTGTCCCCCTCTCTCTGTCCCCCTCTCTCTGTCCCCCTCTCTGTCCCCGCTCTCTCTGTATCCCCTCTCTCTGACCCCCTCACTGTCCCCCTCTCTCTCTGACCCCCTCTCTCTGTAGCCCCTCTCTCTGTACCCCCTCTCTGTCTCCCTCTCTCTGCCCCCTCCCAGTCACCATCTTTGTCTGCCTCCTCTGTCCCCCTCCCTCTGTCCCCCTCTCTCTGTCCCCCTCTCTCTGTCCCCCCTCTCTGTCACCATTTCTTTGTTCCCCCACGTCCACCCCTCCCTGTCGCCCTCTCTCTGTCTCCCTCTCTCTGTCCCCCTCTCTCTGTCCCCCTCTCTCTGTCCCCCCTCTCTGTCACCATTTCTTTGTTCTCCCCCGTCCACCCCTCTCTGTCCCCCTCTCTCCATCGCCCTCTCTGTCCCCCTCTCTCTGTCCTCCCTCGGTCTGTCCCCCTCCCTCTGTTCCCCACTGTCTGTACTCCCTCGGTCTGTCCCCCTCCCTCTGCCCGCCTCTCTCTGTCCCCCTCTCTCTGTCCCCCTCTCTCTGTCGCCATATCTGTCATCGTCTCTCTGTACCTCTCTCTCTGTCCCCATCTCTCTCTGTCCCCCCCTCTCTATCAACCCCTCTCTGTCCCACCTCTCTGTCCCCCTCTGTCTGTCCAGCCTGTCTGTCACCGATCACTCTGTCCCCCTCTCTCTGTACCCCCCCTGTGCCCCCTCTCTGTACCCCTCTCTCTCTGTTCCCACTCTCTCTGTCCCCCTCTCTCTGTCGCCCTCTCTGTCACCGTCTCTCTGTCCTACCTCGGTCTGTCCACCTCCCTCTGTCCCCCTCTCTCTGTCCCCCCTCTCTCTGTCCCCCCCCTCTGTCCCCCTCTCTCTGTCCCCCTCTCTCTGTCCCCCTCTCTCTGTCGCCATATCTGTCACCGTCTCACTGTACCTCTCTCTCTGTCCATCCCTCTCTCTGTCCCCATCTCTCTTTGTCCCCCCCTCTCTATCAACCCCTCTCTGCCCCCCCTCTCTGTCCCCCTCTCTCTGTCCAGCCTGTCTGTCCCCGATCACTCTGTCCCCCTCTCTCTGTCCCCCCTCTCTGTGCCCCCTCTCTGTCCCCCTCTCTCTCTGTTCCCACTCTCTCTGTCCCCCTCTCTCTGTCCCCCCTCTCTGTTCCCCCACTCTCTGTCCCCCTCTCTCTGTCCCCCTCTCTCTGTCCCCCTCTCTCTGTCGCCATATCTGTCACCGTCTCTCTGTACCTCTCTCTCTGTCCACCCCTCTCTCTGTCCCCATCTCTATCTGTCCCCCCCTCTGTGCCCCCTCTCTGTACCCCTCTCTCTCTGTTCACACTCTCTCTGTCCCCCTCTCTCTGTCCCCCTCTCTCTGTCGCCATATCTGTCACCGTCTCTCTGGACCTCTCTCTCTGTCCACCCCGCTCTCTGTCCCCATCTCTATCTGTCCCCCCCTCTCTATCAACCCCTCTCTGTCCCCCCTCTCTGTACCCCTCTCTCTGCACACCCTGTCTGTCCCCGCTCACTCTGTCCCCCTCTCTCTGACCCCCCTCCCTCTGTCCCCCTCCTTCTGTCCCCCTCTCTCTGTCACCTTCTTATTGTCACCCTCTCTCTCTGTCCCCCTCTCTCTGTCCCCCTCTCTCTGTCCCCCTCTCTGTCTTCCTCTCTCTGCCCCCTCCCAGTCACCATCTCTGTCTCCCCTCCCTCTGTCCCCCTCCCTCTGTCCCCCTCTCTCTGTCCCCCTCTCTGTCTCCCTCTCTCTGCCCCCTCCCAGTCACCATCTCTGTCCCCCCTCCCTCTGTCCCCCTCCCTCTGTCCCCCTCTCTCTGTACCCCTCTCTGTCCCCCTCTCTCTGCCCCCTCCCTGTCACCATCTCTCTGCCCCCCCCTCACTCTGTCCCCCTCCCTCTGTCCCCCTCTCTCTGTCCCCCTCTCTCTGTCCCCCCTCTCTCTGTAGCCCCTCTCTCTGTCCCCCTCTGTCTGTCTCCCTCCATCAGTCCACCTCTCTCTTTGTTCCCCCCCTCTCTCTGTCCCGCCTCCCTCTGTCCCACTCCCTCTGTACCCCTCTCTCTGCCCTCCTCCCTCTGTCCCCCTCTCTCTGTCCCCCTCTCTCTGTCCCCCCTCTCTCTGTCGCCCTCTTTCGGACCCCCTCTCTCTCTGTCCCCCCCTCTGCCCACCTCTCTCTTTGTTCCCCCTCTCTCTCTGTCCCCCTCTCTCTCTGTCCCCCTCTCTCTCTGACCGCCTCTCTCTCTGCCCCCTCGCTCTGTTCCCCTCTCTCTCTTACCCCAAATCTATCGCCCTCTCTCTGCCCCCTCTCTGTCACTGTCTCTCTGTCCCCCCTCTCTCTGTCCCCATCTCTCTGCCCCCCCCTCAGTCCACCCTCTCTCTGTTCCAAACCTCTGTTCCCCCCTCTCTGTAGCCCTCTCTCTGCCCCCTCTCAGTCACCATCTCGCTGTTCCCCCCACGTCCACCCCTCCCTGTCGCCCTCTCTCTGTCCTCCCTCGGTATGTCCCCCTCTCTCTGTTCCCCTCTCTCTGTACTCCCTCGGTCTGTCCCCCTCCCTCTGCCCGCCTCTCTCTGTCCCCCTCTCTCTGTCCCCCCCTCTCTGTCCCCCTCTCTCTGTCCCCCTCTCTCTGTCGCCATATCTGTCACCGTCTCTCTGTACCTCTCTCTCTGTCCCCCCCTCTCTGTCCCCCTCTCTCTGTCCCCCTCTCTCTGTCCCCATCTCTCCCTGCCCCCCCTCCCTATCAACCCCTCTCTGTCCCACCTCTCTGTACCCCTCTCTCTGTCCAGCCTGTCTGTCCCCGATCACTCTGTCCCCCCCTCTCTGTCTCCCCTTCTGTGCCCCCTCTCTGTACCCCCCTCTCTCTGTTCCCACTCTCTGTGTCCCCCGCTCTCTGTCCCCCTCTCTCTGTCCCCCTCTCTCTGTCGCCATATCTGTCACCGTCTCTCTGTACCTCTCTCTCTGTCCACCCCTCTCTCTGTCCCCATCTCTCTCTGTCCCCCCCTCTCTATCAACCCCTCTCTGTCCCCCCTCTCTGTCCACCTCTCTCTGCCCACCCTGTCTGTCCCCGCTCACTCTGTCCCCCTCTCTCTGTCCCCCCTCCCTCTGTCCCCCTCCTTCTGTCCCCCTCTCTCTGTCACCTTCTTTCTGACCCCCTCTCTCTCTGTCCCCCTCTCTCTGTCCCCCTCTCTCTGTCCCCCTCTCTGTCCCCCCTCTCTCTGTATCCCCTCTCTCTGACCCCTCTCTGTCTCCCTCTCTCTGCCCCCTCCCAGTCACCATCTCTGTCCCCACGCCCTCTGTCCCCCTCTCTCTGTCCCCCTCTCTCTGTCCCCCTCTCTGTCTCCCTCTCTCTGCCCACTCCCAGTCACCATCTCTCTGTCCCACCTCACTCTGTCCCCCTCCCTCTGTCCCCCACTCTCTGTCCCCCTCTCTCTGTCCTCCATCTCTCTGTAGCCCCTCTCTCTGTCCCCCTCTGTCTGTCCCCCTCCCTCGGTCCCCCTCTCTCTGTCCCCCCTCTCTCTGTCCCCCCTCCCTCTGTCCCCCTCCCTCTGTCCCCCACTCTCTGTCCCCCTCTCTCTGTCCTCCATCTCTCTGTAGCCCCTCTCTCTGTCCCCCTCTGTCTGTCCCCCTCCCTCTGTCCCCCCTCCCTCTGTCCCCCTCCCTCTGTCCCCCTCTCTCTGTCCTCCTCCCTCTGTTCCCCCTCTCTCTGTCCCCCTCTCTCTGTCCCCCTCTCTCTATCCCCATCTCTCTGTCGCCCTCTTTCTGACCCCCTCTCTCTCTGTCCCCACCTCTCTCTGACCCCCTCTCTCTCTGCCCCCTCGCTCTGTTCCCCGCTCTCTGTCCCCCCAAATCTATCGCCCTCTCTCTGCTCCCTCTCTGTCACTGTCTCTCTGTCCCCCCTCTCTCTGTTCCCGTCTCTCTGCCCCCCCCAGTCCACCCTCTCTCTGTTCCAAACCTCTGTCCCCCCCTCTCTGTAGCCCTCTCTCTGCCCCCTCTTAGTCATCATCTCGCTGTTCCCCCCACGTCCACCCCTCTCTGTCGCCCGCTCTCTGTCCCCCTCTCTCTGTCCCCCTCTCTCTGTCCCCCCTCTCTGTCTCCCCCTCTCTGTCCCCCCCTCTCTGTAGCCCTCCCTCTGCCCCCTCTCAGTCACCATTTCTTTGTTCCCCCCGTCCACCCCTCTCTGTCCCCCTCTCTCCATCGCCCTCTCTGTCCCCCTCTCTCTGTCCTCCCTCGGTCTGTCCCCCTCCCTCTGTCCCCCTCTCTCTGTACTCCCTCGGTCTGTCCCCATCCCTCTGCCCCCCTCTCTCTGTCCCCCTCTCTCTCTGCCCCCTCGCTCTGTTCCCCGCTCTCTGTCCCCCCAAATCTATCGCCCTCTCTCTGCTCCCTCTCTGTCCCTCTCTCTCTGTCCCCCTCTCTGTCTCCCTCTATCTGCCCCCTCCCAGTCACCATCTCTCTGTTCCCCCCTCCCTCTGTCCCCCTCTCTCTGTAACCCCTCTCTCTGTTCCCCTCTCTCTCTGTCCCCCTCTCTCTGTCCCCCCTCTCTCTGTCCCCCTCTCTCTCTTCCCATTCTCTCTGTCCCCCTCTCTCTCTGTCCCCCCTCTCTTTCCCCCTCTCTCTGTCCCCCTCTCTCTCTGTCCCCCTCTGTCTGTCCCTCTCTCTCTGTCTCCCTCTCTCTCTGTCCCCCTCTCTCTGTCCCCCTCTCTCTCTGTCCCCCTCTCTCTCTGTCCCTCTCTCTCTGGCCCCTCTCTCTCTGTCCCCCTCTCTCTGTCCCCCTCTCTCTCAGTCCTCCCTCTCTTTCCCCCTCTCTCTGTCCCCCTCTCTCTGTCCCACTCTCTCTCTGTCCCCTGACTCTGTCTCCCTTTCTCTCTGTCCCCCTCTCTCGGTCCCACTCTCTCTCTGTCCCCCGTCTCTGCCCCCTCTCTCTCTGTCCCTCTCTCTCTGCCCCCCCTCTCCCACTCTGCCCCCCTCTCTCCCACTCTGTCCCCCTCCCTCTGTCCCCCTCTCTCTGCCCTCCTCCCTCAGTCAACCTCTTTCTTTTTTTCCCCCTCTCTCTGTCCCCCCTCCCTCTGTCCCCCTCCCTCTGTCCCCCTCTCTCTGCCCTCCTCCCTCTGTCCCCCTCTCTCTGTCCCCCTCTCTCTGTCCCCCTCTCTGTCCCCCCTCTCTCTGTATCCCCTCTTTCTGTCCCCCTCTCTGTCTCCCTCTCTCTGCCCCCTCCCAGTCACCATCTCTGTCCCCACTCCCTCTGTCCCCCTCTCTCTGTCCCCCTCTCTCTGTCCCCCTCTCTGTCTCCCTCTCTCTGCCCACTCCCAGTCACCATCTCTCTGTCCCCCCTCACTCTGTCCCCCTCCCTCTGTCCCCCACTCTCTGTCCCCCTCTCTCTGTCCTCCATCTCTCTGTAGCCCCTCTCTCTGTCCCCCTCTGTCTGTCCCCCTCCCTCTGTCCCCCCTCCCTCTGTCCCCCTCCCTCTGTCCCCCTCTCTCTGCCCTCCTCCCTCTGTTCCCCCTCTCTCTGTCCCCCTCTCTCTGTCCCCCTCTCTCTGTCCCCCTCTCTCTGTCGCCCTCTTTCTGACCACCTCTCTCTCTGTCCCCCCCTCTCTCTGACCCCCTCTCTCTCTGCCCCCTCGCTCTGTTCCCCGCTCTCTGTCCCCCCAAATCTATCGCTCTCTCTCTGCTCCCTCTCTGTCACTGTCTCTCTGTCCCCCCTCTCTCTGTTCCCGTCTCTCTGCCCCCCCAGTCCACCCTCTCTCTGTTCCAAACCTCTGTTCCCCACTCTCTGTAGCCCTCTCTCTGCCCCCTCTTAGTCATCATCTCGCTGTTCCTCCCACGTCCACCCCTCTCTGTCGCCCGCTCTCTGTCCCCCTCTCTCTGTCCCCCTCTCTCTGTCCCCCCTCTCTGTCTCCCCCTCTCTGTCCCCCCCTCTCTGTAGCCCTCCCTCTGCCCCCTCTCAGTCACCATTTCTTTGTTCCCCCCCGTCCACCCCTCTCTGTCCCCCTCTCTCCATCGCCCTCTCTGTCCCCCTCTCTCTGTCCTCCCTCGGTCTGTCCCCCTCCCTCTGTCCCCCTCTCTCTGTACTCCCTCGGTCTGTCCCCCTCCCTCTGCCCCCCTCTCTCTGTCCCCCTCTCTCTCTGTCCCCTCGCTCTGTTCCCCGCGCTCTGTCCCCCCAAATCTATCGCCCTCTCTCTGATCCCTCTCTGTCCCCCTCTCTGTCTCCCTCTATCTGCCCCCTCCCAGTCACCATCTCTCTGTTCCCCCCTCCCTCTGTCCCCCTCTCTCTGTAACCCCTCTCTCTGTTCCCCTCTCTCTCTGTCCCCCTCTCTCTGTCCCCCCTCTCTCTGTCCCCCTCTCTCTCTTCCCACTCTCTCTGTCCCCCTCTCTCTCTGTCCCCCCTCTCTTTCCCCCTCTCTCTGTCCCCCTCTCTCTCTGTCCCCCTCTGTCTATCCCTCTCTCTCTGTCTCCCTCTCTCTCTGTCCCCCTCTCTCTGTCCCCCTCTCTCTCTGTCCCCCTCTCTCTCTGTCCCTCTCTCTCTGGCCCCTCTCTCTCTGTCCCCCTCTCTCTGTCCCCCTCTCTCTCAGTCCTCCCTCTCTTTCCCCCTCTCTCTGTCCCCCTCTCTCTGTCCCACTCTCTCTCTGTCCCCTGACTCTGTCTCCCTTTCTCTCTGTCCCCCTCTCTCGGTCCCACTCTCTCTCTGTCCCCCGTCTCTGCCCCCTCTCTCTCTGTCCCTCTCTCTCTGCCCCCCCTCTCCCACTCTGCCCCCCTCTCTCCCACTCTGTCCCCCTCCCTCTGTCCCCCTCTCTCTGCCCTCCTCCCTCAGTCAACCTCTTTCTTTTTTTCCCCCTCTCTCTGTCCCCCCTCCCTCTGTCCCCCTCCCTCTGTCCCCCTCTCTCTGCCCTCCTCCCTCTGTCCCCCTCTCTCTGTCCCCCTCTCACTGTCCCTCCTCTCTCTGTCGCCCTCTTTCTGACCCCCTCTCTCTCTGTCCCCCCCTCTGTCCACCTCTCTCTTTGTTCCCCCTCTCTCTATGTCCCCCTCTCTCTCTGTCCCCCTCTCTCTCTGACCCCCCCTCTCTCTGCCCCCTCGCTCTGTTCCCCGCTCTCTGTCCCCCTCTCTCTGTCGCCATATCTGTCACCGTCTCTCTGTTCCCCCCTCCCTCTGTCCCCCTCTCTCTGTAACCACTCTCTCTGTCCCCCCTCTCTCTCTTCCCCTCTCTCTCTGTCCCCCTCTCTCTGTCCCCCTCTCTCTGTCCCCCTCTCTCTCTTCCCACTCTCTCTGTCCCCCTCTCTCTCTGTCCCCCCTCTCTTTCCACCTCTCTCTGTCCCCCTCTCTCTCTGTCTCCCTCTGTCTGTCCCACTCTCTCTGTCCCCCTCTCTCTCTGTCCCCCTCTCTCTGTCCCCCTCTCTCTCTGTCCCCCTCTCTCTGGCCCCTCTCTCTCTTCCCACTCTCTCTGTCCCCCCCTCTCTCTGTCCCCCCTCTCTTTCCCCCTCTCTCTGTCCCCCTCTCCCTGTCCCCCTCTCTCTGTCCCACTCTCTCTCTGTCCCCCGTCTCTGTCCCCCTTTCTCTCTGTCCCCCTCTCTCTGTCCCACTCTCTCTCTGTCCCCCGTCTCTGTCCCCCTCTCTCTCTGTCCCTCTCTCTCTCTGCCCCCCTCTCTCCCACTCTGCCGCCCTCTCACCCACTCTGTCCCCCTCCCTCTGTCCCCCTCTCTCTGTCCCCCCTCTCTCTGTCCCCCTCTCTCTCTTCCCACTCTCTCTGTCCCCCTCTCTCTCTGTCCCCCCTCTCTTTCCACCTCTCTCTGTCCCCCCCTCTCTCTGTCCACCTCTGTCTGTCCCACTCTCTCTGTCCCCCTCTCTCTCTGTCCCCCTCTCTCTGTCCCCCTCTCTCTCTGTCCCCCTCTCTCTCTGTCCCCCTCTCTCTGGCCCCTCTCTCTCTTCCCACTCTCTCTGCCCCCCCTCTCTCTGTCCCCCCTCTCTTTCCCCCTCTCTCTGTCCCCCTCTCCCTGTCCCCCTCTCTCTGTCCCACTCTCTCTCTGTCCCCCGTCTCTGTCCCCCTCTCTCTGTCCCCCTCTCTCTCTGTCCCCCGTCTCTGCCCCCTCTCTCTCTGTCCCTCTCTCTCTCTGCCCCCCTCTCTCCCACTCTGCGCCCCTCTCACCCACTCTGTCCCCCTCCCTCTGTCCCCCTCTCTCTGCCCTCCTCCCTCAGTCCACCTCTCTCTTTGTTCCCCCCTCTCTCTGCCCTCCTCCCTCTGTCCCCCTCTCTCTGTCCCCCTCTCTCTGTCCCCCCTCTCTCTGTCGCCCTCTTTCTGACCCCATCTCTCTCTGTCCCCCCCTCTGTCCCCCTCTCTCTCTGTCCCCCTCTCTCTCTGACCCCCTCTCTCTCTGCCCCCTCGCTCTGTTCCCCGCACTCTCTCACCCCAAATCTATCGCCCTCTCTCTGCTCCCTCTCTGTCACTGTCTCTCTGTCCCCCCTTCTCTGTCCCCGTCTCTCTGACCCCCCCCCCTCAGTCCACCCTCTCTCTGTTCCAAACCTCTTTTCCCCCCTCTCTGTAGCCCTCTCTCTGCCCCCTCTCAGTCACCATCTCGCTGTTCCCACCACGTCCACCCCTCTCTGTCGCCCTCTCTCTGTCCCCCTCTCTCTGTCCCCCTCTCTCTGTCCCCCCTCTCTGTCTCCCCCTCTCTGCCCCCCCCTCTCTGTCGCCCTCTCTCTGTCCCACTCTCTCTGTCCCCATCTCTCTCTGTCCCCCCCTCTCTATCAACCCCTCTCTGTCCCCCCTCTCTATCCACCTCTCTCTGCCCACCCTGTCTGTCCCCGCTCACTCTGTCCCCCTCTCTCTGTCCCCCCTCCCTCTGTCCCCCTCCTTCTGTCCCCCTCTCTCTGTCATCTTCTTTCTGACCCCCTCTCCCTCTGTCCCCCTCTCTCTGTCCCCCTCTCTCTGTCCCCCTCTCTGTCCCCCCTCTCTCTGTATCCCCTCTTTCTGTCCCCCTCTCTGTCTCCCTCTCTCTGCCCACTCCCAGTCACCATCTCTGTCCCCACTCCCTCTGTCCCCCTCTCTCTGTCCCCCTCTCTCTGTCCCCCTCTCTGTCTCCCTCTCTCTGCCCACTCCCAGTCACCATCTCTCTGTCCCCCCTCACTCTGTCCCCCTCCCTCTGTCCCCCACTCTCTGTCCCCCTCTCTCTGTCCTCCATCTCTCTGTAGCCCCTCTCTCTGTCCCCCTCTGTCTGTCCCCCTCCCTCTGTCCCCCCTCCCTCTGTCCCCCTCCCTCTGTCACCCTCTCTCTGCCCTCCTCCCTCTGTTCCCCCTCTCTCTGTCCCCCTCTCTCTGTCCCCCTCTCTCTGTCCCCTCTCTCTGTCGCCCTCTTTCTGACCACCTCTCTCTCTGTCCCCCCCCTCTCTCTGACCCCCTCTCTCTCTGCCCCCTCGCTCTGTTCAACGCTCTCTGTCCCCCCAAATCTATCGCTCTCTCTCTGCTCCCTCTCTGTCACTGTCTCTCTGTCCCCCCTCTCTCTGTTCCCGTCTCTCTGCCCCCCCCAGTCCACCCTCTCTCTGTTCCAAACCTCTGTTCCCCACTCTCTGTAGCCCTCTCTCTGCCCCCTCTTAGTCATCATCTCGCTGTTCCTCCCACGTCCACCCCTCTCTGTCGCCCGCTCTCTGTCCCCCTCTCTCTGTCCCCCTCTCTCTGTCCCCCCTCTCTGTCTCCCCATCTCTGTCCCTCCCTCTCTGTAGCCCTCCCTCTGCCCCCTCTCAGTCACCATTTCTTTGTTCCCCCCCGTCCACCCCTCTCTGTCCCACTCTCTCCATCGCCCTCTCTGTCCCCCTCTCTCTGTCCTCCCTCGGTCTGTCCCCCTCCCTCTGTCCCCCTCTCTCTGTACTCCCTCGGTCTGTCCCCCTCCCTCTGCCCCCCTCTCTCTGTCCCCCTCTCTCTCTGCCCCCTCGCTCTGTTCCCCGCGCTCTGTCCCCCCAAATCTATCGCCCTCTCTCTGCTCCCTCTCTGTCCCCCTCTCTGTCTCCCTCTATCTGCCCCCTCCCAGTCACCATCTCTCTGTTCCCCCCTCCCTCTGTCCCCCTCTCTCTGTAACCCCTCTCTCTGCTCCCCTCTCTCTCTGTCCCCCTCTCTCTGTCCCCCCTCTCTCTGTCCCCCTCTATCTCTTCCCACTCTCTCTGTCGCCCTCTCTCTCTGTCCCCCCTCTCTTTCCCCCTCTCTCTGTCCCCCTCTCTCTCTGTCCCCCTCTGTCTATCCCTCTCTCTCTGTCTCCCTCTCTCTCTGTCCGCCTCTCTCTGTCCCCCTCTCTCTCTGTCCCCCTCTCTCTCTGTCCCTCTCTCTCTGGCCCCTCTCTCTCTGTCCCCCTCTCTCTGTCCCCCTCTCTCTCAGTCCTCCCTCTCTTTCCCCCTCTCTCTGTCCCCCTCTCTCTGTCCCACTCTCTCTCTGTCCCCTGACTCTGTCCCCCTTTCTCTCTGTCCCCCTCTCTCGGTCCCACTCTCTCTCTGTCCCCCGTCTCTGCCCCCTCTCTCTCTGTCCCTCTCTCTCTGCCCCCCCTCTCCCACTCTGCCCCCCTCTCTCCCACTCTGTCCCCCTCCCTCTGTCCCCCTCTCTCTGCCCTCCTCCCTCAGTCAACCTCTTTCTTTTTTTCCCCCTCTCTCTGTCCCCCTCCCTCTGTCCCCCTCCCTCTGTCCCCCTCTCTCTGCCCTCCTCCCTCTGTCCCCCTCTCTCTGTCCCCCTCTCACTGTCCCTCCTCTCTCTCTGTCGCCCTCTTTCTGACCCCCTCTCTCTCTGTCCCCCCCTCTGTCCACCTCTCTCTTTGTTCCCCCTCTCTCTATGTCCCCCTCTCTCTCTGTCCCCCTCTCTCTCTGACCCCCTCTCTCTCTGCCCCCTCGCTCTGTTCCCCGCTCTCTGTCCCCCTCTCTCTGTCGCCATATCTGTCACCGTCTCTCTGTTCCCCCCTCCCTCTGTCCCCCTCTCTCTGTCCCCCTCTCTCTCTCCCCCCTCTCTCTGTTCCCCTCTCTCTCTGTCCCCCTCTCTCTGTCCCCCCTCTCTCTGTCCCCCTCTCTCTCTTCCCACTCTCTCTGTCCCCCTCTCTCTCTGTCCCCCCTCTCTTTCCACCTCTCTCTGTCCCCCTCTCTCTCTGTCTCCCTCTGTCTGTCCCACTCTCTCTGTCCCCCTCTCTCTCTGTCCCCCTCTCTCTGTCCCCCTCTCTCTCTGTCCCCCTCTCTCTGGCCCCTCTCTCTCTTCCCACTCTCTCTGTCCCCCCCTCTCTCTGTCCCCCCTCTCTTTCCCCCTCTCTCTGTCCCCCTCTCCCTGTCCCCCTCTCTCTGTCCCACTCTCTCTCTGTCCCCCGTCTCTGTCCCCCTTTCTCTCTGTCCCCCTCTCTCTGTCCCACTCTCTCTCTGTCCCCCGTCTCTGTCCCCCTCTCTCTCTGTCCCTCTCTCTCTCTGCCCCCCTCTCTCCCACTCTGCCCCCCTCTCACCCACTCTGTCCCCCTCCCTCTGTCCCCCTCTCTCTGCCCTCCTCCCTCAGTCCACCTCTCTCTTTGTTCCCCCCTCTCTCTGCCCTCCTCCCTCTGTCCCCCTCTCTCTGTCCCCCTCTCTCTGTCCCCCCTCTCTCTGTCGCCCTCTTTCTGACCCCATCTCTCTCTGTCCCCCCCTCTGTCCACCTCTCTCTTTGTTCCCCCTCTCTCTCTGTCCACCTCTCTCTCTGTCCCCCTCTCTCTCTGACCCCCTCTCTCTCTGCCCCCTCGCTCTGTTCCCCGCTCTCTCTCACCCCAAATCTATCGCCCTCTCTCTGCTCCCTCTCTGTCACTGTCTCTCTATCCCCCCTCTCTCTGTCCCCGTCTCTCTGACCACCCCCTCAGTCCACCCTCTCTCTGTTCCAAACCTCTGTTCCCCCCTCTCTGTAGCCCTCTCTCTGCCCCCTCTCAGTCACCATCTCGCTGTTCCCACCACGTCCACCCCTCTCTGTCGCCCTCTCTCTGTCCCCCTCTCTCTGTCCCCCTCTCTCTGTCCCCCCTCTCTGTCTCCCCCTCTCTGTCCCCCCCTCTCTGTAGCCCTCTCTCTGCCCCCTCTCAGTCACCATTTCTTTGTTCCCCCCGTCCACCCCTCTCTGCCCCCCTCTCTCCATCGCCCTCTCTGTCCCCCTCTCTCTGTCCTCCCTCGGTCTGTCCCCCTCCCTCTGTCCCCCTCTCTCTGTACTCCCTCGGTCTGTCCCCCTCCCTCTGCCCGCCTCTCTCTGTCCCCCTCTCTCTGTCCACCCTCTCTGTCCCCCTCTCTCTGTTCCCCTCTCTCTGTCCCCCTCTCTCTGTCGCCATATATGTCACCGTCTCTCTGTACCTCTCTCTCTGTCCCCCCCTCTATGTCTCCCTCTCTCTGTCCCCCTCTCTCTGTCCCCATCTCTCTCTGCCCCCCCCTCTCTATCAACCCCTCTCTGTCCCACCTCTCTGTCCCCCTCTCTCTGTCCAGCCTGTCTGTCCCCGATCACTCTGTCCCCCTCTCTCTGTCCCCCTCTCTCTGTCCCCCTCTCTCTGTCCCCCTCTCTCTGTCGCCATATCTGTCACCGTCTCTCTGTACCTCTCTCTCTGTCCACCCCTCTCTCTTTCCCCATCTCTCTCTGTCCGCCCCCTCGCTATCAACCCCTCTCTGTCCCCCCTCTCTGTCCCCCTCTCTCTGCCCACCCTGTCTGTCCCCGCTCACTCTGTCCCCCTCTCTCTGTCCCCCCTCCCTCTGTCCCCCTCCTTCTGTCCCCCTCTCTCTGTCACCTTCTTTCTGACCCCCTCTCTCTCTGTCCCCCTCTCTCTGTCCCCCTCTCTCTGTCCCCCTCTCTGTCCCCCCTCTCTCTGTATCCCCTCTCTCTGTCCCCCCTCTCTGTCTCCCTCTCTCTGTCCCCTCCCAGTCACCATCTCTGTCCCCCCTCCCTCTGTCCCCCTCTCTCTGTCCCCCTCTCTCTGTCCCCCTCTCTCTGTCCCCCTATCTCTCTCCCTCTCTCTGCCCACTCCCAGTCACCATCTCTCTGTCCCCCCTCACTCTGTCCCCCTCTCTCTGACCCCATCTCTCTGTCCCCCCCTCTCTCTGTCCCCCCTCTCTTTCCCCCTCTCTCTGTCCCCCTCTCCCTGTCCCCCTCTCTCTGTCCCACTCTCTCTCTGTCCCCCGTCTCTGTCCCCCTTTCTCTCTGTCCCCCTCTCTGTCCCACTCTCTCTCTGTCCCCGTCTCTGTCCCCCTCTCTCTCTGTCCCTCTCTCTCTCTGCCCCCCTCTCTCCCACTCTGCCCCCCTCTCACCCACTCTGTCCCCCTCCCTCTGTCCCCCTCTCTCTGCCCTCCTCCCTCAGTCCACCTCTCTCTTTGTTCCCCCCTCTCTCTGCCCTCCTCCCTCTGTCCCCCTCTCTCTGTCCCCCTCTCTCTGTCCCCCCTCTCTCTGTCGCCCTCTTTCTGACCCCATCTCTCTCTGTCCCCCCCTCTGTCCACCTCTCTCTTTGTTCCCCCTCTCTCTCTGTCCCCCTCTCTCTCTGTCCCCCTCTCTCTCTGACCCCCTCTCTCTCTGCCCCCTCGCTCTGTTCCCCGCTCTCTCTCACCCCAAATCTATCGCCCTCTCTCTGCTCCCTCTCTGTCACTGTCTCTCTATCCCCCCTCTCTCTGTCCCGTCTCTCTGACCCCCCCCTCAGTCCACCCTCTCTCTGTTCCAAACCTCTGTTCCCCCCTCTCTGTAGCCCTCTCTCTGCCCCCTCTCAGTCACCATCTCGCTGTTCCCACCACGTCCACCCCTCTCTGTCGCCCTCTCTCTGTCCCCCTCTCTCTGTCCCCCTCTCTCTGTCCCCCCTCTCTGTCTCCCCCTCTCTGTCCCCCCCTCTCTGTAGCCCTCTCTCTGCCCCCTCTCAGTCACCATTTCTTTGTTCCCCCCGTCCACCCCTCTCTGCGCCCCTCTCTCCATCGCCCTCTCTGTCCCCCTCTCTCTGTCCTTCCTCGGTCTGTCCCCCTCCCTCTGTCCCCCTCTCTCTGTACTCCCTCGGTCTGTCCCCCTCCCTCTGCCCGCCTCTCTCTGTCCCCCTCTCTCTGTCCACCCTCTCTGTCCCCCTCTCTCTGTCCCCCTCTCTCTGTCCCCCTCTCTCTGTCGCCATATATGTCACCGTCTCTCTGTACCTCTCTCTCTGTCCCCCCCTCTATGTCCCCCTCTCTCTGTCCCCCTCTCTCTGTCCCCATCTCTCTCTGTCCCCCCCCCCCTCTCTATCAACCCCTCTCTGTCCCACCTCTCTGTCCCCCTCTCTCTGTCCAGCCTGTCTGTCCCCGATCACTCTGTCCCCCTCTCTCTGTCCCCCCCTCTGTGCCCCCTCTCTGTACCCCTCTCACTCTGTTCCCCCTCTCTCTGTCCCCCCTCTCTGTTCCCCCTCTCTCTGTCCCCCTCTCTCTGTCCCCCTCTCTCTGTCGCCATATCTGTCACCGTCTCTCTGTACCTCTCTCTCTGTCCACCCCTCTCTCTTTCCCCATCTCTCTCTGTCCCCCCCCTCTCTATCAACCCCTCTCTGTCCCCCCTCTCTGTCCCCCTCTCTCTGCCCACCCTGTCTGTCCCCGCTCACTCTGTCCCCCTCTCTCTGTCCCCCCTCCCTCTGTCCCCCTCCTTCTGTCCCCCTCTCTCTGTCACCTTCTTTCTGACCCCCTCTCTCTCTGTCCCCCTCTCTCTGTCCCCCTCTCTCTGTCCCCCTCTCTGTCCCCCCTCTCTCTGTATCCCCTCTCTCTGTCCCCCCTCTCTGTCTCCCTCTCTCTGCCCCCTCCCAGTCACCATCTCTGTCCCCCCTCCCTCTGTCCACCTCTCTCTGTCCCCCTCTCTCGGTCCCCCTCTCTCTGTCCCCCTATCTCTCTCCCTCTCTCTGCCCACTCCCAGTCACCATCTCTCTGTCCCCCCTCACTCTGTCCCCCTCTCTCTGACCCCATCTCTCTGTCCCCCATCTCTCTGTAGCCCCTCTCTCTGTCCCACCCTGTCTGTCCCCCTCCCTCTGTCCCCCTCTCTCTACTCTCCTCTCTCTGACCCCCTCTCTCTGTCCCCCTCTCTCTGTCCCCCCTCTCTCTGTCGCCCTCTTTCTGACCCCCTCTCTCTCTGTCCCCCCTCTCTCTGACCCCCTCTCTCTCTGCCCCCTCGCTCTGTTCCCCGCTCTCTGTCCCCCCAAATCTATCGCCCTCTCTCTGCCCCCTCTCTGTCCCCCCTCTCTCTGTCCCCCCTCTCTCTGTCCCCGTCTCTCTGCCCCCCCCTCAGTCCACCCTCTCTCTGTTCCAAACCTCTGTCCCCCCCTCTCTGTAGCCCTCTCTCTGCCCCCTCTCAGTCATCATCTCGCTGTTCCCCCCACGTCCATCCCTCTCTGTCGCCCGCTCTCTGTCCCCTCTCTCTGTCCCCCTCTCTCTGTCCCCCCTCTCTGTCTCCCCCTCTCTGTCCCCCCTCTCTGTAGCCCTCTCTCTGCCCCCTCTCAGTCACCATTTCTTTGTTCCCCCCCGTCCACACCTCTCTGTCCCCCTCTCTCCATCGCCCTCTCTGTCCCCCTCTCTCTGTCCTCCCTCGGTCTGTCCCCCTCCCTCTGTCCCCCTCTCTCTGTACTCCCTCGGTCTGTCCCCCTCCCTCTGCCCCCCTCTCTCTGTCCCCCTCTCTCTGTCCCCCTCTCTCTGTCCCCCCTCTCTGTCTCCCTCTATCTGCCCCCTCCCAGTCACCATCTCTCTGTTCCCCCCTCCCTCTGTCCCCCTCTCTCTGTAACCCCTCTCTCTCTGTCCCCCTCTCTCTGTTCCCCCCTCTCCCTGTCCCCCTCTCTCTCTTCCCACTCTCTCTCTGTCCCCCTCTCTCTCTGTCCCCCCTCTCTTTCCCCCTCTGTCTGTCCCCCTCTCTCTCTGTCCCCCTCTCTCTGTCCCACTCTCTCTCTGTCCCCCGTCTCTGTCCCCCTCTCTCTATGTCCCCCTCTCTCTGTCCCCCTCTCTCTCTGTCCCCCTCTCTCTGTCCCTCTCTCTCTGCCCCCCCTCTCTCTCCCACTCTTTCCCTCTCTCTCTGTCCCCCTCTCTCTGGCCCCTCTCTCTCTTCCCACTCTCTCTGTCCCCCTCTCTCTCTGTCGCCCCTCTCTTTCCCCCTCTGTCTGTCCCCCTCTCTCTCTGTCCCCCTCTCTCTGTCCCACTCTCTCTCTGTCCCCCGTCTCTGTCCCCCTCTCTCTCTGTCCCTCTCTCTCTGCCCCCTCTCTCCCACTCTGTCCCCCTCTCTCTGTCCCCCTCTCTCTGTCCCCCTCTCTCTGTCCCCCTCTCTCTGCCCCCTCTCTCTCTGTCCCCCTCTCTCTGTCCCCCCACTCTGGCCCCCCCCCCATCCCCCTTCTGTCCTCTTTCTCACTGTCCCCTCTCTCTCTCTGACCCCCTCTCTCTGTCCCCCTCTCTCTGTCCCCCTCTCTCTGTCCCCCTCTCTCTGTCCCTCTCTCTCTGCCCCCTCTCTCCCACTCTGTCCCCCTCTCTCTGTCCCCCTCTCTCTGCCCCCTCTCTCTCTGTCCCCCTCTCTCTGCCCCCTCTCTCTCTGTCCCCCTCTCTCTGTCCCTCCTTTCACGACACCCCCTCTGTCGCTCTCTCTCTGCCCCTACTCTGTCACTATCGCTCTGTCCCCTATCCCTCTGTCCCCTCTCGCTCTGTCCCCCTCTCTCTGTCCCCCCACTCTGGCCCCCCCATCCCCCTTCTGTCCTCTTTCTCAATGTCCCCTCTCTCTCTCTGACCCCCTCTCTCTGCCCCCTCGCTCTGTTACCCGCTCTCTGTTCCCCCATCTCTATCGCCCTCTCTCTACCCCCCTCTGTCACCGTCTCTCTGTCCCCCTCTCTCTGTCCTCGTCTCTCTGCCCCCTCTCAGTCACCATTTCTCTGTTCGCCCCCCCGTCCACCCCTCTCTGTCGCCCGCTCTCTGCCCCCTCTCTGTCACAGATTCTTTGTCCCCTCTCTCTCTGTCCCCCTCGTCCCCCCCCTCTCTCTGTCCCCCTCCTCACTGTCCCCTCTCTTTGTTGGCCTCTCTCTGCCCCTGCTCTGTCACCGTCTCTCTGCCCCTTCTCTCTCTGCCCCCCTCTCTCTCTGTCCCCTCTCTCTCTCTCTGTCCCCCTCTTTCTGCCCCCTCT
The DNA here is from genome assembly GCF_037043375.1 of Chiloscyllium plagiosum. Classification (NCBI taxonomy): domain Eukaryota; kingdom Metazoa; phylum Chordata; class Chondrichthyes; order Orectolobiformes; family Hemiscylliidae; genus Chiloscyllium; species Chiloscyllium plagiosum. Next base: position 56,065,728 of record NW_028270178.1, read on the forward strand.
CTATCTCCCCCTGTCTCTGTTCCCTCTCTGGTACCCCCCTCTGCCCCCCCTCTCTGTCCCCCCTCTCTCTCTGTACCCCCTCTCTCTCTGACCACCTCTCTCTGACCCCCTCTCTCTCTGTCCCCCTCTCTCTCTGTCCCCCTCTCTCTCTGTCCCCTTTCTCTCTGTACCCCCTCTCTCTCTGTCCCCCTCTCTCTCTGTCCCCCTCTCTCTCTGTACCCCCTCTCACTCTGTCCCCCTCTCTCTCTGTCCCCCTCTCTCTCTGCCCCTCGCTCTGTTTCCCGCTCTCTGTCCCCCCAATTCTATCGCCCTCTCTCTGCCCCCTCTCAGTCACCATCTCGCTGTTCCCCCCACGTCCAACCCTCTCTGTCGCCCGCTCTCTGCCCCCCCTCTCTGTCCCCCTCTCTCCGTCGCCCTCTCTGTCACCGTCTCGCTGTCCTCCCTCGGTCTGTCCCCCTCCCTCTGTCCCCCTCCCTCTGTCCCCCCTCTCTCTGTCCTCCCCTCTCTGCCCCCCCCCTCTCTGTAGCCCCTCTCTCTGTCCCCCCTCTCTCTGTCCCCCCTCCCACTGTCCCCCTCATTCTGTTCCCCCCTCTCTGTCGCCATATCTGTCTCCGTCTCTCTGTACCTCTCTCTCTGTCACCCCTCTCTGTCCCCCCTCTCTGTTCCCCCTCCCACTGTCCCCCTCATTCTGTTCCCCCTCTCTCTGTCCCCCCTCTCTGCCCCCCCTCTGTCCCCCCCTCTCTGTCCCCCCTCTCTGTCCCCCTCTCTCTGTCACCCCTCTCTGTCCCCGCTCACACTGTCCCCCTCTCTCTGTCCCCCCTCCCACTGTCCCCCTCATTCTGTCCCCCTCTCGCTGTCGCCTTCTTTCTGACACCCTCTCTCTCTGTGCCCCCCTCTGTGTCCCCCTCTCTCTGCCCCCTCCCTCTGTCACCGTCTCTCTGTCCTCCCTCGGTCTGTCCCCCTCCCTCTGACCCCCTCTCTCTGTCCTCCCTCAGTCTGTCCCCCTCTCTCTGTCCCCCTCTCTCTGTCCCCTCTCTCTGTTCCCCCTCTCTCTGTCCCCCTCTCGCTGTCCCCCTCTCTCTGTCCCCCTCTCTCTGTCGCCATATCTGTCACCCTCTCTCTGTACCTCTCTCTCTGTCCACCCCTCTCTCTGCCCCCTCCCAGTCACCATCTCTCTGTCACCCCCTCTGTCCCCCTCTCTCTTTCCCTTCTCTCTGTTCCCCCTCTCTCTGTCCCCCTCTCTCTGTCCCCCTCTCTCTGTCGCCATATCTGTCACCCTCTCTCTGTACCTCTCTCTCTGTCCACCCCTCTCTCTGTCCCCTCTCTCTGTCCCCCTCTCTCTGTCCCCCTCTCTCTCTGTCGCCATATCTGTCACTGTCTCTCTGTACCGCTCTCTCTGTCCACCCCTCGCTCTGTCCCCATCTCTCTCTGTCCCCACCTCTCTATCAACCCCGCTCTGTCCCCCCTCTCTGTCCACCCTGTCTGTCCCCGCTCACTCTGTCCCCCTCTCTCTGTCCCCCCTGTCTGTGCCCCCCTCTCTGTCCCCCCCTCTCTCTGTTCCCCCACTCTCTGTCTCCCTCTCTCTGTCCCCCTCTCTCTGTCCCCCTCTCTCTGTCGCCATATCTGTCACCGTCTCTCTGGACCTCTCTCTCTGTCCACCCCTCTCTCTGTCCCCATCTCTCTCTGTCCCCCCCTCTCTATCAACCCCTCTCTGTCCCCCCTCTCGGTCCCCCTCTCTCTGTCCCACCCAGTCTGTCCCCGCTCACTCTGTCCACCTCTCTCTGCCCCCCTTCTTCTGTCCCCCTCCTTCTCTCCCCCTCTCTCTGTCACCTTCTTTCTGACCCCCTCTCTCTCTGTCCCCCCTCTCTGTCCCCCTCTCTCTGTCCCCCTCTCTGTCCCCCTCTCTCTGTAGCCCCTCTCTCTGTCCCTCCTCTCTGTCCACCTCTCTCTGCCCCCTCCCAGTCACCATCTCTCTGTCCCCCCTCACACTGTCCCCCTCCCTCTGTCCCCCTCCCTCTGCCCCCTCTCTCTGTCCCCCTCTCTCTGTCCCCCGTCTCTCTGTCCCCCCTCCCTCTGTCCCCCTCTCTCTGTCCCCGTCCCTCTGTCCCCCTCTCTCTGTCCCCCTCTCTCTGTCCGCCCTCTCTCTGTCGCCCTCTTTCTGACCCCCTTTCTCTCTGTACCCTCTCCCTCTGTACCCCTCTCTCTCTGACCCCCTCTCTCTCTGCCCCCTCGCTCTGTTCCCCGCTTTCTGTCCCCCCAAATCTATCGCCCTCTCTCTGCCCCTTCTCTCTCACTGTCTCTCTGTCCCCCCTCTCTCTGTCCCCGTCTCTCTGGCCCCCCCTCAGTCCACCCTCTCTCTGTTCCAAACCTCTGTGCCCCCCTCTCTGTCTCCCCCCCACTGTCCCCCTCATTCTGTCCCCCTCTCTCTGTTGCCAAATTTCTGACCCCCTCTCTCTGTGCCCCCCTCTGTGTAGCCCTCTCTCTGCCCCCTCTCAGTCACCATTTCTTTGTTCCCCCCAGTCCACCCCTCTCTGACCCCCTCTCTCCATCGCCCTCTCTGTCCCCCTCTCTCTGTCCTCCCTCGGTCTGTCCCCCTCCCTCTGTCCCCCTCTCTCTGTCCTCCCTCGGTCTCTCCCCCTCCCTCTGTGCCCCCTCTCTCTGTACTCCCTCGGTCTGTCCCCATCCCTCTGCCCGCCTCTCTCTGTCCCCCTCTCTCTGTCCCCCTCTCTCTGTACTCCCTCGGTCTGTTCCCCTCCCTCTGTGCCCCCTCTCTCTGTACTCCCTCGGTCTATTCCCCTCCCTCTGCCCGCCTCTCTCTGTCCCCCTCTCTCTGTTCCCGTCTCTCTGTCGCCATATCTGTCACCGTCTCTCTGTACCACTCTCTCTGTCCCCCCCTCTCTGTTCCACATCTCTGTCCCCCGTCTCTGTCCCCCTCTCTCTGTCCCCCTCTCTCTGTCGCCAAATCTGTCACAATCTCTCTGTACCTCTCTCTCTGTCCCCCTCTCTCTGTCCCCCCTCTCTCTGTCCCCCCCTCTCTGTTCCACCTCTCTGTCCCCCTGTCTCTGTCCCCCTTTCTCTGTCCCCCCTCTCTGTCCCCGCTCACTCTGTCCCCCTCTCTCTGTCCCCCTCCCACTGTCCCCCTCATTCTGTCCCCCTCTCTCTGTCGCCTTATTTCTGACCCCCTCTCTCTCTGTGCCCCCCTCTGTGTCGCCCTCTCTCTGCTCCCTCCTAGTCACCATCTCTCTGTCCCCCCTCTCTGTTCCCCTCTCTCTGTCCACCTCCCTCTGTCCCCCTCCTTCTGTCCCCCTCTCTCTGTCGCCTTCTTTCTGACCCCCTCTCTCTCTGCCCCCCCGTCCCCCTCTCTGTCCCCCCTCTCTCTGTAGCCCCTCTCTCTGTCCCCCCTCTCTGTCTCCCTCTCTCTGTCCCCCCTCCCACTGTCCCCCTCATTCTGTTCCCCCTCTCTCTGTCGCCATATCTGTCTCCGTCTCTCTGTACCTCTCTCTCTGTTCCAAACCTCTGTCCCCCCGCTCTCTGTCTCCCCTCCCACTGTCCCGCTCATTCTGTCCCCCTCTCTCTGTCCCCCCTCTCTGTCCCCCCCTCTGTACCCCCCTCTCTGTCCCCCGTCTCTGTCCCCCTCTCTCTGTCCCCCCTCTCTGTCCCCCCCTCTGTCCCCCCCTCTCTGTCCCCCGTCTCTGTCCCCCTCTCTCTGTCCCCCTCTCTCTGTCCCCCCTCTCTGTCCCCGCTCACTCTGTCCCCCTCTCTCTGTCCCCCCTCCCACTGTCCCCCTCATTCTGTCCCCCTCTCACTGTCGCCTTCTTTCTGACCCCCTCTCTCTCTGTGCCCCCTCTGTGTCCCCCTCTCTCTGCCCCCTCCTAGTCACCAACTCTCTGTCCCCCTCCCTCTGTCCCCCACCCTCTGTCCCCCTCTCTTCGTCCCCCCTCCATCTGCCCCCTCCCTCTGTCACCGTCTCTCTGTCCTCCCTCGGTCTGTCCCCCTCCCTCTGACCCCCTCTCTCTGTCCTCCCTCGGTCTGTCCCCCTCTCTCTGTCGCCATATCTGTCACCCTCTCTCTGTACCTCTCTCTCTGTCCACCCCTCTCTCTGCCCCCTCCCAGTCACCATCTCTCTGTCACCCCCACTGTCCCCCTCTCTCTTTCCCCTCTCTCTGTTCCCCCTCTCTCTGTCCCCCTCTCTCTGTCCCCCTCTCTCTGTCGCCATATCTGTCACCCTCTCTCTGTACCTCTCTCTCTGTCCACCCCTCTCTCTGTCTCCCTCTCTCTGTCCCCTTCTCTCTGTCCCCCTCTCTCTCTGTCGCCATATCTGACACTGTCTCTCTGTACCTCTCTCTCTGTCCACCCCTCGCTCTGTCCCCATCTCTCTCTGTCCCCACCTCTCTATCAACCCCGCTCTGTCCCCCCTCTCTGTTCACCCTGTCTGTCCCCGCTCACTCTGTCCCCCTCTCTCTGTCCCCCCTCTCTGTGCCCCCCTCTCTGTCCCCCCCTCTCTCTGTTCCCCCACTCTCTGTCTCCCTCTCTCTGTCCCCCTCTCTCTGTCCCCCTCTCTCTGTCGCCATATCTGTCACCGTCTCTCTGTACCTATCTCTCTGTCCACCCCTCTCTCTGTCCCCATCTCTCTCTGCCCCCCCCTCCCTCTCTTTCAACCCCTCTCTGTCCCCCCTCTCGGTCCCCCTCTCTCTGTCCCGCCCAGTCTGTCCCCGCTCACTCGGTCCCCCTCTCTCTGCCCCCCTCCCTCTGTCCCCCTCCTTCTGTCCCCCTCTCTCTGTCACCTTCTTTCTGACCCCTCTCTCTCTGTCCCCCCTCTCTGTCCCCCTCTCTCTGTCCCCCTCTCTCTGTAGCCCCTCTCTCTGTCCCCCCTCTCTGTCCACCTCTCTCTGCCCCCTCCCAGTCACCATCTCTTTGTCCCCCCTCACTCTGTCCCCCTCCCTCTGTCCCCCTCCCTCTGCCCCCTCTCTCTGTCCCCCATCTCTCTGTCACCCGTCTCTCTGTCCCCCTCCCTCTGTCCCCCTCTCTCTGTCCCCGTCCCTCTGTCCCCTCTCTCTGTCCCCCACTCTCTGTCCCCCCTCTCTCTGTCGCCCTCTTTCTGACCCCCTTTCTCTCTGTACCCCCTCCCTCTGTACCCCTCTCTCTCTGACCCCCTCTCTCTCTGCCCCCTCTCTCTGTTCCCCGCTCTCTGTCCCCACAAATCTATCGCCCTCTCTGTGCCCCCTCTCTATCACTGTCTCTCTGACCCCCCTCTCTCTATCCCCGTCTCTCTGGCCCCCCCTCAGTCCACCCTCTCTCTCTGTTCCAAACCTCTGTCCCCCCCTCTCTGTCTCCCCTCCCACTGTCCCCCTCATTCTGTCCCCCTCTCTCTGTCGCCATCTTTCTGACCCCCTCTCTCTCTGTGCCCCCCTCTGCGTAGCCCTCTCTCTGCCCCCTCTCAGTCACCATTTCTTTGTTCCCCCCCGTCCACCCCTCTCTGACCCCCTCTCTCCATCGCCCTCTCTGTCCCCCTCCCTCTGTCCCCCTCTCTCTGTCCTCCATCGGTCTGTCCCCCTCTCTCTGTCCCCCTCTCTCTGTCTCCCTCTCTCTGTTCCCGTCTCTCTGTCGCCATATCTGTCACCGTCTCTCTGTACCTCTCTCTCTGTCCACCACTCTCTCTGTCCCCTCCTCTCTGTTCCACGTCTCTGTCCCCCGTCTCTGTCCCCCTCTCTCTGTCCCCTATCTCTGTCCCCCTCTCTCTGTCGCCATATCTGTCACCGTCTCTCTGTACCTCTCTCATGTCCACCAGTCTCTCTGTCCCCATCTCTCTCTGTCCCCCCATCTCTCTGTCCCCCCTTCTCTGTTCCACCTCTCTGTCCCCCGTCTCTGTCCCCCCTCTCTGTCCCCGCTCACTCTGTCCCCCTCTCTCTGTCCCCCTCCCACTGTCCCCCTCCTTCTGTCCCCCTCTCTCTGTCGCCTTCTTTCTGACACCCTCTCTCTCTGCCCCCCCGTCCCCCTCTCTGTCCCCCCTCTCTCTGTAGCCCCTCTCTCTGTCCCCCCTCTCTGTCTCCCTCTCTCTGCCCCCTCCCAGTCACCACCTCTCTTAACCTACTCACTCTGTCCACCTCTCTCAGCCCCCCTCCCTCTGTCCCCCTCTCTCTGTCCCCCCTCACTCTGTCGCCCTCTTTCTGACCCCCTCTCTCTCTGTCTCCCCGTCTCTGTCCACTTCTCTCTGCCCCCTCCCAGTCAGCATCTCTCTGTCCACCCTCCCTCTGTCCCCCTCCCTCTGTCCCCCCTCTCTGCCCCCCTCTCTGTAGCCCCTCTCTCTCTGTCCCCCCCTCTCTGTCCCCCACTCTCACTTCCCCCCCCTCTCTCTGTCCCCCTCTCTCTGTCCCCCTCTCTCTGTCCACCCGTCTCACTGTCCCCATCTCTCTCTGCCCCCTCCCAGTCACCATCTCTCTGTCCACCCTCCCTCTGTCCCCCTCCCTCTGTCCCCCTCCCTCTGTCCCCCTTCCTCTGTCCCCACCTCTATGTCCCCCTCTCTCTGTCCCCCCTCTCTCTGTTCCCCCTCTCTCTGTCCCCCTCTCTCTGTCCCCCTCTCTCTGCCCCCTCCCTCTGTCACCGTCTCTCTGTCCTCCCTCGGTCTGTCCCCCTCCCTCTGACCCCCTCTCTCTGTCCTCCCTCAGTCTGTCCCCCTCTCTCTGTCCCCCTCTCTCTGTCCCCTCTCTCTGTTCCCCCTCTCTCTGTCCCCCTCTCGCTGTCCCCCTCTCTCTGTCCCCCTCTCTCTGTCGCCATATCTGTCACCCTCTCTCTGTACCTCTCTCTCTGTCCACCCCTCTCTCTGCCCCCTCCCAGTCACCATCTCTCTGTCACCCCCTCTGTCCCCCTCTCTCTTTCCCTTCTCTCTGTTCCCCCTCTCTCTGTCCCCCTCTCTCTGTCCCCCTCTCTCTGTCGCCATATCTGTCACCCTCTCTCTGTACCTCTCTCTCTGTCCACCCCTCTCTCTGTCCCCTCTCTCTGTCCCCCTCTCTCTGTCCCCCTCTCTCTCTGTCGCCATATCTGTCACTGTCTCTCTGTACCGCTCTCTCTGTCCACCCCTCGCTCTGTCCCCATCTCTCTCTGTCCCCACCTCTCTATCAACCCCGCTCTGTCCCCCCTCTCTGTCCACCCTGTCTGTCCCCGCTCACTCTGTCCCCCTCTCTCTGTCCCCCCTGTCTGTGCCCCCCTCTCTGTCCCCCCCTCTCTCTGTTCCCCCACTCTCTGTCTCCCTCTCTCTGTCCCCCTCTCTCTGTCCCCCTCTCTCTGTCGCCATATCTGTCACCGTCTCTCTGGACCTCTCTCTCTGTCCACCCCTCTCTCTGTCCCCATCTCTCTCTGTCCCCCCCTCTCTATCAACCCCTCTCTGTCCCCCCTCTCGGTCCCCCTCTCTCTGTCCCACCCAGTCTGTCCCCGCTCACTCTGTCCACCTCTCTCTGCCCCCCTTCTTCTGTCCCCCTCCTTCTCTCCCCCTCTCTCTGTCACCTTCTTTCTGACCCCCTCTCTCTCTGTCCCCCCTCTCTGTCCCCCTCTCTCTGTCCCCCTCTCTGTCCCCCTCTCTCTGTAGCCCCTCTCTCTGTCCCTCCTCTCTGTCCACCTCTCTCTGCCCCCTCCCAGTCACCATCTCTCTGTCCCCCCTCACACTGTCCCCCTCCCTCTGTCCCCCTCCCTCTGCCCCCTCTCTCTGTCCCCCTCTCTCTGTCCCCCGTCTCTCTGTCCCCCCTCCCTCTGTCCCCCTCTCTCTGTCCCCGTCCCTCTGTCCCCCTCTCTCTGTCCCCCTCTCTCTGTCCGCCCTCTCTCTGTCGCCCTCTTTCTGACCCCCTTTCTCTCTGTACCCTCTCCCTCTGTACCCCTCTCTCTCTGACCCCCTCTCTCTCTGCCCCCTCGCTCTGTTCCCCGCTTTCTGTCCCCCCAAATCTATCGCCCTCTCTCTGCCCCTTCTCTCTCACTGTCTCTCTGTCCCCCCTCTCTCTGTCCCCGTCTCTCTGGCCCCCCCTCAGTCCACCCTCTCTCTGTTCCAAACCTCTGTGCCCCCCTCTCTGTCTCCCCCCCACTGTCCCCCTCATTCTGTCCCCCTCTCTCTGTTGCCAAATTTCTGACCCCCTCTCTCTGTGCCCCCCTCTGTGTAGCCCTCTCTCTGCCCCCTCTCAGTCACCATTTCTTTGTTCCCCCCAGTCCACCCCTCTCTGACCCCCTCTCTCCATCGCCCTCTCTGTCCCCCTCTCTCTGTCCTCCCTCGGTCTGTCCCCCTCCCTCTGTCCCCCTCTCTCTGTCCTCCCTCGGTCTGTCCCCCTCCCTCTGTGCCCCCTCTCTCTGTACTCCCTCGGTCTGTCCCCATCCCTCTGCCCGCCTCTCTCTGTCCCCCTCTCTCTGTCCCCCTCTCTCTGTACTCCCTCGGTCTGTTCCCCTCCCTCTGTGCCCCCTCTCTCTGTACTCCCTCGGTCTATTCCCCTCCCTCTGCCCGCCTCTCTCTGTCCCCCTCTCTCTGTTCCCGTCTCTCTGTCGCCATATCTGTCACCGTCTCTCTGTACCACTCTCTCTGTCCCCCCCTCTCTGTTCCACATCTCTGTCCCCCGTCTCTGTCCCCCTCTCTCTGTCCCCCTCTCTCTGTCGCCAAATCTGTCACAATCTCTCTGTACCTCTCTCTCTGTCCCCCTCTCTCTGTCCCCCCTCTCTCTGTCCCCCCCTCTCTGTTCCACCTCTCTGTCCCCCTGTCTCTGTCCCCCTTTCTCTGTCCCCCCTCTCTGTCCCCGCTCACTCTGTCCCCCTCTCTCTGTCCCCCTCCCACTGTCCCCCTCATTCTGTCCCCCTCTCTCTGTCGCCTTATTTCTGACCCCCTCTCTCTCTGTGCCCCCCTCTGTGTCGCCCTCTCTCTGCTCCCTCCTAGTCACCATCTCTCTGTCCCCCCTCTCTGTTCCCCTCTCTCTGTCCACCTCCCTCTGTCCCCCTCCTTCTGTCCCCCTCTCTCTGTCGCCTTCTTTCTGACCCCCTCTCTCTCTGCCCCCCCCTCCCCCTCTCTGTCCCCCCTCTCTCTGTAGCCCCTCTCTCTGTCCCCCCTCTCTGTCTCCCTCTCTCTGTCCCCCCTCCCACTGTCCCCCTCATTCTGTTCCCCCTCTCTCTGTCGCCATATCTGTCTCCGTCTCTCTGTACCTCTCTCTCTGTTCCAAACCTCTGTCCCCCCGCTCTCTGTCTCCCCTCCCACTGTCCCGCTCATTCTGTCCCCCTCTCTCTGTCCCCCCTCTCTGTCCCCCCCTCTGTACCCCCCTCTCTGTCCCCCGTCTCTGTCCCCCTCTCTCTGTCCCCCCTCTCTGTCCCCCCCTCTGTCCCCCCCTCTCTGTCCCCCGTCTCTGTCCCCCTCCCTCTGTCACCGTCTCTCTGTCCTCCCTCGGTCTGTCCCCCTCCCTCTGACCCCCTCTCTCTGTCCTCCCTCGGTCTGTCCCCCTCTCTCTGTCGCCATATCTGTCACCCTCTCTCTGTACCTCTCTCTCTGTCCACCCCTCTCTCTGCCCCCTCCCAGTCACCATCTCTCTGTCACCCCCACTGTCCCCCTCTCTCTTTCCCCTCTCTCTGTTCCCCCTCTCTCTGTCCCCCTCTCTCTGTCCCCCTCTCTCTGTCGCCATATCTGTCACCCTCTCTCTGTACCTCTCTCTCTGTCCACCCCTCTCTCTGTCTCCCTCTCTCTGTCCCCTTCTCTCTGTCCCCCTCTCTCTCTGTCGCCATATCTGACACTGTCTCTCTGTACCTCTCTCTCTGTCCACCCCTCGCTCTGTCCCCATCTCTCTCTGTCCCCACCTCTCTATCAACCCCGCTCTGTCCCCCCTCTCTGTTCACCCTGTCTGTCCCCGCTCACTCTGTCCCCCTCTCTCTGTCCCCCCTCTCTGTGCCCCCCTCTCTGTCCCCCCCTCTCTCTGTTCCCCCACTCTCTGTCTCCCTCTCTCTGTCCCCCTCTCTCTGTCCCCCTCTCTCTGTCGCCATATCTGTCACCGTCTCTCTGTACCTATCTCTCTGTCCACCCCTCTCTCTGTCCCCATCTCTCTCTGCCCCCCCCTCCCTCTCTTTCAACCCCTCTCTGTCCCCCCTCTCGGTCCCCCTCTCTCTGTCCCGCCCAGTCTGTCCCCGCTCACTCTGTCCCCCTCTCTCTGCCCCCCTCCCTCTGTCCCCCTCCTTCTGTCCCCCTCTCTCTGTCACCTTCTTTCTGACCCCTCTCTCTCTGTCCCCCCTCTCTGTCCCCCTCTCTCTGTCCCCCTCTCTCTGTAGCCCCTCTCTCTGTCCCCCCTCTCTGTCCACCTCTCTCTGCCCCCTCCCAGTCACCATCTCTTTGTCCCCCCTCACTCTGTCCCCCTCCCTCTGTCCCCCTCCCTCTGCCCCCTCTCTCTGTCCCCCATCTCTCTGTCACCCGTCTCTCTGTCCCCCTCCCTCTGTCCCCCTCTCTCTGTCCCCGTCCCTCTGTCCCCTCTCTCTGTCCCCCACTCTCTGTCCCCCCTCTCTCTGTCGCCCTCTTTCTGACCCCCTTTCTCTCTGTACCCCCTCCCTCTGTACCCCTCTCTCTCTGACCCCCTCTCTCTCTGCCCCCTCTCTCTGTTCCCCGCTCTCTGTCCCCACAAATCTATCGCCCTCTCTGTGCCCCCTCTCTATCACTGTCTCTCTGACCCCCCTCTCTCTATCCCCGTCTCTCTGGCCCCCCCTCAGTCCACCCTCTCTCTCTGTTCCAAACCTCTGTCCCCCCCTCTCTGTCTCCCCTCCGACTGTCCCCCTCATTCTGTCCCCCTCTCTCTGTCGCCATCTTTCTGACCCCCTCTCTCTCTGTGCCCCCCTCTGCGTAGCCCTCTCTCTGCCCCCTCTCAGTCACCATTTCTTTGTTCCCCCCCGTCCACCCCTCTCTGACCCCCTCTCTCCATCGCCCTCTCTGTCCCCCTCCCTCTGTCCCCCTCTCTCTGTCCTCCATCGGTCTGTCCCCCTCTCTCTGTCCCCCTCTCTCTGTCTCCCTCTCTCTGTTCCCGTCTCTCTGTCGCCATATCTGTCACCGTCTCTCTGTACCTCTCTCTCTGTCCACCACTCTCTCTGTCCCCTCCTCTCTGTTCCACGTCTCTGTCCCCCGTCTCTGTCCCCCTCTCTCTGTCCCCTATCTCTGTCCCCCTCTCTCTGTCGCCATATCTGTCACCGTCTCTCTGTACCTCTCTCATGTCCACCAGTCTCTCTGTCCCCATCTCTCTCTGTCCCCCCCTCTCTCTGTCCCCCCTTCTCTGTTCCACCTCTCTGTCCCCCGTCTCTGTCCCCCCTCTCTGTCCCCGCTCACTCTGTCCCCCTCTCTCTGTCCCCCTCCCACTGTCCCCCTCCTTCTGTCCCCCTCTCTCTGTCGCCTTCTTTCTGACACCCTCTCTCTCTGCCCCCCCGTCCCCCTCTCTGTCCCCCCTCTCTCTGTAGCCCCTCTCTCTGTCCCCCTCTCTGTCTCCCTCTCTCTGCCCCCTCCCAGTCACCACCTCTCTTAACCTACTCACTCTGTCCACCTCTCTCAGCCCCCCTCCCTCTGTCCCCCTCTCTCTGTCCCCCCTCACTCTGTCGCCCTCTTTCTGACCCCCTCTCTCTCTGTCTCCCCGTCTCTGTCCACTTCTCTCTGCCCCCTCCCAGTCAGCATCTCTCTGTCCACCCTCCCTCTGTCCCCCTCCCTCTGTCCCCCCTCTCTGCCCCCCTCTCTGTAGCCCCTCTCTCTCTGTCCCCCCCTCTCTGTCCCCCACTCTCACTTCCCCCCCTCTCTCTGTCCCCCTCTCTCTGTCCCCCTCTCTCTGTCCACCCGTCTCACTGTCCCCATCTCTCTCTGCCCCCTCCCAGTCACCATCTCTCTGTCCACCCTCCCTCTGTCCCCCTCCCTCTGTCCCCCTCCCTCTGTCCCCCTCCCTCTGTCCCCACCTCTATGTCCCCCTCTCTCTGTCCCCCCTCTCTCTGTTCCCCCTCTCTCTGTCCCCCTCTCTCTGTCCCCCTCTCTCTGTCCCCCTCTCTCTGTCGCCATATCTGTCACCCTCTCTCTGTACCTCTCTCTCTGTCCACCCCTCTCTCTGCCCCCTCCCAGTCACCATCTCTCTGTCACCCCCTCTGTCCCCCTCTATCTTTCCCCTCTCTCTGTTCCCCCTCTCTCTCTGTCCCACTCTCTCTGTCCCCCTCTCTGTCCACCCCTCTCTCTGTCCCCCTCTCTCTGTCCCCCTCTCTCTGTCCCCCTCCCTCTGTCCCCCCTCTCTGCCCCCCCTCTCTGTAGCCCCTCTCTCTCTGTCCCCCCTCTGTCCCCCACTCTCACTTTCCCCCCCTCTCTCTGTCCCCCTCTCTCTGTCCCCCTCTCTCTGTCCACCCGTCTCACTGTCCCCATCTCTCTCTGCCCCCTCCCAGTCACCATCTCTCTGTCCACCCTCCCTCTGTCCCCCTCCCTCTGTCCCCCTCCCTCTGTCCCCACCTCTATGTCTCCCTCTCTCTGTCCCCCCTTTCTGTCCCCCTCTCTCTGTCCCCTCTCTCTGTTCCCCCTCTCTCTGTCCCCCTCTCTCTGTCCCCCTCTCTCTGTCGCCATATCTGTCACCCTCTCTCTGTACCTCTCTCTCTCTGTCCACCCCTCTCTCTGCCCCCTCCCAGTCACCATCTCTCTGTCACCCCCTCTGTCCCCCTCTATCTTTCCCCTCTCTCTGTTCCCCCTCTCTCTGTCCCCCTCTCTCTGTCGCCATATCTGTCACCCTCTCTCTGTACCTCTCTCTCTGTCCACCCCTCTCTCTGTCCCCCTCTATCTGTCCACCTCTCTCTGTCCCCCTCTCTCTCTGTCGCCATATCTGTCACCGTCTCTCTGTACCTCTCTCTCTGTCCACCCCTCTCTCTGTCCCCATCTCTCTCTGTCCCCACCTCTCTATCAAACCCGCTCTGTCCCCCCTCTCTGTCCACCCTGTCTGTCCCCGCTCACTCTGTCCCCCTCTCTCTGTCCCCCCTCTCTGTGCCCCCCTCTCTGTCTCCCCCTCTCTCTGTTCCCCCACTCTCTGTCTCCCTCTCTCTGTCCCCCTCTCTCTGTCCCCCTCTCTCTGTCGCCATATCTGTCACCGTCTCTCTGTACCTCTCTCTCTGTCCACCCCTCTCTCTGTCCCCATCTCTCTCTGTACCCCCTTTCTGTCAACCCCTCTCTGTCCCCCCTCTCGGTCCCCCTCTCTCTGTCCCACCCTGTCTGTCCCCGCTCACACTGTCCCCCTCTCTCTGCCCCCCTCCCTCTGTCCCCCTCCTTCTGTCTCCCTCTCTCTGTCACCTTCTTTCTGACCCCCTCTCTCTCTGTCCCCCCCTCTGTTCCCCCTCTCTCTGTCCCCCTCTCTGTCCCCCCTCTCTCTGTAGCCCCTCTCTCTGTCCCCCCTCTCTGTCCACCTCTCTCTGCCCCCTCCCAGTCACCATCTCTCTGTCTCCCCTCACTCTGTCCCCCTCCCTCTGTCCCCCTCCCTCTGCCCCCTCTCTCTGTCCCCCCTCTCTCTGTCCCCCGTCTCTCTGTTCCCCCTCCCTTTGTCCCCCTCTCTCTGTCCCCGTCCCTCTGTCCCCCTCTCTCTGTCCCCCTCTCTCTGTCCCCCCTCTCTCTGTCGCCCTCTTTCTGACCCCCTTTCTCTCTGTACCCCCTCTCTCTCTGTACCCCTCTCTCTCTGACCCCCTCTCTCTCTGCCCCCTCGCTCTGTTCCCCGCTCTCTGTCCCCCCAAATCTATCGCCCTCTCTCTGCCCCCTCTCTGTCACTGTCTCTCTGTCCCCCCTCTCTCTGTCCCCGTCTCTCTGGCCCCCCCTCAGTCCACCCTCTCTCTGTTCCAAACCTCTGTCCCCCCCTCTCTGTCTCCCCTCCCACTGTCCCCCCATTCTGTCCCCCTCCCTCTGTCCCCCTCTCTCTGTACTCCCGCGGTCTGTCCCCTCCCTCTGCCCGCCTCTCTCTGTCCCCCTCTCTCTGTCCCCCTCTCTCTGTCCCCCTCTCTCTGTCCACCACTCTCTCTGCCCCCCCCTCTCTGTTCCACGTCTGTCCCCCGTCTCTGTCCCCCTCTCTCTGTCCCCCGCTCTCTGTCCCCCTCTCTCTGTCGCCATATCTGTCACCGTCTCTCTGTACCTCTCTCTCTGTCCACCCCCTCTCTCTGTTCCCCCACTCTCTGTCCCCCTCTCTGTGTCGCCATAATTGTCACCGTCTCTCTGTACCTCTCTCTCTGTCCACCAGTCTCTCTGTCCCCATCTCTCTCTGTCCCCCCTCTCTGTTCCACCTCTCTGTCCCCCTCTCTCTGTCCCCCTCTCTCTGTCGCCATATCTGTCACCGTCTCTCTGTACCTCTCTCTCTGTCCACCCCCTCTCTCTGTTCCCCCATTCTCTGTCCCCCTCTCTCTATCGCCATATCTGTCACCGTCTCTCTGTACCTCTCTCTCTGTCCACCAGTCTCTCTGTCCCCATCTCTCTGTGTCCCCCCTCTCTGTTCCACCTCTCTGTCCCCCGTCTCTTTCCCCCTCTCTCTGTCCCCGCTCACTCTGCCCCCCTCTCTCTGTCCCCCTCCCACTGTCCCCCTCATTCTGTCCCCCTCTCTCTGTCGCCTTATTTCTGACCCCCTCTCTCTCTGTGCCCCCCTCTGTGTCCCCCTCTCTCTGCTCCCTCCTAGTCACCATCTCTCTGTCCCCCCTCTCTGTCCCCCTCTCTCTGTCCACCCTGTCTGTCCCCACTCACTCAGTCCCCCTCTCTCTGTCCCCCTCCCTCTGTCCCCTCCTTCTGTCCCCCTCTCTCTGTCGCCTTCTTTCTGACCCCCTCTCTCTCTGCCCCCCCCCGTCCCCCTCTCTGTCCCCCCTCTCTCTGTAGCCCCTCTCTCTGTCCCCCCTCTCTGTCTCCCTCTCTCTGTCCCCCCTCTCTTAGCCCTCCTCCCTCTGTCCCCCTCTCTCTGTCCCCCCTCACTCTGTCGCCCTCTTTCTGACACCCTCTCTCTCTGTCTCCCCCTCTCTGTCCACTTCTCTCTGCCCCCTCCCAGTCAGCATCTCTCTGTCCACCCTCCCTCTGTCCCCCTCCCTCTGTCCCCCTCCCACTGTCCCCCCTCTCTGTCCCCCCTCTCTGTAGCTCCTCTCTCTCTGTCCCTCCTCTCTGTCCCCCACTCTCACTGTCCCCCCTCTCTGTCCCCCTCTCTCTGTCCCCCTCTCTCTGTCCACCCGTCTCACTGTCCCCATCTCTCTCTGCCCCCTCCCAGTCACCATCTCTCTGTCCACCCTCCCTCTGTCCCCCTCCCTCTGTCCCCCTCCCTCTGTCACCACCTCTATGTCCCCCTCTCTCTGTCCCCCCTCTCTGTCCCCCTCTCTCTGTCCCTTTCTTTCTGCCCCCTCTCTTTCTGTCCCCCCTGTCTGTCCCACTCTCTCTGTCCCCCTCTCTGTCCCCGCATCCCTCTGTCCCCCTCTTTCTGTCCCCCTCTCTCTGTCACCCTCTTTCTGACCCCCCTCTCTCTGTCCCCCTCTCTCTGCCCCTCTCTCTCTCACACTGTAATCCCCTCTCTGTCCCCCACTCTCTGTCGCCCCTCCCTCTGACCCCCTGTATCTCCACCTCTCTCTGTCCTGCTCTCTCTGTCCCTCTCTACCTCCCCCTTTTTCCGTCCCCTCTATTTGACCCCATCTATCACCCACACTATCTGTGCCCCTCTCTCTCTGTACCTTCTCTCTACCCCCTCTCTCTCTGTCCCCTCTCTCTGTCCCCCCTCTCTCTGTCCCCCTCTCTCTTTCCCCCTCTCTCTCTGTTCCCCTCTCTCTCTGTCCCTCTCTCTCTGCCCCCTCTCTCTCTGTCCCTCTCTCTCTGCCCCCTCTCTCTCCCCCACTCTCTGTCCCACGCTCTCTGTCCCCCTCTCTCAGACCCCCACTCTCTGTCCCACGCTCTCTGTCCCCCTCTCTCAGACCCCCACTCTCTGACCCCCACTCTCTGTCCCCCCACTCCCTTTCCCCCACTCTCTGTCCCCCTTCTCTCTGAACCCCTCTATCTCCCTCACTCTCTGTGGCCCTCTCTCTGTCGCCCACTCTCTGCCCCCTCTCCCTCCCCGCCTCTCTCTGTCCCCCTCTCTGTCCCCCTCTCTCTCTGTCCCCCTCTCTCTCTGTCCCCGTCTCTGTCCTCCATTTCTCTGTCCCCCTCTCTCTCCCACCTGCCTCTCTCTGTCCCTCCTTCTCTCTGTCCCTCTCTCTCTCTGTCGCTCTCTCTGTCTCCCTCTCTCTCTCTGTCCCCCACTCTCTCTGTCCCTCTCTCTCTCTCTGTCCCTCTCTCTCTGTCCCCGTCTCTGTCCCCCATTTCTCTGTCCTCCTCTCTCTCCCACCTGCCTCTCTCTGTCCCTCCTTCTCTCTGTCCCTCTCTCTCTCTGTCGCTCTCTCTGTCTCCCTCTCTCTCTCTCTGTCCCCCACTCTCTCTGTCCCTCTCTCTCTCTCTGTCCCTCTCTGTCTGTCCCTCTCTCTCTGTCCCCGTCTCTGTCTCCCATTTCTCTGTCCCCCTCTCTCTCCCACCTGCCTCTCTCTGTCCCCCCTTCTCTCTGTCCCTCTCTCTCTCTGTCGCTCTCTCTGTCTCCCTCTCTCTCTCTGTCCCCCACTCTCTCTGTCCCTCTCTCTCTCTCTGTCCCTCTCTGTCTGTCCCTCTCTCTCTGTCCCCGTCTCTGTCTCCCATTTCTCTGTCCCCCTCTCTCTCCCACCTGCCTCTCTCTGTCCCCCCTTCTCTCTGTCCCTCTCTCTCTCTGTCGCTCTCTCTGTCTCCCTCTCTCTCTCTGTCCCCCACTCTCTCTGTCCCTCTCTCTCTCTCTGTCCCTCTCTGTCTGTCCCTCTCTCTCTGTCCCCGTCTCTGTCCCCCATTTCTCTGTCCTCCTCTCTCTCACACCTGCCTCTCTCTGTCCCCCCTTCTCTCTGTCCCTCTCTCTCTCTGTCGCTCTCTCTGTCCCCCTCTCTCTGTCCCCCCCCTCTCTGTCCCCCTCTCTCTGTCGCCCTCTCTCTGTCCCCTCTCTGTCACCTCTCTCTGTGTCCCCGTCTGTCTGTCCCACTCTCTCTGTTCCCTCTCTCTCTGTCCCCGTGCTCTCTCTGTCCGCATCTCTTTCTGTTCCCCCTCTCTATCCCCCCTCTCTCTGTCCACTCCCTCTCCGTCCACCCCTCCCCCCCGTTCCCCACTCAGTCCATCCCCCTCTCTCTGTCCCCCAGTCTCTGTCCCCGGCTCACTGTACCCCTCTCTCTGACGGACTCTCCCTCCCCAACACTGTACCCCTCTCTCAGTCCCCCATTCTCTGTCCCCTCTATCTCCCTCTCTCTCTGTTCCCCTCCCTCTGACCCCGTCTCTCTGTCCCCCCTCCCTCTGTCCCACTCCCTCTGTCCCACTCCTTCTGTCGCCCTCTTTCTACACCCTCTCTCTGTCTCACTCTCTCTGTCCCCCTCTCTCTGTAGCCCTCTCTCTGTCCCCCTTTCTCTGACACCCTCTCTTCCCCCACTCTGTCCCCCTCTCTCTGTCCCCACTCCCTCTGAACCCCTCTATCTTCCCCACACTCTGTGCCCCTCTCTCTGTCTCGCCCTCTCTGTCCCCCTCTCTCTGTCTCCCTCTCTCTGTCCCCCTCTCTCTGTCCCCCCCTCTCTCTGCCCCCTCTCTCTGTCTCCTCTCTCTGTAATACTCTCTCTTCCCCACACTCTCTCCCACTCTCTAACCTCCCGGTCTCTGTTCCCCCCCGCTCTCTGTCCCCCGCTCTCTGTCCCCCTCTTTCTCTGTCCCCCTCTCTCTGTTACCCTCTCTCTGTCCCACTCTCTCTCTGACCCCCTCTCTCTGTCCCCCTCTCTCTGTCCCCCTTTCTCTGACACCCTCTCTTCCCCCACTCTGTCCCCCTCTCTCTGTCCCCACTCCCTCTGAACCCCTCTATCTTCCCCAAACTCTGTGCCCCTCTCTCTGTCTCGCCCTCTCTGTCCCCCTCTCTCTGTCTCCCTCTCTCTGTCCCCCCTCTCTCTGTCCCCCCTCTCTCTGCCCCCTCTCTCTGTCTCCTCTCTCTGTAATACTCTCTCTTCCCCACACTCTCTCCCACTCTCTAACCCCCCGGTCTCTGTTCCCCCCCGCTCTCTGTCCCCCGCTCTCTGTCCCCCTCTTTCTCTGTCCCCCTCTCTCTGTTACCCTCTCTCTGTCCCACTCTCTCTCTGACCCCTTCTCACTGACGCCCTCTACCTCCCCCGCTCTCTGTCCCTCTCTCTCTGTACCCCCCTCTCTGTCCCCCGCTCTCTGTCTCCCCCGCTCTCTAACCCCCCCCCCCGCTCTCTGTCCCCCCGCTCTCTGTCACCCTCTTTCTCTGTCCCCCCCTCTCTGTCCCCCCCTCTCTGTCCCCCTTGCTCTCTGCCCCCTCTCTCTCTCCCCCTCTCTCTCTCTGTCCCCCTCTCTCTCTGTGCCCCCCTCTCTCTCTTCCCCCTCTCTCTCTGACCCCTTCTCTCTCTGTGTCCCCTTCTCTCTGTCCCCCTCTCTCTCCCCCGGTCTCTGTCCCCCTCTCTCTGTTGCCCTCTCTCTGGCCACTCTCTGTCCCCCTCTCTCTGCCCCCTCACTCTCTCCCACTCTGTACCCCTCTCTCTGTACCCCTCTCTCTGTCCCCCACTCTCTGTCCCCCCTCCCTCTGACTACCTCCCCGCTATCTGTCTTGCTCTCTCTGACCCCGTCTACCTCCCCCTCTTTTCGTCCCCCTCTCTCTGACCCCCTCCATCTCCCTCACTCTCTGTGTCCCTCACTCTCTGTGTCCCTCTCTCTCTGTACCCCCCTCTCTCTCCCTCCCGCTCTCTCTGTCCCCATGGGTGGCACGGTGGCACAGTGGTTAGCACTGCTGCCTCACAGCGCCAGAGACCCGGCTTCAATTCCCACCTCAGGCGACTGTCTGTGTGGAGTTTGCACGTTCTCCCCGTGTCTGCGTGGGTTTCCTCCAGGTGCTCCGGTTTCCTCCCACAGTCCAAAGATGTGCAGGTCAGGTGAATTGGCCATGCTAAATTGCCCGTAGTGTTCGGTAAGGGGTAAATGTAGGGGTAAGAGTGGATTGCACTTCGGCGGGGCCTGTTTCCACACTGTAATGTAATCTAATCTCTATCTTCCCTGCTCTCTGTTCACCTCTCTCTGTCATCCCCTCACTGATGCTCTCTCTGTCCTTCTCTCTCAGCCCCCCACTCTGTCCCTCCTCCCTCTGACCCCCTCTATCTCCGCGCTCTCTGACGCTGTCTACCTCCCCCTCACTCTCTGTGTTCCTCTCTCTGCCCCTCTCTCTTTGTCCGCCCCTCTCTGTCCCCCGCTCACTGAAGCACTCTGTACCTCTCTCTCTCTGTCCCCCTCTCTCTGTACCCCCTCTCTCTCTGACCCCCCTCTCTCTGTCCTACTCTCTCTTTTCCCCACTCTGTACCCCTCCTTCTGACCCCCTCCCTCTCTCTGTCCCCCTCTCTCTGTCCCCCCTCTCTCTGTCCCCCTCTCTCTGTCCCCATGCTCTTTCTGTTCCCATCTCTTACAGTTCCCCCTCTGTCCCTCCTCTCTCTGTCCTCTCCCTCTCCGTACCCCAAACCCCTCTGTCCCCCAATCTCTCCATCCCCCCTCTCTCTGTCCCCCTCTCTCTGCCCCTCTCTGTCACCCCTCCCTCTGTCCCCCCTCTGTCCCCCCACTCTGTCCCCCCCTCTCTGTCCCCCCGTTCCCCCTCTCTCTGCACCCTCTCTCTCCCCCCTCTCTGCTGCCCCCTCTCTCCGTCGCCCTCTCTCTGCCCCCTTTCTTTGTCCCTGTCTCTCTGTCCCCCTCTCTCTGACCCCATCTCTCTCTGTCTTCACCCCTCTCTCTGTCCTCACCCCTCTCTGTTCCCCCTCTCTTTGTCCTCACCCCTCTCTGTCCCCCCTCTTTGTCCCCGTCTCTCTGTCCACCCCTCTCTCTGTTCCCCCGCCACCCCCCTGTCCCCGTCTCTCTGTACCCGTCTCTCTGTACCCCGCTCTCTGCCCCCTCTCTGACACCCACTCTCTGCCACCTCTCTGTCATCGTCTCTCTGCCCCCCCTCCCTCTGTCCCCTCTCTCTGCTCCTCCTCTCTCTGTCCCCCCTCACTGTGTCCCCCTCTCTCTGTCCCCCTCTCTCTCTGTCCCTTCTCTCTCTGTCCCCTTCTCTCTCTGTCACCCACTCTCTCTTTCCCCCTCTCTCTCTGTCCCCCTCTCTCCCTCTGTACCATTCTCTCCCTGTCCTCCTCTCTCTGTCCCCCTCTCTCTGTCCCTCTCTCTCTCTGACCCCCTCTCTCTCTGTCCCCCTCTCTCTCTGTCCCCTTCTCTCTCTGTCCCTCTCTCTCTGTCCCCCTCTCTCTGTACCCCCTCTCTCTCTGTGTCCCTCACTCTCTGACCCCCTCTCTCTCTGTCCCTCTCTCTCTGTCCCTCTCTCTCTGTCCCCCTCTCTCTGTATCCCCTCTCTCTCTGTGTCCCTCACTCTCTGACCCCCTCTCTCTCTGTCCCTCTCTCTCTGTCCCCCTCTCTCTCTGACCCCCTCTCTCTCTGTCCTCCTCTTTCTGTCCCTCTCTCTGTTCCCCCTCTCTCGGTACCCCTCTCTCTCCCACCCGCCTCTCTCTGTCCCTCCCTCTCTCTGTCCCCCTCTCTCTGTCCCCCTCTCTCTGTCCCCCCTCTCTCTGTCCCCCTCTCTCTGTCGCACTCTCTTAGCCCCCTCTCTGTCACCTCTCTGTGTACCTGTCTCTCTGTCCTACTCTCTCTTTTCCCCTCTCTCTGACCCCCTCTCTCTAACCCACCTCTCTTCCCCACTCTGTACCCCTCCTTCTGACCCCCTCCCTCTGTCCCCCTCTCTCTCTGTCCCCCTCTCTCTGTCCCCCTCTCTCTGTCCCCCCTCTCTCTGTCCCCTTCTCTCTGTCCCTCTCTCTCTGACCCCCCTCTCTCTGTCCCCCCTCTCTCTGTCCCCCCTCTCTCTGTCTCCCCTCTCTCTGTCCCCGTGCTCTTTATGTCCCCATCTCTTACTGCCTCCCCTCTGTCCCTCCTCTCTCTGTCCTCTCCCTCTCCGTCCCCCCAACCCACTCTGTCTCCCACTCTCTCCATCCCCCTCTCTCTCTGTGTCCTCGTCTCTCTGTCCAACCGTCTCTGTTCCCTCTCTCTGTCTGTCCCCAACTCTCTGTCCCCACTCCCTCGGACCCCCTCTCTCTGTCCCCCTCTCTCTGCCCCTTCTCTCTGTCGCCCTCTCTCTGTCTCCCCTTCTCTCTGACTCCTTCTCTCTGCCCCCCCCTCTGTCCCCACTCTCTGCTCCTCCTCTCTCTGTTCCCCCTCTCTCTGCTCCTCCTCTCTCTGTTCCCCCTCTCTCTGCTCCTCCTCTCTCTGTTCCCCCTCTCTCTGGTCCTCCTCTCTCTGTTCCCCCTCTCTCTGTCCCCCTCTCTCTGTCCCCCTCTCTCTCTGTCCCTTCTCTCTCTCCCCTTCTCTCTCTGTCCCCCACTCTCTCTTTCCCCCTCTCTCTCTGTCCCCCCGTCTCTCTCTCTGTCCCCTTCTCTCTCTGTCCTCCTCTCTCTGTCCCCCTCTCTCTGTCCCCCTCTCTCTCTGAACCCCTCTCTCTGTCCCCCTCTCCCTCTGTCCCCTTCTCTCTCTGTCCCTCTCTCTCTCTCTCCCCTCTCTCTGTACCCCCTCTCTCTCTGTCCCTCTCTCTCTGTCCCCCTCTCTCTCTGACCCCCTCTCTCTCTGTCCTCCTCTCTCTGTCCCCCTCTCTCTGTTCCCCCTCTCTCGGTCCCCCTCTCTCTCCCACCCGCCTCTCTCTCTGTCCCTCTCTCTCTCTGTCCCCCTCTCTCAGCCCCCTCTCTGTCACCTCTCTGTGTACCTGTCTCTCTATCCTACTCTCTCTTTTCCCCTCTCTCTGACTCCCTCTCTCTGACCCACCTCTCTTCCCCACTCTGTACCCCTCCTTCTGACCCCCTCCCTCTGTCCCCCTCTCTCTCTGTCCCCCTCTCTCTGTCCTCCTTTCTCTGTCCCCCTCTCTCTCTGTCCCCCTCTCTCTGTCCCCCCTCTCTCTGTCCCCCCTCTCTCTGTCCCCGTGCTCTTTCTGTCCCATCTCTTACTGCCTCCCCTCTGTCCCTCCTCTCTCTGTCCTCTCCCTCTCCGTCCCCCCAACCCACACTGTCCCCCACTCTCTCCATCCCCCTCTCTCTGTTCCCCTCTCTCTGACACACTCTCTGTCACCTCTCTCTGTGTCCCCGTCTCTCTGTCCAACCGTCTCTGTTCCCTCTCTCTGTCTGTCCCCAATTCTCTGTCCCCACTCCCTCGGACCCCCTCTCTCTGTCCCCCTCTCTCTGCCCCTTCTCTCTGTCCCCCTCTCTCTGTCTCCCCTTCTCTCTGACTCCTTGTCTCTGTCCCCCCTCTCTCTGTTCCCCCACTCTCTGCTCCCTCTCTCTGTCCCCCTCTCTCTGACCCCCTCTATCTCCGCCACTCTCTGTGCCCCTCTCTCTGTCCCCCCTCTCTCTGCCCCCTCTCTCTGTCCCCCTCTCTCTGTCCCCTCTCACTGACGCCCTCTATCTCCCCCGCTCTCTGTCCCCCGCTCTCTGTCCCTCCCTCTGCTCCCCGCTCTGATCCCCCTCTCTGTCGCCCCTCTCTGTCGCCCCCTCTCTGTTGCCCTCTCTCTGTCCCCCACTCTCTGTCCCCCACTCTCTGTACCCCCTCTCTCTGACGGCCTCTCACTGACGCCCTCTATCTCCCCCGCTCTCTGTCCCCCTCTCCATGTCGCCCTCTCTCTGTCCTGCTCTCTCTGTCCCCCCCTCTCTGTCCGCATCTCTCTCTGCCCCCCTCTCTGTTCTCCCCCTTTGCCCCCTCTCTCTGATCCCCTCTCTCTGTACCCCCCTCTCTGCCCCCTCTCTGTCACCCCTCCCTCTGTCCACTTTCTCTGTCACCCCTCCCTCTGTCCCCTCCCTCTGTCCCCCCCTCTGTCCCCCCCGTCCCTCCCCCTCTCTGTCCCCCCTCTCTCTGTACCCCCTCTCTCTGTCCCCCCTCTCTCTGTCCTCCCTCTCTCTCTCTGTCACCCCCTGCCCCCTTTCTTTGTCCCCGTCTCTCTGTCCCCCCTCTCTGTCCCCATCTCTCTCTGTCCCCCCCACTCTCTGTCCTCCCCTCTCTCTGTCCTCACCCCTCTCTGCCCCCCCTCTCCGTCCTCACCCCTCTCTGTCCCCCCTCTTTGTCCCCGTCTCTCTGTCCCTGTCTCTCTGTCCCCCTCTCTCTGTCCACCCCTCTCTCTGTTCCCCCGTCCCCCCCTCTGTCCCCGTCTCTCTGTACCCGTCTCTCAATACCCCTCTCTCTCCCCCGCTCTCTGTCCCCCCTCTCTGTCACCCTCTCTCTGCCCCCTCTCTGTCATCGTCTCTCTTTCCCCCCTCCCTCTGTCCCCTCTCTCTGCTCCTCCTCTCTCTGTTCCCCCTCTCTCTGTCCCCCCTCTCTCTGTCCCCCTCCCTATGTCCCCCTCTCTCTGCCCCCCTCTCTCTGTCCCCATCTCTCTCTGTCCCCCCCTCTCCCTGTCCCCCATCTCTCTGTCCCCCCGTCACTGTCCCCTCTCTCTGTCTGCCCCCTCTCTGTCACCGTCTCTCTGTCCCCCCTCCCTCTGTACCCCTCTCTCTGGCCCCCTCTCTCTGTCGCCCCACTCTCTGTCCCCCCTCTCTCTGACCCCTCCTTCTCTCTCACCCTCTCTCTATCCTCCTCTCTCTATCCCCCTCTCTCTGCCCCCCCTCTCTCTGTGCCCACTCTCTAACCCTCTCTGTCACCGTCTCTCTGTCCCCCCTCAGTCCCCCTCTCTCTGCCCCCTCTCTCTCTCCCACTCTGTACCCCTCTCTCTGTCTCCCACTCTCTGTCCCCCCTCCCTCTGATCCCCTTTTTCTCCCCCTCTCTCTGTCCCCCATTGCGCTCTGTCCGCCCTCTATCTCTGCCCCCTCTCTGTCACCGTCTCTCTGTCCCCCCTCTCTCTGTCCCCCTTCACTCTGTCCCCGGTCATTCTGTCGCCCTCTCTCTGTCTCCCCTCTCTCTGTCCTCTCTCTGCCACCATCTCTCTGTCCCCCCCATTCTCTGTCCCTCCTCTCTGTCCCTCCTGTCTCTGTCGCCCTCTCTCTGTCCCCTCTCTGTCACCGTCTCTCTGTCCCCCCCCTCTGTCCACCCTCTCTCTGTACCCCCTCTCTCTGCCCCCCCCTCTGTCGCCCTCTCTCTGCCCCCTCTCTGTCACCATCTCTCTCTTTCCCCCTCTCTCTCTCTGTACCTCACTCTCTGTCCCCCTCTCTCTGTCCCCTCTATCTGTCGCCCCTCTCTCTGTACCCCCTCTCTCTGCCCCCCCTCTGTCGCCCTCTCTCTGCCCCCTCTCTGTCACCATCTCTCTCTTTCCCCCTCTCTCTCTCTGTACCTCTCTCTCTGTCCCCCTCTCTCTGTCCCCTCTATCTGTCGCCCCTCTCTCTGTCACCCCCTCTCTCTGCCCTGCTCTCTCCGTCCCCCCTCTCTGTCGCGGTCTCTCTCTCCCCCTTCTCTGTCAACGTCTCTGTCCCCCCTCTCTGTCCCCCCTCTCTCTGTGGAGAAAGTGAGATCTGCAGATGCTGGAGATCAGAGCTGGAAATGTGTTGCTGGAAACAACACATTTCCAGGGCATAAGCCCTGAAGAAGGGCTTATGCCCGAAACGTCGATTCTCCTGTTCCCTGGATGCTGCCTGACCTGCTGCGTTTTTCCAGCAACACATTTCCAACCCCCTCTCTCTGTCCCCACTCTCTCAGCCCCCTCTCTCTCTGTCCTCCTCTCTCTCTTCCCCTCTCTCTCTCTCTGTCCCCCCTCTCTCTGTCCCCCCTCTCTCTGTCCCCCATCTATCTGTCCCCCTCTCTCTGTCCCCCTCACTCTCTCCTCCCTCACTCTGTCCCCGATCATTCTGTCGCCCTCTCTCTGTCCCCCTCTCTCTGTCGCCCTCTCTCTGTCCCCTGTCTCTCTGTTCCCCTCTCTCTGAACCTCCCATTTCTCTGCCCCTCTCTCTGTCAGAGCTGAAAATGTGTTGCTGGAAAAGCGCAGCAGGTCAGGCAGCATCCAGGGAACAGGAGAATCGACGTTTCGGGTATAAGCCCTTCTTCAGGACTTCTTCGGGCTTATGCCTGAAACGTCGATTCTTCTGTTCCCTGGATGCTGCCTGACCTGCTGCGCTTTTCCAGCAACACATTTTCAGCTCTGATCTCCAGCATCCGCTGACCTCACTTTCTCCCCACTCTCTGTCATCCCTCTCTCTGCCCCCTCTCTCTACCTCACTCTCTGTCCCCCCTCTCTGTCCCCCTCTCTCTCTGTACCCCTCTCTCTCTGACGCCCTCTCTCTGCGCCCTCTCTCTGTCCCCTCTCTGTCACCATCTCTCTGTCCTCCCCGCTCTCTGTCCCTCCTCTCTGTCCCTCCTCTCTCTGTCGCCCTCTCTTTGTCCCCTCTTTGTCACCGTCTCTCTGTCCCCCCCTCTGTCCACTCTCTCTCTGTACCCCCTCTCTCTGCCCCCCCCCTCTGTCGCCCTCTCTCTGTCCCCTCTCTGTCACCGTCTCTCTGTCCTCCACGTCCAGCCTCTCTCTGTACCCCCTCTCTCTGCCCCCGCCTCGGTCGCCCTCTCTCTGCCCCCTTTCTGTCACCATCTCTCTCTTTCCCCTTCTCTCTCTGTACCTCTCTCTCTGTCCCCCTCTCTCTGAATCCCTCTATCTCCCCAACTCTCTGTCCCCTCTATCTGTCGCCCCTCTCTCCGTCCCCCCTCTCTGTCGCGGTCTCTCTCTCCCCCTTCTCTGTCAACATCTCTGACCCCCTCTCTGTCCCCCCTCTCTCCCTTCCCCTCTCTCTCTCTGTTCCCCCTCTCTCTGTCCCTCCTCTCTCTGTCCCCCCTCTATCTGTCCCCCTCTCTCTGTCCCCCTCACTCTGTCCTCCCTCACTCTGTCCCCGGTCATTCTGTCGCCCTCTCTCTGTCCCCCTCTCTCTGTCGCCCTCTCTCTGTCCCCTGTCTCTCTGTTCCCCTCTCTCTGTACCTTCCATTTCTCTGCCTCTCTCTGTCAGAGCTGAAAATGTGTTGCTGGAAAAGCGCAGCAGGTCAGGCAGCATCCAGGGAACAGGAGAATCGAAGTTTCGGGCATAAGCCCTTTTTCAGGACTTCTTCGGGCTTATACCCGAAACGTCGATTCTCCTGTTCCCTGGATGCTGCCTGACCTGCTGCGCTTTTCCAGCAACACATTTTCAGCTCTGATCTCCAGCATCTGCAGACCTCACTTTCTCCCCTCTCTCTGTCATCCCTCTCTCTGCCCCCCTCTATCTACCCCACTCTCTGTCCGCCCTCTCTGTCCCCCCTCTCTCTGTCCCCCCTCTCTCTACCCCCCTCTCTCTGCGCCCTCTCTCTGTCCCCTCTCTGTCACCATCTCTCAGTCCCCCCCTCCTATCTGTCCCTCCTCTCTCTGTCGCCCTCTCTCTGTCCCCTCTTTGTCACCGTCTCTCTGTCCCCCCCTCTGTTCACTCTCACTCTGTACCCCCTCTCTCTGCCCCCCCTCTGTCGCCCTCTCTCTGCCCCCTCTCTGTCACCGTCTCTCTATACCCCCCTCTCTCTCTGCCCCCTCTCTCTGTCTCCTCTCTCTCTCCCCTCTCTCTCTGTCCCCCTCTCTCTATCCCCTCTCTCTCTCCCCTCTCTCTCTGACCCCCCTTTCTCTGTCCCCTCTCTCTCTCGCCCTATCTTTCCCCCCCCTCTCTGTCACCCTCTCTCTGTCCCCCTCTCTCTCTGTCGCCCTCTCTCTCCCCCTCTCTGTCTTCGTCTCTCTGTCCCCCCTCTCTCTGTCCCCCCTCTCTCTGTCCCCCCTCTCTCTGTCCCCCTCTCTCTGTCCCCCTCTCTCTCTTCCCCCCTCTCTCTGTTCCCCCTCTCTGTTCTCCCATCTCTCTGTCCCCCTCTCTCTGTCGCCCTCTCTCTTTCCCCCCTCTCACTGTCCCTCTCTCTCTGTCACCCTCTCTCTGTCCCCCATCTCTCTGCCCTCCTCTCTCCATTCCCCCTTCTCTGTCGCCCTCTCTCCCCCCCCTCTCTGTCACCATTTCTCTGTCGCCCTCTCTCTCCCCCTCTCTGTCACCGTCTCTCTGTCCCCCCTCTCTCTCTGGCCCCCGTCCCCCTCTCTCTGTCCCCCTCTCTCTATCCCCCTCTCACTGCCCCCCTTTCTCTCCCGCTCTCTCTGCCCCCCTCTCCATCCCCCCACTCTCTGTCCCCCCACTCTCTGACCCCCTCTCTCTCCCCCACTCTGTACCCCTCTCTCTGTCCCCTTCTCTCTCTGTCCTCCTCTCTCTGTCCTTCCTCTCTCTTTCTCCCCTCTCTCTCTCTCTGGCCCCCTCTCTCTCTGACCCCCTCTCTGTCCCCGTCTCTCTGTCGCTCGCTCTCAGTCGCCCTCTCTCTGACCCCCACTCTCTCACACCCGCCTCTCCCTGTACCACCTCACTGTCCCCCTCTCTCGCTGTCGCCCCTCTCTCTGTCACGGTCTCTCTGTCCCCCCCTCTCTCTGTCCCCCCCTCTCTCTGTCCCCCTCTCTCTCTGTCCCTCTCTCTCTGTCCCCTCTCTCTCTCCCCCGCTCTCTGACCCCCTCTCTGTTGCCCTCTCTCTGCCCCCACTCTCTCTGCCCTGCCGACCCCTCTCTCTGTCCCCCTCTCTCTCTGTCCCTCTCTCTCTCTGTCTCCCTCTCTCTGCCCCCCTCTCTCTGTCACCGTCTCTCTATCCCCCTCTCTCTGTTCCCCCTTTGTCTGTCCCCCTCTCTCTGTCCCCCCCTCTTCCTCCTCTCTCTCTGCCCCCCTCTCTCTCTCTGTCCCCCTCTCTCTCTGTCCCCCTCTCTCTCTGCCCCTCTCTCTCTGATCCCCGCTCTCTCTCTGCCCCTTTGTCTCTCTCGGTACCCTCTCTTTCTGTCCCCCCCTCTCTCTGTACCCTCTCTCTCTCTGTCCCCCTCTCTCTCTGTACCCTCTCTCGCTGTCTCCCACTCTCTCTGTCCCCCTCTCTCTGTTCAACCACTCTCTGTCACCCTTTCTCTGACCCCCTCTCTCTGTCCCACTCTCTCTGTCCCCTCTCTCTCTATCCCCTCCTCTCTCTCTGTTCCCTCTCTCTCTATCCCCTCTCTCTCTGTCTCCCTCTCTCTCTGTCTCCCTCTCTCTGTCTACCTCTCTCTCTGTCTCCCCCACTCTGTCCCCCTCTCTCTGTCGCCCCCTTTCTCTGTCCCCCTCACTCTCTGTCCCCCTCTCTCTGCCCCCCTCTATCTACCTCACTCTCTGTCCTCCACTCTCTGTCCCCCTCTGTCTGTCGCCCTCTCTCTGACCCCCTCTCTCTCCCAACCGCCTCTCTCTCTCCCCCGCTCTCTGCCCCCTCTCTCTGTCGCCCTCTTTCTGTCCCCCTCCTTCTTACCCTGTCTCTCTCCCACCTGCCTCTCCCTCTGCCCCGCTCTCTGCCCCCTCTTTCTGTCGCCCTCTCTCTGTCCCCCTCTGTCTCCTACCCGCCTCTCTCTATCCCCCCTTTTTGTCCCCCCCTCTCTCTCTCTGTACCCCTCTCTCTGTTCCCTCTCTCTGTGACCCCCTCTCTCTCCCACCCGCCTCTCTCCCTGTCCCCCTCTCTCTGGCCCCCTCTGTGTCACTCTCTCTCTGCCCCCTTCTCTCTGCCCCCCTCTCTGTCCCCTCTCTCTCTGTCCCCCTCTCTCTCTCTCTCTGTCCCCCACTCTCTCCATCCCCCCACTCTCTGTCCCCCTCTCTCCCTCCACTCTGTACCCCTCTCTATCCCCCAATCTCTATTCCCTCTCTCTGTCCCGTCTATCTCCCCCTCTCTCTGTCCTCCTCTCTCTGTATCCCTCTCTCTGTCCCCTGTCTCTCTCCCCCACTCTCTGACCCCCTCTCTGTTACCCTCTCTCTGCCCCCTTCTCTCTGCCCCCTCTCTGTCCCCCTCCTTCTCTGTCCCCCACTCTCTCCATCCCCACACTCTGTCCCCCTCTCTCTGACCCCCTCTCTCACCCCACTCTGTACCCCTCTCTGTCCCCCACTCTCTGTCCCCCTCTCTCTGTCCCCCTCTCTCTGACCCCTCTATCTCCCCCACACTCTGTGCCCCTCTCTCTGTCGTCTCTTTCTGCCCCTCTCTCTCTGCCCCCCTCTATCTCCCCCACTCTCTGACCCCCACTCTCTCCCACCCACCTCTCTCTGTACCCCCCACTGTCCCCCTCTCTCTCTGTCACCCCTCTCTTTCTGTCCCCCTCTCTCACTGTCCCCTCTCTCTGCCCCCTCTCTCTCTGTCCCCCTGTCACTGCCCCCTCTGTCTCTGCCCCCTCTCTCTGTCCCCCACTCTCTCCATCCCCCCACTCTCTGTCCCCCTCTCTCTCTGTCCCTCTCTCTCTGTCCCCTCTCTCTCTCCCCCGCTCTCTGACCCCCTCTCTGTTGCCCTCTCTCTGCCCCCACTCTCTCTGCCCTGCCGACCCCTCTCTCTGTCCCCCTCTCTCTCTGTCCCTCTCTCTCTCTGTCTCCCTCTCTCTGCCCCCCTCTCTCTGTCACCGTCTCTCTATCCCCCTCTCTCTGTTCCCCCTTTGTCTGTCCCCCTCTCTCTGTCCCCCCCCCTCTTCCCCCTCTCTCTCTGCCCCCTCTCTCTCTCTGTCCCCCTCTCTCTCTGTCCCCCTCTCTCTCTGCCCCTCTCTCTCTGATCGCCGCTCTCTCTCTGCCCCTTTGTCTCTCTCGGTACCCTCTCTTTCTGTCCCCCCCTCTCTCTGTACCCTCTCTCTCTCTGTCCCACTCTCTCTGTCCCCTCTCTCTCTATCCCCTCCTCTCTCTCTGTTCCCTCTCTCTCTATCCCCTCTCTCTCTGTCTCCCTCTCTCTCTGTCTCCCCCACTCTGTCCCCCTCTCTCTGTCGCCCCCTTTCTCTGTCCCCCTCACTCTCTGTCCCCCTCTCTCTGCCCCCCTCTATCTACCTCACTCTCTGTCCTCCACTCTCTGTCCCCCTCTGTCTGTCGCCCTCTCTCTGACCCCCTCTCTCTCCCAACCGCCTCTCTCTCTCCCCCGCTCTCTGCCCCCTCTCTCTGTCGCCCTCTTTCTGTCCCCCTCCTTCTGACCCTGTCTCTCTCCCACCTGCCTCTCCCTCTGCCCCGCTCTCTGCCCCCTCTTTCTGTCGCCCTCTCTCTGTCCCCCTCTGTCTCCTACCCGCCTCTCTCTATCCCCCCTTTTTGTCCCCCTCTCTCTCTCTCTGTACCCCTCTCTCTGTTCCCTCTCTCTGTGACCCCCTCTCTCTCCCACCCGCCTCTCTCCCTGTCCCCCTCTCTCTGGCCCCCTCTGTGTCACTCTCTCTCTGCCCCCTTCTCTCTGCCCCCCTCTCTGTCCCCTCTCTCTCTGTCCCCCTCTCTCTCTCTCTGTCCCCCACTCTCTCCATCCCCCCACTCTCTGTCCCCCTCTCTCCCTCCACTCTGTACCCCTCTCTATCCCCCACTCTCTATCCCCTCTCTCTGTCCCGTCTATCTCCCCCTCTCTCTGTCCTCCTCTCTCTGTATCCCTCTCTCTGTCCCCTGTCTCTCTCCCCCACTCTCTGACCCCCTCTCTGTTACCCTCTCTCTGCCCCCTTCTCTCTGCCCACTCTCTGTCCCCCTCCTTCTCTGTCCCCCACTCTCTCCATCCCCACACTCTGTCCCCCTCTCTCTGACCCCCTCTCTCACCCCACTCTGTACCCCTCTCTGTCCCCCACTCTCTGTCCCCCTCTCTCTGTCCCCCTCTCTCTGACCCCTCTATCTCCCCCACACTCTGTGCCCCTCTCTCTGTCGTCTCTTTCTGCCCCTCTCTCTCTCCCCCTCTCTATCTCCCCCACTCTCTGACCCCCACTCTCTCCCACCCACCTCTCTCTGTACCCCCCACTGTCCCCCTCTCTCTCTGTCACCCCTCTCTTTCTGTCCCCCTCTCTCACTGTCCCCTCTCTCTCTGCCCCCTCTCTCTCTGTCCCCCTGTCACTGCCCCCTCTGTCTCTGCCCCCTCTCTCTGTCCCCCACTCTCTCCATCCCCCCACTCTCTGTCCCCCTCTCTCCCTCCACTCTGTACCCCTCTCTATCCCCCACTCTTATCTCCCCCTCTCTCTGTCCTCCTCTCTCTGTATCCCTCTCTCTGTCCCCTGTCTCTCTCCCCCACTCTCTGACCCCCTCTCTGTTACCCTCTCTCTGCCCCCTTCTCTCTGCCCCCTCTCTGTCCCCCTCCTTCTCTGTCCCCCACTCTCTCCATCCCCACACTCTGTCCCCCTCTCTCTGACCCCCTCTCTCACCCCACTCTGTACCCCTCTCTGTCCCCCACTCTCTGTCCCCCTCTCTCTGTCCCCCTCTCTCTGACCCCTCTATCTCCCCCACACTCTGTGCCCCTCTCTCTGTCGTCTCTTTCTGCCCCTCTCTCTCTGCCCCCCTCTATCTCCCCCACTCTCTGACCCCCACTCTCTCCCACCCACCTCTCTCTGTATCCCCCACTGTCCCCCTCTCTCTCTCTGTCACCCCTCTCTTTCTGTCCCCCTCTCTCACTGTCCCCTCTCTCTCTGCCCCCTCTCTCTCTGTCCCCCTGTCACTGCCCCCTCTGTCTCTGCCCCCTCTCTCTGTCCCCCTCTCTCTGTCCCCCTCTCTCTGTCCCCTCTCTCTCTCCCCCCACTGTCTGACCCCCTCTCTGTCGCCCTCTCTCTGCCCCCTCTCTCTGTCCCCCTCTCTCTCCCACTCTGTATCCCCCTCTTTGTCCCCCTCTCTCTCTGTACCCCTCTCTCTGTTCCCTCTCTCTCTGACCCCCTCTCTCTCCCACCCGCCTCTCTCTCTCTGTCCGCCTCTCTCTCTGTCCCCCTCTCTCTGTCCCCCTCTCTCTGTTCCCCTTTATCTCTGGCCCCGTCTGTGTCAGCCTCTCTCTGCCCCCTTCTCTCTGCCCCCCGCTCTGTCCCCCTCTCTCTGTCCCCCACTCTCTATCCCCTCTCTCTGTCCCGTCTATCTCCCCCGCTCTCTGACCCCCTCTCTGTTACCCTCTCTCTGCTCCCTTCTCTCTGCCCCCCTCTCTGTCCCCCTCTCTCTCTCTCTGTCCCCCTCTCTCTCCATCCCCACACTCTCTGTCCCCCTCTCTCTGACCCCCTCTCTCCCCCCCCCACTCTGTACCCCTCTCTGTCCCCCACTCTCTGTCCCCCTCTCTCTGTCCCCCTCTCTCTGTCCCCTCTATCTCCCCCCTCTCTGTCCCCCTCTCTCTGACCCCTCTATCTCCACCACACTCTGTGCCCCTCTCTCTGTCACCTCTTTCTGCCCCCCTCTCTCTCTGACCCCCTCTATCTCCCCCACTCTCTGACCCCCTCTCTGTTACCCTCTCTCTGCCCCCTTCTCTCTGCCCCCCTCTCTGTCCCCCTCTCTCTCTGTCCCCCACTCTCTCCATCCCCACACTCTCTGTCCCCCACTCTCTGACCCCCACTCTCCCCCCCACTCTGTACCCCTCTCTGTCCCCCACTCTCTGTCCCCCACTCTCTGTCCCCCTCTCTCTGTCCCCCTCTCTCTGTCCCCTCTATCTCCCCCCTCTCTGTCCCCCTCTCTCTGACCCCTCTATCTCCACCACATTCTGTGCCCCTCTCTCTGTCAGCTCTTTCTGCCCCCCTCTCTCTCTGCCGCCCTCTCTCTCTGACCCCCTCTATCTCCCCCACTCTCTTACCCCCACTCTCTCCCACCCACCTCTCTCTGTACTCCCTCACTGTCCCCCTCTCCCACTGTCACCCCTCTCTTTCTGTCCCCCTCTCTCACTGTCTCTCCCTCTCTGTCCCCCTCTTTCTCTGTCCCCCTCTCTCTCTGCCCCCCTCTCTCTCTGCCTCCTCTCTCTCTGTCCCCCTCTCTCTGCCCCCTCTGTCTCTGCCTCCTCTCTCTCTGTCCCCCTCTCTCTGTCCCGTCTATCTCTCCCCCGCTCTCTGCCCCCCTCTGTCGCCCTCTCCCTGCTCCCTCTCTCTCTGTCCCCCCTCTCTCTCTATCCCCCACTCTCTCCATCCACCACTCTCTGTCCCCCTCTCTCTGACCCCCCTCTCTCCCCCCCACTCTGTACCCCTCTCTCTGTCCCCCTCTATATCCCCCTCTCTCTGTGCTCCTCTCTCTGTCGCCCTCTCTCTGCCCCTTCACCCTCCCACCCGCCTCTCTCTTTCCCCCCTCTCACTGACCCCCTCTCTCTCTGTCCCCCTCTCTCTGTCCCCCTCTGTCTGTCCCCCTCTCTCTCTGTCCCCCTCAATCTTCCCCACACTCTGCCCCCCTCTCTCTCTGCCCTCCTCTCTCTCTGTCCCCCTCTCTCTCTGTACCCCTCTCACTGTCCCACTCTGTCGCCATCTCTCTGTCCCCCTCTCTCTCTGCCCCCCCCCTCTCTCTGATCCCCTCTCTCCCTGACCCCCCTCTATCTCCCCCCCTCTCTGTCCCCCTCTCTCTCTGTCCCCCCTCTCTCTCTGACCCCCTCTCTCCCTGACCCCACTCTATCTCCCCCACTCTCGGTGTCCCTCTCTCTGTCCCCCTCTCTCTTACATCCTCTATCTCCCCCCACTCTCTGTGCCCCTCTCTCTGTCGCCCTCTCTATCTCTCCCCTTTCTCTGTCCCCCCTCTCTCTGTCCCCTTCTCTCTGACCCCTCTCTCACTATATTCTCCCCTATTTCTCTCTCTCCCTCCCTCACCTTATCTCTCCCTTCCCTCTCTCTCTCCCTCTGTCTCTCCCTGCTCCTTTGCTCTCTCTCCATCTTCTCCCACTCTCGATGGCCCTACCTTGGTCTCTCTCTCTCCCCGTTTCTCTCTGACTCAATCTCTCTCCCTCCTGTCCTGCCCTTCCTCTCTCTCTGACACACTCTGTCTCCCTGGTCCTTCCCTCTCCCTCGAACCCAGAGACTGGGTGTTGGTGGTGCGGTTGCGTGTGGGGGGGTGGGGGTGAGATGATCGAGAGATGTGGGAAGTGGGAGGTGGGGAAATTGGGGTAGAGACGGAATTGCGGGAGGGAGACAGAGATGTCAGGAGAGAGAGAGAGTGAGGGTGAGGGGGAGAGAGAAGAATGGAGGCAGGTGGAGAAACTCATGTTGGGGTGTGAGAGAGAGAGGGGCAGAGTGAGGCAGAAAGAATAGTGGAGGCAGGTGGAGAAACCGGGGTTGGGGGGGTGGGGTGTCTGAGAGGGGACCAGAGAGAGTGAAAGGGAGAGGTGGTGAGAGAGAGAGACAGTGTGCAGAGAGAGAGAGAGGGAGAGAATTGAGGAGGAAGAGTGGGGGAGAGGAAATGGGGAGGTCAGGTTGGAGTAGGGGGGTGGGGACAGAGGGAGGTAAACCCAGCTCCTGAGCTCAGGGCGCGGTGCCCTCCCCTTCCCTGAGGACCAGGACTTGGGGCTGAGTCTGTCTCTCTCCAGCTCAGCTTCTCCAGCACAGACACACAACAACATCGCTCACTCTGCTGCTCGGCACGCTTTAATCAACATTTTTATTGGTTACAAATGGAAGTGATGGATACAGTCAGTGGGATGGTGCCTTTTCTCACTGGGCCCTGAGTTGTGAGAAACATTGAAATGTTTCCCTGTAACCCCCCTGTGGGATAAGGATGGACAAACCAGCGCTACCCTCAGTCTGTTACCATAGCGACAGGCTGCTCCATCGCTGAAACACTGAACTGAAATGAGAAAATTCCGGATGGATTGATTAATGAGGGAATTTGATGGATGGATGGATCTGGGTGAAGGGATATTTCAGCACATTCTTCAGCTGCTGCCTGAACTTAGTCTGGGTCACGGCATAAATCGCGGTGTTTGTGCAGCAACTGAGGAGCTGCAGCATGAAGCCCAATTCCTGCACAAAGGGATGGAGATACACAGACCGATACCCAATCCACCACATCCGTCTCCATATAGAAAACAGCATTAACATTGACCATAACAGGATGATATTGGCCGAGATCACAAACAGTAAAATGATGGATTTTTTTCGGTTTCTCATTTCAGTGTCAGACTGAGCGTCCCCATTGGTGTGAGCGCGGAGTCTCCTGCGGGCTCTGCTGGTCACTACAATGTGTCTGACGGTGAGAACATTGAGCAGCAGAACCAGGAGAAATGGGACACCCGGGGTTAGAATGTGGTGGAGGGACTCGATTGTGACCCAGACAATGGAGGATCGAACAGCGGCTGTTACATCACAAAACCAGGGGACGTTCACCAGCCAATACCGAGCCTTGAGCATAAAATACCAGGAAATGTCCTTTAAACAGCTCAGCACAGTCACTGCTCCCAGAACCACAGCCGCCGTCTTCTCACTGCAATATTTACTGTTCAGCTTCGGGCAACAAATGGCCACAAACCGATCAAAGGTGAAAGTGACGGTGAACCAGACAGAGCAGTCAGTGGCTGCATAAAGCAGGACAGCGTGGATATTACACACCGGGACGGAGTCCTTCAGGAAATAAAACTGTTCCCGATAAACAATGGGAATGTGTCTCAGGATCAGGTCGAGGATAATGACCAGGAGATCCGCCGCTGCCATGGCCCCCAGGTAACGTCTGACACATGGAGATAATCCACAATCTTTATAAAGCAGGACGTAGATGGTCACTACGTTAACTGTGAGGAAGGAAAACAAACGCATTATCCATCAGCCTGGAGGCAAAGGGACCCGTTTGATCGGGGACCCAGTGAGATTTTCAAATGTGTCCCTGTATTCAGGGATTTATTAAAATAATTGGAGCTGGAATAACAAATGGGAAGGTCGGAATTACTGACAAAAATGTGACATAAACCACAAGAAACCCTCCCTCCCCAAACACACAGAGACACATCCATAAGGACAGATGGTTTCCAGAACATTCCCACACACTCGATCACTCGAGAGCAGACACAGGTCACTCCTTCCCAGTTCCTAATACGGAGGGTATCCTGAAGGATTCTGTCCCAGTTCCCTGAAGACAAACAGAGTTTGGGAATTTCTCTATTTTGGTCTAAATTGTGGTCGATCCTGTGTCGTGGAGAAATGTAAACGCAGGGAAAACGTATTCACCCCTTTAACTGCCTGAGGGGCCTTCGGAACAGTGTCTCCTTCTCCCTGGAACGGGATCTCTTCCCTCGGGATCTGATCGTTTGTTCAATTCACTGACGTCCGGCCGTTCTCAAACAATGTCAGGGACAGAACGTTCCGGGGAATGGCAGTTATAGAATGTTGGGGACAGAACGTTCCGGGGAATGACGGTCAGTTATAGAATGTCAGGGACAGAACGTTCCGGGGAATGTCAGTTATAGAATGTCGGGGACAGAACGTTCCGGGGAATGTCAGTTACAGAATGTCAGGGACAGAACGTTCCGGGGAATGTCAGATATAGAATGTCAGGGACAGAACGTTACGGGGAATGTCAGTTAAAGAATGTTTGGGACAGAACGTTCCGGGGAATGTCAGATATAGAATGTCAGGGACAGAACGTTCCGGGGAATGTCAGATATGGAATGTTGGGGACAGAACGTTCCGGGGAATGTCAGTTATAGAATGTCAGGGACAGAACGTTCCGGGGAATGTCAGTTATAGAATGTTGGGGACAGAACGTTCCGGGGAATGTCAGTTATTGAATGTCGGGGACAGAACGTTCCGGGGAATGGCAGTTAGAGAATGTCGGGGACAGAACGTTCCGGGGAATGTCAGTTACAGAATGTCGGGGACAGAACGTTCCGGGGAATGTCAGTTATAGAATGTTGGGAACAGAACGTTCCGGGGAATGTCAGTTATAGAATGTCAGGGACAGAACGTTCCGGGGAATGTCAGTTATAGAATGTCGGGGACAGAACGTTCCGGGGAATGTCAGATATAGAATGTTGGGGACAGAACGTTCCGGGGAATGTCAGTTACAGAATGTCGGGGACAGAACGTTCCGGGGAATGTCAGTTATAGAATGTTGGGAACAGAACGTTCCGGGGAATGGCAGTTATAGAATGTCAGGGACAGAACGTTCCGGGGAATGTCAGTTATAGAATGTCAGGGACAGAACGTTCCGGGGAATGTCAGTTATAGAATGTTGGGAACAGAACGTTCCGGGGAATGTCAGTTACAGAATGTCAGGGACAGAACGTTCCGGGGAATGTCAGTTATTGAATGTCGGGGACAGAACGTTCCGGGGAATGTCAGTTATAGAATGTCGGGGACAGGACGTTCCGGGGAATGTCAGTTACAGAATGTCAGGGACAGAACGTTCCGGGGAATGTCAGTTATTGAATGTCGGGGACAGAACGTTCCGGGGAATGTCAGTTATAGAATGTCAGGGACAGAACGTTCCGGGGAATGTCGGTTATTGAATGTCAGGGACAGAACGTTCCGGGGAATGTCAGTTATAGAATGTCGGGGACAGAACGTTCCGGGGAATGTCAGATATAGAATGTTGGGGACAGAACGTTCCGGGGAATGACGGTCAGTTATAGAATGTCAGGGACAGAACGTTCCGGGGATTGTCAGTTATTGAATGTCGGGGACAGAACGTTCCGGGGAATGTCAGTTATAGAATGTCAGGGACAGAACATTCCGGGGAATGTCAGTTATTGAATGTCAGGGACAGAACGTTCCGGGGAATGTCAGTTATAGAATGTTGGGGACAGAACGTTCCGGGGAATGACGGTCAGTTATAGAATGTCAGGGACAGAACGTTCCGGGGAATGTCAGTTATTGAATGTCGGGGACAGAACGTTCCGGGGAATGTCAGTTATAGAATGTCAGGGACAGAACGTTCCGGGGAATGTCAGTTATTGAATGTCAGGGACAGAACGTTCCGGGGAATGTCAGTTATTGAATGTCGGGGACAGAACGTTCCGGGGAATGTCAGTTACAGAATGTCAGGGACAGAACGTTCCGGGGAATGTCAGTTATTGAATGTCGGGGACAGAACGTTCCGGGGAATGTCAGTTATAGAATGTCGGGGACAGGACGTTCCGGGGAATGTCAGTTATAGAATGTTTGGGACAGAACGTTCCGGGGAACTCTTTGACCTGTCCATCACCTTTCCCCCCTACCCACCCCACCAACATGATTACTGTACCTGGACACACTGTAACATTAATGGGGTGAGAGACGGAGGGTCGAATCACAGGGATGGGAACTAAAGGCATTGCCAGATCAGCTGAAATGGTTAGATATACCACATTCTCAATCCACCGCCCAGACCCCATAAAGCCAGAGGGTCCTGCTCAGTACAACCCAGCAATCTGTCCAGAGTGGAGCACTGCACAGATCAGATCAGGGCATTGATCTATAATCCCAGACCACTTATCTGTCCAGCGCGGTGAGAAGTGCAGACCACAGCAGTGCATTGATCTATAAACCCAGATTAGATATCTGTCCAACACGCGGAGCTGTGCAAACCACAGCAGTGTATTCATCTATAACCCCGTAGTAGATATCTGTCCAACACGGGGAGTTGTGCAGACCACAGCAGTGCATTGATCTATAACCCCGGATTAGATATCTGTCCAACACGGGGAGTTGTGCAGACCACAGCAGTGCATTGATCTATAAACCTCAACCAGATAGTCTGACCAACACAGTGACCTGTACAGTGGTCGCCCGTGAATTAATCTGTAAACCAGGAGCAGTTACCCTCCCAACAAGTAGGACTGTGTACACCACCCCAGTGCATTGCTCAGTAACACTGTGTTAGATCACTGCCCAGCGTGGGGAATCTTGCAACCCATGCTGGAAGTGACAGGATGTGCAGCTCCCATCCATTTACAACTCCATCTCTCCATTGTGCCCTGACAAGGGGATGCTGTGGGCGTGAACATCCCTGCCACAGAAATATAGAGATGGAGGGGGAATCAGTTTAAACAATAACAAATGGGAGGGGTATGGAAAATAGACAGAGAGGGGGAGACTGAGAGACAGTGTTATGGAAGGATGTGTTCCCAAGTTTCAGAATGCAGAAATGAAAACATTTTAACAGCATCCTGTAACATAAGTGTTTCCAGGAATTGTAGGTGAACATGATATTGGTGGGAGTTCAGGTGATGCAGAGTTTTAGATGAGTATTTGTTCTGCAGCTTTGTATCTGGGTGTAGGGTCAACAGAGTCTTTGGCTCATTGAGCTAAATCTAACAACAATTTGTCTCAGTGCTATTTCCATTGACTGTGACGGAGGGATCATCTACACTAGGCCGAACTAGTTTCCTGGTGCTATCTTATCGAACTCACCTCATTAACCACCCACCCCACGGTGTCCCTCTCATTCAATACCAGCCCGATTCTCCCACCCAATATGGCTGGAGGTACTCACCAATGCCCGGGTGTCCCTCGGTATTCCATGATCCATGACACTGGCACCATCTTTAAAAGGCCACTGAGCACAAGTTTGAGCTTTCTCTGTTAGGAGCTGCCATGCACAGCTTACCCCGGTTTGTCGACAGGAGCACTGAGGTCCTGGTGAATGGGCTAGTACAGAGGGGGACCATTCTCTTCCCAGAGTGGGCCATACCACCAGACCCACCGAGCATGGTCTGAGCTCACACCCAGCTCAGTGCAGTATCTGCGGTCTGAAGAAATGTTCAGCAATACAGGACAAGCATCAATAACCTTCCCCGCTCTGTCAGGATAAGGGTCACTGTATTCTCTCTGTTCCCTCACACTCACTGTGTATCTGTAATAGCACCAGCCCCCGAACAAGGCTCATTGTCAACCACTCTCACTGCCGCATGCAGCACCTTCTCGCTCTCTCTCTGTCTCTGTCTCTCTCTGTCTCTGTCTGTCTCTTTCTCTCTCTCCCCCTCCACTTTACCCCCCCCCCCCCCCCCATTAATAACACTGCATGGAAACAACACTGTGGACTGACTCCATCCGGACACCTCACCGTGACCATTTCCTCCACCTACACATCGTCACCACCACCTCCCAGGAAGGGAGCACGGAGGCTCCCTCCTACACCTCCTCCTGTAAACAGCTCAGATACTGAAACTAATCTGTGATAGTCCCTGCCCTCCTCACTTGTCCTGACATTTTCAACAATCTGTGCTCATATACACGCAGCACTCTCTGTTCTCACACCCCCTTTATAATGGCACAGCCTGTTTTAAACTGTCTTTCATTGTCTTTCCTGCCGAAGTGTATCACCTCAAACTGCTCTGCATTAATCCCCATCTGCCATACACCTGAACACTACACCAATGTGTGATTGTCCTGTGATTGTCCTGTTACAGTTCCACACTGTCCTCCATAGACTTCAGAGTTCTTCCAGGTTCGGTGCCATCTACAAACATTGAGATTGTTATAGCGTCACAGTCCCCACGAAACAACTGAAAACCTGCCCCACATACACGCGTGTGAGCAAGTGAAATACTGATATATTCCTATGGACAGTCGAATAATGACATGCTGTCAATGGAGCAACAAAAGTCCTGACACACACCAGACGGAGCAAATGAAATATTGACAAGCCACAGAGCAAGAGGAATCCGGATAGGTTCCACTTATCGATATTCACCAGGGTATAATGTGATGAAGTTGAAAGCGTGTACTGTACCTTTAAGCGAGGGTGAATTCTGTTCTGAACTGAGAGCTTACAAGCATCTGTAATATGAAAGGGTGGCAGACCCAGACACAGTATATTGCTGTAGAGCTGGTGTCGGGAAATAAGCAGTTAAGAGAAAGGTGGGGGGGGGGGGGGTAAAATGTTCACTTTCAGAGTAAAAAATAAATTGATGTTTTTATTTAAACAGTGGGATTTGGTAGATCTGACACTCATATTTTAACAGTTTACGAGGCCAATTGAGCATTTCTTTATGTTTAGTTTAAATTACCAGATGAGCTCAATGTTGTGTCCGAACAATTGCTGTGTGTGTATCTGTGTGCCTCTGTGTGGGGCAGGTCTGGCAGTCTCTGTGGTGTTTAAAGTAATGCAATGCCACCCTCTGCTGGCCTCCACACGCCACTGCACAGGCATTGGCAGAGGGTGAAAACCAACAGGGATTCATTCAGAGAGGGGGAGGGAGAGGGCAGCTGCTCACAGCACCATCCAAACTGATGTCTTATCCATGGATTGATCTAAATGTCCTTTAAACGTTGTAACTGTCCCTGCTTTCACCACTTCCTCTGGAAGTTCATTCCACACACAAGCCAGATTCTATCTCAAATAATTCCCTCTCATGACTTCTGTAAATCTTTTTCCTCGCACCTTAAAATATCCCTCAGTTTTGAATCCCCAACTCTAGGGAAAAGTCATCAGCTCTTCAGCTTATCTGTACCCCTCATGATTTTATAAACCTCTGTAAAGTTACCCCTTAATCTCATACTCTCCAGTGAAAAAAGTCCCAGCCTACCAGCCTCTTCTTATAGCTCACTCCCTCCATTCCCAGAAACATCCAGGTTAATCTGTTCTCAACCCTCTCCATCTTAATTCTATCAAGGTCAATAATATCAAAGTGAATAGTCAAGGTGTTTTCGAAGGGTACGGGGAGACCAAAACTAGAGGACATAGGTTTAAGGTGAGAGGGGAAACATTTAAAAGTGACCTAAGGGGCAGCTTTTTCACCCAGAGGGTGGTGTGCCTATGGAAAGAGCGGGCAGGATGACCAGGATGGACACAGTATTCCAGAAGAGGTCTCACCAATGTCCTGTACAACCACAACATGACGTCCCAATTCCAATACTCAAAGGTCTGGCCAATGAAGGCAAGTGTGTTAAACACCTCCTTAACCACACTATCTGTATGAGATTCAAATTTTAAAGAATTATACCTGACGGCCTAGGTCTCTGTCCTACAACACTGCCAAAGGCCCTGCTTTTAATTGTATAGATCCTGCTTTTGTTTGATTTACCAAATCCAATACCTCGCATTAATCCAAACTAAACTCCATCTGCCACCCCTCAGTCCAGTGTGTGATATTATTGCCACCTCACCCTCCCCTTCAGTTTTAAAATGCCCATCCCCCTCTCCAGGAGGCCTGCACACTCTGGCCTTGATTTTCACAAAGCCTCTGAGCTTGGGTTGCCTTGTGTGGATAGGGGGAGGTGGGACAGATTGAAGACACAGTCAGTGAGGAGGAGAGGCTAGACAGTAATAACCGGCCTGGTATCATTTCATTGTTTTAGGAAGAGGGCAGTCGAACGTTAGAGTTGGTTAAGAGTGATCGGTGTTTTGGGACCAGAAATTAAGCTCTTCTTTCGTCTCTGGTGTTCAGTAATAAATATCTATTTGAGACCCTTCATTGGGCAGAGTGTATCTGCAGGATGTCTTTCCCTAATATTGCAAACTACAGATAATAGCGATTAAAGATGGCCATAGTTAATTTCGATGGCACAGCACAAACACTCAATATCCAACAGTTGAGACAAATATCTTGCATTTGATTAATAATACAAATTGTTTTTTGTAATTCAGTAATGGTAACCTGATTGTAATAAATTCACACCAAGCTGAAAGTGGGCACTAAAATATGACTCAAAATCTGGGTATGGTAGTGTGCTGGGTAGTGTCCCTGCCTCTGAGCCAGATCTCCTGATTTGATTCCAATTCCTGAACTTGTGTGGTAGTGCTCCAAGCTCTGGACTAGAAGGACTGGATTCAAGTCCTGCCTGTTGCAGAGCTTTGTCACATCATGTCAGAACGGGCTGATGAACAAACACACAGGAGAATAATGTTACAGCTTTATGAGTATTGCCCAGTGATGCTAGTGTCCCTACCTCCAGGCACAAAGGTCTAGGTGCAAATCCCACAGATGTGTCTCATAATACATCTGAACAAACTGATTAAAATTGATTCAGAATTGTGACTTGATGGAGAAGGAAGAGGTGTCAGTATTGCATTTCAGAATTTAGGCCCAGGATGACTGAAAGTACAGCCATTCGTGTTGATTGGAGTCACATTTCGCAGCAGTAAAGGTTTATAAAATCAGAACGGTCCTGGATAGGGTGAGTAGTCAGGGTTTTTCCCCAGGTTAGGGGCGTCCAATACGAGAGGGCATTGCTTGAAAGTGAGAGGGGAAAGGTTTTGATGAGGCCTAAGGGGCACCTTTTCACACAGAGGGTGGTGTGTGTATGGAATGAGCTGCCAGAGGAAGTGGTGGAGGCTGGTACAAATATAGCATGTAAAAGGAGCTTTTCCAGCAATTTCTGTAGTTGTTTTAAAACTGCGTTCGTTTTAACACAGGTATTCTGGATAAATTAAACATTTTATTTTTTAATGTCGCAGGGACATATAAACATATTCCAAATTGACCGAGACCATTTTCTGCTAAGGGTATGGCTCTGTGTATGACAGCAGCAATGATGCACCTACATGGAACAGGGAATGTGATGGGGACATAGTTTGGACAATGTACAAGGAGACATCACATGGTCCAGTTTGGGAGAGAATGACATTCCTGTGTGATTCAGCTCAGAGAGGGAGAAAATACAATCTGCCTGAGAAGGAAAGGCCTACTGCACTTTCTCTCCTTCATTATTCCTCATTTCAACAATGTGTGCGAGCCAAAAACAAAACTTTAAAGTCATCATTACCATTCTTTTTTTTATGGAATCTTGTTGAAACAGGCCCTTCAGCCCAACAAGTCCATACAAATCATTTCCCGATATTTACCCCTGCCCAACCTAGAAATCCCTGAACACAACAGACAATTTAGAATGAGCAATCCACCAAACCTACACAGTTTGAGCTGTGCTGGGAAACTGGATCACCCATTAGAAGCTCACACAGACAAGGGGAGAATGTGCAAACTCCACACGGACAGTCACCCAAGGCTGGAATCGACCCCAAGTCCCTGGTGCTGTGAGGCAGCAGTGCTAACCACCGTGCTACCCTTTGGGTGATCCCTGACCAGAAGTCACTGGAATCTCCTCACTGCCTAAAG
The DNA here is from genome assembly GCF_037043375.1 of Chiloscyllium plagiosum. Classification (NCBI taxonomy): domain Eukaryota; kingdom Metazoa; phylum Chordata; class Chondrichthyes; order Orectolobiformes; family Hemiscylliidae; genus Chiloscyllium; species Chiloscyllium plagiosum. Next base: position 56,109,487 of record NW_028270178.1, read on the forward strand.
CAAAGGGAATTCAGCCAAATCCAACTCTCCCAGGATGAAATCCCATTGCTAGCAACTGTGTGAGTACAATATCTTGTGAAGCAGAATAATGTTTTAGACAATCTTGCAATTATTCCTTTGTCATGAGTTTCAATAATATCTGGACAAAGTTCTTTCATGTTAAAATTGCAGAGATTGTGTGTGTGTGTGTGTGTGTGTGTGTGTGTGTGTGTGTGTGTGTGTGTGTGTGTGTGTGTGTGTGTGTGTGTGTGTGTGTGTGTGTGTGTGTGTGTGTGTGTGTGTGTGTGTGTGTGTGTGTGTGTGTGTGTGTGTGTGTGTGTGTGTGTGTGTGTGTGTGTGTGTGCCAGTGACTTTAGAAAGGGAAATATTATTACATTATTGCAATACACAAATCGTTTGCCATTCATCTTTCCATCATAGTTTGAGTAACATTGCTGTGTATTATAAACGTGTTGTTTTAGCAAATTAAAGAAACTAGCCTGATTTGTTCCTAAAACTGACCCTGACCCAGTCTGAGACTGACATCATCTTCCATATCACAAACCTGGTTACATTTCACATTTGTTGTTAGCAGTACAACCAGAACGCAATTAGATGGGATAAAGGGGCAAGGAGTTGACAGATGAAGTTTAAGTTCGATAAATATGAAGCTTTGCATTTGGGAAGGCAAATCAGGGCAGGAATTATACATTTAATGGTTAGGTCCTGGGAAATGTTGTGGAACAAAGGGACCTTGGGTTGCAGGTACATTGTTCCTTGAAAGTAGAGTCGCAGGTAGACAGTGTGGTGCTGAACACATTTGGCACATTTGCCTTAATCAGTCAGAGCATTGAGTACAGGAGTTGTGGTGGCATGTTGCATCTGTACAGGATGTTGGTGAGGCCACTTTAAGAATACTGCGAACAATTCGGTTTTCTGCAGAAATGACTTACACACAGATGTTCCAGGACTGGAAGTTTGAGCCTAAGGGAGAGGTTAATTAGGTTGAGGCGTTTCCCCCTGGAGTGTCAGAGATGAGGGGTGACATTATAGAGGTTTATAAAACCAGCAGGGGCATGGATATTCTGAACAGCCATGTTCTGCTTCCCAGCACAGGGGAGTCCAGAACAAGAGGGCATAGGCTGAATGCGAGAGGACGAATGATTTAGAAGGGACCTGAAGATAAATGTTTCACACAGAGAGTGGTGTGTGAACAGAAAGTGCTGTCAGAGGAAGTGGTGACGGCGGTTACAATCGCACATGTAAAAAGTATCTGAAAGAGGAGGGATATTGGCAAAATGCTGGCAAATAGGACTAGATCAGATTTGATATCTGCTCGGAGTGAACAGAATGGACTAACGGGTCTGTTTCCGTTCTGCATGACTCTCTGATTCTATAAGAAGGATGAAGAATAAGTCTGAAAGGACCTTTCAAGTCGTACTTCTCTTCTCTGGAAGTTTAGCGTACCTCTATGTTCACATTGATTGAAAGATGCATTAGTTAATTATCTGACAGAGAAGTGAGTTACGGATAATGGGACACAGACTGGAAAGTGCAGCTGAGACCCCAACCTGATCAGCTACAATCTTAGTGCCAGATGGAGAAGGCTCAAAATATCTAATGGTCCACTCCTGCTCCTCAGTCCCATGTTTCTGAATTACATTCAGCCCCTAAAGTCTGCTACACAGGAGCAGTTGGAGGCTACTTACTCCTATAACCTGGTGCACAGAAATAGAGGAGACCACTCAGTCCTTCAAGACTGTCACACACGCTTTGAAGTGATTTGGGAAATGTAATTGGAAAATCCAGGCATGGATATGAAACAGGCCCCTCATCTCTCTTCACAGAGCTTCCCCATATACCTCACCCAGAGATGGCTCACAAAATCATCTGGTCTTCCTCACTGCAATATTCAATAACATAAAATTCATGAAAATTACACCCACTAACTTTCCAATAACAGAATGGGAGAACATCAGAAATAGGGACAGGTCATTCACCTCCAAGTCTGCCCTGCCCTTCACTAAGGTCATGGCTGATCTGCTCTCGGTCTGATATCCTCTTTAATGCCCAATTCCTCATAGCCCTCAACTCTCTGACAGATCAATATCCATCTACCTCCTCTTCAAATACTTTCAGTCATCTCACTCCCTGAACACCCTTGAGAAGAGAAATCCTGACATTTAATGCCATCTGTTTGAAGAAACCCCTTGCTGCTCCTATATCATGGCTTATTGATATGAACAAAAGAGTTTGAGACAACGGTTCAGGTAAAAATGACTGGCCCTGATATCCAAGTGGTTGCCTTCTGTTGACATCAAGGAGCTGAACAAAACTGGACTGAATGGGAATCAGAGTAAACTCTCCAGTGTTTGGAGTCAAGCATGGCACAAAGGAAGATGTTCATCATCTCAGTCCTGGGTCACCTCTGTGCGAGATCCTCAGGGCAGTTTCCTCTTCACAAACAGCTTCAGCTGCTTCATCAATGTCTCCCCGCCCCCACCCTCCACAACATAAGATCAGAAGTGGGGATGGTCACCGAAGATTCCACAATGTTCAGAACATTTTGTTTTCCCCTCAGCTCCTGAACTGGTCTGTGTCCATGTGCAGCAAGACCTGGACACCATCGAAACCTGTGTTGCTAAAGGGTCCATAACATTCATGTAACCGCACTGCCTGACACTGCACATTGCCACATTTTCCAGCACCACCCTCCCAGTCAGGAAACAGTCCGACACCGTCGAACTCACAGGATCAGGCCTGATGGCTAATTTAGATTAGATTAGATTACTTACAGTGTGGGAACAGGCCCTTCAGCCCAACAAGTCCACACTGACCCGCCGAAGAGCAACCCACCCTGACCCATTCCCCTACGTTTACCCCTTCACCTAACACTACGGACAATTTCCCATGGCCAATTCACCTAAACTGCACATTTATTTTGGACTGTGGGAGGAAACCGGAGCACCCGGAGGAAACCCATGCAGACACAAGGAGAATGTGCAAACTCCACACAGTCAGTCACCTGATTCGGGAATTGTACCCAGGTCTCTGGCGCTGTGAGGCAGCAGTGCTAACCACTGTGCCACCGTGCCACCCAGAATGTTTCCTGAAGCCCCATCACCATCCCTGGGTATATCCTGTCCCACCGGCAGGACAGACCCACCAGTGGTGGGGACACCCTGGGGTACAGTCAGGGAAGGAGTTACTCTGCAAATCCCCATCATTGATTCCGGAACCCAGGAAATCTCATAGTAACAGATCACACATGGTCAAGGAAAGCGCCTGAGGGTGGTTATCTTCTGCCTCCCACCCCTCCTCTCGGTGATAACTCAGTTCCCCTCGATGTTGGAAACAAATCAGAGGCAGCACTGCGGGTGACAAGGACACAAACCGTCTTCTGGGTGTGGGACTTCAATGTCCATCACTAGGAGTGTCCCCACAGGCCCCTCACTGCCTGATCAGGGACAGGCTTCAATACACAACAGCCAGACTGGGGGAAACATCCTCATCAAACTCCTTGTCCCCGAGGGATCTGTCCCTGACAGTATCTGTAGGAGCAGCCAGCACACAGTCCTGGTGGAGGGAAAGTCTCAGCCTCATATTTGACATACTCAAGATTAGTGTGTTGCTGGAAAAGCACAGCAGGTCAGGCAGCATCCGAGGAGCAGGAAAATCACCGTTTGGGGCAGCAGACCTTCATCACGAATGAGGCTAAGAGACTCCGGGATGGAGAGATAAATCATATTAGGCGTACAGCTCACTGTGTGATGTGGCCCTCCCTCCTGTGAAGTAGGACATACTTCTAAAGGGCTGAGCACATGGAAACTGGCCATCCATGAGGCACTGTGGGCTAATAACAGCTGCAGCATCAATGGCCTTCCCTCCATCATAAAGTCAGAAGTGGGCTATTCACTGATGGTTTCAAAATAGTCAGCACCATTCACAACTGCACCGATACTGAAGCAGGCTATTCAGCCCATCAAGAGTTTGAAACAGGAACAGAATTAGGCCATTCAGTCATTAGAGGCTGTTACTCAGCGATTGGAGCAGATCTTTTAATCTCTCAGACCGCTCACACAGGAAATGGAAGGGAACATTCAGCATTTCAAAGCTGCTACACAGGAATACAGGGAGCTGTGTAGACCACAGCAGTGCATTGATCTATAAACCCAGACAAGATATCTGTCCAGGAATGGGAGCTGTGCAGAAATCAGCAGTGCACTAATGTGGAAACCTGAAAGAAATATCCATCCAGCACGGGGAGCTGTACCGACCACATCACTGCATTATCTAAGAACCTCAAGCAGATACTCTGACCAGCACAGTGACCTGTGCAGTGATCACCTGGGAATTAATCTGTAAAAGAGGAGCAGTTACCCTCCCAGCATATGGGACTGTGTACCCCAAACCAGGGCATTGATCTGTAAACCAGGAGCAGTTACCCTCCCAGCATGTAGGGCTGTGTACACCCACCCCAGTGCATTGATCTGTAAACCAGGAGCAGTTACCCTCCCAGCATGTAGGACTGTGTACCCCATCCCAGTGCATTGATGTGTAAGCCTGAAACAGTTACCCTCCCAGCATGTAGGGCTGTGTACACCAAACCAGTGCATTGATCTGTAACCCAGGAGCAGTTACCCTCCCAGCATGTAGGGCTGTGTACACCAAACCAGGGCATTGATCTGTAACCCAGGAGCAGTTACCCTCCCAGCATGTAGGGCTGTGTACCCCACCCCAGGGCATTGATCTGTAACCCAGGAGCAGTTACCCTCCCAGCATGTAGGGCTGTGTACACCAAACCAGGGCATTGATCTGTAACCCAGGAGCAGTTACCCTCCCAGCATGTAGGGCTGTGTACCCCACCCCAGTGCATTGATCTTTAACCCAGGAGCAGTTACCCTCCCAGCATGTAGGGCTGTTTACATCCCCCCAGTGCATTGCTCAGTAACACTGTGTTAGATCCCTGCCCACCGTGGGGAAACTAGCAGCCCGTACTGGAAGTGACAGGATGTACAGCTTCCACCCATTTACAGCTCCATATCCCCATTGTGCCCTGACAAGGGGGTGTTGTGGGTGTGAACATCACTGCTACAGAGAGGTGGCGGGGGAATCAGTTTAAGTATCACCGCATGGGAGTGGGTTGGGAAGTAGACAGAGAGGGGGAGACTGAGAGATAGTGTCATGGAAGGTTGTGGTCCCAGGTTTCAGAATGCTGAAATGTCAGCAATTCGATAGCATCCTGTAACATGAGCCAGTCTTCCCAGGAAAGATGGGAAAAAGGGATATTGATGTGAAGTCAGATGAGCATTTGTTCTGCATCTTTGTAACTGGAATTGGTTTCAACAGAGTATATGACTCATTGGGCAGATTCTAACAATAATTTTTCTTTGTTTAATTTTCCTTGAGTGTGACAGAGGGACCGTCTGCACGAGGCTGAGCTATCTCCTGGTGCTATCACTTCAAACTTACCTCATTAACTACCCACCCCACCCCATGATGTCCCTCTCATTCAATACTAGCCTGATTCTCCCATCCATCATGGCGGGTGGTACTCACCATCGCCCGGATGCCCCTGGATATTCAGAAATCGCTGGCGCTGGTGCCATCTTTAAAAGGCCAAGGGGCACACGGTTGAGCTTTCTCAGTTCGGAGCTGCCCTGCACAGTTTACCTCGAGCATGGCAGATAAGAGGCACTTACATCACGGTTTGTCGACAGAGGCATGGAAGTCCTGGTGGAGGGGCTAGTATAGAGGGGGGCCATATCACCAGACACACCGAGCATGGTCTGAGCTCACCACCCAGATCAGTGCAGTATCTGAGGTCTGAGGAAACGTCCAGCAATACAGGATAAGCAGCAATAACCTTCCCCGCTCTGTCAGGATACAGCTCACCATATTCTCTCTGCTCCCTCACACTCACTGTATATCTGTTGTAGCACCTACTCCCCAAACAAGATTCATGCTCCATCACTCTCACTGCTGCGTGCAGCACTTTCTCTCTCTCTCTCTGTCTCTGTCTCTGTCTCTGTCTGTCTGTCTGTCTGTCTCTCTCTCCCTCCCTCCACGTTACCCCCTTCACTAAAAACACTGCATGGATACAACAAAGTGGACTGACTGCCTCCGGACACCTCACCATGACCCCGTCCCCCACCTACACCAGCACTAACAGCAGGGCCACCCACTCCCACCCTCCCTCTCTCCCTCCTTTTCTCCCATTTCAGGAGAAACAGCCTGGAACAGGACAGAAAGGGCCTATCCGGGTGGTGGAATGCCCGGTACCCGTTCCCTCACCCCCCCTCCCCACCCCCCCCCACCCCCGCCATGTGGGGAGGACCCTGGTACGAGCCAGAAAGCACTGGGATGTCTCGTGTGGAGATTCTGAAACATCCACGTCCCACCGACCGAGTAAGGAGCAATGTTCAGTGAAGGGCAATTCTCACTTTAAACCCACTGGCAGCTCCGTTCCCCCCGACACAACTTAGAAGCCGTGGCCCTTTTCCCATCTCCCTTTTGTGTCGAACTGGTACAAATGGAATCCCCACGGTCTCGGTGGGCAGGAGGGTGGGTTCACATCGTCACCACCACCTCCCAGGAAGGGAGCACGGAGGCTCCCTCCTACACCTCCCCCTGTAAACAGCTCAGATACTGAAACTAATCTGTGAGAGTTACTGCTCTCCCCACCTGTCCTGACATCTTCAACAATCTGTGTTCATATACACCCAGCACTCTCTGCTCCTGCAGCCCCTTTATAATGGCACAGCCTGCTTTAAACTGTCTTTCATTGTCTTTCCTACCAAAGTGTATCATCTCACACTGCTCTGCACTGATCCCCATCTGCCTTACACCTGAACACTACACCAACGTGTCACTGCCCTGTTAGAGTTCCACACTCTCCTCCATAGACTTCACAATTCTTCCAGGTTCGGTGCCATCTACAAACATTGAGATTGTTATAGCGTCACAGTCCCCACGAAACAACTGAAATCCTGCCCCACTCATGAGTGTGAGCAAGTGAAATACTGCTATGTTTAGTTTAAATTACCAGATGAGCTCAATGTTGTGTCCTAACAATTGCTGTGTGTGTATCTGTTTGTCTGTGTGGGGCAGGTCTGGCAGTCTCTGTGGGGCTTAAAGTGATGCAATGTCACCCTCTGCTGGCCTCTACACGCCACTGCACAGGCATTGGCAGAGGGTGAAAACCAACAGGGATTCATTCAGAGAGGGGGAGGGCGAGGGCAGCTGCTCACAGCACCATCCAAACTGATGTCTCATCCATGGACTGATCTAAATGTCCTTTAAACATTGTAACTGTCCCTGCTTTCACCACTTCCTCTGGAAGTTCATTCTACACCCAAGCCAGCTTCTGTCTAAAATAATTACCGCTCATGACTTTTGTAAATCTTTTTCCTCGCACCTTAAAATATCCCTCAGTTTTGAATCCCCAACTCTAGGGAAAAGACATCAGCCCTTCAGCTTATCTGTACCCCTCATGATTTTGTAAACCTCTGTAAAGTTGCCCCTTAATCTCATCCTCTTCAGTGAAAAAAGTCTCAGCCTATCCAGCCACTCCTTATCGATCACTTCCTCTATTCCCAGCAACATCCAGATTACTCTCCTCTGAACCTTCTCCAGCTTAATAATATCAAGGTCAATAACATTAACCTGAAAAGTCAATGTATTTTATAAGTGTAGGGGAGACCAAAACTCGAGGGCATAGCTTTAAGGTGAGAGGGAAACATTTAAAAGTTACCTAAGGGGCAGCTTTTTCACCCAGAGGGTGGTGTGCCTATGGAATGAGCGGGCAAGATGACCAGACTGGACACAGTATTCCAGAAGAGGTCTCACCAATGTCCCGTACAACCACAACATGACGTCCCAATTCCGATACTCAAAGGTCTGTCCAATAAAGACAAGTGTGTTAAACACCTTCTTAACCACACTATCTGTATGAGATGCAAATTTTAAAGGACTATGCCTGACGGCCTAGGTCTCTGTTCTGCAACACTACCAAAGGCCCTGCTTTTAATTGTATAGGTCCTGCTCTTGTTTGATTTTCCAAATCCAATACCTCGCATTAATCCAAACTAAGCTGCACTTGCCACTCTTCAACCCAATGAGTGATGTTACCACGAACTCACCTTCCCCGTTTAATTTTAAAATTCCTTCCCCTCTGCAAGATGCCTTGATTCCGGCCTTGATTTTCACAAAGACCCTGAGCTTGGGTTGCTTTGTGTTGTTCGGGGGATGAGGGCCTGATTGCAGACACAGTCAGTGGGGAGGAGAGGCTGGACAGTAATCAGCTGCCTTGTATCATTTCATGGTTTGAGGAAGAGGGCAGTCACACATGAGAGATGTGTAATACTGATCGGTATTTTGAGGCCAAAAATTATAGTCTTTCTCTGTCTCTGTCTATTCAAGACCCTTCATTGTGCAGAGTGTGCCTGCAGGATTTCGTTCCCTAATATTGCAGACTACAGATAATAAACGATTAAAGATGGTCAAAGTTAATATCTAGGGTACAGCACGTGTACTCAACATCCTTCAGTTAAGACAAATACCTTGCATTTGTTTAACAACACAAAGTGTTTTGTGTAGTTCAATAATGGTAACCTAATTATAATAAATCCATACAAAGCTGAATGCTGTTACATAAAATTTGTGTATGGTAGTGTAGTGGGTAGTGTCTGTGCCTCTGAGCTAGAGCTCGGCATTTTTATTCCAGTACCTGAACTTGTATGGTACTGTTCCTCGCTCTGAACTAGAAGATCTGGATTCAAGTCCTGCCTGTTGCAGAGGTATGTCACAGTATGTCAGAACAGGCTGATGAACAAATACACAGGAGAATAATGTTACAGCTTTATGGGTTTTGCTGAGTGATGCTAGTGTCCCTACCTCCAGGCACAAAGGTCTAGGTGTAAATCCCACAGAAGTGCCTCATGATACATCTGAACAATCTGATTAAAATGGATTTAGAATTGTGACCTGATGGAGAAGGAAGAGGTGTCAGTATTGCATTTCAGAATTTAGGCCCAGGATGACTGAAAGTACAGCCATTCGTGTTGATTGGGGTCACATTTCGCAGCAGTAGCGGTTTATAATATCCGAACGGTTATGGATAGGGTGAGTAGTCAGGGGTTTTCCCCAGGTTAGGGGCGTCCAATACTAGAGGACATTGTTTGAAAGTGAGAGGGGAAAGGTTTTGATGAGGCCTAAAGGGCACCATTTCACACAGAGGGTGGTGTGTGTATGGAATGAGCTGCCAGAGGAAGTGGTGGAGGCTGGTACAACTACAGCATCTGGGTACTGAGAGACCTGGCGAGCTTTTCCAGCAATTTCTGTATTTCTTTAAAAATGCATTCATTTTAACACAGGTATTCTGAATAAATTCAACATTTTATTTTTTAATGACGCAGAGCCATGTAAACATATTTCAAATTGACTGAGACCATTTTCTGCTAAGGGTATGGCTCTGTGTATGACAGCAGCAATGATGCACCTACGTGGAGCAGGGAATGTGATGGAGACATAGTTTGGACAATGTACAAGGAGACATCACATGGTCCAGTTTGGGAGAGGATGACATTCCTGTGTGATTAAACTCAGAGAGGGATAAAATGTAATCTGCCTGAGAAGGAAAGGCCTATTGCACTCTCTCTCCTTCATTGTTGCTCATCACAACAATGTGTGCGAGCTAAAAAAAACCCTCTAAAGTCATCGTTACCATTCGTATTTTTATAGAATCCCTGCAGAGTTGAAACAGGCCCTTCGGCCCAACAAGTCCACACCAAACTTCCCAACCCATTCCCCTATATTTACCCCTGACTAATGCACCTAACCTAGAAATCCCTGGACACTATACTCAATTTAGCATGACCAATTCACCTAACCTACACAGTTTGAGCTGTGGTAGGAAACGGGATCACCCATTAGAAGCTCACACAGACAAGGGGAGAATGTGCAAACTCCACAGAGACAGTCACCCAAGGCTGGAATCGAACCCAAGTCCATGGTGCTGTGAGACAGCAGTGCTAACCACCGTGATTCCCTTTGGGTGATCCCTAACCAGAATTCACTGGAATCTACTCACTGCCTAAAGCAAAGGGAATTCAGCCAAATCCAACTTCCCAGGATAGAACCCCATTGCTAGCAGCTATGTGAGTGCAATATCTTCAGAAGCAGAATAACGATTTGGACAATCTCAATTTTTACTTTTGTCATGAATTCCAGTAAGATCTGGACAAAGTTCTTTCAAGTTAAAAATGCAGAGATTTTGTTAACCTGTTTGTTTGTGTGTGTGTGTATGTGTGTTGCAGTGTTTTAAACAGGAAAATATCGATTATATATTTGCAATACCCAAACACTTTTCCATTCATCTTTCCATCATAGTTTGAGTAACATTGCTGTGGATAATAAACGTGTTAAAGAAACTAGCCTGAGTTGTTGCTAAAACTGACCCTGACCCAGTCTGAGATGGATATCATCGACCATATCACCAACCTGGTTCCATTTGATATTTGTTGTGAGCAGTGGAGGAGTGGGACTAGAAAGGAAACAGTGACCCCAAAAGCCAGGGAACTATAGACCGGTGAGCCTGATGTCAGTGGCAGGTAAGTTGTTGGAGGGGATTCTGAAGGACAGGATTGACATACATTTGGGAAGGCAAGGGCTGATCAGGATAGTCAACGTGGCTTTCTGCATGGGAAATCATGGGTCATTAATTTGGTTTAGTGTTATGAAGTTGTGACAAAGAAGATTGATGAAGGCTGTGTGTTAGATATTGTCTACATGGACCTCAGCCAGGTGTACATAACATTCCGATTAGCAGACAGATTAGTAAGGTTCAGTCACTTGGGATACAGGGGAATCTAGTCACAATTGGCTTGAAGGAAGAGGGGTATTTTTCAGATTGGAGGCTTCCGAGAAGCAGTATGCTGCAAGAATCAACACTGAGTTCACTACATTTTATCATTTATATCAATGATTTGGATGTCAACACTAGGGCCATAGTTAGTAAGTTTACAGATTGCATCAGAAAGGTGGTCTAGAAGATTATCTCAGAGTACAACGAGACCACAATTAGATGGGGCAAAGAAGCAAGGCGTGAGAGATGAAGTTTAATTTAGATAAATACGAGGTTTTGCAGTTTGGGAAGGTAAATCATGGAGAAATTATATACTTAATGGTAAGGTCCTGGGGCGTGTTGTGGAACAAAGGGACCTCGGGCTGCAGGTACATTGTTCCTTGAAAGTGGAGTCGCAGGTAGACAGTGGTGCTGAACACATTTGGCACATCAGTCAGAGCATTGAGTATAGGAGCTGTGGTGGCATGTTGCATCTGTAGTAGGAAACTGGAGCACCCATGAGAAGCTCACACAGACAAGGGGAGAATGTGCAAACTCCACACAGACAATCACCCAAGGCTGGAATCGAACCCAAGTCCCTGGTGCTGCGAGGCAGCAGTGCGAACCACCGTGCTGCCCTTGGGATGACCCCTGACCAGCATCCATTGGAATCTACTCACTGCCTAAAGCAAAGGGAATTCAGCCAAATCCAACTCTCCCAGGATGTTGGTGAGGCCACTTTAAGAATACTGCGTACAACTCGGTTGTCTGGAGAAAAGATTTACCTAGATGTTCCAGGATTGGAGGTTTGAGCTTCGGGGAGAGGTTGATTAGGTTGAAGTGCTTCCTGGAGTGTCAGAGACTGAGGGGTGACATTATAGAGGTTTTTAAAATCATCAGGGGTATGGATATTCTAAATAGCCATGGTCTGATCCCAGGATAGGGGAGTCCAGAATAAGACAGCACAGGTTGAATTGGAGAGGGCGAATGATTTAGAAGGAACATGAAGATAAATGGTTCACACAGAGAGTGGTGTGTGTACAGAAAGTGCTGTCAGAGGAAGTGGTTAAGGCAGGTACAGTCATAGGAGGAATATTGGGCAAATGCTGGCAAATGGGACTAATGGGTTTTGGTATCTGATCGGAGAGAATATATTGGACTAACGGGTCTGTTTCCATTCTGCATGACTCTTTGATTCTATAAGAGGGATGGAGAAAAATTCTTAAAGGACCTTTCAAGTGGGAATTCTCTTCACTGGAAGTTTTTATTGCGCCTCTATGTTCACATGGACTGAAAGCTGTGTTAGTTAATTATTTGATAGGGAAGTGAGTCACAGATAATTGGACGCAGACAGGAAAGTGGGGCTGAGACCATAACCTGATCAGCCACAATTTTAGTGCCTTGTGGAGAAGGATCAAAGTATCTAATGCCCCACTCCTGCTCCTCAGTCCCATGTTTCTGTGTTCCATTCAGCCCATCAAACCTGCTAGACAGGAGCAGTTGGAGGCTACTTACATCTATAACCTGATGCACAGGAACAGAGGAGACCATTCAGCCCTTTAAGGCTATCACACGCTTTGATGTGATTTGGGAAATGTAATTGGAAAACCCAGGTTGGGTATGAAAGAGGCACCTCATCTCTTTTTACAGAGATACCCGTCTCTGAAACTTGTGTTTCATTTATTGATCATGTTATAGACCCACATTCACTGTGAATACAGCCCACATACCTCACCCAGACATGGCTCACAAACTCCTCTGGTCTCCCTGACTGCAATATTCAGTAATTTGCACATTCATGAAAATAACACCCCCTAACTTTCCAATAACAGAATGTGAGAACATCAGAAAGAGGGGCAGGTCGTTCACTCCCCAAGCCTGCCTTGCCCTTCACTAAGATTATGGCTGATCTGCTCTTGGTCTCAAATCCTCTTTCATTCCCAATTCTTCATCGCCCTCAACTCGCTGTCAGGTCAATATCCATCTACCCCCTCTTCAAATCCTTTCAGTCATCTAGCTCCCCGAACAGTCTTGAGAACAGAAATCCTGACATTCAATCCCACCTGTTTGAAGAAAACACTTGCTGCTCCTGTACCATGGCTTATTGATGTGAACAAAAGAGGCTGATACAAGGGTTCAGGTAAAAATGACTGACCCCGATATCAAGGCAGTGTTTGCCTTCTGTTGACATCAAGAAGTTCATTCAGCAGCTCACGCTGGTTTCACAGGAATATGAGGAAGCCATTCAGCCCATTGACATTATTGGAGAAGAACAGGGACAGCCCATTCAGTGCCTCCAGCCTATTACTCAGGAAGGGAAGGAGTCCAGTGTGATGGACCACACCAGAGCCCTTCAAAAATATTTGAGGGCGGTAGCCTAGACTCTAATATTTTTATATTTAAAAGGAAACGTAAACTGTCTGTTCCAGATGCAACGTGAATGGTCAAACTACTTGGTGTGAAGCAAAACACCATTTATTTAAACACGGAAGATAAAATGAAACGAAAGAAAGGGGAAATTAGAATAACTTAATTCTATTGGACAAGTTAACAGAATAATAGATCTAGGAACTATTACTGATGAACTGTTCCAGTATAGGGAAATCCCATAAACACAGCCCATGGCAAAAAGAAATATTTAGACACAGACAGTCACAAACATTTCTCCAATCCAGGAATTAAAAACAGCATCAAGAGAAAATTCAGAGAGAGAAGCAGCCAGGAGATAGTCACTGAAGATTCCAACTCTGTGTAGACCCCAATAGTTTCTGATGTTACTGAGAAACCAAAACCCAGAGATCTTAATCTGTGAGAGCTGGCCACACCCATTCAGGCTGCATTAAAATAAACCCAAGCCCTCCCTAGCTGTTACTCAAGTGGTCTTAACTAGCCCAGCTTGGTAACTATCGCTCAATCTCTCTCTTTAAAGAAACCAGGACAAATAACCTCTTAAAGCTGCAGCATTGTCACACTTGCCAGCATATCGAACCGTCAAACAGGAACCAGGGGTAACCCAGTCAGGCCCTTGGCCCTGTCCAATGGGACTAGAAAGAAGCCAGTCAGTCTGTTGAGTCACTGACACAACAATCGGATGAGGCCATTCAGCCCCTTGAGCCACTTATACAGGAACAGGAGGAGGCCATTCCCCCTCAACACACTTACACAGGGACAGAATGAGTTAATTGATGCTGATTCCTGATGAATGGCTTATGCCCGAAACATCAATTCTCCTGCTTCTCGGATGCTGCCTGACCTGCTGTGTTTTTCCAGCAATCAATTCTCTATTCCAATCTCCAGCATCGGCAGTCCTCGCTGTCTCCTAATTGATGCTCTAACGTGATGAGTAAGTGGAGCAGAGGCTGCACAGACAGACTACTCCACATTGTTCCTCTTGGCTCTGTTGCTTAGGATACACAAATTGGACTTTAACATGGTTTTCTAGTAGTCAGCAGGGAAGCTTTATGTCTTGTGTGAAGTCTCAAGAAGGCATCTTTCATCTCCGAAAAGACAGCCTGGTGTTCTCGATGTAGGGCGGAAGCTGGTGGGAATGGCTACCTGATTCAGATGGAAGGTATTGTGGCTGCTGTTGGGGATTGTGAATAACCTGATGTTCAGTACAGGGTTCACACGCTGACTGCACAATAACGTGGGGAGAGTTAATTTAGGCATATAAACGATTAGGAAAGTCACATTACACTGATATGGACTCTCTAAGTTCAAATAATGATGATATTATTCATGTTGATCTTGTCTAGTGCTTGTCCTGTTCAGTGTAACCTGTATGCCTTACTCTGTCCAAGCCTATTTCCACCCTATGATCTGTCTGACCATGCTTACTATGACCTGTCTTCAATGCTTATAAATAAAGTGTTTCCCTATACTGAGATACACGTGACAATATATCAAACCAATTAATCCTGGGTAAAGTATGGAATTTCTCTCCCTGTCAATGTCTCTTTTGGAAATAAGTGATCGCTGCCACTCCTCGTGTTTCAGCATCACCATTTCTTCGTCTCTCACAGCTCTACAGATTAAACACTCAGCTTATTCACTCTATCCTCATGTTACCATCACCCATGTCTGTGGTCAGGAGATCATTCCTTACAAAGGAGATCAACTCTGTAGAGAGTGCCCCAAATGCTCTCTCAGCAAGGCTCTACAACAACAGGAAGATGGCTTTACTTATGTACTCGAATCATCTTACAGTGAAGGACAGCATACTATTGACTGCACCCATTACTTACACAGGGTTTGGTTCAAAGCAGAAGCGCATAGACTTGTGAGTAGGAGATCATGCTTCCCAAATTTGTTAGAGTTCTTTGATTAAGTGACCAAGAAAGTTGACGAGGGCAGAGCGGCAGGCGTAGTCTCCATGGATTTCAGTAAGACTTTGATAAGGTTCCACATGGCAGGCTGGTCAGGAAGGTGACATCACGTAGAATGTGGGGGGAACTGGCCAATTGGATACACAGTTGGCTTGATTGTAGGTAGCAGAGGGTTTAGTGGAAGGATGTTTGTCAGACCGGAGGCTTCGTCCATTGCTGTTTGTTATCTATGATTTGGTTGAGAATGTACAAGGCATGATTAGTAAGTTTGCAGATGACTCTAAAGTAATTGGGAGCATGATCATGAAGAAGTTTATCAGAAATTGCAGCAGGACCTTAATCAGGTGGGGAAGTGGGCCGAGAAATGACAAATGGAATTTAATATAGATGTGTGAGGTCTTGCATTTTGGAAACACAAATCAAGGTAGGAGTTTCATGGTGAATGGGAGGGTCTTAAGGGGTGCAGTGGGCAGAGAGACCTTTGTGTTTCGGTGTACACGGTTCTCTATGAGTGGAGTCAAACGTAAACAGGGCAGTGAAGAAGGCTTTTGGCACATTGGCCTTCATCAGGCAGGATATTAAGTATACAAGTTGGGAATTTATTTTGCAGTTACCCAGGACTTTGTAAAGGCTGCACTTGGAGTATTGTGTTCAGTTTTGTCACCTTGTTATAGGGAGGATGTTTTTAAATTAGAATGAGTGCAGAAGAAATTTACAAAGGCGTTGCCAGGACCCAATGGTCTGAGTTACAGGGAGAGGTTGGACAAGCTAGGAATTTTTCTTTAGCGTGCAGGAGACTGAGAGAGTCCTTATAGAGCTGTATAACATTACGAGGACTATGGATAGGGTGAATACTCTCAGTCTTTTTCCAAAGTGTAGAGAATCGACGACTGGATGGGATCAGTTTATGGTTAAAGGGGAAGGAATAAAAGGGAACCTGAGGGGCCATTTCTTTACACAGAGGATGGTACGTGGATGAGCTGCCAGCAGATGTGGTTGTGGGGGGGGGGGGGGGGTACATTAACAACATTTCAAAAAGCATTTGGATAAACATGTGGATAGGAAAGGACTGGAAGGATATGGGCCAACTGCAGGGAATTGGGGTTAGCGTGGATGGATATTTACAAGGTGGAGTCGAAACCCCTCTGTTAATTAAAACCAAACACCCAGAAAAGCTCGCCTCACCTTGTAATCTGTTAAAATATGAGTGACACAGATCTCCTACATTCCACTATTTAATCAAAAAATGTCAAGTTGTTTTTTTAACTTTAAAAGTGAAAACTAAACAACAACTATTCACAAATACAAGTCCCTCTTGTCTTAGCTACTTACTATCAGACTCTGTAAAAATATGCTAGTCCAACAACCCACATATTAAACATTACAATCTCAAGACCACACAGAATGCATCTTCCCCGCTATGCTCACTCTTCCAGCTGCTGAACTCCCTGGGTCATGTTTTTTTTTATTGCAAGTAGCTTTTAAATGGACATGTATCTTTGATAGAAAATGTTTGCGATGGCCAGTTAGCACTTCTGCTCTACAGCAGTTACTCTGCTGTTGGGTGGCAGGAGCTATCACTTTCGTTTCAAAATGCTGGGTTTATATACTTTCCAGATGTCCAAACAATAATATTCAAACTCTGTTGGCTTCTGGTATCCTGAACGTTATTTAAACTCTTTGGCTGTATTTGAATTGTTGTCAAACAGCAACCAAATCTCAGGTATTCATTTCCCAGCTAATGGTGACATGTGGAACAGGCTGACCTTTAGCAGGCATCTGTGGTTGTACTTTCTATTCAGCAAAACCCATTCTGTCTTAAAGTGACCGGACATGCTTTCGGCTTCATAAGACCTCCCCCCTTCAGAAAAAAAAACATGGACCAGCAGAATGAAAAGATGGCTTCATTTCTTTTCCTCTAATTCTTAATCCCATTATTGTGAATTACGAAAGTTTTATTCTCAGCTATACCATGCATATTAATTCTGCACACATATATAACACTGCAATAAGTCAAATCTTATCCAAACCTTTTCTTTTAAATCTGCGATAACACATCTTTTAGGACCCACAGCATGTACATTTTGTAAATTTAAAGTCGGTAAGGTAAGACTCCAATTCAATATTCTCATATTCTGGCCTTTAAATATTCAAAAAATGTGAGGGTTTGTCGTTATACTCAACCATCTCCGACAATTTGTTTGTCATATATAAACATTAAAATATTGTCAGGCCAGTGCGAAACTTCATCATTCTTTCTCAATAATTGAGACATCGTATTTTTTTTTGTGGTGAATATTGAGTTTTTTCGACAAGTAGCCAATTGGCCATTCAATTCCATCATCATCTTTCTGCATCAATACATCTCCGACCCCTATATCCCGAGCATCAAACACAATTTTCAAAGGGTTTCAAAATATTTGGTATAGCTAAAACTGGTGCGGTGATTAATCCTGCTATAAAATTCTCGAATGCCTCTTGGCATTGTTCTGTCCACCACAATTCTGTGTTCTTCTTTAATAAATCCATCAGTGGTGCCAATACGCTGCTGAGGTTTGCAACAACCTTCCGATAGAATCCATTCAGTTCCAAAAATCGAAGCACCTCTTACTTCGAGGATGGTTGTGGAAATTCCTCAAAGCCCTTCGTTTTTATGTTCCATGGGGTCAACCTTCCATGGCCAATGTAATGTCCCAAGAACATCAGCTCTGCCTTCGCGAATTGTGTTTTCTTTAAGTTTATTACCAAGTTTGCTTTTTGTAATCGTTCAACATGCTCTGCCAAAGGTAACACGTGAGATTTCACTCACTTGCTAAAGATCACTACATCATACAGATAAACTGCACAATTTGCTCATCTGGTCACAACTCTGTTCCCGAGTCTTCAATGTATCTCGAGCATTATTCATTCACATGACATTCTCTAACATTTTTTATCATATCCGGTATCTTTGCCAAATAGTTTAACTGATTCAACGTTTTTTTTTATTTGAAAGGGGCCACTAAACCTGGCTTTGAAGGGGTTTTCTACCACTGGTCGCAATACTAATCCTTCATCCCCACGGGAAATCGTCAAAGTTTCAGAGTTTTTAATCTGCCACCTGCCTTACTCTATACTGTGCCTCTTTAGGTGCTGTTTAGCTAACTCACCTACTCCATCTAATTTCTCCCTCATCTCAGATACATAATCCAAGTGTGAGATCTCCGACTTTGGTCCTGTCAATTTATATTTAATTAATTTCAAAGGACCTCTCACTTCATGTACTAATATTAACTCAAAGGACGTAAAGTGAGTAGTTTTGTTTGGGGCATCTCTAATGACAAACAAGATAATGAGACGCCTTTATTCGAATCATTCAGGTAATTCTGACAGTACGCTGTTAATATTGTCTTCAGCATCTGATGCCAACTTTCCAAGGCTCCCTGGGATTAGGGATGCACTTGACTTAAACTGCTGTATGCCAAAGCTATCCATGACGTCCCTAAACAGCTGAGCGGTAAAATGAGATTCTTGGTCTGACTGAATCACACTGTGTAGCCCACAGCGAGTAAAGACAGCTACCAACTCCTCTACATCCCTTTTTGCCTTAAGACCCCATAATGGAATTATCCCTGGAAATCAGGTAGACACATCCATTATGATCAGCAGATATTGGTTTCCACTTTTATTTCAGAAAGGGGAGCTACACAACTAATCATAACCCACATGAAAGGTTCTTCGAATACAGGAATTGGCAACAAAGGTGCTAATTTTATTACTGCCTGTGACGTACCTGCCATTTGGTATGTATGACATATACAACAAAAACTAACCACGTCCTTGTGCATTCCAGACACTAGAAATGCTTTAGCCTGAGTCTTCAGTGCATTAACTCCTTTGGTTTTTTCCTTTGGTTTTCCTTCCTGTTGTAACGTATGACAGTGGGATCTTGTTACTACATAGTCTGGAAAAATCCCTGGGTATTTTTATTTTAATTCTCCAGTTCCCTGAACTTACTTTTGCTTCTCCACCACAAGGGGTGCCTCTCCTACCTTGGATCCGGCTAAATCATTCCCAAGAACAAACGGTATTCCTGGAAATGACAATCTGTCACTCAATCTCACTGTTACTTCCCCAACCTTGATTTGGCACTCCACCTAATGTTACACAAGGGAATGCTTAATTTCTGTCCCCATTTCACAAATTATCACGCTGTTGAGTGACATGTCAGAAAGAGTGAAAATACTTCCATCTCTTACTATTCGAGGCCGAGGGAAATTGAGGACTGCAGATGCTGGAGACCAAAGTTGAAAAGTGTGGGCTGGAAAAGCACAGCAGATCGGCAGCATCCGAGGGGCAGGAGGGTTGACATTTCAGGCATTAGTCCTTCATCAGGAAAGTGGGAGGCAAGGAAGGCGGACGGGGCTGAGAATTAAATGGGAGGGTGGGGGTGGAGCTGGGTGGAAGGTAGCTTGGAAGGCGATAGGTAGATGTAGGTGGGGTCTGATGGTGATAGGTCGGAGAGGAGGGTGAAGTGGATAGGTGGTAGGACAGCTGAAACCATCAAACTATGCAGCATCAACGTTGACTTCACCAATTTCCAAATCACCCCTCCCCCAACCTCATCCCAGATCCAACCGTTCAAATTAGCACTGCCCTCTTGAGCTGTTCTAACTGTCCATCTTCCTTCCCATCTATACACTCCAACCTCCCCTCTGACATATCACTAACACTCCTACCTACATCTTCCTGTCACCCTCCCAGTGACCATCCTGCCAGCCCAGCTCCTACCCTTCTATTTATCTTTCAGCCCTCTTGTCCACCCGTCACATTCCTGACGATGAGTTTATGACTGATATGTCGATTAACCTGGTCTTCGGATGCTGCCTGATCTGTTGTGCCTTTCCGGCTCCTTGCTTCTCAACTATTAGATACTGAACAGATCCCATTTCTTGCAATTTTATAGCTCTTGTCCACCCCCCCACACCCCATTTTTTCTTAGTAAGGTTTACCTACAGAGGCAAATTCTTTATAGAGATCAGGCACTGACTCCATACACAGCTCCTGTCTAGGCTGTGCACTCTCCTGCAGCTCCTCGGCTCTACTTGGGGTCTCCTGTACCAGGTTCACTAATACCACTGACTTAAACTCTTTTACAGCATCTTTTCCCAAAGGGTCTTCCAGCACGGTGTGTCCCAGTTTCCTGCAGTGAAAACAATTTTCCCAGTGCCCTTCTTAAACCATCGGTACTGTAATTTTATGTGTTCCACTGCGTTATAATGAGACTTGAGGCCTTTCACTTCCTTTCAACCACTTTGGGCTTTTCTCCACCCGTGTTAAACCATTGCCAGTGTGCTTTTCTCTATGTTTTGTAGTGTAGGATCTCCCCTTCTCCCAATTTATTTCCCTCACAGGATGAAAATCCTCTCAGTAGCTAAATTTCATCTCATGCACCAATGCATACTTAACTGCCATTCCTGCTGCGCTTCTCACTTCTTGAACTTCCTGTTCATTCACATGAAATCTTACGTCTCTGGAAGTGAGTCTTTAAACTTGTCCAACAGAATAATCTCCCATCGGGCCTCACAGGTCTTATCTATTTTTAAAGCCTGCACCCATTTATCAAAATGACTGTGATTAATTCTTTGAAACTCAATATAATTCTGACCTGGTTCCGTCTCTATATTTCTGAACCGCTGTCTATATTCTTCTAGTACCAATTCATAAGCACTCAAAATGGCCCGTTTGACATCTGCGTAATCTATTGCTCCCTCATGTGACAGAACTACACATACCTCTCAAGCTGTGCCAACCATCTTAGTCTGAACTAGCATTACCCACAGGTTAACTGGACACACCATCTGCCCAGCCAATTTTGCAAATGAAATAAAAAGGTTTTGGCATTTTTCTCACCGAAATATGGCAATGTATTAACACAATTGTATACATCCCTACGTTCTCCCTTCATCTTCATCCTGCTAATTTAACTTTCTTATCTAATTCCAAACTTCTGAATTTCAAATTCTCCCTCTCTTCCTTTTACCCCTCTTTCTCTTTCTATATCTTCTCCCTCTCTTTCTGTCTCTCTTTATCGTCTAACTCCAGTTACCCCGCTTGCAATTTAAGTTTTTTCCAATTTGACTGCAGTTTCCTGCTTCTCTGATACACCAAAAGTGCTTGCCCAACTCCATTATGATTACAATTTTCCTTCTGTCTCTGGTGAAACCCAATTCTAATCTACATGTTAATTCTGAAAGTATGCCCTTCCTTTGTCTTTCTACACTTTCTTAGCAAATTTGTGAATCATCTTCAAACCTCAGACCCTCCTTAGTAATGTTAAAAACCATTTCTTTTGATTTAACCAACCACAAGGAAACAAAATTAAATGAATTTTGTCACCTGTTTTATTTGAAGATCTAGGTCACTAACTGCCAAGTTATAGCCAAAATCTGTTCAAATCCCATACGACAAGCCCTCAAACCGTTATGATGTCAATGTCTAACCCCTCTGTTAATTAAGACCACACACCCAGAAAAGCTCACCTCGCCTCATAATCTGTTAAAAGATGAATGACAGAGAAGTCCCAAATTCCACTATTAAGAGAAAGATAGCCATTTACAAGTGTGTAAGTGAGTTCGCTGAGCTTGAAGGTTTGTTTTCAGATGTTTCGTCACCATGAGGTAACATCATCAGGGAGAGTCTCTGGTGACGCATTGGTGGTATGTCCCACCTCTCTGTTTATAGGTCTTGGTTTCTTAAGGTGCGTGATGTTATTTCCAGTTTTTTTTAAGGGAAGGTAGATAGGATCTAAATTGATGTGTTTATTGATGGACTTCTGGCTAGAATGTCATGCCTCTCAGAAGTTTCGTGCGTGGCTTTGTCCTAGGAAGTGTATGTTGTCACAGTCAACGTGGTGTCCTTCTTTGTGATAGTGGGTCATGTCTTTTGGTGGCCAGTTAGTGTTCATATGTCCTGCTAGCACGACAACAGGACAGTTTGAAATGGAGGAAAAATGATTTTTTATACATTGTTTAATCAGTGTGTGTTCAGATAAGGAAGATTGTACATATGTGTGCAACACATTCTGAATGAACAATGGAGACACAGTTAACAGAAAATGATGCACATGATGTGTAACATTTATAAAGCATTAAAACATTATTTGATCCTCATCTGAAGTGATACCTTCCCTTTCTCTCAACGTTCCCCCTTTTTTGGGATTCCCAACTCTAGTCTCATTCTTATCAGGATGTGTGTTATAAATTCTTGCTTCTCGTGTCCCAACTTATTTTAGTTAATCCCCTTTCTACCGGGAATTCAATACATTGGCCTGCTGGGTTCTTTCCAAAGTTAGTGTCTGTCATATTATTGGAGGAAAGGTTCTGGCATCAGACTCAGCATTTGAACATATTACTCTGTTGTACGTGCACTAACAAAGGACCACAGCACACAGGAATTGCCACGCATTGAGGGATATACATCTACTTCTTTCGATAATGTAGTTTTCTCATTTTCCACATTTCTATATCTATATCCTCTCTCTCGTTCTCCCTTTGCATCTAGGTAAGAAATCCATCAATTATTCTTCGTGGCCCATCTCTCAAAACTCCTCCTTCCAGTTTAAATCTAATGTTCTCTTCAAGATGTAATGTGGTTATAATGAAGCAATGTAACTACAAAGACATGCGGGAGGAGCTGGCCCGAGTTCATTGGAAGGGGAGCTGAGCAGGAAAGGCCATGGAGCAGCAATGGCAGGAGTTTCTGGGGATACGTCGGAAGATAATACCAGAAATACAATCCCAAGAAGATGAAACATACTCATGGGAGGACAAGGCAGCCATGAGTGATAAGGCCTCAGACCAAAAGAGAAAACATACAATGTGGTGAAGATGATTGGAAATCCAGAGAATTCATTGGCTCTGAAACTACATAAGGCTTGCATCACTGACACTAGAGGGTCCAAGGAAGTTCCTGTGTAGTGAAGAGTGAGGCTTTTGCTCAGAAGTCCTTGACAAGGAGGTTGAGTGAAATAATTGCGCCACAGTTGAAGAGGGTGAAGACATGACTGCCCAGCTGGTTCAGTGCGCTAAGTGCTTGATGTGGGAGGTCAACGACTCTGGTCTGTATGGCTCGTTTAAGTGTGGAAAGTGTGTGCACGTTCAGCTACTGACCGAGCATGTTGCAGCGCTGATGAAAGAACTCGATGACCTTAGGCTCATCCGAGAGAACGATATCTTTCTGGGCAAGACCTTCAGTGAGGTTATTATACCGACCATACCAGAAGAGAGCAGAAGAGAGCAGACGATGAGGAAGGCAGAGAGGAGACAGGTGCAAGAGACTCCGGGGGAAGTACCTGTCAGGAACAAGTTGAATCGTTTGGAAACAGTAGAGACAGATGACACTGCCATTCCGCGAGGTGGCCAGGTCTGTCAATCAAAAGTTGGCGTGGAGACATAGCGGTAGAGTCGGACATCGCACAGAGCCGTGGTAATAGGGGACTCCACAGTGAGAGGAACTGACGGGGTTTTGTGGCAGCAGGCGGGACTTAAGGATGGTGTGTTGCCTTCCTGGTGCCAGGGTTAAAGACCTCACAGACAGAGTGCAGGAAATCCTCAAGGACGAAGGTGAAGAGCCAAACGTGGTGGTACATGTCGGCACAAATGATGTCGGGAAGAAGAGGAGGAACATACTACAGCGGAACTTCGGAGAACTAGGAAGAAGGCTGAAAAGCAGGATGTCCAGGGTGGTTATCTCCGGTTTGTTTCCAGTTCCTCAGTCTGATGAGGGCAGAAACAGGGAGATAATGGACTTGAACGTGTGGCTGGGGAACTGGTGCAGGAAGCAAGGATTTAAATTCTTGGATCACTGGGGTATGTTTTGTGGTAAGCATAAATTATACAAGAGAGACGGTTTGCGCCTTAATAGGTTGGAGACCAGCATTTTGACAGGCAGGTTTGCTACTGCAACACATCTGTGTTTAAACTAAGTGGGGCGGGGGGAGGGTGGAGGGGACAAACTGGATGTTGAAGAAGGAAATTGAAGGGAAAGTTAGAACAAGGGAAGTCAAGAAAGACAGCTGTATCAAAGATGCAGAAAACGCAAAAAGGGATCATACTGTCAGGTTGCGTGAAATAGGAGTTGATGAGAAGAGTGAGGGCAGTAACAAATGAAAAAAATACTTTAAATATGAATGCATGAAGCATGATAAATAAGATGGATGAACTTGAGGCTCTTTTGAAAATTGGCAGATACCATATTCTGGTGATAACTGAGACGTGGCTTCAAGTGGACAGTGCTTACGAAATGAATATTCAAGGCTACACGTGCTATCGTAAGGACAGACTGACGGGCAGAGGGGGTGGGATGGCCCTGTTGGTAAGAGGTGATATTCAGTCCCTTGTGCGGGGGGAACCTAGAGTCAGGGGATGTAGAGTCCGTGTGGATAGAGCTGAGAAATTCTAAGCGTAAAAAGACCCTCTTGGGGGTTATCTGCAGGCCCCCAAACAGTAGTCTGGATGTCGGATATAAGTGAAATCAGGAGCTGAAATTGGCCTGTCACAAAGATATTACTACAGTTGTTATTGGGGATTTCAACATGCAGGTAGACTGGGAGAAACAGGATTGTATTGGACCCCAAGAAAGAGAATTTGTGGAGTGCCTCCGAGGTGGATTCTTAGAACAGCTGGTGCTGGAGCCGACCAGGGAGAAGGCAATGCTGGGTCTGGTATTGTGCAACGAACCTGAATTGATCAGGGACCTCGAGTTGGAGGAGCCATTGGGAAGTAGTGACCATAATACAATAAATTTCAATCTGCAATTTGAGAGGGAGAGGGTACAATCGGAAGTGACAATATTTCTGTTGAATAAAGGGAATAATGGAGCTATGAGGGAGGAGCTGGCCAAAGTTCAATGGTGCAATACCTTAGCAGGAATGACAGTGGAGGAACAATGGCAGATACGTCAGTGTATAATGCAGAAGATGCAGGATCAGCTCATTCCAAAAAGGAAGAAAGATCCAAGGAGGAGTCATGGGTGGCCGTGGCTGACGAGGGAAGTTAAGAAACATATAAAGTTAAAACAGAAAAAGTATAACACAGCAAAGATAAGTGGGAAAACTGAGGACTGGGAAGCTTTTAAAGAACAAGAGAGGATTACTAAGAAGGAAACATGCAGGGAAAAAAAATGAGGTACGAAGTTAACTGGCCAAAAATATAAAGGAGGATAGTAAAAGCTTTTTTAGGTATGTGAAAGGCAAAAAACAAAATTGTTAAGACTAAAATTGGGCCATTGAAGACAGAAACAGGGGAATATATTACGGGGAACAAAGAAATGGCAGAAGAATTGAATTGTAACTTCGGATCTGTGTTCACTGGGCAAGACACAAACAATCCCTGAGGTAACAGTGCCTGAAGGACCTGAACTGAAGGGAATTTATATTTGCCAGGAATTGGTGTTGGAGAGACTGTTAGGTCTGAAGGTTGATAAGTCCCCGGGGCCTGATGGTCTAGAACCCGGGTACTGAAGGAGGTGGCTCGAGAAATCGTGGATGCGTTGGTAATTGTTCTCCAGAGTTTGATAGATTCGGGATCAGTTCCTGTGGATTGAAGGGTGACTAATGTTGGACCACCTTTTAAGAAAGGTGGGAGAGAGAAAGCAGGAAATTATAAACCAGTTAGTCTGACATCAGTGGTGGGAAAGGTGCTGGAGTCGATTATAAAGGATGAAATTACGACACGTCTGGATAGTAGTAACAGGATAGGTCAGAGTCTGCATGGATTTATGAAGGGGAAATCATGCTTGACTAATCTTCTGGATTTTTTTGAGGATGTAACTCTGAAGTTGGACATGGGAGATCCAGTAGATGTAGTGTACCTGGACTTTCAGAAAGCTTTTGATGAAGTCCCACATAGGAGGTTAGTGAGCAAAATTAGGACGCATGGTATTGGGGGCAAAGTACTAACTTGGACTGAAAGTTGGTTGGCTGACAGGAAACAAAGAGTGTGATAAACAGCTCTATTTTGGAATGGCAGGCAGTGACCAGTGGGTATCGCAGGGATCAGTGCTGGGACCGCAGCTTTTTACAATATATATTAATGATATGGAAGATGGTATTAGTAATAACATTAGCAAATTTGGTGATGATACTAAGCTGGGTGGCAGGGTGAAATGTGAGGAGGATGTTAGGAGATTACAGGGTGACCTGAACAGGTTAGTTGAGTGGGCAGATGCATGGCAGATGCAGTTTAATTTGGATAAATGTATGGTTATCCACTTTGGTGGCAAGAACAGGAAGGCAGACTACTACCTCAATGAAATCAATTTAGGTAAAGGGGCAGTACAAAGAGACCTGGGTGTTCTTGTACACCAATCAATGAAGGTAAGCATGGAGGTACAGCAGGTAGTGAAGAAGGCTAATACATTGCTGGCCTTCATTACAAGAGGGATTGAGTATAAAAGCAAAGAGGTTCTTCTGCAGCTGTACAGGGCCCTGGCGAGACCACACCTGGAGTATTGTGTGCAGTTCTGGTCTCCAAATTTGAGGAAATACATTCTGGCTATTGAGGGAGTACAGCGTAGGTTCACAAGGTCAATTCCTGGAATGCGGGACTACCTTACGCTGAAAGACTGGAGCGACTGGGCTTGTATACTCTTGAGTTTAGAAGACTGAGAGGGGATCTGATTGAGACATGTAAGATTATTAAAGGATTGGACACTCTGGAGGCAGGACACATCTTAAAAATATGGGGTAGACCATTTAGGACAGAGATGAGGAGAAACTTCTTCACCCAGAGAGTGGTGGCTGTGTGAAATGCTCTGCCCCAGAGGGCAGTGGCGGCCCAGTCTCCAGATTCATTTAAGAAAGAGTTGGATAGAGTTGTTCGGGATAGTGGAATCTAGGGTTATGGAAATAAGGCAGGAACAGGATACTGGTTAAGGATGATCAACCATGATCATATTTAATGGTGGTGCAGGCTCGAAGGGCAGAATGGCCTACTCCTGCACCTATGGTCTATTGTCTACAGAGATCTTAATCATGGTCAGGGAGAGAAACAGAGGAAACACATTCACTTTCAACACAGAAGATGGCATTTCGCAAGGAAAAAGATTCAGCTGAATTAAACATTTGAATTAAACATTTAAATTAAGATCAGTTAAATGTTTTTGTGGAATGTATCAGATTGGAAGCAAGACCTGGGGAGACAGACCCTCAGCAGAATGAGAGTTTGAAAATGGAAGTATTTCCACATCAGAAACCAGGTCAGGTCACTGAGTGCAGGGCTGATGGGTGAATGGGTCTCTGAGAATTGGGGAACAGACAGCAGAATTGCATTGCAGATATTGCAGCTCGAAACTGCGTATTTATGTAGTGCTGTAGACCACAGCAGCAGGAGAAGCAGAACAGCATTCAACCACAACCTGTAACTTTTTGCCAGGATGACACCTCAGTCTGTCATTACCATCAACACCATCTATGGTTCGGTGACGAGTGTGGGTGAACATGTCAGAGTCAGAATCACATGAACCTTAACCTGATGCTAACTCATTAAAGCTACGGGACTTGACCAACAGATCTGAACGAAGCCCAGCAGTTCTGCCACAGTCAGTCATAAATTTTGATGGACAATTAAACAAATGACTGGAGGAGAGGGTTCCACAAACATCCCCATCCTAAATAATGGAACAGACCTGCACATCAGTGTAAAAGAGAAGAATGTTTTATCTGCACCATCCTCTGCCAGAAGTGTTGAGTCGATGATACACCTCACTCTCATCATGATGCCAACACAATCACAGATGCCAGTCTTCAGCCAATTTGATTCGCTGCCCGTGACATGAAGAAACAGCTGAACAAATAGATACGACACAGACAATGGGTCCTGACTCCATTCCTGCAATAGGACTGAAGACTTGTGCTGCACAACAAGCCGTGTCCCTGGGGAAGCTGTTTCATTCCAGCTCCAAACCTGACATCTCCCTGGCAATGTGGAAAATTATTCAGCTGTGTCCTGTCCACTAAGACGGGAAATATTACACACTGACCAATTACTACCCCTCAGTCCCATCATAACAGCCAAATTGGTGGGACAGAGCTGTCAAGCAGCACAGAAGTAACCCGTTCAGTATGGTTTCCGATAGATCCCCATGTGGATATGGTGCTGTGGAAATGTCACTGGATTATTAATCCAGACCAGGCTAATACTCTGGCAGCGGGTGGAAGTTAAAAGCAATTAATAAAATATCGAGATCTAAAATCTGGGGTCAGTAACAGTGACCTTGAAGCCAATATGGATTGTAAACAGAATTTCCTTCTCCAATGTACTTTTAGGAAGTGAATCTCCCGTGATTTTCTGGGCTGGCCTAAAACTGACTCCAAAGACCCTGACATGTGATAAACATTTCAATGGTCTCTGAAACGGCCAATAAAGGCACTCATTTGTATCAAACTACTCCGAGGTCTGAAAGGATGAAACCGGACAGAACACCCAGACTCAGCATCAATGTCGGAAAAGGGAATGGGAACACACTCCTGTCGAACCTGCAGATTCCCCCTTCCTAACATCTGAGAGCTTGTGACAACATTTACCAAGCTTTCCCACAGACTGCACAGAAACATCGGGAAAGGAGTAGGTCATACAACACTTTGAGCCTCTCCATTCTAGTTCATGAAAAAAATCTCCGCAGTGCACTTACCCCACACGATATCCATATCTGTTAATGAGAGTAACCCTGGGAAGCTTTTAAATAGGCGGTGCAATAGTATGTTTGGTCCATCGAGTTTGCTACCCAACTCAATGAAATGATGGTTGGCCTTTCATTTCCACACCGTACTCCTGCTCTCCACTATCCCTTTACTGTCTCTAAATCCTTATTTATAATTAGTGTCTTGGTTTCCAGGTGCGAGCGAATTCCCCAGGTTCCCCAGTCAGTGAGTACAGGCATTTATTCTCATCTCAATGCAGAGTGACCTGCCTGTACCAGCCAGGGGAATTATCATTCTTGCTTCCAATCTGTCTCACCCTGTCAGACTTTTGTATATTTCACTGACATCTCCACTCATTTTCCCAAACCCCATGGCATACAGGCCCAGTCACCACAAACTCTGTTCCCACAACAAGCTCGCCATCCCAGATATCAGTCTGGTCATCCTTCACTGCTCTCTGTCAATGTCAGGTTTGTCCTTTATTAGGTATGGAGATGAGAACTGTCCACAATACTGCACAATGTTTGAGATGATGTCTCACCAAGGCCCTGTACAGCTACAGTAAGACACCATTTCTCCTGGACTCACATCCCCCTGAAATGAAGGTCAGCACACCATTTATCTTCTTTCCTGCTTTCTTTCCTGCAATATTGCTTTCAGTGACTGGCGTACAAGGAGATCCAGATCCTTTTCAATGTTATAGCTCCCCACTTACTGGTTGTATATACACTGGGCAGCGTGCCAATGCCATGCCCAGTATTGACATCTGGTTACAGGGCTCACTGCGCTGCAGGGACCTCAGGGGATTATACAGAAGGAAACAACAAAAAGGAGCATACGTCCCTTTGTAAATCAACATGTTTCAACCAATCCTTTTCAAATGGTAGGCTGCCAATTTATCATTTCCACCAAAGGGCACACCGTCACCTCTATCCACATTGTTCTCTCTCTGTCACGTATTTACCCATTCACTCTACTTGTCTTAGTCTTCTCGGTGCTTTTTTACATCCTCCTCACCCACTCACAATCCCACATCCGTTAGTGCTGTCAGCAGACTGGGATATATTGTATCTGATTCCAGCAACCCAATGTTTAATGGGTATTGTGGACAGCTGGGCCCCATGCACTGATCCCTGTGACACCTCAGCAACCTTCCTCTGTTAATTTCTATTTATTTATTTCGTGAATCTGGGCGTCACTGGCTGGGCCAGCATTTATTACCTGACCCTAGTTGCCCTTGAGAAGGTGGTGGTGAGCTGCTTTGTTGAACGCTGCAGTTCACCTGCTGTTGTTGACCTCCAATGCCATTAGGGAGGGAATTCCGGGATTCTGACCAAGCGACTATGAAGGAGCGGTGATGTATTTCCAAGTCAGGGTGGTGAATGGCTTGGAGGGAACCTAAAGATGATAGTACTTCCATACATCTGCAGCCCTTGTCCTTCTAGATAGACGTGGTCGTGTGTTGGGAAGATGGTCTCTGAGGATCTTTGATGAATCATTTCACTGCAGCATATAGATAGTAAAACACTGCTGCTGCTGAGCGTTGATGGTGGAGCATTGTGGATATAGGGACAATCAAACTGGTTGCTTTGTCCTGGATGGTATAAAGCTTCTTGAGTGTTGTTGGGGCTGCACTCATCAAGGCAAATTGGGAGTCTTCTATCACACTTCTGACTTATGCATTGTAGATGAAGGACAGACTTTTGGAAATCAGGATGTGAGTTACTCGCCACAGTATTCCTAGCTCCTGACTTGCTCTTGTAGTTATTGTGTTTATGTGGTGAGACCAGTGAGTTTCTGAGAAATGATTACCCACCAGGACTTTGATTCTGGGGGATTCACTGATAGTAACACCATTGAATGCCAAGGGGCAGGTTAGATTGTATTTTATTGGTGATGGTCATGGTCTAGCATTTGTGTGGCCTGAATATTACTTGCCACTTGTCAGCCTGGATACTGTCCAGATCTTGTCGCAATTGAACATGGACTGCTTCAGTATCTGACGAGCCACAAATGTTGCAGAACATTGTACAATCATTGGCGAACATCCCCACTTCTGACCTTAAAATGGAAGGAAGGTCATTGATGAAGCAGCCCTGAAGACGTTTTCGGCCACTACAGGAGGGACTCCTGCAGATCTGGAGCTGAGGTGACTGACCTTTATCAACCATGACCATCTTCCTACGTGTCAGATACGATTCCAACCAGCGGGGAGTTTGCCTCTGATACACATTGATTCCAGTTTTGTTAAGGCCCCTTGATACTAAACTTGGTAGAAGGCAGCCTTGACTTAAAGGGTCACTATCACCCCACCTCTGTAATTAAGCTCTTTTGTCCATGTTTGAACCACGGTAATGAGTCAGGAGCTGAGTGGCCCTGGTGGAGCCCAAACTGGGCGTCATTGAGCAGGTCATTGCTGAGCTGGTGCTGCCTAAAAGCACGAACATCTTCCACCACTTTACTGATGATCGAGAGTAGACTGATGGAGTGGTATTTGGCCGGATTGGATTTGTTTTGCTTTTTATATACAGGAGATACTTTGGTAATTTTCTACATAATCGGGGAAAGCCGTTGTTGTAACTGTATTGAAACAGCTTGGCTAGGGGAGTGGCAAGTTATGGAGCACAAGTATTCAGTACTATTGCCAGAAGATTGTCAGATTATGGACCCTATGGAGTATCCAGTATCTCCAATCATTTCTGGATATCGCGTGGACTGAATCAAATTGGCTGATGACTGGTAACTGA
The DNA here is from genome assembly GCF_037043375.1 of Chiloscyllium plagiosum. Taxonomy (NCBI): domain Eukaryota; kingdom Metazoa; phylum Chordata; class Chondrichthyes; order Orectolobiformes; family Hemiscylliidae; genus Chiloscyllium; species Chiloscyllium plagiosum. The sequence continues at coordinate 56,141,062 of NW_028270178.1, forward strand.
ATCGCTGTGGACAACTGGAGGATCATCCACTCAGCACTTCTGACTGAAGATTGTTGCGAATGCATCAGCCTTATCTTATACACTGAAGTGCTGGGCTCTTTCATCATGGAGGAAGGGGTTATTTGTGGAATCTCTTCCTCCAGTGAATTGTTTAATTGTCCCCAATGTTTCTCGACTAGATGTGGAAGGACTGCAGTGCTTAGATCTGAACCGTTGCTTGTGGGATCACTTAGCTCTGTGTATCACTTACTGCGTATGCTGTTTGGCGCACAAGAAGTCCTTTTTGGTGGCTTCACCAGGCTGACCCCTCATTGTCAGGTATGCCTAGTGCTGCTATGGCATCCTGCACATTCCACTGAACCAATGTTGATCCTCTGGATTGATGGCAATTGTTGCGATGGGGATATGCCAGGCCATGAGGTTATGTGGGAGTACAATTCCACTGCTATTTATGACCCACAGCACCTTATGGACATCCAGATTTGAACTGCTAGATCTGTTCAAAGTCTGTCCTATTTAGCACCGTGATAGTACCACCCACAATGGTTGAGGCTATTCTCAATGTGAGGTGTGACTTTATCTCCACAATGACTATGCGGTGGTCTCTCTTACCGATACTGTCATGGACAGATACTTCTGCAACTGGCAGATTAATAAGGCTGTGGTAAAGTATGTATTTTCCTCTTGTCGGTTCCTTCACCACCTGCCGCTAGTTATATCCTTTAGGACCCAGCCAGCTCGATCAGTATTGCTGTAGCTGAGAAACTGTTGGTGGTGAACATTGAAATCCCCCACCCAGAGTACATCCTGCGTACGTGCTACCCTCAGTGCTTCCTCCAAGTATTGGTCAGCATGGAGGAGTACTGAGTCATCAGTTGAGAGAGCCTGGTACATGATAATCATCAGGTGGTTTCCTTTCCCATGTGCAAACTAATGCCATGAGACTTCATGGGATACGGAGTCACTGTTGAGGACTCCAAGAGCAATTCCCTTCCAATTGTATCCCACTGTACCGCCACTGCTGCTGTGTTCGTCCTGCTGATGAGGCAGGAGATATCTGGGGAAGGTAATGGGGAGTCTGGGACATAGTCATACTCACCGAATCATACCTTTCAGAAACTGTCAGGCTATTACTTGTCGAGTCAGTTTATTTCGATTCACTGTTTCCTGCCAGCTGTCCCATTCTAGAAACATGTCCATATATTAGCCCCAATCCACTCAGATTTGATTTTGCAAATTGGGCTTGGAGTTTTACCAACATTTTCCTAAAAATCAAAATGTTTTACATCCATTGCTTCTCTTTCATTTGTCTCCCAGTTTGTTTCTCAAACATAATTCCCATTTCATAAATCTATGTTGGTGTTGTCTATGACCATTACTTTCAGCAACAATAATTTCTGCTAAACCATTTACTGTTCCATGTACTCTACCATTTTCCCACACCAGACTTGGTTTTCCTTGTAGTGTTGGAAAGTTCTGTGAAGACAGAACTGAAGTAGTGGCTTCATAGTTCTGCCATTTCCGTGTTCCCCATTCTCCATTCTCTGGTTTCAAACTGTAAGGAAACTGCACTTGTTTTCTCATATTTCTCACATTGACATAATTTAACAGGCTAATACAGTTCACTCTGATAACCCTTATGAATATAACTCTTCAGAAATCCATCAATTCCTGCCTTAAACTGTTCAATAATTGACCTTCCACACCATACACTCACAGGGGCATCGACTCTGTGCCAACCGAAATACAGCACGATCTATACTAGTCCCACTTTCCTACTCCAGGCACATAGTCTGAAATGTTATGACACTTCCAATTGCTCGTCCAAGTACTTTTTAACGATTGTGAGTTGATCATTCCCCTCTCAGGAAGTAATCCCACAACCACACACCGCGAGGTGAATAAATGTTTAAATCATCTCTGAACCTCAAACTCTTCACTTTACAAGTGTGCTCCTTTGTTCTTGACCCTCTCACTAAAGGAACAGCTGCTGTCTATCCACCCTGTTGGTGTCGCTTATAAACTTATCCTTCTGAATCACTGACTGCTCAGCTTTCTCTGCTCCAAAGTAAACAACCCGAGCTTATCCAGCCTCTCTCCATAGCTGATATGCTCCATTCCAGGGAACATCCTGGTGAATCACCTCTGCACCCTCTCCAGTACAATCACATCCTTCCTGGAATGTGGTTCCCGGAACTACATACAGTACTCCATTTTGGCCGAACCAAAGCCCTGTATTGCTCTTATAATCTACACCTTGATTAGGAAATGCTACACCCAAGGGCCAATTCTTAACTAGTCCATTAACCTGTCCAGGAGAAAGTGAGGAATGCAGATGCTGGAGATCAGAGAGAAAAATATGTGTTGCTGGAAAAGCGCAGCAGGTCAGGCAGCATCAAAGGAGCAGCAAAATCCACGTTTTGGGCATAAGCCTTCTTCAGGAATCTGCCAGAAACATCGATTCTCCTGTTTCTTTGAAGCTGCCTGACCTGCTGTGCTTTTACAGCAACACATTTTTAAGCATTCACCTGTCCAGTCACATTCAGGGATGTGTGGAGAAGCACAATCTGAGCTTCCTAGTGTGCTGTCATTCATTGAGTCCTCCACTGCCTGGTTCCTTCTTCCAAAGTGCATCGCCTCATATTTATCAGGGTTACATTCCATCTGCCATTGATGTGCCAATCTGACCATTCCATCTGCATCTTCCTGTAACTTAAGGCCTTCCTCCACGCTGCGAACCACCCAGCCAATCTTTATGTCAAACATACACTTACTTATCACACCTCCCCCACTCTCCACCTAGCCCCCCTCCACATTCAGATCTATATTTTGTTATGAATAACACAAACAATAAGGGACACAGCACTGATCTCTGTGGTACACCAGGAGACACTGGTCTCCAGTCACACAAACAGCTTTCTCCCACCACCCTCTGTCTTCTGCTACTAAGACAATTTTCGTTGTAACTTGCCAAGTTATCCATCATATTGTGAGATTTTACTTTATTTTTCAGTTTCCCAGGTGGAAATTTGTCAAAGGCCTTCCTACAAAACTAAATAATCGACCTCCTCAAACTAATTCAATCAAATCCATAGGATGTGACTTCCTCCTGATAAAGTCATGATGATTATCCCTGAACAAACCTTGCGACTCTGATTGGAGTTCAATTTTCTCCTTTCCTATTTTCTCCAGTAGTTTCCTTAACAGTGATCTAATACTCGCTCGTATATAGTTCCCTGGTCTATCTCTCCCACTCTTACTGTGAAGTGGAATTGTATTAGCAGTTCTCTAGTTCTCTAGCACCTCCCCTATGGCCAGATTCTAATTGAGATATTCAGTCAGGGTCTTTCCTCCTTTGACCCTAACAGCCGCCTGTGATACAACTCATTCAGACACGGAGATTGGTCCAAATTTGGACAGAACAAAGCCTCAAATCCCTGCTCGTATTTTAAATCAATCTGTTCAAGAGCTCCCCAGTCCACCTTCTTGAATTCTGTACCTGCCTCCTCCTTCTCCCAAGTAAAATAGATGGGAAGGTCTCATGTAACAATCCATCAATGTTCTCCAGCTTGACACACAGATTGCCCCTTTGGTTTCTAATGGACACCAACTGTTTGCTGATTATTCTGTTCGACTTGTCCGTGTAGAATATCATGGGATTCTCCCTTATCTCGCCTACTTGTATTTCTTCATGTCCCTCTGTTATTCAGTCCTTTCGATGTTTCTAAGATGCACTACAATCAACTCTCATGTTTTGAAACTCGAGATTACAGGCTGAGGTTCCCCATCAGTCAATCTTGCCATTTTACGGATTAATCTGGATAATACCTTTTGCAGTTCCTCTGTAGTCAATATGTTCTTTCTTAGATTGGGACTCCGAACGATACACAATACTCTAAGGGTAGTCTCACCAATGCTCGATGCAACTGGTGCACGACATCCTCTATCTTCCAATTACATTCACATGAATGTAAATCTAATTTTTCCTTTCCCAGTGGCATATGTTTTTTTAGATTAGATTAGATTAGATTACAGTGTGGAAACAGGCCCTTCGGCCCAACAAGTCCACACCGACCCGCCGAAGCGAAACCCACCCATGCCCCTACATTTACCCCTTATCTAACACTACGGGCAATTTATTATGGCCAATTCACCTGACCCTGCACATCTTTGGACTGTGGGAGGAAACCGGAGCACCCGGAGGAAACCCACGCAGACACGGGGAGAACGTGCAAACTCCACACAGTCAGTCGCCTGAGGCGGGAATTGAACCCGGGTCTCTGGCGCTGTGAGGCAGCAGTGCTAACCACTGTGCCACCGTGCCGCCCACAATGTTCTTCCCAATACCTCTAGGTTCAACTTTTCTTATGAACTTACAGTGTGAGTTCTTTAGAAAAAAGCTCATGAATATCCAACTATACACTATCCAATGGTTCATCATTGCCCATGTCCACAAGAATCGTCTTCAAACCATTCCAAAAATATGTTTGCCACTTCTGGGTTTCCTTTCATCGGTACATTCTCACACTCCCCAGTTATGTTTTTTTCCTTCTCAATATCTAGTAGCATGTTCTTTGTAATCGAGTCGAACAGATACATGAATGCGGATGACAAGATAACTGGTCTGTAGTTCACCATTCTCCAAATTCATCCTTTCTTAAACTGTTGGATAATATTTATATCCTTTGCCTTATCCAGTTTGGCTGAATGACTTTCCGGAATGTGTCGGAAAATAAAGTGACAATCCGCGATGCACTCAACATGTCTATTGCTGCTTCCTCTGAAATTCTTGTATCAAGTACATCTCGTCTGTCAGATTTATAAATACTCAATCCAGATTTATTTTCAAAGATAGGTTCAACACTGATAAGAATGATCTTAGACTTTACTTACACAAGTCCCATGGTCACTTGGTATTTCTGGAAGAATATCTGGACATTCTTCCATGAAGATAGACGCAAAGAAACTGTTTCTTTTCCCTGCGATTTCTCTGTTCTCTGCAATAAATTATCCTGAACGCACACCAACTGTTCCACATTTGGCCTTGTTTTTTTTTCATACATTGATAGACGCTTTTTAGCACTCTTCATGTTTTTCTTTCGTTTGCACGCTTTTTCTTTTTCTGATTTTCTTCTCAGTTTCTTGATCATCCTTTGCTGGGTCCTACATTTCTCTGAACCCACTGGCTTACTGCAACACTTGGCATTTTTCTAAGCTGCCTCCTTTCATCTAATAGGTAGATGAAGGTGGGGTTGAAAGTGATCGTCGAGGGGAGGGTGGACCACATTGATCGGAAGGAAGGTGGACACATTGGAACGTTCAAAAGGGCGGTGCTGACTTGGAACGTTGGAGCGAGATAAGGTGGGATTTGGGGAAATGGGGAAATGGTGAGATCCACTATGATCCCCTGTGGTTGGAGGGTCCCAAGGCAGAAGTGGAGGCTTTCTTCCTCCAGGCTTCTGGTGGCTCTGGTTTGGTGATGGATCAGGCCCAGAGCCCTCATGTCCTTAGCAGAGTTGGTAGGGGAGTTAAAGTGCTCACCTACAAGGCGATGGAGATGTTCAATGTGGCTGTCCCAGAGATGTTCTCTGAAATGATCCACAAGTTGACCTCCTGCCTCGCCAATGTAGAGAAGACCACATTCGGTTTAATGGATGCAGTAGATGAGGCGTTCTGTCTCCCTTCATCACCTATTACTTTCAACCCACCTTCATCTACCTATCACAATCCCATCTACCTCCCCCCGCTGTACCCCCTTCTCATTTATCTCTCAGCCCCCTTGGCCCCGAAGTTTCATTCCTGATGAACGGCTTATGCCCGAAACATCGATTTATCTGCTCTTAGTATGCTGCCTGACTGTGCTTTTCCAGCACCACACTCTTCGACTCTTAAAGTCCAGCATCTGTAGTCCCCACTTTCTCCTCACACTTTCATGGCTGCATGACTCAGATTTATAACGGTTACTTCAAATAAAACAAAAACTGCCGTGAACTCAAACAGCATAAAAGAAAACCAATACATTGTGGTCACTGTTCCCAAAAGGTCCTTTCCAGCAAAAGTTTCAATTAGCTCTTCTGATCACTCAATACCAATTCCTAAATAACCTGATCTCGAGCTCGGTGCTCAACATAATGTTCACGCAAACCATCTCACACGTGGTCACGAAATCCATTTTTCCCAGCATCAGCATGCAATTGGGTTAACACAGTTTAGATATAATTTAAACAGTACATTTACTGAAGTATCCACAAATGTGTATATATAATTTCCTGTTTTATAACATGTCCAGCATTTGTATTACAGCTTTCACTTTGATATATAACTCCCATCAATGTTTGCTCCTCCTTGCTGTTTTTGCGCTCCACCTTACTAGATTCTGTGGAATCTGAGCGACGTGGGCTCTGGGGAGATTAATGGTGGATTTCATCTCGCCACATCATTTATAATCTTCTCAAACTTTAATTTCTCCAGATCTCCCATTATGCTGATGGTGTAGAGAAGGACAACTATCTTCCAACTATGCTCTATATTCCCCCAGAGAGCTGAGCCTGCTCTAACCTGGGTGGGAAACTTATAACAGGCTGGTAAAGTGTTGCTGATGCTGTACAGGGTCTTAGTGCGATCACATCTGGAGTAGTGTGAACAGATTTAATCTCTTCAATGAAGAAAGGATGTTGTTATATTGGAAGCAGCTCAGAGATGGTTCCCTCAACTGATTCCTGCAATGAAGGTGCTAACTTATTAGGAAAGGATGATCAGCTTGACCCAGTAGCCATTGGAGTTGACAAAAAGTAAGGATGATCTTATTTGAACATAGATGACAGAAGGAGTCAACAAGTGAAGCGAATTACACAGATAGTGGAGGAATCCATTCCGTTCTCCAGCCTGTTACACAGGAACAACAGGAGGATATTCAGGCCTTCGCATCTGTTACATCAAAACAGGACGAGGCTAGTCAGCCCCTGGAGCCTGATATACATTTACAGAAGGAGGCCAGTCAGCCTAATCGAGCCAATAACATTAGGCCATGCTGCACCAGTATCCTGTTAAACAGCAACAGGATCAGTCCATTCAGCCTCCTCAAGTCTGTAACATAGGAACTGGAAGAGGTCACACAGTGACAAGAGATTGTTACACTGGGATAACAGGAGGCCATTCAGACCCACCGAGCCTATTATAAGGGAATTGGATTAGGATAAAAACTATCTGAGACTTCTTTCATGAAAAAAGGAAGAGCTAATTTAGACACGTGGTTGTTGCATGGGAACAAGAGAAGACCAATCAATCCCTCGGGATACATGAGGAGACCGTTCAGTATATCCACCTGTTATGGAGAAGTATGAGAAGACCCATCAGCCCCTCAAAATGTTACCCAGCAACAGGAAGATTCCATAATCTCCCAATCCTCTAAAGCATCAACAGGAGGAGGTCATTCTGGCCTTGGAGATGGCAACATGGGAACACCAGAAAGACGTCAGCCCATCGAGTTTGTACACCAGCAGGATGATGAGTCCATTCAGCCACACATGGCTCTTACACAGCATTTGGAGCTGTGTAAAAACGTTTGCCCATTAAATAGGAATTCAATGAAAACGCAAAGGGTTTCGTAAGGGAAGAACTTATAATAATGGTATACATTAGGGACTAAAGTGTAACAATAAACTATTGTAATTTAAGGAAAATGGTTAGAGTCCATTGTTCAGGACATTTGCAAAGTTAAACCACAATTCGTCAGAGTCAACATGGTTTTACGAAGGCTAAATCGTGTTTGAATTGTTTGCTTGAGTTATTTGAAGATGTCACAAACAATATGGATTGTGGGAATCCTGGAGATGGAACATATCTGGTCTTCCTGAAGGCATCGGGTATGTCACTTCTCCAAAGACTAAGTGGTAAGATCAGACAACATGGGTTTAGGAGTAATTTATTAGCTTGGATGGAGGATTGGTTAACCAACAAAATGTAGTTTTGAAATGTGTAATTTTCTTTTGGCAAATGCAATTTGTGGGGTGCCATTGATTTCAGTTCTCATGCCTCAACCATTTGCGATCGATGGTATTACTGTACTCGGTTGATGGGATAGAAAATACGGTGCCACATTTTCAGATGACACTAGCATTGGTAGGAAATTAATTCGGAATGATGATGCAAGAGATTTAAAACTATATGGATACTTTGGATGAATGGGCCAACGTTTGGCAAGGAAAACTAAAGTGAATAAATATGGGCTATTCAAGTTGGCCAGTATAATAGAAAGGCAAATTATTATCTAAATGGAGAGAAAGTTCAAAGTGTTTAGGTGCAGAGGGATCTGGTGTCTGCTTGCATATCACAGAAAACCTGCATGCGGTTACTGCAAATAATGAGAAATGCAAGCATATTTTCAGTGTTTATTTATAAAAGCATAGAGTAGAAAGGTATTGAGTGTTGGTGCAGCTATGCAAGGCATTAGTGAGGCTGCAACTGGAGGACAGTTTGGGTGTCCTGCAGAATGAGGTATTTCCATTGGAGACAATTCAGAAGAGCTTCATTAGATTGATTCCATATTTGAAGTGTTTGTCTTATGAAGAGCAGTTTAGGTCTATACTCTCGAGTTTATAAGAATGAAAGGAGATCTCATTGAGGTCTGTAAAATGCTAAAAGTAATTGAATGTGTAGATGTGGAGTGGATTTTTTTCACGCAATCTACAACAAGAGACTAGGAGTTTTAGGTTGAAGAGATGGCAGGAAAGTGGAACTGAGGCCGTGTAGACATCAGCCTCATCGAGGGGTTGGATTCCTCAAAGATGCTCCTTGTTCTTATTTAACTCTTCTACTGTGTTGCACAGGAATGGGGGAGGACTGGGTATCATACAAGATGCAGGCTCTCAGGATAAATCAGTCTCACTCAGTTAGAGAGAACGTAACCAGTAAGGTCATACAGTGACCAGCGCTCTTTTCTCAACTATTTACAATCTATATTAATGATCAGGAGGATGGAACAGATATACAGATGCTGAGTTTGGTGATGTCGCTGTGGTCAGCAAGAGATTAAATTATCAAGAGAAGGTGGAGAGTCTGCAAATAGATTCAGAGAGGTAAAGGCAATAGATAATAGTTTGGAAGGTGGAATTTAAGATGATATAAACTGTCATTTCATTTACTGGAATAATAGAAAGCAATATGTTACTGAAATGGAGAGGGATTACATGACTTAATGATACTGTGTACTGGGGGGTTCACTCAGGTTCGTTCAGACATGGGAGGTTTTGCTCCATCGCTGATCGTCAGCTCCCAGACACTCCAAGTGACCCCATTGCTCTCCGTAAACATGGAATACTTTGATGTGGCTGATTGGCGATGGGGATGGTGTTTTGAAACGTGCACCAAGGGGACGTAAATTATCCAAGATATATTCAATTCTTTCTACGTGGAGACCCGATGACAATGGGAATGGCTGACTGCTTCTGAATGAAGAGGCCGTGACTGCTGCCAGGGCAGGGGGCATTTACCAACATGATGTACTGTGCATGGGCACGCTGTAACATTAATAGAGAAAGAGAGAGAGCTCCTTCAGTTCCTCTACCTCTCCCCATTGACATGGATACCCTGCAGATGGCATGTACACCCATCGGGAATCCCACTACACTGAATACACCCGGCAGCTCCCTGCTGAGGGAGAAACAGTGCTTCTCATCCATCATATATATCCTCCATCATCGAATGGTGACGTTGATGTTGAGATACTGGGAAATGATGGATATGTCACCTAGTCCTGCCTGGAAAGTTCTGGATCATAGAAGCTGAATGAAACAGTGACGCTAACAGCCACTGGCGGCAGCACCCTCCCCCTGATGTGAAGCTGCAGGTCGTGTTGAAGGAGGTGACAACGCTCTGTGATCAGCTCCTTGTTCAGTCATGGCCCCTCACACTCTGCTCCTGGGTCAAGTGGAGCTTGGGAAGCTGGTCCTGGAAAACCCGGAGTTGATAGAGCAGATCCCTTTCCCCCCACACACTCGCTGGGTGGTTTCAGAGCTTACCCTCTCTGCAGCCTCTGCTCCATTGGTTGTTCATGTTGCAGGCTCAGATGTTGTAACTACAGTCCCCATGCTCCATCCAGAGTTGGGTCGCCAAATCCTCAGGTCTTTCTGAATGTCTGAGGCAACTTACAGCACAACCTCCAGCAAACCATCCCCTGCCCCTCCACTAAATTTTCAATTACAGGAGCCAGTCAGAAACCCCTCGGTACAAGTGTTGTGAACCAGACCAGATCCCCGCAAAATATTGTAAGAAGGCCGCTTAGACCCAAACCTTTCCTTATTTAGAATATAGATGGGAAGTGTGCCTTACAGATATGTTGTGACTGGTCAAACCACTCGATATTAAGCAAAATATAATCTATTCAAATGCTTTAGTTAAAATACAATCAAAGAAAAGAACATTTCGGGATGGCTTATATGTTGGAACACTTGCACAAACAATAGATACGGTACCTTCTTGGTTTACACCGCTTGGCACAAAGATATATTCAAATACAGATCCTTACAGCAGTTTTCCAATCCAGGAGGAAACAACATCAACAGAGATCTCAGAGAGAAAAGCAGCTGGGGATCATGTATGAAAATTTCCAACCTTTTTGGGATCCCCAGCAGCTTCTGAATGCTGCAGCTAAAAACAAAATGAGAAACCCTGGTCTGGGAGAGCTGGCCACTGCCCTTCCATTGTTACCACAGTTTTAATGAAACCTAAAATCTCAGTTATTTTCTTAAAATGTTTTCAGACAGAAAGTCTGCACCTCCGCCTTTAAAACCTCTCTTCAAGAAAAAACCCAAGAGAAAATTACCTTTTTGCCGTGATAGTATCCTCACAATTCCATCTTTAAAACAATAATCCATCAATACACAAAGGTGGATTCATTTTAGACCTCCTAATCTTCCTCTATTAGTAGACTGAAATGCATATACATTACATTGACTGTGAGCATATAAATGTTCACAACTAGTTTCGATTTCAGGCATTTTATTCCTGCCAAGTCTCCACAACGTGTCAAAACGTAGGGTTTCTCGCCCTGTCACCGGTATAATTTCAAACTAAATGGCAGCAATAATAAGCTCAATCGAAACAGACGGGTAGTTTTCTCCCTAGACTCCTGCAAAAACTGTCGCGGGTCACGATCAGTGATAAAGGTTGGTCTCATGTATGTTATTCGCAATTTAAATGCTGAAATGTAGTAACACCAACACTAAACTCAAGGCATCCTTCCCCATTGTGAAATAAATGTGTTGATATTTCCACTGGACACTCCAAACACACGTTACATAATGGAACACTTCTCATCTCTCCAATAGTCCTTCTGAGCTCCTCATGTCTCAGCATAAAAGAGTTACATACTTCTGTACCTCTTAATGCTCTAACCTCTTTACCTGCTATTCCTGGCCTATGCCAGTTAATCTTACTCTCACAGGTATATGTTTTAAGAAGATGTCACACATTCTTCACAACCTCTCAAAGAAACCAATCTTTGATTTCTGAACCCAATCATCAGCAGCAGCCATTTCTCAGCTTGCCGTTTTAACTCTCTGCTCTTCCACACGACTTCTCACGGCTGCAGGAAGTGGATTGTTGAACTTCACCAAAATAAGAATCTCTCTAAGAGTGTCTTAGGTTTGCTCTGTTTTTAATACCCTTACCCACCTTTCAAAATTACTTTGTTTGATCCTTTCAAACTCAATGTGCGTTTTACCAGGGACCCTTTTTTAGATTCCTGAAACGCTGTCTGTCGGCTTCTGGCCCAAGCTCATATGCACTTCAGATGGCTTTCTTCACCACCCCATACTGGCCAGATACCTCCTCCGTTAGGGATGCAAATACCTATCAGCTTTGTTTGGATCAACTAAATCCACATGGTCACTGGGCACTGCATTTGTTTAGCCACTTTCTCAAATGAAATTCAAAAGGCTTCCCCATCCTTCTCATCAAATTTAGATAATGCCTGGATGCATTTAAACAGAACCCCATTAGACCACTGGTTACAATAGGGTTGTTCAACCTCACTATCCTCCTCATCCCGCCGACCGTCTGCCTTCATCTCCGCCTTCTATGTCAACTTTCCACTCTAACTGTTAACTTTTAAAGTTGAAACTCTCTGCTTTTCTTCTGTCCTTTTCTCTCTTCTTCTTCATTTCCTTTTTTTATTTCTACTTTTCATCATAATTCAAACTGTTTCAATTCCTTCTCATGTTCAAAGTGCCTCATTTGAAATTGAATTCCAGCCGTTTCCAAAGAGTCTGATGGCAGTTCTACCAAATGTAATTGCCGAGCTGTAGCTGTAAATATCTCTCATTTTCTCACAGACAAACGCAACCCCAACTCCAGCTTGTCTGTCAATTCCTACAGCTTTGCCTTCATTACCTTTTGTAAAACCGCCAACTTCACTTCCGCCACACCCAGTTAATGACTGAAAGAATCGTTATACACAAACCACTATGTAAACCAACCGAATTCACACCCACAACAAAAGACACTAACAGCTACCATACACGACCCTTGAACGCAGTAGTCTCCCGGTGCATAATCTCCAGTGTCTGCGTGACCTTATTCTGGATTCTCTGGTTTCCTCCCACAATTCAAAGATGTGCATGTCAGGTAAATTGGCAATGCTAAATTGTTCATAGTTTTCAGGGATGTGTGGGTTAGGAGCCTTAGTCGGGGAAAATGTGTAATAATAGGGTAAAGGAATGGGTCTGGGTAGGTTACTCCTCGGAGGGTCGGTGTGGACTTGTTGGGTCGAATGGTCTGTTTGCACACTGTAGGGATTGTAATTCTCAACCCAATTTGGTGTTATCGATTTAGAACCAGACAAGAGACCCGAGTTTGCAATAGACCAACCAGACTGCCTCAAACCATTTTAAGAGGGTAGGTTGGATGCCAAACCTTTCTTATTTTAAAGGTAGATGTGAAGTAGGTGTTCCAGATGTGATGTTACTAGTCAAACTACTCACCATTAAGAAAAACACAATGTATTTAAACACTCTCATGAAAATCCATTCAAAATGACGAAGAATTTAGAATAATTTAACTATTGGAAATCTTAGAGGAGAACGTGAGTTCTGCAGATGCTGGAGATCAGAGCTGAAAATGTGTTGCTGGAAAAGCGCAGCAGGTCAGGCAGCATCCAGGGAACAGGAGAATCGACGTTTTGGGCATAAGCCCTTCTTCAGGAGAAGACGGGCTTATGCCCGAAACGTCGATTCTCCTGTTCCCTGGATGCTGCCTGACCTGCTGTGCTTTTCCAGCAACACATTTTCAGTATTGGAAATCTTAACCGAATAATGGATACCATACCTTCTACAGACGAACTGTTCCAATATACTAATATCCCATAAACACACCCCTTGGCAAAAAGGTACATTCAGACATACATTCTTGCATACAGTTCTCCAATCCAGGAGGAATCAGTATCAAGTCAGGTGTCAGAGAGAGTAGCAGCTGGAGATACGTTACTAGGCCGTTGTTACTCCGATTTATTAAAAACCCTAAAAGCGTCGTAAGTTATTTACTTGAGCCGTTTTCAGTAGCCAGTTTGGCCTTTAAGATTTCTTATTGAAAAAAAAGGAGAAAATAACTTTTTTTTAAAAAATGACAGCATTGTCATACAATTTAGATGTCTGATCCTTTACTCTCGGGGCTTTCTCGTGCTACTGATCGCAAGGTCGCCCTGAGAGAGACAAATACAGGTACAGACGAAGTTGGAAGGATGTGTCTCATAACTTCTGAAACACCCCTGTCCATGGACCATCACATGGGACATACCGGGAAGTGAACAACAGCCTGACGCACACCTTTTCACTGTTTCTCAGCTTCACAATGATTGCACTCGATACACTAGGGAACCAAAAACAAAGATCAGGGAAAGATACAGATGAACAGAAAGATTCACATTAAACAGACAGTTAATTAACTGCAAAGATATTGTGGAAATATGGGGAGAAAGACAGGGCAGTGGGACTAACTGCAGAATTGAGATCTTCGACAGAAAACTTACAAGAATGAGAACATTGAATAAAGGCATTGTCGAATGCGAAACTCATTGTTTGAGAAGGAACGCACATGGAGGAAATTATTTTAAATAAGAACAACTGGCAGGCTTTTTCTTAATCGACAGAGAGAGAACGAGAGAAGTTTCATGGACAGATGAGATAAAGTGTTTGAGAATGTCAATAAAGGCATTGCCAGAGACAATAGCAATATACATCGGCATACACATGAATTACAGATGGATGGGAGTTTGGTGTGAATTCGAATCAGATTTGCTTCAGCAGGTTTGAAGCCGGAGCGTCAGCGGCACATTTTTGGCTTCCTTAAGCCTGTATTTCATAGCTTAAGGTTCAGACAGGGGATGGAATAAACCAGTGAGATATATTCTGGAGTGGTGAGTATTTCAAGTTAGAAATGGTCAGGATATGGTGTCATGAATCAGCTCATGGTCAAAGGGATCACCCACAGTTGTGACTTGTCTGCTTCAGCCGCAGATATTGGCCAGGGATGGGAGGGAAACAGTGGAAGGAAGTGGAGTTTGTAACCAGAACAGTAGAGAATGATCTCCATGCTGTTAATAATTCAATAACAAGAGCAATGATACAATAAATTGCAGTTCTCCGCTGAAACTGAGTAGGTCAACATAGAGACCCATGAGTAACAATGTCAGATCAGAGAGGGAGACAGTAATTGAACACATTCTTTGATGTAGTTAGCAGTAGTCTGTAGAGTGAATCTATGGATTGTGAGTTTCAACAGGAAGATAATAGGGCCAAGAAGTGTAGACTATATGAAAGAACAGTAATACACTCATAACTGGTTTATAGAAAGAAAAATCTGGACAGTGACACTTACCAGGAACACCGACGATAGCCAGGAAAGGATAATAAAAATATTGAATAATGAGAAGAACGTAATAGATTCGCAATGATAATGGCCACCAATTAAATGCAGAAAGATACCAAACATAAATGAATAAACTCCTGTCTATTGTTGGAACATGCCAGTCTAATATTCCCAGATTATGATACATTTTTGGGACATTCCAGTCTAATGTTCTCAGATTCTGATCCATTGTTGGAACATTCCAGGCTAATGTTCTCAGATTCAGATCTCTCCTCCCCCTCTCTCCAAATCTGCTGATCCCTATCAGTGATGGTCCCGCCCATGTTATGGGATAACACATTGAACGGCGCCCATTTATCATTTAAAGATGGAAACCCTCCACTGGAATTATTAGAATCCATGGAGATTGGCATTAATCACTGTCACTGAACAAACACTGGGAAACTGAGCAAAGGCTACGACAATGGATGAATGGACATCGCACAACAATCAACAGACAGGAGGGTTCCCTCCCAGTTGGGGAACACTTCAGTGGTCCAGGATATTCAACCTCGGACATTCTGGTGACCATCCTCCAAGGCGGACTTCAGGACAGGCAGCAGCGAAAAGTGGCCGAGCAGAGGCTGATAGCTAAGTTCGGTACACATAGAGAGGGCCTCAACTGGGACCTTGGGTTCATGTCACATTACAGGTGACCACCATTGCAATATACACACACACACAGACACTCCTATACACACACATACATACGGACACACATGTACGCAGACACACACACAGACACTCACACACACCCTTAGAGACACACACACTCCCACACTCACACGGCACTCTCTCAGAGATTTAGACCACTCTACATTCATGCACACACATATACACTCTCTCTCACTGATAGTCAAACCCCCCCCCCAGTCACGCACACACACTCCCACACTCACACATGCACCCCGTCACAGACTTAAGACACTCTACATCACTACACAAATATATACATTCTCTCTCACACTCACAACCCCCCAACCCAGACAGACACAGACACACATATACAAACCGACAAAGACCCACATGCCCACATATATTTTGTGGGGTGAATTTGTACTTGCAGAGTTACATGGTAGTTTGCTCAAAAACTGCATGAATTTATGTAAAACTCTGAGCTCAAAAACTGTATGGCTTCATGTAAAACTCTGTTATCTCACTTTTCAGATTAGAATCAATCTAAACATCATGGCATGGACAGAGAACACAGGGGGTAACACCTTCAATATATTGTCTAGCTAAAACTCACTGTTACAGCTAACCTGAGAATGCAACATTTTAAAAAAAAGTTTTGTGATTTACACATGAAAGAAGTAAAACTATTATGGTATTCGAGCAGATGAAAGACCCAACAGACAATCAAGGTATTTTTCAATGTATAATTTCAGTTACATCACATTGTAAATCTTTGCTATAAAATGTGTGCCTTAGAAGTGTGTCCTGCCCTATCATCTGATGAAGGAGCGGCGCTCCGAAAGCTAGTGTGCTTCCAATTAAACCTGTTGGACTATAACCTGGTGTTGTGTGACTTTTAACTTTGTCCATCCCAGTCCAACACCGGCATCTACAAATCATGACTGAGCTAACAGGCTCAATTAACCAGTTCCACGCATCACTTTTCATATAACTACAAAAGAGAACATTTACTGGGTTTGGATGTAATGGATAATAAAAATGGAATGGACCATAAATCTTTAAATCTTTTTTAAACTTGGATATGAGAGTATTAACAGAACACTGCAGGGGTCGATATATGTTCCACTCTGTTTATGAAAGAAGCAGTTATAAAATATCAGATCGTTTGCATAAAGAAAACCCGGGTGGGCAAGTTTCTAGATTCCTTATTGACCAGTGTGAGGCTACTCCTGGTTTTAAGTGCCCTGCTACCAAATCCTTTCATAATCTTGAGACAGCGCATTGGGACTGCTGCTCAGCAACAGGCCGAAGCAATTCTGTCCCTATGGGCCCCTTACAGAGGTATAATAGAAGGCCATTCAGCCCATATTAACCTGTTGCTACTTGAAAAGGTGGAAATCTAGAATATTGGCACATTTTGCCAACAAGGAGAAAGTGAGGACTGCAGATGCTGGAGATCAGAGCTGAAAGATGTGTTGCTGGAAAAGTGCAGCAGGTCACGCAGCATTCAAGGAGCAGGAGAATCGACGTTTCGTGCTTTTTCAGCAACACATTTTTCAGCACATTTTGCCAACAGAATCATTCAAAACAAAGAGATGTGCCACTGCAGCTGTATGAGGTGTTACTGAGTGGGCACCGGGAATAAATTGTGTTGGTTATGTTTCTGTAACTGAGAAGGGATGGACCTCCATCAGATATAGTTTAACGGTTGTTCGTCGTCCACGGGCTGCTGTCTCATTTAATGTCTCGGGTCTGTTACACAAAGGCAGAAGGAGACCATTCAACCTTTCCAGTATATTACAGAGGGCTACGATGAGCCCATTCAGCCTCTCGAGCCAGTTACAGAGGGGCAGGAAGTGTTTGTTTAACTTTCTGTTACGCATAAATATTAGTTTTAAATTAGTTGTGGAATAGGAAAGACCTGATGTAAACATTAAAGTTCTAACTTTGAACAAGGCCAATTTTGAAAGTGTTACGCGAGCCCTGTGAAAGGCTAATTGGAATACCCTATTCACAGGTAAAGGGATGGTTGTAAAATGCAAGGCCATCAAAACTTGGTTTCAGAGAGTCCAGAGTCAACGTGTTCCTATTAGTGAGAGGGGCAAGCTGGTGGGTGCAGGGAGTGCTGGATGGCTAGATATATTGATGCTCTGGTCAAGGTAAGGAAGGAGGCATATGTCAGGTAAACAGAGCTGAGATCAAGTAAATCCCGAGAGGTGTTTAAGGGCAGAAAGTGCATAGTCAATGCGGAAATCTGGCCAGAAAAATGTGGACATGAGATGGCTTTAGAAATAGGGTTAACGAGGCATTGAAGAAATTCTACGAACCATTTAATGATAAAGATTAACTAGGGGGAGAACAGGGCCCCTTAAAGATCAGTAAGACTACCGATGTGTGGAACCTCCCGAGATTGGAGGGATACGAAACAAACATTTCTCCTCAGTATTTAATGAGGAGGAGGTTACAAGAGCGAGAGAATGAATAAATATATAGTGATACATTGAAAGGTGTCTAAATTACAAGGGGATGTTTGACATTTTAAACACATAAAGCTGAACAAATCCCTGGGACCTGATCAGTTGTATCCCAAATGTTTGTGGGAAGCTCGGAAAGAGATTGGTCAGAATTTTGCTGATATATTTGTATCATTGATTTCCACAGGTGAGGTGTCAAAAGACTGGAGGGCTGCTAACATAGTGTCATTATTTAAAAAGTAAGGAAGAAAACAGGTAGCTATAGATCAGTGAGCCTGACGTCAGTGGTGACTAAATTGTTGGAGGGGATTTTGTTGGAAAGGATGTACATGCATTTGAAAAGACAAGGACTGAAGAGGGCTTTGTACATTGAAGATCACGTCTCACTGACTCGGTGAAATCTTTTGAGGAAGTGATGAAGATGTTTGATGAAGGCAGGCCAGTGGATGTTGTCTTTATGGAATTCAGTAAGATTACCAAAATGTTCTACGTGGTAGGCTGGTGAGCAAGGTTAGACTTCCTCGGATCCAGGGAGAACTCGCCATTTAGATCCAAACTTTTCTTTAATATTGCAGACAGGGCGTGACAGTGGACATTTGTTCATTAAACGTGGAGACCTGTGACCAGTGGCGTGCCGCAAAGATCAATAATGGGTCCACCGCATTTTGTCACTTGTACAAATCATTTGCATTTGAGTATATGAAGTATGGTCAGTAAGTGTGTAGATAATTCCAAATTTGGTGGTGTAGTCGACAGTGAAGAATGATCTCTCAGACTATAATGGGACCTTGTTTAGGTGAACTGAGGAGTGGCAGATAGAGTATATTTTAGTTACATGTGAGGTGTTGCATTTTGGCAGACAAATCAAGGCAAGACATATCGGTAGTGCCCTGTCGAAAGCTGCCAATGAAGGAGAACTCCATAGAAATTATCGAATCCCTAAAGTGAGGAAATAGGCTTATCGGCCCATCGAGGCCACACCGAACCTCTAAACAGTATCCTACTGGATAAACACCTGCCCTATCCATCTGAGCCTGCATTTCCCATGGCTAATCCACCTCCCCTACACATCCCTGGGTACGGTGCGCAATTTAGCATGGCCAATCTACCTTTACCTGCATATCCTTATACTGTCTGAGTAAAACATAGCACACGGAGGCAACTCACGCAGACACGAGGAGAATATTCAAACTCCACACAGCCAGTCATTCAAGGATGGAATTAAACCCAGGTCGCTGCCCTGTGAGGCAGCAAATCTAGACTAGTGGTGCAGGTTCTCTGTTCCTTAAAAGTGCAGTCACAGGTAGATAGCGCAGTGAAGAGTGCACTTGGTGATCTTCCCTTTAATGGTGCGTGCTTTGAATCGAAGCATTTGCATGACATGTTAAATCTGTACAGGACATTGGTTTGGCCATTTTTGTAATATTGCCTTTAATTCTGGTCACCCTGCTGTCGGAAAGGTGTTGTCAAACTTGACAGAGTGCAGAAGAGATTTCAAAGAATGTTGCAGGTGTTGGAGGGTCAGAGTTACAGTGAGAGTTTGAATAGGTTGGGACTATTTTCAAGTGTTGAGGTTGAGGGGGGACCTTAAAGGGGGTTTATAAAATCATGAATGGCATAGATAAGGTAAACAGTCAATGTCTTTTCCCAGGATAGACGAGTTCAAAATTAGAAGACAAAGGTTTAAGGTGAGAGGAGAAAGATTTAAAAAGGGACATGAGGGACAACATTTTCACACAGAGACTGCTGTGTGTACGGAATGAACAGCCAAAAGAGGTGGTGGAGGCAGGTACAGTTACACCATTTAAAAAGCATTTGGATGGATATATGCATGGGAAGTGTGTAGAGGGAGATGGGCCACCTGCTGGCAAGGGGGACGACATTGATTTAGGATATTTGGCGGTATGGATGACCAGACCGAACGATCTTTTTCCTTGCTGTACATCTCTGAGAGTCTATTCAGTGTATAACAGGGGAACAGGAGGAGGCTATTCAGCATTTGAATTCTGCCAATTGTTTGCTCAATTACTGAGAGTGAAATACAAAAATACAACATTCAGAATTTGATGGTGTTTAACAGAAAGGAGAAAGGCCTTTAGTCAAGAAAAGCTGTTAAGAATGTGAAGAGGCCATTCAGTCCCTCACCTCAAATCCACAGGAGCAGCAGGTGAGCATCAGCTATTGGAACCTGTTCCTCAGGAGCAGGAGGAGGACATGTATTTTCACAAACTTGTGATCAGGAGGGAATCATTCAACTGCTTGAAACTGGGACACAGGGACAGGAGACTCAACTGTTCGAGACGGACACAGGGACAGGAAGCAGTCACTCAACTGCTCAAAACTGGGGCACAGGGAAATCTGGAGGCTAGTGAGGCCCGAGGATCCTGTTACGCAGGAACAGGAGGACGTTACTCACTCCCCACCAGAATGGGACACTGGGAGAGAAGGAGAGTTTGCTTGGAACATACAGAAATATATGAATAAACTGCCCCAACATTCACTAAGACCACGGCTGATCTAATGGTGATTCCCACATTACATGTTACGGAGACTGTCCTCTCTGTAGCCTCTGCTCCAAATTTTGGTCATGTTGCCGACACAGATTCTGTAACAACAGTTACCATGACTCATCCAGAGAGATGGGTCGAACCGGATGAGTCAGGATTTGAAGAGTCCAATCACAAAAATTAAATCACAAAATAAAGGCATTGCCAGATGTTTAGTTCTCTCACATTCGCAATCCAACTCACATAACAAGACCATCCATTACATATTCAGGATGGAGAACTGTGTAGATCCGGCTAGTGTCTGCTAAATGCACCCCAGCTATGTCCAGAGTGAAACTCTGTGCAGCCCACACCAATGCTGGATCTATAATCCTGGGCTAAATGTCCAGCGTGGGGAGCTGTGCAGTCCGCACTGGTTCATTCATACATAACCCCAGGCTGTTGCATTGTTCGGTAACACTGTATTAGATCGCAGCTCTGTGAGCGGAAACTTACAGCCAATGTTGGAACAGACAGGATGTGCAGTTCCCATCCATTTACAGCTCCATATCTCCACCGTGCCTTGAACAAGGGGTGCTGTGAATGTAAAAAGTCACTGCGAGGAAGAGATGTAAATGGAAACAATTTAAATACCAATAGTTCTGATTAAGGCAAGTATCACTCTAGTATTTAAAGATGAAGTAACTGAGATAATATCTAATTAGATTTTGTAAATGATGCGAACAAGTAAGAGTGGGATGGTAATGTTATAGTGGTTGTACTATACGCCTTCAATTAATCAATGGGAATTAGAAGAACAAATATGCAGGGAGACTGCCGAGACTTGCAGGAGCAATAGGGTTGTCACAATAGGTGATTTTAATTATCCTAACATAGACGGGGACTTCCAGAGGGTTAAGAACTTAGATAGGACGTAATTTGTTAAGTGTGTTCAGGAAAGTTTCCACAAGCAATATATAGAGTATCCTATTCGGGAAGGGACAAACTCGACCTACTGTTGGGAAATAGGGATGGATAGGTGACGGAGGTAAAGTGGGGGAGCATTTTGGGAAAAGTGACCAGAGCACTATTAATGTTAAAATAGGTATGGTAGGGAGAAAATTGGTCCACAGATTCAAGTTTTAAATTGGAGCAAGGCGTATTTTGTTGGAATTAGGCAGGGGATTGCAGGGCTTGATTGGAGTAGTGTGTTTCCAGGTAAAAGGATCCCGGGAAAGTGGGAAAGCTTCAAAAGTAAGATAGCTCGAGTTCAAGGTCGATATGTTCCTGTGAGGGTGAAGGGAAAGTGAGGCTGGAAGAGAGAACCCTGGATGACAAGAGATATTGAGGCTCTGACCAGAAAAAAAAAGAGGCATCGCTCAGGCACAGGCAGCTGGGACCAAGGGAATCCCTGGAGGAACACAATGGTTACAGGAGTATACTGAAGAAGGAAAGCAGCAAGGCAATAAGGGGGTATGAGATAGCCTTGGCTGAGAAGATTAGGGTGAATCCAAATTCAGTATAATCAAGAAAAGGAACAACTAGAGAGCGATAGGACGCTTCAAAATCCAAAATGGGCATGCATGTGTAAAACCTCGAGAGATGAGTGAGGTCCTCAATTCCCCCTCTGCGTTTATCATGAAGAAAGACAGGAAGACCTGTGACCTTTGGGAAGTTAGTTGCGATATCTTGGTACAGTCTATATCACAATAGAGGTGCTGTTTGACATATTAGAATGCACAAAGTCAGTTAAATCTCTTGATCCTGACCAAATGCAACAAAGAGCACTGCATGGGGCGAGAGAAGATAGCTCAGGGGCAAGGTCCCGGAAGACTGGGCAGTAGCAAATGTTGTGCCCTTATTCAGAAGGGCTGCAAAGAAAAGCCTGGGAAATATAGACCAGTAAGCTTCACATCTGTTTCCGAAACCACTTGAGAAGGTGTGGAGATATAAGATATGCATGCATTTGGAAAGACGGAGTTTGACTTGCAGCAGTTCGCATAGCTTTGTGCGTGGCAGATTATGCCTTACAAATTTTGATAGAGTTTTTATGAGAAAGTGACCAGAAAGGTTGACGAGAGCAGGGTGGTGGACATTGTCTATATGGAGTTCAGTAAGGCCTTTGATAAGTTTCCACATGGTAGGCCGCTCTAGAAGGTTAGATCGAATGGACTCCAAGGTAAACTGGCAAATTAGCGATACAATTGGCTTGACATTATGAAGCAACTGGCTATGGTGGAGGTATGCTTGTCGGATTGGAGGCCTGTTACCAGTGGAGTGCCTAAGGGGTCGGTGCTGGGCCCCTTGCTGTTTGTTATCTATATCAATGATTTCGACCAGACTGCACAACGCAACGTTAGTGACTTTGCAGGTAATATTAAATTAGGAGACATCATTTACAGTGAGGAACGTTATCACAAGTTGCAGCAGTACCTTGACAAGCTGGGGAAGTGTGCTGAGAAATAGCAAATGGAGTTTAATATAGATAAGTGTGACGTCTTGCATTTTGGAAAGTCAAATCCATGTTGGAGTTTAATGACGAATGATAGTGCCTTAAGGTGTGTAAGTGGAACAAAATGACATTGGCGACCAGGTGCACGGTTGTCTGAAATTTGAGTCGCAGATATATAGGACAGAGAAGAAGGCTGTTGGCACACTGGTCTTCATCAGGGCATTGAGTATACAAGTTGGGACGTTATGTTGCAGTTGTACAGGATGTTGGTAAGGCTGCAGTTGGAGTATTGTGTTCAGTTTTGTTCACCTTGCCCTAGAAAGGATACTATTGAACAAGAAAGAATGTTGAAGAAATTTACAAAGATGTTTCCTGGGCTAAAGGCTCTAAGTTATAGACAGAGGTTGAACAGTTTAGGACTAATTTCTTTACAGCGTAGGAAAGTGAGAGGGTTCTTATAGAAGTGTAACTCTTATAAAATCATGAGAGGCGTGCATGTGGTGAATACTTCAAAATTTTATTCCCAAGATTGGGGAATCGAGGACTAGAGGACACCCATTAATGTTTGGAAAGGATTAAAAATATTAAAGGGAAACTGAGGGGTAACCTTTTTTTACGCAGAGTATGGTATGCATATGGACTGAGCTGTCAATGGAAGTGGATGTGGTGGATACAATTACAACATTGAAAAGGCATTTGGGCAAATACACAGATAGGAAAGGTTTAGAGGGATACAGAACAAGGGCAGGGAAATGGGGTGAGTCTGGATGGACATTTTGATTAGCATGGACCAGCTGGGCCAAATGATCAGTCATACTTGCAGTCTTGTGCAATATGACTGTAAATTAGTGTGTTTTGGGTGGAGACAGGGTGGGGGGGGGGGGGGTGGTGCACTGAAAAAAATATCATGGAAGGATATGTTCACAGATTTCGGAATGATGAAATGAAGACATTTCGATGGTATCATGCAACACGGGTCAGTATTTCGAAGAATTATGAGTGAAAGAGATATTGCTGTGAGTTCAGGCGAAGAAGAGTTTTGGATGAGCATTTGTTCTCCAGCTTTGTAACTGGGAGCGAGGACAGCATAATCTTCGCCTCACTGTGCTGAATCACACAACTAAAAACTGTTTCAGTGCCATTCTCATTGAGTGTGACAGAGGGGTTGTCTGCACAAGGCCGAGCTAGTTTCCTGGTGCTACCAAACCCATCTCACTAACTATACATTCCACTCCATAGTTTCCCTCTGATACCATACCAGCCCGATCTCCCACCCATCATGACTGGAGGTATTCACAGTCGCCCGGATGCCCCTGGATATTCCGTGATCCCTGACACTGGAGCCATCTTTAAAAGGCCAATGTGCACATGGTTGCACTTTCGCAGTTTGGAGCTGCCTTGCACAGTTTCCACAAGCATGGCAAGCTAAGGGGAAATTACACCACGGTTTGTCGACAGCAGCACGGAGGACCTGGTGGATGGGCTAGTACAAAAGGGGACCATTCTCTTCCCAGAGGGGGCCACACTACCGGACCTCCCGAGCATGGTCTGAGCTCACCACCCAGCTCAGAGCAGTTTCTGGGGTATGAAGAAATGTCCAGCAAAACAGGACAAGCATCAATAACATTCCCCACTCTGTCAGGATAAGGGTCACCGTATTCTTTCTGCTCCCTCACACTCACTGTATATTTGTTATAGCAGCGACCCCCGAACAAGGCTCTTGCTCCACCACTCTCACTACTGCATGCAGCACTTTCCCTCTCTTTCTCTCTTGCCTTTCTAATGCCCCCCCCCCCCCCCACATAGTTATAGAATATTCTGGGGAATGCCAATAATGGAATATTCCAGATATTGTTCCAACTAATTCCCAGTTTCAGGAAAACGGCTGTGCCCCAGTGTGTAACACGTAAGAGGATGGAGTAGAGTTGTACGTTTTTCAAATCACACACAATTAAAATCCATCATGAGGCCATTCAGTACTTCAAATATGCTCCAACGTTCAATACATTCGGGGGTGATCTGATGGTTTTCCCAGCTCCATGTTAGAGGAACTTTCAGTCATTCAACCCCCATATTCCTGTTACCCAGCAGACGATTCTCAGACATTTTTTACCCCGGGTTTCTTCGAGCATGTGTTCAGAAGGCATTTCCCATGGCGAAGAACTCTCCTTACAACATATTTCATCTGCTTTATAAATTCATGCAACAGTCAGCAGGCTTTCCACAGACCAATCAAAAACATGCACTTATTTTATGGTTGTCGATATCCAATCACAATTAGTCATTCTGGTTATTTCACTTGTCTGACCTTACGGTGTTCAGACAAAGACAGCTTCCAAACACTTGTCTCATTATAAAATACAATCGCTAGCAGAGAACTTTTTTTTTAAATCTCAAATATGCCTTTTACATTGTCATGAAAGATTCTAATGCCCTTTTTCTGTGACTGATTCTGTGTGCAACAGTTATACAGTCTCCCACTCAGTTGGCTGGATGGTTGGTTTGTGATGCAGAGGCAGGACACCGGCGCAGGTTCAATTCCCCACACTGACAAAGGGTACCATGAAGGGGACGCTCTCTCAACCTCACCCCATCACCCGTGTGGTGACCTTCAAAGTAAACCACCATGAGTGGTCTCTCTAATGAGAGTTATTTGGGACTCTAATCTATCAATGTTAGCATTTTTCTATTGAAAAAGATAGTTTTATTATTATATTAAACCATTAACAAAACAACTCAAATAATTGAACAAAATTACACCCATGTGCATGTATATACGAAATAAGTTAAAGTCTCGAAACGGACACAAGCAAAACAAAAACAAACAATAAATAATAAATAAGTAATATGGCTCAGCAGAACGAAATGATAGCTCTCGTTCTTCGAGAGTATTAACTGATACACATTCATACGTTCATAATTCTTCACATGTAATTCATTAGACAATATCGTCATGGCTATATAAAAGCCTTTTTTAGAGTGGCAGAGAAGCCTATATCGCGGTAATCCAAAAAGGGTTGCCATATCTTATATCGGCTTTTCGGTGCAACATACTGGTGAGAAAGTCCAAAGGTATATTCTCCATGACGAGCTTACAACGACCCAACAGACCCGGGTTTTTTCACACATCCAACATCACAGGATATTTTTCCTACCACAGGAAGTATGGTGGGGGGGGGGGGGGGGGAGATATTAAACGAGTATTGTGCATCAGTTTTACTGTGGAAAACGATATGGAAGATATGAAATGTAGGGAAATAAATGGTGACACCTTGCAAAATGTCCATATTACAGAGGCGGAAGTGCTGATGATCTTGAAACGGATAAAGGTGGATAAATCCACAGGACCTGATCAGGTGTACCCTAGAACTATGTGGGAAGCTACAGAAGTGATTGCTGGGCCTCTTGCTGAGATATCTGTAATATGGATAGTCACAGGTGAAGTGCCAGAAGACAGGTGGTTGGCAAACGTGGTGCCACTCGTTAAGAAGAGTGGTAAGGACAAGCCAGGGAACTATAGACCAGTGAGCCTGACGTTGGTGGTGGGCAGGTTATTGGAGGGAATCCTGAGGGACAGAATGTGCATGTATTTGGAAAGGCAAGGACTGATTATGGATAGTCAACATAGCTTTGTGCATGAGCAATCATGTCTCACAAACTTGATTGAGATTTTTGAGGAAGTAAAATAGAGGATTGATGAGGGCAGAGGGATGGATGTGATCTATATGGACTTCAGTAAGGGTTTTGATAAGGTTCCCCATGGGAGACTGAATGGCATGGTTAGATCTCATGGAATACAGGGAGAAGCCGCCATTTGGATACAGAACTGGCTGAAAGATAGAAGACAGAGGGTGGTGGTGGAGGGTTGTTTTTCAGACTGGAGGCTTGTGACTAGTGCAGTGCAACAAGGATCGGTGCTGGATTCACTTCTTTTTGTCATTGACATAAATTATTTGAATGTGAGCATAAGTGGTACAGTTAGTAAGTTTGCCGATGACACCAAAATTGGAGCTGTAGTGGAGAGCGAAGAGGGTCACCTCAGCTATTTACCATCTATATCAATGATCTAGAGGAGTGGAACAAATATACTGTAACTAAGTTTGCCAATGGAACTAAGATAAGCAGGAAAATAAATAATCAATGG
Source organism: Chiloscyllium plagiosum (assembly GCF_037043375.1). Lineage (NCBI taxonomy): Eukaryota > Metazoa > Chordata > Chondrichthyes > Orectolobiformes > Hemiscylliidae > Chiloscyllium > Chiloscyllium plagiosum. Next base: position 56,168,155 of record NW_028270178.1, read on the forward strand.
AAGTTGGAGAGTATGTAAATGGATATGGACAAGTTAGTCGATGGATAAAAGTTTGGCAGGTGGGATTTAACGTCATATATAACCTGTCATTTTCTTCCAGGAAGAACGGCAGGCAGTATGTTACTGAAATACAGAGGGATTACAGGACTTAGTGACACCGTGTGTACTGGAGGGTTCGCTCTGAGCCGTTCAGACATGGCATGTGTTGCTCCATCACCCTGATGGTCTGCTGCCTGATGTTCCCAGCGGGCCTATTGTTCTCATCCACCATACATAAGGCTGAGGAGGCAAGGGTTAGACAGTGCTCTAGAAGGTTGCAAGATAACCAGGGTGGAACTGAAGAATGAACTCAGGAGAGATAAAATTGTACATGATAAAGGCTTGGCGGGTAGAATTAAGGTAAAACCTAAGATGTTCTACACTTATGTCAGGAACAGGAGGATGGCGAGAGTAGGGCTGATCAGTGATAGTGGAGGGAACTTGCGCCAGGAGTCGGAGGAGGTGGGGAGCTTCTTAATGAATGTTTGCTTCAGTATTCACTAATGCGAGGGACCTTGACGTTTCTGAGGACAGCATGAAACAGGCGGATATGCTAGAACAGGAGGATGTGTTGAAAAGTTTGAGAAACACACGGATAGATAAATTTATTTGGCTAAACAGGATATGCCCGAGGATACTATAGGAAGCTGCGCATTTTGCGATGATCTTTGCATCCTCACTGTTCACTGGAGTCGTGGCAGATTACAGGAGGCTGGCAAAAGTTATTCCCTGGTTCAAGAAAGGGAATAGAGATAATCCTGGGAATTATTGGCCAACCAGTCTTACACCAGTAACGGGCAAAGTATTGGAGAGGATTTGAGAGACAGGATTTATGAATACTTGGAAAATTATAAATGATTAGAGACAGTCAACATGGCTTTGTGAGGAGCAGGTCATGCCTCATAGATCTTATTGAATTCCTTAAGGATGTGACAAAACACGTTGATGAATTAGAGCAGTGGATGTGGTATATATGAATTTTAACAAGGCGTTTGATAAAGTTATCCACGGTAAGTTCATTCACAAGATAAGGAGGCATGGCTTACAGGGAGGTCTGGATGTCTGGATGCCGAATTGGCTGGCCCACAGAAGACAGAAGTTGGTGGTAGATGGAACAGATGCAGCCTGGAGCTTAGTGACTAACTTGGTGATCTGTTCAGGGACCTCTGCTCTTTGTGTTTTTTTTTAATAAGAGAGTTGGATGACGAATTGGAAGGGTGGGTTCATTGTTTCGCCGATGTCACGAACTTTGGTGGAGTTGGTGGTTCGTATGGAGGGCTGTTGTAGCTTGCAACAGGGCATTGACAGAACTGAGCTGATGAGTGACAGATTGAGATAAATCTGGAATAGCGGGATCTTCGGGTCCATGTCTATAGATCCTCAAAGTTGCCATCCAGGTTGATGCTGTTGTTTAGAAGGCTTATGATGTGTTGGCTTTCACAGCCGGGAGCTCAGTTTCAGAGCTGTGAGGTTATGCTGCAGCTCTATAATCCCACAGTTTAACCCACTGTGATGAAGGTGAGTGCTGTTCTGCATTGAGAGCTTGCAAGTACTTGTTATATGACTAGCTAGTATTTTCAAAGTGTACTGGACTGAAACTATGCAACATCTGGCTGTGAAACAGATATATTGAGATGTGGTTGCTCTTTTGACAACTATTCGAATTTAAACAATCAAGTTGAAATTATGACCCACTATACTATACCCAATCGATTTTAAATTTATTGTTTTGCCAACATTAAATCAAGGAGATGAGCTGATGTTGAGGGAATAAAGAGGCACGTATTTTGGCAGTTAGACCGAGAGTAAACTGACAGCGTGAGAGTATGCCATGAACAACATTCTCTGTACAAGATTCATTTTTTGGACGAAAAACCCTTGCATTAAAAGACAGAACATGACCCAGGGAGATATTCAGTGGAAAGAAGGAGGGCATTGGAGACTACAGCCACTGTCTGGTTTATGTAATTTTAATACAGTTTTTTTTTTAAATTGGAAGAGTATATTGTTAAAGGTGGAGGAAGATAACAAACAGTTCAGAGAAAGGGAAGATTTGAGTTGGGAATAACTGTGTTGTTCAATGTTCATTTTTAGAATTAAGGAATACATTGATATTATTTCCTGTTAAGTAGTGGAATTTGCGAGCTCTCTGTCACTCGACTTTAACGGATTCTGAGCGAGGTGAGCTTTTCTGAGTATTTGGTTTCATTAACAGAAGGGTTCATCGCCGTGTCATAACACCACACTTGTAATACCGTGTTCTAGTCACCTCATTAAAGGAAAGAGGTGGAAGATATAGAGAGGATGTAGAGAATTACCTATGGAACAGCAGAAACTTTGACACAAGCCGCACAGAGTGAGTGAAATACTGAGAAAGTCACCACGTGAAAAAATAAACACTGGCAGATTCCCGATGTCGATGTAAACGTCAGTGTGGCACTGGGTGTAGTGCGTCTGTATTGATGACTGGGTATCTGTGTGTGCGTGTGCATCTGTGTTCATCTCTGTGTGTCTCTGCATGTCTGTATTTGCCTCTGTGCGTATCTGCGTGTCTGTATTTGTGTCTGTGTGCAGCTGCATGTCTGTATTCTTCTCTGTGTGTTTCCAACTGTCTATATTCACCTCGATGTGTATCGGCGTGTCTGTATTCATCTCTGTGTGCATCTGTGTGTCTCTATTCGTCTCTGTGTGTATCTGCCTATCTCTGTGTGTATCCATTCGTCTCTTTTTGTCCCTGTATATCGGTTTATCTGTGTTCAACTCTATGTGTATACGTGTATCTGTATTCGTCTCTGTTGGTATCTCTGTGACTTTATTCATCTCTGTGTGTAACTGCGTGTCTATATTTGTCTTTCTGTGTATCTGTGTCTCTGTATTCGTCTCTATGTGCATCTGTGTCTGCATTTATCTCTGAATCTGTGTGTCTGTATTCATCTCTATGTGTATCTGCGTGCCTGTATTCATCTGTGTGTGTCATTAATTCGTCTCTGTGTGTATCTGCGAGTCTCGATGTGTACCTGCGCGTCTGTGTTTGTCTCTATGTGTATCTGTGTGTCTGTTTTCATTTCTGTGTGCATTTGTATGTCTGTATTCTTCTCTGTGGGCATCTGTGTGACTCTATTCGTCTCTGTGTGTATCTGCATGTCTGTATTCATCTTGCGTGTGTCTGTGTGTCTCTATCCATCTCTCTATCGATCTGCATGTTTCTGTGTGTAACTTCGTGTCTGCATCCGTCTCTGTTTGCATCTGTGTGCCTACATTCACGTCTGTATCTGCGTGTGTGTATTCGTCTCTATGTCTATCTGCATGCCTGTATTCATATCTGTATCTGCATGTCTGTGTCGTCTCTGTCTATCTGCACGCCTGTATTCATGTGTGAGTATCTGTGCGTCTGTATTCGTCTCTGTGTGTACCTGCGGGTCTGTGTTTGTTTCTGTGTGCATCTGTGTGTCTGTGTTCATCTCTGTGTGTATCCATGTGTCTGTATTCATCCCTATGGGCATCTGTGTGAGTCTATTCGTTTTTGTGTGTATCTACGTGTCTATATTTGCCTCTGTGTGTATCTGCGTGTCTGTATTCATCTCTGCATCTGCGTGTCTGTATCCGTCTCTATGTGTATCTGCGTGCCTGTATTAATCTCTGTTGTGTATCTGCCTATCTGTGTTTGTCTCTGTGTGCCTGTATTTGTTTCTGTGTGTCGTTGCACATCTGTATTCGTCTCTCTGTGCGCCTGTGCACCTGTATTCATATCTGTGTCTCTGTATTTGTCTCTTTGTGTATTTGCGTGTCTGTTTTCATCTCTGCATTTTGTCTGCGTGCCTGTAATCGTCTCTGTGTGTATCTGTGTGTCCATGTGCACAAAGGATCTGTCAGCATCTCTGGTGTTTAAAGTGATGCAATGTCCCCCTCTGCTGGCCTTCACACTCCTCTGCGTTGACAGCACCGCAGGGTGACAACCATCAGGGAATTCAGTCTGGGAGGGAGGGGGAGGGAGGCAGCTCATAGCGCCATCCAAACTGACAGAACCATCTGCACACGCACACACACAGTTTTGTATATGGAGGATTGTAATCGTACTGAGGACCCTTAGAGTGGAGAATGTTCATGTAAAGTTATGTCTATGGTCGCTCTGCAATGTGGAAGTGATTTATCTTTGAAGATTATTCATGACACAGAGTGCACAAATTAAAGAATATTTCCACCGCAAATGCATCCAAGCAAGGTTGACGGAACCATTTGTAAGTCAATGCAATGAATATATTGCACGTTCACTATCTTGAAATGTTTTACAATATACTCCTACAAATTGTAAATGAAAAAAGATTGAAAAGTCCTGAACCTGACTCAGTGGTGGTGATAATATCTCAGGAACTATATCGCTAGGTATCAGACGAAACTGCTCTGTGCTTCCAAAGACGTTATTTGAAAAACCAAACAGCCATGCAATGAGAGAGATTGACAGTATTTGATGTTCACTGAAAGAAACAAAATAAAATTGACACTAGTGCAAAGACATGGGGAGGCGAGCAGAGGGTGGCATTGTGTAACTACAAACTTAACAGGTACAGACGTAGAGGTGTGGGGGGTGGTGAGGGGTTGATCTCAATTTCAATGGATTTACCCCCAAAAAACGGCAAGACCTCGTCTCACAGAGATACACACAAACATACACAGACATGTTAAACACACAACACATATACATACAGATATGGACACACAACAACAAACACACACACACACTCATGCACACAGTTTCTTTAAGATAAATTGAATAAGCTTTTCATTAATTCGGGAATCAATGATCATTGGTGAAGGCAGGAGAATGTAGGTGAGAAACATTTCAGCTTTAACCCAATGGCACAGCAGATCCAATGGACGAAGTGGCCTGATTCTGTTCCATTTTCCCATTTTCAGGAGAGAGTCGCTTTCAAAGGTTGAATTTGAATGCAGATTACAGGGTTAAAGGTAGGATTCTTGGCAGTGTGGAGGAACAAAGGGATCGTGGGTTCCACGTCTATAGATTCCTCAAAGTTGCCAAAGCCCTCAAGGTGATAGGGCTGTTAAGAATGTGTATGATGTGTTGGCTTTCATAAGCTGGGGGGTTGAGTTAAGAGCTGCGAGGTTATGCTGCAGCTCCATAGAGGCCTGATTAGACCACACTTGGAATATTGTGTTGAGTTCTGTTCGCCCCATTAAAGTAAGGATGTGGAAGCTTTAGAGAGGGTGAAGACGGGAGTTCCCAGCACGTTGCCTGCCCTGTAGGACATGTCTTATGAAGAAGGTTTGAGGGAGCTTTAGCTTTTCTCATTAGAGTAAAGAAGAATGAACAGTGACTTGACAGAGGTGTGCAAGATGATGAGCGGCACAGATAGAATGGATAAGTAGAGTCTTTTTCAGAGGGTGAAATGGCAAAAATGAGGAAAACATAATTTTAATGTGATTGGAGGAAGGTTTTGGGGAGATGTCAGAGGCAGGTTGTTTACACAGGTGCATAGAATGCACTGCCAGCAGTGGTAGTAGAATCAGCTACATTAGAGATATTCAAGTAACTCTTGGATAGGCACATAGATGATATTAGGATGAAGGCTCTGCAGTTTAGTTTAATCTTACAGTAGGATAAAAGGTCGACACACCATTGAGGGCTGAAGGGCTCTTACTGTGCTGTACTGTTCAATGTCCACAGTTCTATTTTCTTGAACTCTTGTGAAAATATTGTACCTGGAATTCCTTTAACTTCAGTGGAAGTTAATCTGGTCAGTATTTGATTGTCGAGGGTTAATGGAAATTTGGGGAGGTTTGAGGGGCGGAATGGTCTATATCTGTTCGCAACCGTTGTGCCAAAAGAATGATGATTGGTTTGAGGGGAACTCATTTTGAAATAAGGGCATTCCTATTTCAGACTGGGAAAGGGATGTTCCTTTCTCTTTAGGATTGTGTGGTCTGTGTTCTTCTCATGCCCAAGGAGCAGTGAAGACTGGGTTAATGAAAACATTCAAGGAGGAGTTATATAGATCGTTGATGAACAAGAGAATCAATGCTTATTGGGAACAGACAGGAAAGGGATGCTTAGTTACAATCACATCAACAACGTCCATTCTGAATTGTGCAGCAAGCTCGAGGGGCTGAATGGCCACCTGCTGCTCTTGTTTCATGTGTTGTTCACTCACTCAACCCCACAATGCTGTTACAGAAGGTGAGGAAGATCGCATTCAGCCATTCAGGATCGATTTAATGAGACATGAGGAGACCTTTCTGCCCCTCTAAGGATTTACAAAGGAATAGAATGAAGCTCTTCAGCCATTTCAGTACATTACCCAGCACAAGAGGAGGTCACACATACTTTCTAGGTTGCTACACAGGAACAGGGGAGTCCTGGGTAACTACCAGAAAATAGATAGTCGGGAGAAATGTTTACTTTCGGGTTGGAAATCTTTAACTTGGTGAAGTGCCTTAGAGATCAGAGCAACATCAAAAGCTATGTAGAATCTGTCAATGATTTGCGTGTGGGAACTGATTGGATGGAACTCAATTGGCTCAACGACTAAGATAGTCATTCGATAAGATGTCAAATTGAGGCAGCGAGTCTGTAATGTGAAATAGACAGGGAAGGTTAGTGTGCAAATCTTCAGCAGAAACAGGATAACAAGGGCTACTGAAGTTTGTGCTGTGGCAGAAGGGTAAAACAACAGTAAACTAATTAAAAGAAGAGAGATCACAAAACTCAGTTGTTCAAAGGCATTTGTTCACCCTGGTACATACATCACACGGGGTTAGTATGCAGATGCAGCAAGTAATTAGGAAGGTATATTGAATGATTGCTTCATGCAAAGGCTATCAGGATGTTTTACTGCATCTGTACAGGGGATTTTTGAGTCAACATCTGATGTATTGTGGGCTGTGATTCCATAAACCCAAAAATAAATATACTCAATCGCTTTAGAAGATTTGCAAAGATGTTTCACTGTACTTGCTATTGGAAAGAAGGCATTATTCTGTCATACTGCACGGAAACAGACCCTTTGGTGCACCATGTCCATGCTGACCACGTGTCCTAAATTAATCAAGTTCCATTTGCCAGTACTTGGCCCATATCCCATAAAACCTTCGTGTTCACTCAAATGGCTTCATTCAAATGGCTTTAAATACTGTAGCTGTCCCAGCCTCCAACGTTTCCTCTGGAAGTTCATTCCATACACTCTGTGAAAAGTTCCAATTTTGTCCCTTGTAAATCTTTCTCCCCTCACCTTCAATCTATGTGCTCTAGTTTTTGGACTGCCCTAAACAAAAGAAAATACACACAATGTGGTGAAGATTATTTGGAATCAAATGATTACAAAGTCTACAAATTCCAGCACGGATAACTAATAACAGCAAATGGGAGGAGAGGGTGAAATATAATATTATGCTTCTTAATCGTGTAAAAGAATATGGAAAGCGATTTTTAGATATATAACAAGGTCGACAGGGAGTAAAAAACAAACAAAGGACTGTTGGAAAATGAGGCTTGAGTAGTTATGGGAAGCAATGGAATGGCAGAGGAATTGAATAGAAACCTTACATCAGTCTTCACGGTGGAAGACACCAGCAAAATGCCAGAACGTCAAGACAGTCAGGGTATAGAGGTGAGTATACTGACCTCAGTAAGGTGAAGGTGCTGGGGAAGGTGAAGTTGAATCAATCAGCGAGACCAGTTGGACAACAGCACGTAGTTCTAAAGAGATAGCGAAGGGAATTGTGGAGGCATTGCTGATGATCTTTCAGGAAACTTTGGAGTGATGGAGGACTGGTAAATGTAACCTCCCCGTTTAAGGAGAGAGGGACACAGAAGACAGGAAATTATAGAAGGACTTATTGGATCTTGGGGTTTATGCATAGATGTGTGCAGTATAAAAACAAGGAAGTTGTGAAGTATATTGGAAATGGTGTGATTAAGCTACAGCATAACAAGAGTTACGTTAACAATGTCTTGCGAATATCAAAGGTGAAAGTACGGTTAAAACAAAGGAAATCAGTTCTAAGCAGACAGGAGCATTAGTGACAAAAAGACTATTTCCTAGATCCTGCAGTGAGAATGTTGAGATAAGCTTGTCAGTAAACAGACAACAAGGAATGCATAAAAAGCACAATAAAATTTGTTGCTGATAAGTTCTCAACGTGCAACTATGTAGCCAATACATATGATATACGAATGGGAAGATGGACAGCTTTGGTCAGGTCAGGGAAGGGGACATGGGTAAGGCTGTGGGTAGAGAAATTTGAAGCCAGTGAAATCAATATTGAGACCATTGATCTGTAAGTTCTCCAGCTGAAATATCAAGTTGTGTTCCCCAGTTTCTGTTTGGCTTCACTCTGCAAGTGGTGGAGGCCAAATATGGACCTGCTGCTGGATGAGCAAGGGGAGGGGAGTGATTGAAATGGATGGCAACTGGAATGCTGAGTTTGTTAAAGCGTGCAGAGAGCAGATGTTCCATGAATATGTCCCTGAGTCTCCCTTTTGTGTCCACAACATAGAGGAGACCACGTTGGGAGTTGGAGACGAGCTCGGTGGGTCAGGATCAGGCTCTGTGTGGAATATTAGTGCTCTGCACGAAACAAACAACTCGACCATTCGGGTTTCCATTCATTTTAATTTCCACTCCCACTCGCCCGGCGACATGCCCATCCTTAGCCTGTCCACTGTCAGAGGAACACCACCTGAGAGTTTACCTTTGAAGCTGATAGCCCAATGGCCTCAATATTGACTGAAGCCGCTTCAATCGCCCTCCACCCACAGCCTTATCCCATATCCCTTTTCCCTGACCAGACACACCTGTATCTGCTCCATCCTTCCCACTGACCAATCACAGTAACCTCATACCTGCATGTGCCTACCAACACCATACCTACCCGCCACCCTTCCATATCCCATCACTCCATTTCTGGGCTCCCCTCCCCCTCATCAGTCTTGACGAAAGGTCCTAGATCAAAATAGTGCCTTTGCTGCTCCTCTGATTCTGTCTGGTCTGCTGTGTTTATCCAGCTCCATGTTTATTAACTCTGGCCTCCCGCACCTCTAGTACTTTCTCTCTCCAAGCTGTGGAACTAGGAGGTCCACATATAAGAAGAAATAAAGTTGGACATTTGAAAAGATCGCGGACACATTCGTTATTTCATAACAACCCAATACACACCTTCCAGATGAAGCAGCATTTCACTTGTACTCTTTCAATCCAGTCTCCTGTCACTGCTGCTCACAATGCAGTCTCCTTGACATTGGGGAGACCAAACAGAAACTCTTTTGAGGACCACTCCCACTCTGTCTGTGGGAATAACCCTAACCTTCTCATTGCTTCCCATTTCAATAAACTACCTTACTGTCATGCTAACATTTCAGTCCTGGGCTGCTGTAATGCTCTAACTCAACCTCGAGTAACACCTCACTTTAGACCTTGGTACGTTCTATCTTGAAGGAGTTTTTATTCAATTCCATACTTCCACAGCCTGACCGCATTATGGCTGTTCTCCATTCTTCACACATTCTTTCTCCTGGTCTCCCAATGAACTTGTCCTGTTTGTGAATCGTTTGTCTTGCACTTAATTAAGGAACCCATTCCCACCCCCTTCACAATATAATTAATACTTATTTTACATTTGATTCTCTTTTACCAGAAATAAAAGTCAATTTGTCAGTGGCATTGTTTCTCCACACCATCTTGTTTCCCGTCACCCCTCCTCTACCTCCGCCAATGGAGTTAAAAGCCCATTTTCCAATCCTTTAATGTTCTGAAGAGGAGTCACACTGGACTTGAAATGCTAACTGTGTTTCTCTCTCTCCGCAGATGCTGCTAGATCTGCTGTGTTTCTCCAGAAATGAAAAAAGCACATTTTCAATTAAACAAATAACTTTGGATACTTGAAATCTGAAACGAGAACAAAAAAAAATGAGGCTTGAAGAATGGTCAGTACACCCAAATGATTAAGTCTGCTTTCACTCCACTGATGCTGCCAGACCTGATTTTCACCACGTTTCAAAGACATGTGTCAACGTGGCTCAAACGCCCTGTTCAACCTGGAGCGCATATACCGGGAAGTGAAAGATAACACAAGGTGCACAATTTCCGTATCTCTGAAATGACGTAAAGGTGGCATCACTGAAACTACAGAGTTCTTACTGTTAGTCAGGGAGAGAAACGAGGGACACGCATTCACTCTAAACACAGAAGGTAGCACATACTGGAAAGGTAAGAATTCAGATGATTATTTTAAAGAGTGTTGGGCTATGAGACAAATTGTAAATGTGACACCATGGAGAGACCCTCAGTAGAATGAGAATATAAAATTGGAAGTGTGCCACGTCAGAAACCAGAGTAGGCCATGGAGTACATGGCTGATCGGTGAGTGGGACTTGGTGTGAACTGGCGGCAGAACTGTATTGGAGATATTGCAGCTCAAACTGCGTGTTCCATGTGATGCTGTAGACCACAACAGCAACAGAAGCAAAATTATCTTCAACCATAATCTGTAACTTTTTACCTGGGATTATCCCTCAGTCTACCATTACTAATAAGCGAAGCTATGCTTCAGCGACGAGTGTGGTGAACATGCCAGGGCAGAACTATGTGTATCTAAAACTGATGGCAAACCATAAAGCTAACACACTTGACTGTTTACATTCCAAACAGCAGAACTACCATCCGATAGGGAGGGCAGAATGATAGCAAGACCAACAGACCAGTTCGAAGCTCTACAGTCCTGCCAGATCCAGTCGTTAATGGATTAAACAACTCACTGCAGGACAGGACCCAACACATGTCCCCGTCCTTAATAATGGAACAGCCCTGCACATCAGTGCAAAAGACAAGCATGTAGTTGTCTGCGACATACTCAGCCAGAAGTAATGAGTCAATGATCTACCTCACCTCGTCAGGATGCCCACAGAATTACAGATGGCAGTTTTCAAACAATCGACTCGCTCTATGTGACATGAAGAAACATCTGAAAACAGTAGATATGACAAAGGCAATGTACAACAAGCCGTGTCCCTGGGGAAGCTGTTTCATTCCAGTTCCAACTCTGAAATCTATATGGCAATATGGAAAATTACTCAACTATAACAAGTCCCTTAAGAGGAGAATAATTACAGTGTGACCAACATCACCCCCTCAATTCCATATTGACAGTCAACTTGTTGGGAGTTCTTTTTGACAGAGTTGTCAAGCAGCACAGAAATAAACTGCTCAGTGTGGTCTGCGACAGGTTACTATGTGGAGATGGAAATATCACTGGATTTCTAATTCAGACCAGGATAATGCTCTGGCAGCTGGTGGAAGTTAATAACAATTAATAAAATATCGAGATCTAAAATCTTGAGTCAGTAATAATGACCTTGAAGCCAATGTCAATTATAAGCACCAATTTGCTTCCCCAATGTACTTTCAGGAAGTGAATCTCCCGTGTTTTCTTGGTCTGGCCTAAAAGTGACTCCAGACACACAGACATGTGATATACTCTTCAATAGTTTCTGAGATGGCCAAACAAAAGACTCAATTGTATCAAACTGCTCCGAAGTCTTAAAGGATAAAACCGGTCAGAACACCCGGCATCAGCTTCTGCATCAGAAAAGGGAAAGACAGGCCTGTCAACACTGCAGAGACCTCCTTCCTAACATCTGAGCGCTTGTGACAACATTGGCAATGCTTATCCACAGACTACATAGAAACCTTTGGAAAGGAGTACGTCATTCAACACAGTGAGCCTCCCACGTTCTCATCATTGCCGAGAATCTCCTCAATGCATTTCTCCTACAGCAGACTGAGATATATTGCAATTAATTCCGTCAACCAAATGTTTGAGGTGTTTGCGAATAGCTGAGACCCAAGGACATAATCCTGAGATACTCCACGAGCCTTCATCTCCAACAAAAGGATCATTTTATTCCTGTTTTTCCGGTCCAAGTGCTCCTTTGCTGACCTGCTTTCCTTTTCATATTTTCTCCTCCACTTTTCTTTTTGTAATTTACTGACCTAAAGCTGGACCCAGCGTTTGGAACTCATGCTAAGGTCAATGCAGAAGAGAGTGAGTCCTTACTTACCTTTCCGGAGCAAGCACATGACCTGGAATTGGCAGCTGCAACATCAGCAGAGTCAACGTGAGTGAGATAGGGCCCAGCAGTAAAAGGTGATGCCTGAAGATTGGAGACATGTTGTTGGTTGGGTCCTGCACTGGTTGTGGTGAAGCGGATAGTGGAAGACCATGATGGTAACATCGATGAGGTGGGCCCAGCAGTAAGAGACATGTCTTTGACATTGGAATGGCCTGGCAGAGGAGACAATGAGCTGGTGTTGGAGGAGTATCTGCCCAGTGGCAAAGATGGTGCCTGAGGATCAGAAACTTCGATGTTGCTGGGGTCTGGTGTAGATGGGGATGAAGCTGTCATGAAGGGGTTGGGTTGCAAAGTTGGTCGACGATGAGGAGCTGTCTCACAACCCATAAAGTCTCTTCAGGCTGTATCCTCTGTATATTCCACTGTCTTCAATTATTCAAAATGGCACCACTTTGTGGCAACAAGCGAAAGCATTTCACTGTATTTTATTGTATTTATCCTGGAAAATACACCTGGTCATAAAATCAAAATCAAAAACTTTTACTCACTCTTTCCTGCCAGCTGTCCCATTCTGTAACCATGTCCAAATATTTGCCACAATCCCATGAGATTTGATTTTCCACACTGGGTTTGGGACTTCAGCAAAAATCTTTCTGGAAATCCCCCTTGTAATCTCATCCTTGTGAATCATCTCTCACTCAGCCTTCTCTGCTCCAAAGTAAACAACCCGAGCTTATCCAGCCTCTCTCCATAGTTGATATGCTCCATCCCAGGGAGCATCCCGGTGAATCTCCTCTGCACCCCTCCACTACAATCACATCCTTCTCCCTAACCTTGCCTGGTAACACTTCTCCATGCCCCTGTGTCAGTCCGTCTCTCTGTGTGAATTTTCTAAGCTTCACTGCGATCTCATTTCATTTTGGCAATCACCGGAGAGCACAAACTGAATTTCTCCATCAGGTAATCTTGCCTCTAATATGGTTGGCATGAAAGTAATTGTTTAACTACTCTGCCATTTCCAAGTTCTCTGCAAGAAATTATCTTGTGCGGATATTCCCCCTTGCACACGTGTCCTTGCCTTCACTTTCCCATCAAGTATCGAGAGAAGCGTTTGGTCATCCCAATGTTTCTTTTTAGTTTGCATTCTTTTTTTATTATTTCATTATCAGTTCATTGGTCCTCAAATGTCTCTGAATCGATGGCTTACAACAATATCTGACTATTTCCTGAGCTGCTTCCTTTGATCTAATGCAATCGTTAACTTATTTTGTTAACTATTGTTAAGTCACCTCGCCCCTTTGCTGTTTGAACTGTGGTGGACATGTGCATATTGTACATTTTAAGATGTTTATTTAAACAACAACCATTGCCTGTCTACCAGTAAATCTTTTTCATGTACTTCTCCAATTCACTGAATCTAATTTTAGTCTCATACTTTCGTGAATTGCATACTCAGGTTTATAACCACAGTTTCAAAAATAACTGGTATGCATTCAGACGTCATATAAAATTCAATATATTATAAATACTATTTCCGAAACCTCCTTTTCAGCAGGGTTTTCAATTAGCTCTTCTGATCACATAATATCATTTTCAAAACAGCCTCACTTCTACCTCAGTACTCAACATACTGTTAAAGGAAACCATCTCAAATACGCAATGAAATCCATGGAGACATTCAGCCCGTTGAGCGTATAAACCAGGAACTGAGCGAATCCATTCAGACACTCATGCCTATTACACAGCAATTGGAGCAGATCTTTTAAAGATTTGTACCTGTTTCAGAGAAACACGTGAAAGGGAACGTAGAGGGTACAGAAAAGTTAGGAATTATGATAATCATCTTCACTTGTCAATAAAAGGTTGTGAGCAAACTGTTGGGAATTAAGGGAAATTGTGAGACTCCATTATTAATAAATTAACAACAGCGGATTTGCAAAGTAAAACCAGAATACATCGGAATCAGCATTTTTTAAGCATTTGTTTGCTCAAATTAATTAAAGATGTGACATTCAATGTTAGACAATAGGTATCCCGGAGGAGTGAAGTACCTGCACTTTGAAAAGGCATTGATTAAACGTTGCACAAAATATTAAGCTGTAAAATAAGAAGTCATGGGTTTGGGAGAAGGTCATTCGCCTGGATAGAGGGCTGGTGAGCCAACAAAATGCAAAGAGATAGAATAGTTGTTTCGTTAGTAGTTGGCAACTTTTGGGGTTCCATAGAGTTCAGACCGCAGGATCTGACAATTTAACATCCACAGCCACATTTTTAGCTGACACTAAAACAAGTGGAAAAGTAGGTTGATGTAATGAAAATGTAGAACATTTACAAATGGGCATGAACAGTTTAGATGAATGTGCCAACATCTGGAAGCAAAAACTTAACGAGGATATTCCCCAGAGGAATCCAACATGTTATAGAAATGGACAGCAACTTCAGAGTGCTTACTTGCAGAGGCATCAGTGTGTCCTTGTGCAGACCACAGGAAACTCACATGCAGGTACAGCAGGGAATGGGAAAAGCATTTGCATTTTCAGCATTTACTTAGAAAAGTATAGAGTATAAATAGAGGGAAGAATTACTGCAACTCTGCACAGTATTAGTGAGACGGTAACTGACGTACTGTGTTCAGATTTGTTGTCCTGATTGCAGGAGTGATGTTGTTTCAACGAAGGCAGTTCAGAACACGTTCATTAGATTGATTCCATAGATGAATTTGTCTTTTGAAGCAAGTTCGAGCAGTTCAGGCCGATGCACTCCAGGTTTAGAAGAATGAGAGGAGACCTCATTGAGGCCTGAAGGATGTTAAAGGTAATTGACAATGTCGGTATGGAGTGGATGTTTCATCATCTGGGGCAAACTAGAACAAGAGATCATGGTTTTAGGATTAGGCAGAGCATATTTAAAATAGGGGTGAGGAGAAGTAACTTCTCTCAAAGGGTTGTGCATCTGTGTAGTTCACTGTCCCAGCGTGCAGGGGATGCTGGGACGTTGAGTAAATTAAGGGATATGGAGAGCAGGCAGGGAAATGGAACTGAGCCGGCGATGACATCAGTCATGATTGTATTCAATGGCGGACAATGCTTGAGAGGCTGTATAGTTCCTCTTTCTTATTCAGCCCTTCGACTGTGCTCCACAGGAACGGGGGAGGACTGGTCATCTATCAGGAAGCAGGCACTCTGGATAAATCAGTCTTAATAAGTTTGACAGAAAGTAACCAGTGGAGTCACACAGTGACCAGTGCTGAGTCCTTAACTGTTTACAATCGATATCAGTGATCAGGATGATAGAACAGATGTACTGCTACAAAGTTTAGTGATGACACTCAGGTAAGCAAGACATTAAATTATCAAGAGAATGTGGAGAATCTGCAAATTGATATGGACAGGTAAAGTCAATGAATAATACTTTCCCAAGTGGAATATAATGGAATGTATAACCTGCCAGCTTTTTCAGGAAGAATAGAAGGCAGTATGCTACTGAAATGGAGAGGGATTACTCAACATAGAGATACAGTGTGTTCTGGAGGGTTTACTCCAACCCATTCAGACATGGAAAGTGTTGCTCCATCTCCCTGATGGTCTGCTCCCTGACATTTCCAATGGTCCTATTGCTCTCAGTACACACGGGATATTTTGATGTGGTTGGTTGGCGGTGGGGAGTGGTGAGGGGGAGGATGTTTTGAGCAGTGTATCAAGGGCCGAGAGACTATCCTTTCTTTCCGAATGGAGACCCAAAGATGATGGGAATGGCTGACTGCTTCTGAATGAGGATGCAGTGGCACCTGCCTGGACAGTGAGTATTCACCAACAGGATGCCCTGTGCATGGGCACACTGTAACATTAATGAAGTGAGAGTTTCTTCATTTCCTCCAGATCTCCCCATTATCATGAGGAGCCCACAGAGCCATGTCCATCATCGGGAATCCTGCTATACTGAGAAAACATGGATACACCTGGCAGCTCTCTGCTCAGAGAGAAAACAGTCACCTCATCCACAATATATATCCTCCGTCACCAAATGGTGGCATTGATGTTGAGATTAGATGACTTACAGTGTGGAAACAGGCCCTTCGGCCCAACAAGTCCACACCGACCCGCCGAAGAGCAACCCACCCAGACCCAGTCCCCTACATTTGCCCCTTCACCTAACATTACGGGCAATTTAGAACATAGATAGAACATAGAATATAGAACAGTACAGCACAGAACAGGCCCTTCAGCCCACGATATTGTGCCTACCACTGATCCTCATGTATGCACCCTCAAATCTCTGTGACAATATGCATGTCCAGGAGTCTCTTAAATGTCCCCAATGACCCTGCCTCCACAACTGCTGCTGGCAACGCATTCCATGCTCTCACAACTCTCTGTGTAAAGAACACGCCTCTGACATCCCCTCTATACTTTCCTCCAACCAGCTATGACCCCTCGTGTTAGTTATTTCTGCCCTGGGAAATAGTCTCTGTCTATCGACTCCATCTATGCCTCTCATTATCTTGTATACCTCAATTAGGTCCCCTCTTATCCTCCTTTTCTCCAATGAGAAAAGTCCGAGCTCAGTCAACCTCTCTTCATAAGATAAGCCCTCCAATACAGGCAGCATCCTGGTAAACCTCCTCTGAACCCGCTCCAAAGCATCCACATCTTTCTTATAATAGGGCGACCAGAACTTGACGCAGTATTCCAAGTGCAGTCTAACCAAAGTTTTTTAGAGCTGCAACAATATCTCATGACTCTTAAACTTAATACCCCTGTTAATGAAAGCCAAAACACCATATGCTTTCTTAACAACCCTGGCCACTTGGGTGGCCATTTTAAGGGATCGATGTACCTGCACACCAACATCCCTCTGTTCCTCCACACTGCCAAGAATCCTATCCTTAATCCTGTACTCAACTTTCAAATGTGACCTTCCAAAATGCATCACCTCGCATTTATCCAGGTTGAATTCCATCGCCCACCCCCCCAGCCCATCTCTAATCCTGTCAGTGTCCCGCTGCAGCCTAGAACAGTCCTCTATACTATCAACGACACCTCCAACCTTTGTGTCATCTGCAAACTTGCTGACCCATCCTTCAATCCCCTCATCCAAGTAATTAATAAAAATTACAAACAATGAAGGCCCAAGAACAGAGTCCTGTGGAACACCACTCACCACAGACTTCCAGGCAGAATTATTTTCCTTCTACTACCACTCGTTGTCTTCTGTTGGCCCGCCAATTCTGTATCCAGACAGCTATGTTCCCCTGAATCCCATTCCTCCTGACCTTCTGAATGAGCCTACCATGGGGAACCTTATCAAATGCCTTGCTGAAGTCCACATACACCACATCCACAGCTCGACCCTCATCAACATTTCTAGTCACATCCTCAAAGAACTCGATAAGGTTTGTGAGGCATGACCTGATCCTCACAAAGTCGTGTTGACTGCATTTAATCAAGCCATGCTCTTCCAGAGGGTCATAAATCCTATCCCTCAGAATCCTTTCTAACACCTTGCAGACGACAGACGTGGGACTTCCTGGTCTGTAATTGCCGGGGATTTCCCTATTTCCTTTCTTGAAGAGAGGAATTACATTTGCCTATCTGCAGTCCTCAGGTACGACTCCAGTGGAGAGCGAGGATGAAACGACCTTCGCAAGTGGCGAAACAATTGCATTTCTCGTTTCCCAAAGCAGCCGAGGACAAATCTGGTTCGGGCCTGGCGACTTGTCAATCTTAATGTTTGACAAAATTTTCAGCATATCAGCTTCCTCTATCTCTATCCATTTCAGGATGCACACCTGCTCTTCAAAGGTTTCATTCACTACAAAGTTCGTTACTTTCGTAAAGACAGAAGCAAAAAAACTCATTTAGGGCTTCCCCTACCTCCTCAGACTCCACACACAAATTCCCGATGCTATCCCTGATCGGCCCTACACTTTCTTTGACCATTCTCTTATTTCTCACATAAGCGTAAAATGCCTTTGTCTTCTCCCTAATCCGTTCTGCCAAGCCTTTCTCGTGCCCCCTCCTGGCTCTCCTCATACATTTTAAGCTCCTTCCTCGCCTGCCTGTAATCCTGTACAGCTGGACTTGACCCTAGCTACCTCCACCTTATGTAAGCTACCCTTTTCCTTTTGAACATAAGCTCCACCGCTCCCGTCATCCAAGGTTCCTTTATCTTACCACTTCTTGCCTGTCTCAGAGGGGCATATTTATTCATCACTTGCAACAACTGTTCCTTAAACAGTCTCCACATGTCTATAGTGCCTTTACCATGGAACAATTGATCCAATCCATGCTTCCTAACTCATGTATAATCGCATCATAGTTTCCTCTTCTCCAATTAAATATCCTCCCATTTTGCCTAATCCTCTCCTTCTCCATAGCTATGTAGAATGTGAGGCATTTGCGGTCACTGTCACCAAAATGCTCTCCCACCACAAGATCTGATACCTGCCCCGTCTTGTTTCCGAGCACTAAGTCCAGAATGGCCTCTCCCCTCATCGGCCTGTCAACGAACTGTTAGGAAACCTTCCTGAACACACCTGACAAAAACAGCTCCATTCAAATTTTCTGCTTGAAGGAGGTTCCAATCAATATTGGGAAAGTTATAAAGTCACCCATTACAACAACCCTACTACGTCCACACTTTTCCAAAATCTGCCGACCTATGCTTTCTTCCATCTCCCTGCTGCTATTGGGGAGGGGCTGTACTAAACCCCTAAAGAGGTGACTGCACCCTTGCTGTTCCTAATTTCCACCCATACCGACTCGGTAGCAGATCTTCCTCGACAATGGAAGGTTCTGTAGCTGTGATACCCTCTCTGATTAGTAGTGCAACACCCCCTCCTCTTTCCCCCCCTCCCTATTCTTTTTAAACGCTCTAAACCCTGGAATATTCAGCAACCATTCCTGCCCCTGAGAAACCCATGTCTCTGTTATGGCCACAACATCATAGCCCCAGGTGCTGATCCATGCTCTAACTTCATCACTTTTATTCCTGATACTCCTTGCGTTAAAGCAAACACACTTTAACTGATACCTTGGTTCCTTGCCAGGAAACTCCTTCCCACTAGCTGGTCTACCTCTTGCTATTGCCTCATCTGCATCAACTCTCACCTCCGGTATACATCTCAGGTTCCCACCCCCCTGCCATTCTAGTTTAAACCCTCTCGAACTACGCGAGCAAACCTTCCACGCAGAACATTGATCCCCTTCCAGTTCAGATGCAACCCGTCCTTCTTGTGCAGGTCCCACCTTCCCCAGAAGGCATCCCAATTACCAACGTATCTGAAGCCCTCCCTCCTACACCAGCTGCGCAGCCACGTATTACGCTGCGCCCGCAGGTGAAATTAGGTGAATTTAGCGTGGCCAATTCACCTAACCTGCACATTTTTGGACTGTGGGAGGAAACCGAAGCTAACGGAGTGAACCCACGCAGACAGGGGGAGAATGTGCAAACTCCACGCAGGCGGGAATTGAACCCGTGTCTCTAGCACTGTGAGGCAGCAGTGCTAACCTCTGTGCCACCGTGGTGTCAGGAGACGATGCATATGTAACCCACTTCGGCCTGGAAAGTTCCTGATCATAGAAGCTGAATGAAACAGTGACCCTGACAGTCACTGGCAGCACAGTCCTGCCCCTGGTGTGAAGCTGAAGATCGTGTTCAAGGAGGTGATACCGCTCTGTGACGAGCTCCTTGTTCAGTCAGGGTCCCCTCATACTCTGCTCCCGGGTTTAAGTGCAGCTTGGCAAGCTGTTTCTGGAAAACCCGGGGTGGATCCAGCAGATCCCTTTCCCCAGACACACTCACTCCGTGGTTTCAGAGCACTCCTCTCTGCAGCCTCTGCTCCATTTGTTGATCATGTTCCAGACCCAGATGCTGTAACTACAGTCCCCGTGCTCCATCCAGTGTTGGGTCACCAAATCCTCAGGTCTCCATGAATGTCTGAGGTAGCTCACAGCACAACCTCCAGAAAGCCATCCCCAGCACCTCCACTAACTTTTCAATAGCAGGAGACAATCAGAAGCCCCTCAGCCACAAGTGTTATGGACCTGACCAGGCCCCGTCAAAATATTTGAAGTAGGCAGCCTAGACCCCAACTTTTCCTTATTTTAAATGTAGATGTTAACTGCGTGTTGCAGATGTGTTGCAATTGGTCAACCCACTCAACGTAAAACAAAATGCAATCCATTCACACGCTCCAATTAAGACACAATCAAAGAGAAGAACAATTTGGGATAGCTTCTCTACTGGAACACCTATGCTACCATTAGATACAATGCCTTCTACTAATTAACTGCGCTAATACAGGAACATCCCATAAACACACCCCTTGGCAAAAAGGTAAATTCAAACACAGAATCTTATGTGCAGTTCGCAATCCAGGCGGAAGCAACTTTAAGTGAGTTTCAGAGAGAATAGCAGCTGGGGATCATGCATTGAAACTTCCAACCCTTCTGGGATCCCAAGCAGCTTCTGAATGCTGCAGCAAAAACAAAACTAGTAAACATGGCCACTACCCTTCCATTGTTTCCAATGCTTTAATAAAACCTAAACGCCTTCTCAATTATTTACTTAAGCTGTTTTCAGTTGACAGTTCGGCATCTCTGCCTTAAAGACCTCTCTTCAAAAAAAAAACACAAGAGAAAATAACCTTTTTAAAGTGAAAAAAAAACATCAATACACACAGATGGCATCATGTAAACCCTTTATTCTTATTGTTCCAGTAGACTGCAATACATATATATTACATTGACACTCAGTGTGCTAACATTCACAACTCTATTCTATTTCAGTCAGTTTACTTCTGCGACTGAACGCCTCTGTTTTTCTTCATCCAAGTTTTGACAACTTGTCAG
This sequence comes from Chiloscyllium plagiosum, assembly GCF_037043375.1. NCBI lineage: Eukaryota > Metazoa > Chordata > Chondrichthyes > Orectolobiformes > Hemiscylliidae > Chiloscyllium > Chiloscyllium plagiosum. The sequence goes on from NW_028270178.1 coordinate 56,189,128, forward strand.
CAAGTACGGGCTCTCGTCCGGTCACCTGTATAACTTCCAAATTGAATGGCAACAATAATAACTTCTATCTGAACGGACTGGAAGTATTCTCCCTAAATTTGTCCAAAATCGTTCGGGCGTTATGATCAGTATATATATTTGTCTTGACACAGTATTGGCAACTTAGATGCTGAAATGTTGTAACATCCACACCAAACTCAAGGCCTCCTTCCCAATTGTGAAATATTTTACAATTGATGGGGTCACCGGACACTCCAAGCAAATTTACATAATGGAGCACTTCTCATCTCTAACATAGTCCTTCTCAATGACATATCTCCTCATGTCTCAGCTTAAAGGATTTACATATTCCTGTATGTCTTCATGCTGTAACCTCTTTACCTGCTAATCCTGGCCTATGCCACTAAATCTTACACACAGGTATATATTTTAAGATCTTGCACATTCTCCTCAAGCCCTCCCAAAAGCCAAACTTTGATTTATGGACCAACTGATGATCATCAGCCATTTCAGATTCGAATCGTGCCATTTCAACTCTCCGCTCTTCCCCACGCATTCTCACGACTGCAGGAAGTGAACTTTTGAACTCCTCCAAAGTATGAGTCTGTCTAAGAGTGTCATAGGTTGCTCTGTTTTTAATACCCTGACTCACCTTTCAAAATTACATTGGTTAATCCTTTCAAACTCAATGTACGTTTAACCAGGGACACAATTTTGCATTCTAATTCACTGTCAGTGGGCTTTTGGCACAAGTTTATATGCCCTCCAAAAGTCTTTCTTCACCTTGTCATACTCTCCAGTTACCTCTTCCAATAGGGATACAAATACCTCACTCGTAATACCGACCAGCTTTGTTTGGATTAACTAAGCCCACTTGGTCATTGGTCAGTGCATCCGTTTAGCCACTTTCTCAAATGAAATTAAAAAGACTTCTATATCCTTTTCATCAAATTTAGACAATGTACATATTTAAACAGATCCTCCTCAGGCCTTTGGCTACCATAGAGTTGTTCATCCTCATTATCCTCCTCATCCAGCGTACTATCTCTCTTCATCTCCACCCTGCTAAGTCGACTTTCCTCTCAAATTGCTAACGTTTGAAGTTGAAACTCTCTCTTTTTCTGCTTTTCTTCATTCTTTTTCTGTCTTTCTTCTTCCTCTTATTTTAATTCTACTTTAAATCATATTGCAAACTGTCTCAATTCCTTTTTGTGTCCAAGCTGCTCCATCTGCAAATGAATTCTAGCCATTTCCAAAGATTCTGATGATCTTCCCGCAAAAATTTAAATGTCAAGCTGCAGCTGTAATTATCTCCTTTTCTCACAGACAAACGCAAACCAACTCCAGCTTGTCTGCCAATCCTAAACGCTTTGCCTTGCTCACCTTTTGTAAAATCTCCAACTTCACTTTGTCCTCACCCAGAGAACTCTTAGTGACGGAAATAGCAATTACTACACAAAACATTGTACAAACCAACCGAATTCAACACCCACAACAAAAGATACTAACAACTACAAAATGCTGCCTTTGAGCCCAACAATCTCCCTGTGCACATTCTCCCTGTCCCTACGTGGGTTTTCTCCAGGTGCTCCAGTTTGCTCCCACAGTACAAATATATGTAGTTTACGTGAAATGGCCATGTTAAATTGCCCGTAACGGTCAGTGATGTGTAGGTTATTTGCACTAGTCAAGAGTAAATATGGAGTAATAGGGGAGGGGAATGCGTCTGGGTAATTTACTCTTCGGAGGGTTGGTGTGAACTTGTTTGGCCAAATGGCCTGCTTCCACTCTGTAGGGATTCTAATCCTGAACCCAATTTGGAATTATCGATTTTGAACTGGACAAGTGTTCCCACTTTGCTATGGAACAGACCAGACTGCCTTAAAATGCTTTAAGATGGTAGCCTGGACGCCAACCTTGTCTTAGGTTAGATTCCCAGTAGTATGGAAACAGGCCATACAGCCCAACAAGTCCGCACTGACCCACCGAAGACGTAACCACCCAGCCCCTCTCCCCTACCCCATATTAACCCCTGCCTAATGCACCTAACACTATGGGCAATTTAGCATGGCCAATTCACCTGACCTAAACATCGATGGATTGTGGGAGGAAACCACAGAACCCAGAGGAAACCCACGCAGATACAGAGAGAATGTGCAAACTCCACACAGTCATCAGTGGGAATTGAACCTGGGTCCCTGGTGCTGTCGCCCCACTACCTTTTATTAAAGGTAGATGTGAAATGTGTGCTCCAGATGTGATGCGGCGGGTATAACCACTCAACCTTAACCAAAACACAATTTATTTAAACACCATAAAAAAAACATGCAAAAAGAAGAGAGGTTTGGAATAACTTAACTATTGGAAATCTTAACAGAATATTAGATACAGTACTTTTCACTAATGAAGAGTTCCAATGTACTAAATCCCATTAACTCGTCCCTTGGCAAAAAGACACATCCAATCCAGGAGGAAACAGCATCAAGACAGATTTCAGAGATAATATAGCTAGGGATCAATTACTGAAGCATCCAACCCTTCTCCCATCCCAGGCATCTGGTAATGGTTACAGCTCAGCGAACCTGGAAAGTCTGGTCTGTGAGAGCTGGCCATTGTTATCACTATTTATTTTAAAAAATCCCTAAAAGCCTCCTAAGTTATTTACTTCAGCCGTTTGCAGTAGGAAGTTTGGCCTTTAAGATCTCTGTTTAAATAAAAGGAGAAAATAAACTTTTTTTTAAAAGTGAGAGCATTGTCAGAGATGTTAGACACCTGGTCTTTTACAATAATACTCAAGGGGATTCCTCGTGTTACTGACCACACAATCAGCTCAAAGGGACAAATACAGACATCAGACGTTCAGTGGGCAGGCACAGACCATCTTTCAAAGACATGAGTCAAAGTTGCTTTCACCCCTATCCAACATGGAGCACCACATGGGACACACTGGGAAGTGAACAACCGACCGATACACACACACACGCACACACCCCTTTCCAATATGGAACACCACATGGAAGTGAATAACAGGCTGACACACACTACCTACCTCTTTCCCACCTCGCACCCTCCATCCGTGGAACACTACATGGCACACACTGGGAAGTGAACAACAGCCTGACACACACCATTTCATTGCTTCTGAGCTTCACAATGCCAGCACTCAACACACTAGAGAGTCAAAGCCCAAGGCTAGGGAAAGATACAGGGGGATAGATAGATTCACATTAAAGCCAGAAACAGACAATTAACTAACTGAGAGCGTGTTGTGGAAATATGGAGAAAAAGACTGGGTAGTGGAACTAACTGGAGAAATGATCACTTAGAGAGCAAAATTACAAGAACGAGATAATTGAATAAAGGTATTTTCTGATCAGCTGAAATGGATTGTTTAATCAAATTCTGAATCGGTTTCACGGAACACTTCAAACAACATACGCTGTGACAAGATGACAGGCCAACATGGAGAGCTGTGCAGACTATGCAACTGCATTGCTCAGTATACTGGATTATCTGTCCAGCATGAGGAGTATTGAAAACTATACTTAAAGGAAACCAGGTTAAATATGAACAACTGGCAGGGATTTGGATAATCCACACAGAGGGACTGAGGGAAGTTTCATGGACAGATGAGTTAAAGTACTTGAGAATAGTAAAATAAAGGCATTGCCAGACACAATAGCGATATAGATCAGCGTTCACAGGAATGTCAGATGGATGGAAATTTGGTCTGAGTTCGAATCAGATTTGTTTCTGCAAAGTTCAACCCGAGAGTGTCAGAAGCAGATTGTTGTCATCATTAAGTCTGTGTTACACAGCTCAAGGTTTAAACAGCAGATGAGTTATGCCTGTGAAGTACATTCTGGAACAGTGAATAGTTAAAGTTAATAATGGTCAGAGCATGATGTCAGGAATCAGCTTATGGCCAAAGGGATGACCAATGTTGTGATTCGTCTGGTTTAAACACCACCTGTAGGTTCCCCTCCAAGCCACTAACTACCCTGACTTGGAAATATACCGTTGTTTCTTCACAGTCGTTGGGTCAAAATCCTGGAATTCCCTCCCTACCAGCACTATGGGTCAACCGACAGCAAGTGGACTCCAGCGATTCAAGAAGGTAGTTCACCTTTACCTTCTCAAGGGCAAATAGAGGGAGGCTATCAATGCTGGAAAGCCAGCGACACCCAAGTCACAGAAATAAATGAATAAAAATATTGGCCAGGGATGAGATGGAGTCCCAGGAAGGAAACGGAGTTTGTAAACATAATAGAGGACAATGACCTCCACGCTACCAATATTTAAATAACAAGGACAGCGAGACAATGGTTCACATCTGAAAGTGAGTAGGTCAACATAGAGACCCATGAGTAACAGTGCCAGAAGCAAGGAGGGAGTAAATAATTGAACAAGTTCACTGATGCAGTTAGATGTGATCTGCAGAGTGAATATCTGGATTCTGAGTCTCAACATGAACAATAATAGTGGCAAGAAGTGAAGATTATATGAAAGAACAGTAATGCAGTTGTGACTAGTTTAAAGGAAAACATATCTGGACAGTGAGACTTACCAGGAACACCAACGATAGACAGGAGAGGATAATAAAAATATTGAATAATGCGAAGAGCATAATAACTCTGCGAATGCAATGACAACCTGTCATAATTTGTAGAAAGAAACCAAACATAATAGGATAAACTCCTGTCCATTGTTGTAACGTTCCAGTCCAATGTTCTCAGATTCTGATCCATTGTTGGAACATTCCAGTCTAATGTTCTCAGATTCTGATCCATTGTTGTAACATTCAAGTCTAACGTCCTCAGATAATGATCTCTCCTCCCCTTCTCTCTGCAGTTGCTGATCCCTGTTAGTGCTGTCGGTGATGTTTCCGCTCATATTCTGGCATAACACATTGAATGGAGCCCATTGATCATGAAAAGATGGAAACTCTCCACTGGGATAATTACAAAACTTGGTGACTGACATTAATCAAGGTGACTAAACAAACAAGTTCAGTTAACCCTTTCCTTACATAACATTTCACATTACAATAAAAGGGAATATTTATTCAATCTGAATGGAATGGATTAGAGTACTGATGAATGGCCTATAAATCTTGCAATTTATAAAAACGTTTTCATTGTATGTGTGAGTATTGCCAGAGCACTGTGGGGCTGTATATGTCCCACTCTGTTTACAAAGGAGAAAGGGACAGGGATAAATTAACAGACAAGCTAACTAAGATGTCTGGTGGGGAAATTACTGGATGCATTTACTCAAGGGACAAAATTAGGATTGCAGATGCTGGAGATCAGAGTCGAGAATGTGGTGCTGGAAAAGCACAGGCTGTCAAGCAGCATCGGAGGAGCATCGACATTTCTTGTGTAAGCTTTTCATCAGGAATGAGGTTTGTGGCCCAAGGGTTCTGAGAAATAAATGGGAAGGTGATGGTGCTGGGGGAAGGTAGCTGAGAATGTGATAGGTCGATGAAGTTGGGGTTGGAGGTAAAATGTCGGAGTGGAAGGTGGAGTGGATGGGGAGAAGGAAGATGTACAGGTAGGACAGGTCATGGGGCGGTGCTGAATTGGTAGGTTGGATCTGGGATAAGGTGGGGGGAGGGGAAATGAGGAAACTGGTGAAATCCACATTGACCCCATGTGGCTGCAGGGTCCCAAGGCAGAAGATCAGTATTTCTTCCTCCAGGCATTGGGTGGTTAAGGTTTGGCGGTGGAGGATGCCCAGGACCTGAATGTCTATGGCGGAATGGGAGGGGTAGTTAAAGTGTTCAGCCACGGGGTGGTGGGGTTTGTTGGTGCCGGTGTCCCAGAGGTATTCTCTGAAGTGTTCCACACGTTGGCATCCTGTCTCCCCAATGTCGAGGAGACAACAGGAGCAACTGATACTGTAGGTGACTTGTGTAAGTGCAGGTAAAACTCTGAAGGATGTGGAAGGATCCTTTGGGGTCTCGGACAAAGGTTAGGGTCCTGGTTTTCCAATTCATGCGGTGGCAGTGGAAGGTGCCAGGAGTGAAGGCTGGGTTGGTGGGTGGTGTGGACCTGACAAAGGAGTCACACTGGGAATGTTCTTTATGGAAAACAGATCAGGGTGGGAAGGGAAATATGTCCATGGTAGTGGGGTCTGTTTGTAGGTGGCGCAAATGGGGGACGATAATGCGTTGTATCTGGAAGTTTGGTGGGATGGAAGGTAAGGGACGGGCTGTTATTTTCCTGTTGAGTTTGGAGGGGTGGGATTCGAAGTCGGAGGTGTGGGAAGTGGATGAGATGCACTGAATGGCATCGTTGACCACGCGGGAGGGTAAATTGATGTCTTTGAAGAAGGAGGCCATCTGGGATATATACTGGGTTCAAAGAGTGGTGCAGGAAAAACACAGCGGGTCAGGCAGCATTCGAGGAGCTGGAAACTTCGAAGTTTTCACACTCTCGACTCTAATCTCTCGCATCTGCAATACTCACTTTCGCTAGTTTTAGTCACTTCTGAGATACTGCCTTTAATTCTGTTCACACTGCTGCAGGAAAGATGTGGTTAAACTTGAAAGCATGCAGAAAAGTTTTCCAAGTTTATTGACAGTGTTGTGCGGGGTGGTGGTGGCGAGTGATGTTGAGCCACATGGAGAGTATGAATGGCTTGGGGCTATGTTCCCTGGAGCGTTGGTTCTGAGGAGTGACCTTACTGAGGTTTATTGCAGTGAATTCCGATGGTCCAGGATGAGCTAGGCCAAGGCCAGGGAAATAGACAGAATAGTTATTCACATTGAAACTGGACAATTACTCACGGGACAACACGTTGCTGAACTATGGAGTTAGACTGAAGAATGGGACTGGCTGGCGGAGTCAGAATTTGGAGGGTCCAATCACATGATTGCGAACAAAAATAAAGGCAATGCCATATCAACTGAAAGGATCAGTTATATCACATTCTCAATCTACATCACAGAACCAGACCAGACACAATAAACCCAGAGGAGATATCAGTTCAGCATGGAGCACTGCGCAGACCAGGCTAGTGTACTGCTGAACACCACCCTGCAATCAGTCCAGAGGGGAACACTGTGCACATTATAGCAGTGCATTGATCTATAAACCCAGATGAGCTATGTGACCAAGGTGTGGAATTGTGTCCATCACCCTAGTACATTGCTCAGTAACACTGTGTGAGATCACTGCCCAGTGAGGGGAAACTTGCAGCCCATGCTGGAAGTGACAGGATATGCAGCTCCCATCCAATTACAGCTCCATATCTCCTTTGTGCCATGACAAGGGGGTGCTGTGGGTGTGAGCATCACTGCCAGGAGAGATGGCGGGGAAATCAGTTAAAGTATCAACAAATGGGAGGGGTTTGGGAATAGACAAAGTGAGCGAGATTGAGAGACAGTGTCATGGAAGGATGTGTGCATGGTTCCAGAATGCTGAAATGAAGAAATTTCTACCGTATCTTGCACCATGAGCCAATGTTCCCAGGAATGATGGGTGAACAGGATATTGGTGCGAGCATGGTCTGAGCTCACCACCCAGCTCAGTGCAGTATCTGCAATCTGAAGAAATGTCCAGCAATAAAGAACAAGCATCAGTAACCTTCCCCGCTCTATCAGGAGCAACACAAATTCCCAGTTCGGCCAACAGAACCACAACAATCAGGATAAGGCTCACCATATTCTCTCTGCTCCCGCAAATCCACTGTATATCTGTTATAGCGCCTATCCCCGAACAAGGCTCATGCTCCACCACTCTCACTACTGCCTGCAGTCTCTCTCTCTATCTCTTTCTCTCTCTCTCTCGCTCCACTTTACCTCCCACACAAATAACACTGCATGGATACAACACTGTCGACCGACTCCACTTTGGACACCACCCAACCTGCACCAGACTAACAGCAAGGCCACCCACTCCCTACCTCTCTCCCTCCCTTGCTCCCATTCCAGGAGAAACAGCCTGGAATAGGACAGAAAGGGCCAAGCTGGGTGGTGGAGTTCCCGATATCTGTTCCTTACCCCCCCCCCTCCCATGTGGGGAGGACCCTGGTATGAGCCGGAGAGAGGCCTGGGACGCCTCTGTGTGGACAACACACTCGTGTGAAACATCCACGTCCCACCGAACAGTAAAGAGCAATGTTCAGTGAAGGACAATTCTCACTTTAAACCCACTGGCAGTTCCGTTTCTCCCCGGCACAACATAGAAGCCGTGGCCCTGATGCCATCTCCCTTTCGTGTCGAGCTGGTACAAATGGAATCCCCATGGTCTCAGTGGACAGGAGGGTGGGCTCAAAACACACCGCCGCCACCACCTCCCAGGAAGGGAGCACTGAGGCTCCCTCCTACACCTCCTCCTGTAAACAGCTCAGATACTGAAACTAATCTGTGATATTTACTGCTCTCCTCACTTGTCCTGACATCTTCAGTAAGATATGCACATATTCACCCTCTGCTCCTACACCCCTTTATAATGGTTCAGAATTTTTTATATTGACTTTCCGAGTTATTCCTACCAAGGTGCATCACCTCACACCGCTCTAAATTGATCCTGATCTGCCATAAACCTGAAAACTACACCAATGTGTCACTGTACTGTTAGAGTTCCACACTGTCCGCACACACTTTATAATTCTTCCAGGTTTGGTATTTGCGAACATTGAAATTGTCATACAGTCACACTCCACACAGAAGTACTGACTCACTCACTATTGTGAGCAAGTACAATATTAACACACTCCCTAAGTACAGACTTAAATATTGACACACACCAGACAGAATAATTGAAATATTGACAAGTTCACCGTGGAGCAAGAGAAATACTGACAGACACTCCATGTCTATATTAGTTTCTGTGCATTAGTGAGTGTCTCTATGTCTCGGTATTAGTGTGTGCTTATCTGTGTGTATCAGTGTGAGGCGAGTCTGCAGTCTCTGTGGTGCTTAAAGTGCTTCAAGCCCCGACATGAGATCTGAGGAAGGGTCCTTTCATTTCTGTCCACAGATGCTGTCAGAACTGCTGAGCTTTCTGTTGCTGCCAGTCTCTGCTGGCCTCCCCACACCACTGTACAAGTGGGAGTGGAGGGTAAAAATCATCAGGGATCCAGTTTGGGAGGGACAGAGGGAGGGCATCAGCTCACAGCACCATCAACACACACAGACACAGACACACGCATACACATACACAGACACTGACACACGCACATACAGACACACAGACACACAGACACACACACGCAGACCCACACACACAGAGACATACAAACACACACACACAGACACATACAGACACATACACTGACACGCACACACACACACTCACAGAAACAGGCAACTACAGATGCAGACATACACACACACATACACAGTGTCAGACACAGACACACACTCACAGGAGCAGGCACACACAGATGTAGACACACACACGCAGTCAAACACAGATACATATACAGATGCATACACACTCACAGAAACAGACACACACGCAGACACACATACAGCAGCACACAGACACAAACACACATACTGACAGAAACCCCACTCCCACACAGACACACGCACACACATCCAGATGCAGCGAGAGACAGAGACGCACAAACAGGCATACAGAGACGTACACACGCCGACCGACACACATTCACGCACGCGCGCACACACACAACACACACAGCCAGATTTCATCAGTTTCATCATTTCCCCTCCCCCCACCTCATTCCAGATCCAACCCTCCAACTCGGCACCTCCTTCTTGACCTGTACTACATGTCCATCTTCCTTCCCACCTATCCACTCCACCCTCTGCTGTGACCTATCACCTTCACCTTCATTTAACAATCACATTCCAAGCTACCTTGCCCCCAGCACCACCCCCTCACATTTATCCCTCAGTCCCCTTGGCCCACAAGCCTCTTTCCTAATGAAGGGATTATGCTCTATATTTTGACTCTACTGCTCCTTGGATTCAGCCTGAATGGTTGCAGTTTTTCAGCACCACACTCTTTCAACACAGACACACACATGCACACACACAGACGCAGAAACACACACACAGACGCAGAAACACACAGACAGATAGACACAGAAGCACACAGACAGACAGACAAACACACATACCGACACACTCACAAAGACACAGATAGCCACACTTCCCACCCACGAAGACATCCACCCTCCCCCCAACACACACACAGATACCCACACTCCCCACACACGCACACATACAATGAACAAAGAATAAGAACAAAGACAATTTACAGCCCAAGAACAGTCCCTTCTGCCCTTCAAGCCTGAGCCGATCCAAATGTACTGTCCAAACCTGTCGGTCAATTCCTAACATTTGTATCCCTCTGCTCCCCACCTACTCATGCATCTGTCCAGACGCATCTTAACTTAATCTTCCGTGCCTGCCACTACCACCTCTGCTGGCAATGCGTTCCAAACGCCCTCTGTGTGAAGTACTTGCCGCGTGTATCCCACTTAAACTTTCCACCTCTCATCTTGAAAGCATGACCTCTGTTGATTGAATCCTTCACCCTGGGAAAAAAGCTTGTCTCTATCCAGCCTGTCTATGCCGTTCCCGATTTTGTAAACCTCAATCAGGTCCCCCCTCACTCTTTTTTTCTAGTGAACATAAACCTAACCTACTCAACCTCTCTTCATAGCACCTCCCATACAGGGCAACATCCTCGTAAACCTTCTCTGCACCATCTCCAAAGCGTCCACATCCTTTTGGTATTGTGGTGACCAGAACTGTACACAATATTCTAAATGCGGCCGAACCAATGTCTTGTACAATTTTAACATGACTTACCAGCTCTTATACTCAATATCCGGTCCAATGAAGGCAAACATACTATATGCTTTCTTGAACACTCTATCCACCTGTGCAGCAATCTTCAGGGTACAATGGACCTGCTTTCCCAGATCTCTCTACCCATCAACTTTTCCCAAGGCTCTTCCATTCATTGTATAATTCGCTGTAGAATTAGACTTGCCAAAATGCATCACCTCACTTTTACCTGGAATGAGCTTTATCTGCAACGTTTCTGCCCAACTCTCCAGTCAATCTATATCCTCCTGTACTCTCTGACAGTCCTTTATGTTTTTTGCTACTCGACCAATCTTTGTGTCATCTGCAAACTTGATGATCATACCAACGGTGTCCTTCTTCTAGATCATTTATGTATATTACAAACAACATGGTCCCAGCACTGACCTCATGTGGAACACCGCTGTTCACCTTTCTCCATTTCGAGAAATTCCGTTCAACTACTACTCTCTGTGCCCTGTTGCTCAACCAGTTCTTTAGCCACCTAGCTGCATACCATGTGACTTCACTTTCTCCACTAGTCTACAATGGGGAACTTTATCAAACGCCTTACTAAAGTCCATGTATATGACATCAACAGCGCTTCCTTCATCTAAGAACTTGGTTATTACTCGAAGATCTCTATTAAGTTGATAAGGCACAATCTCGCCTGCACAAAAGCATGTTGCCTATCACTGATCAGCTCATTCTTTTCGAAATATGAATAGATCTATCTCTTAGTACTTTCTCCAGCACATTCCCCACCACTGACGTCAGGCTCACTGGTCTGTAGTTACCCAGAATATCCCTACTACCCTTCTTATACAGGGGGACAACTTAAGCTACCCTCTCGTCCTCTGGCACCACGCATGTATTAAAGGATGCCACAAAGATATCTTTCTGCGCCCCAGTTATTTCCTCTCTCGTCTCCCTCAACAACTTGAGACAGATCCCATCCAGCCCTGGGGATTTGTCCACCTTAATGGCCTCTAGCACACCCAACACATCTTCCCTACTTATGCCAACGTGATCCAGACTAATCAAACGTCTATCTCTATTCTCAAGATTCATCAAGTTCCTCTCCTCAGTGAACACTCTCAGGTTCGGCACGCAGCCTTCCTTCATTGTCTTTTAGTGGACCAATTCTTTCGGTAGTTACCCACTTGTTTCTTATATAAGAACAAAATGCTTTGGGATTTTCCTTAATTCTGCTTGCTAAAGCTATTTAATTACCCCTTTTCGCCCGTTTGATTCCTTGTTTAAGACTTGTCCTACTTTTCCGATATTCCTCCAGGACCCGTTCTGTACTCAGCTGCCTAGATCTTATGTATCCTTCCCTTTTCCTCTTGGCTAGTCATGCAATTTCTGCTGACATGCACGGTTCACGAATCTTGCCCTTCCTATCCTTTGCCTTCAACTGGACATGCCCATCCTGCACTATCTTTAGCCTATCTTTGAAAGCCTCCCACATCTCAAATGTGGACTTCCCTTCAAATAGCTGTCCCCAATGCACATTTCCCAGCTCCTGCCTAATTTTGATATAATTGGCTTTGGCCCAGTTTAGTACTCTTCCCTGAGGACCACTCACTCCTTTATCTAAAGTATTCTGAAACTTACGGAATTGTGGTCACTGTTCCAAAAGAAATCCCCCACCGCAGCTTCTACCACTTGTCCTGGCTCGTTCCCAGTACCAGGACCAATATGGCCGCTTCCCTCGTCGGACTACTGACATACTGCTCAAGACAACTCTCCTCGATGCTTCGTACAAATTTTACTGCATCCAGAACTCTGACTCTCAGTGTGTCCCAGTTAATGTTGGGAAAATTAAAGTCTCCCTACAAAATGTTTTAGTGTACAAAATACCATGCAAGGACTGCACAAAACACTACATAGGACAAACAGGAATACATCTATCGATTCGCATCCAATAACACGAACTAGCCACGAAACGACACGACCAGCTATCCTTAGTAGCCACACACGCAGATGACAAGTAACATGAGTTCGATTGGGACAACACTGCTGTTATAGGACAAGCCAAACAGGGAACAGCCAGGGAATTCCTAGAGGCATGGAACTCATCAATAGACTCAATTAACAGGCACATCGACCTGGACCCAATATACCGGCCACTGCAATGGACAGCTGGATATGACAACCTGAAGCGGCAGATTCAAACCACTATAAATGCCGGAGGAAAGATCACAGAAGCGCTTCACAGGAGGCTCCCGAGCACTGAGGATGTCACCTAGACAGGGGACGAAACGTCTGCAACACAAATTCCCAGCTCGGCGAACAGAACCACAACAACGAGCATCCGAGCTACAAGTCTTCTCACAAACTTTGAGGTGTTTGATATGCTTGTTGTTGTTGGACAGTGCATTGAATGTAGGAGTTGGAAGGTCATGTTGCAGCTGTACAGGACATTGGTTAGGTCACGATTGAATACTTCGTGCAATTATGGTCCCGTTATTCGAGGAAAGATATGTGAAACGTGAAAGAATTCAGAAAAGATTTACAAAGATATTGCCAGGCTTGGATGTTTTGAGATTTATGGAGAGGCTTAATATGCCGGGATTATTTTCCCTGAAGCATCAGCGGTTGAATTGTGATCATAGAGGTTTATATACTCACAAGTGGAATGGGTAGTGTCAATAGCCAAGGTCTTTTCTCCAGGGTAGTATGTTCTAAAGCGAGAGGACGTAGGTTGAAGTTCAGAGGGGCAAGACTTAAAAGGGATGAAAGGGGCAAAGCTTTCAAAGAGTGGGTGCTTTATATGTAACGAGCTGCCAGAGGAAGTTGTACAGGCTGGGACAATTACAACATTTAAAAGGCATCTGGACGGGCACGTGAATAGGAAGTGTTTAGGGGGATATAGGCCAAATGCTGGCAAATGGAACTACAATAATGTAGGTCATCTGTTTGGCATGGACAGGTTGGGTAGAGCTGGGTAGCTCTATGACACTTTGTCTTCTGTAAACCTTCCTCCTGTCATCTTAAAATTACCCTCTAGTCTTGAAATCCGCCACCGTTTGAAAGGGCACCTTCCATTCAACATTATCTATACCCCTAAATGTTTTATAAACCTCTATAAGTTTGATAATGCCTCAACCTTCTACGTGCAGTGGCAAAGGTCCCAGTCCATCGAGCCTGTCCTTAAACACTCCATTCCCAACAACAGACTGACAAATCCTTTCTGAACCCTCTCCAGTTTAATAATATCCTCAATGTAACTGGTTGACCATAATTGCACAGTACTTCAGGAGAGACCTCACGAATGTCCAGCTCAACCTGTAGATAATGTTCCAGCTCCTGTACTCAATGGTCTGAGCAATGAAGGCTAGCAAACCAAATGCCTTCTTAAACACCGTGCCTACACATGGTGCAAACTTCAAAAAAAAACCAGAACCCTAGATATCTCTGTTTGACAATACTACTAATCGCCCGACATTTAATTGTAGGTGTCCTCTCCTTGTTTGTTTTCTCAAATTGTGATACATTGTTTTTATTGAAATTAAACTCCATCTGCCACTCCTCAGTCCAGTGACTGATAGTACTGGGGAAGAAAGGCTGGACAGTAATCAGCTGCCTTGGATTCCTTCGTGGTTTTAAGTAGAGAGCAGCCGCACGTTAGAAGCAGGAAAGAGTATTTGGTGTTTTTGATCCAGAAAGTATGCTCTTTCTTCGTTTCTGGTGTTCAGTAATAAATATCTATTCCAAATCCTTTATAGTGCAGAGTGTGTCTGCAGGATGCTTTTCCCTCATATTGCAGATGTCAGATAATAGCCACTTAAGGTGGAAACCATAGCCAAGCAATTAAAGATCTTCATAGTTTATCTCGAAGGCAGCACACATAAACTCAACATTCTAGAGTTGAAGTGAGTACGTTTCACCTGTTTAACAATGTAATTCATTTAACTGTGTAAGTCAGTAAAAGTGAACCCAATTTTAATGAATCCACACCGAGCTGAAAGCTGACATTTAAAATGTGACCCAAAATCTGGGCATGGTTTAAGTCTTGTATTGTGAATAACGCCCATGCCTCTGAGCCAGAGCTCTGGGTTAGATTCCAATACATGAACTTGCGTTGTAGTGTCTCTCGCTCTGGACCAGAATGTCTGGATTCAAGACCTGCCTGTCACAGAAGTATGTCACAGTATTTCAAAACTGCATGATGAACAAACACACAGAAGAATAATGTTGCAGCTTCAGGGATTGTTGCCAAATGGTGGTAGTATGTCTACCTCTGAGCCCATAAGTTTAGATTCAAATCCCACAGAGGTGTTTCATAATGTGGCTGAACAAGTTGTTAAAATGAATTTAGAATTGTGATGTGATGAAGAAGGAAGAGGGGTCAGTATTGAATTTCGAAATTTAGGCCCAGGTTTACTGAAAACACAGTCATTCGTGTTGATTGGAGTCAAACTTGCACATTCTAGAGGTTCATAAAATCATGAAGACGATTGATAAGGTGAATATTCAGGGTCTTTTCCCCAGTGTAGGGAAGTCCAAAACTAGGGGACATAGATTTAAGATGAGATGGACAAGATATAAAAGGGACCTACGGGGACCATTTTCATACAGAAGGTGGTGTATGTATGCAACGAGCTGCCAAACGAAGTCGTGGAGGATGGTACAATTGCATCATTTAAAACGCATCTGGATGGGGACATGAATTGGAATGGTTAAGAGGGATATGGTACAAATGGTGTAAAATGAAACTAAGTTAACTTACGATATCTGGTTGGCACAAATGAGTTTGACCAGAGCGTCCGTTTCTGTGCTGTACATTTCTATGTTTCATTGACCAATAAAACATGATCTCGTTGTAATCTTATGTAATCTTCTTCACCTTCCACTATATAACTAATCTTGTTGTCATCTGTAAATTTGCTCACCATACTTTGTATTATCCTCATCTAAATAATTGATGTAAATGACAACCAAAAGTGGATCCGGCAGCGATCCCTTTGGCATGTCACTGGTCACAGGCCTCCAGTCCAAAAGTCAACTTTCCTCCACCACCCTCTGCCTAATGCCAATAAGCTGAAACACACAAATGCATACAGACAAAGAGCACAGACACAGTTCTGTCTTAAAGACAGAGACAGATATATTCTGATTGATACGTGGATCACAATAACAGTGAGAAGGCGGGATAAATTTGTTGAGGAACATGTCAGCCCTTATTGAACAGCAGATCAGACTTGTTGAACCAAACAGTCTAGTTCTGCACCAATTTCATACGCTCTATGGTTTACGCTATCTGAAATGGCTAACCAAGAGAGCAGTGTAGGCTGCGTTTGATAAATACTTTACAGAACGTGGCCAATGGGAATGTGGGATAGGTTTGAGGGGCTGAATGGTCTATGTCTTTCCTATTGGTTTTGCCCTAATTTTAAAAAAAAATGCAAGCTGACTTGCTGTGAGGTTCATACACTTTTACATTTAAATGTTTCTCCATTTAGTATTGAGTTAAGGATGTTCCTATCTCCTTAAAGTTGTACTGTCTGTGGTATTCTCATCCCCAGGAACAGTGAAGACTGGGCCATAGAGTCCTAGAGTCCTAGAGATGTACAGCATGGAAACAGACATTTGGGTCTAACTTCATACTGACCACATATCCCATCCCAAACTAGACCCACATGCCATATCGCTCCAAAGCCCTCCTACTCATATACCCATGCAGATGCCTTTCAAATGTTGCAGTTGTACCAGCTTCCACCACTTGCTCTCATGAATCATTCCATACACGTACCACTCTCTGAATGAAAAAGTTGCCTGTTAGGTCTCTTTTATATATTTCTCTTCTCACCCTAAACCTATGCCGTCTAGTTCTGAACTCCCTTACGACAGGGAAAATATATTTTGCTGGAAAAGCGCAGCATGTCAGGCAACATCCAAGGAGCAGGAGAATCGACGTTTCGGGCATAAGCCCTTCTTCAGGAATGAGGAGGGTGTGCCAAGCAGGCTAAGATAAAAGGTAGGGAGGAGGGACTTAGGGGAGGGGCGTTGGGAATGCGATAGGTGAAAGGAAGTTAAGGTGAGGCTGATAGGCCGGAGAGGGGGTGGGGGCGGACAGGTCGGGAAGAAGATTGCAGGTCAAGAAGGCGGTGCTGAGTCCGAGGGTTGGGACTGAGAAAAGGTGTGGGAGGGGGAGCCACGGGGCGGTTGGGTTGGTTGGTGCGGGTATCCCAGAGATGTTCTCTGAAACGTTCCACAAGTCGGCGGCCTGTCTCCCCAATGTAGAGGAGGCCACATCAGGTGCAGCGGATGCAGTAAATGATGTGTGTGCAGGTGCAGGTGAATTTGTGATGGATATGAGAGATTACCTTGGGGCCTTGGAGGGAAGTGAGGGGAGAGGTGTGGGCGCAAGTTTTGCATTTCTTGCGGTTGCAGGGGAAGGTGCCGGGATTGGAGGTTGGGTTGGTGGGGGGTGTGGACCTGACGAGGGAGTCGGAGAGGGAGTGATCTTTCCGGAAAACTGATAGAGGAGGGGAGGGAAATATATCCTTGGTGGTGGGGTCTGTTTGGAGGTTGCGGAAATGACGAAGGATGACACAATGTATCTTGTGGTTGTTGGGGTGGTAGGTGAGGACCAGTGGGACTCTGTCCTGGTGGCGATTGGAGGGACTGCGTTCAAGGGCGAAGGAGCGGGAAGTGGGGGAGATGTGGTGGAGAGCATCGTCAACCACGTCTGAGGGGAAATTGCGGTCTTTGAAGAAGGAGGCCATCTGGGTTGTTTGGTATTAGAATTGGTCCTCCTGGGAGCAGATGCGGCGGAGGCGAAGGAATTGCGAATTCGGGATGGCGTTTTTACAGGGGGCAGGTGGGAGGAGGGGTAATCTGGGTAGCTGTGGGAATCGGTCAGTTTATCGTAAACGTCTGCGTTGAGTCGGTCATCCGAGATAGAAATGGAGAGGTCTAAGAAGGGGAGGGAGGAGTCTGCGACGGTCCAGATTAATTTGAGGTTGGGGTGGAAGGTGTTAGTGAAGTGAACGAACTGTTCAACCTCCTCGTGGGAGCACGAGGTAGCGCCGATACAGTCATCGATGTAGCGGAGGAAAAGGTGGGGGATGGTGCCAGTGTATCTGGACTCTTCCAAATATCCGATGAAGAGGCAGGCAGAGCTGGGGCCCATGCGGGACCCATGGCTACTCCTTTGGTTTGGAGGAAGTGGGAGGATTGGAAAGACAAGTTGTTCGGAGTGAGGACCAGTTCAGTCAGTCGAGGGAGGGTGTCAGTAGAAGGGTACTGGTTGGTCCAGCGGGAAAGGAAGAAGCGGAGGTCTTTGAGGCCTCGTGGCATTATTTGTTCCAAAAGAAATGGCTGGGTGTCCAACAGCAGCAGTGATGTACCTACATGGAGCAGGGAATGTGATGGAGTCGTACAGTTCAGACACTGTTCAAACAGACTTCATTTGGTCCAGTTTGCGTTCGGAAAACGTTATTGTGTTATTCAACTCAGAGAGGGAGGAAATGCATCCTTCCTGAGAATTAACAGCCTCTTGCTTCCTTTCTCTCTCTCTCTGTTCCTCTTCCCAGCAATGTGTGTGAGCTGAAAACTCCTCAGTCGTCTTTACCACGCATGGAGGATTCCTGTCGAGGATTGATTGGAATCGCACCACTGCCTGAAGTAAAGGCAATCCAACTTAATCCACTTGTTCCAGGAAGTTATCCCGTTACCAGTAGCTTGTAAGAGCAGAGTAGCTTCATAAGCTGAATAATGTTTGGAGCTATCACTCATGCTTCCTTTCATCATGAGTTCAATTAATATTTGGGACAGTTCTTTCAAGTTAACGTTCTGCAGAGATTATATTTTTCAGTTTGTCATCAAACGTGTGCATGTGTCAGTATTGTTAGAGAGGGAAACATCGATGTACAGATTTGCAATAGTCAAACTATTTGTCATTCATCTTTCCATCCTAGCTTGAGTAACTTTGTTTCGGTCATAAACTTGTTAATTTTCGCAGATTAAAGAATCCTGCCTGACTCGTTCCTAATCCTCATACAGTCTGAGACCTATATTATTGATCATATCACCAACCCGGTTACATTAACATTTGCACTGAGCAGCGGAAGCGTAGGACGAGGAAATGGAATAGTGACCTGAACTATAGATCAGGGAGCCTGACGTAATTGTGGCCATATTGTTGGAGAGCATTGAGAGGGGCAGGATTTACGTGTATTTGCAAATGCAACAACTGATGAAGGATAGTCAACATGCCTTTGTGCATGGCGAATCATTTCTAACAAAGTTGATTGCACTTTGTGAAGAGGTGACAAAGAAGATTGATGATGGCATTGTGATAGATGCTGTCCATATAGATTCAGCAAGGCAGTCGACAGGACCCCACATGGCAGACAAGTTAGTACGGTTAGATCATAAATAGATCCAAGATAAGCTAGCCAATTGATGACAAAATTAGAGTGAAGGTAGGAGACAGAGGTTGCAAAGGACTGTTTTTCAGACTGAAGGTCTATGACCAGTGATGTGCCACAAAGAGCCGTATTGAATCCACTGCTTTTCATTATTTATATAAATGAGTTGAATGTGAATATTTGCCTGTTCATTATGTTTACACATGACATTAAATTTGGAGGTGCAATGGCCAGCAAGTTTTACTTCAGAGTACAGGGACACTTTGGTCAGATGGGCCAATGGGCCAAGGAGTGATAGATGGAGTTAAATTTAGATAAATGTGAAGTATTGCATTTGGTAAGGTAAAATAGGGCAAGACATGTATAATTAATGGTGAGGTCATGGGGAGCGTTATTGAACAAAAGGGCCCACGATCATAGATCGTTGAAAGTGAAGTCGCAGGTAGACAGGTTGGTGAAGGTGGGGTTTCGTATGCTTGCTTTTATTAATCAGTGCATTGAGTATGCGAGTTGGGAGATCATGTTGCGACTGGACAGGATGTTGCTGAGGCCAGATTTAGAAGACTGTATTTAATTCAGTTCGCTCTCCTACAGGAAGGATGTTGTTAAACTTGATAGGGTGCAGAAAAGATGTACAAGGATATTGCTGGACATGGAGGGATTAGGCTACAGGGAGAGGCTGGACAGTCTGGGGCTTTTTTACTCTGTAGCATCGAAGGCTGAGGCGTGACATTATAGAGGTTTATAAAATCATGAGGAACATGGATAATCTGAATAGCCAAGGTATATTTTCCCACGTTAGGGGACTTCAAAGCTATAGGACAAGGGCTTTAGGTGAGAAGAGAAATATAGTAAAGGGTCAATGTTTTCACGCAGGTTGTGTAGTGTGTATGGAATGAGCTCTCAGAGAAAGTGGTGGAGACTGGTACAGTTACAACATTTAAAAGGCATCTGGATATGCAAATTAATAGGTAGGATTTAAAGGAATATAGGCCTAATGCTGGCCAGTAGGACTAGATCAGATTGGGATGTCTGAGTTATGTGGGCAGGTCTCCGTGCTGCATGACACTGTAAGGGAGATGAGGAGAAATTCTAAAAGGACCATTTGAGTTGGAATTCTCTTCTCCAGAGGTATGTGGTGTTTCTTTGTTCACATTTATCCAAAGCTGAGTTCATTAAATATTTGACAGAGAAGTGGGTCACAGATGATGGGATACAGGCAGGAAAGTGGGGCTGAGACAACAACCTGATCAGCCACAAATTAGTGCCTCGTGGAGAAGGTTCATAGTGTCTAACGATCTAACCCTGCTCCTGTTCTGATGTTCCATTCAGTCCCACCAACTTGCTTGACAGATGCAGTTGGAGGCCACTTATTGCTATAGCTCCCCTGACTTTCTGGAATAGAGAAGTCCTGACATTCACTATC
This sequence comes from Chiloscyllium plagiosum, assembly GCF_037043375.1. NCBI lineage: Eukaryota > Metazoa > Chordata > Chondrichthyes > Orectolobiformes > Hemiscylliidae > Chiloscyllium > Chiloscyllium plagiosum. The sequence continues at coordinate 56,209,724 of NW_028270178.1, forward strand.
CCATGTTTGAAGAAATCACTACCTGCTCCTACACGATGCCCTATTGATATGAGCAATAGAAGTGAGTACACGGACTTAGCAAAGAGCGACTGGCCCTGATATCAAGGCAGTTTTTATTATCAAGGAGCCTGAGCAAAATTGCACTTCATCAGAATCCATTGCAAACTCTCCAGTGTTTGGAATCATCCACAGCACAATGGAACATGTTTATCATCGGTGGACATCAATCATTTCAGCCGTGGGACATCTCTGCAGGAGATCCTCAGGTTAGCTACCTCAGCCCAGGCATCCCCAGTTTGTCAGCAGGGATTCCCTGATGTGAGGAAGCAGGCCATTCATCCCATTGAGCCCACATCGATCAGAAGTGGGGATGCTTACTGTACGTTACACAATACTCAGAAAGCTTCATTATCCTTGTCATCCTGATGCAGTCTGTGTCCATGTGCAACAAGACTTAGACAACGTTCAAACCTGTGCTGTTAAACTGTAGGTAACATTCATGAAACAGCGCTGCTCATTTCCACAGTAAACAGAGGAGTTCACTCAGTACCTCAATGTGGCTTCACAGGAATATGGGAAAGTCATTCTGCCCATCAAAACTACTGGACAAGAAAAGGGATAGCCCATTCAATCCCTTCTGCCTTTACACAGGAAGACAAGGAGTCTGCTCACTCCCACACATCTTTTATACGGGATCAGCAAGTGACCATTTCACACCTAGAGTCGCTTACAAAGGAACAGGAAGAGGCCATTCAGCTTCTCAAGACACTAACAGAGGAACAGGAAAGTGTCAGAGATGCTTCAGCATAATAAACAAATGGATCAGGAACTGCACAGATGGACTGTTCCATGGTATTCCTCGTGGCTTCATTATTCGTAGTACATCAGGGTTATGTTAGCATGCTTTTCTGGCAATGGGAATGAAGCTTTTTTTTTAACCAGTCGCAAAGGCATCTTCCGTCGCTGAGAGAGCAGACCTATGTTCTCTCTGGAATTCAGAAACTGGTGGGGAATGGCTAACTGTTTCAGAATGAAGGTATTGTGGCTGCTGACAGGATTATGGACAATATAACTTTGATTGGAGTGTCACACGGGTAACTGCGCATTACAGTGTTCAGAGTTCATTCGGAGCCTGTACCTCTCTGTTAATCGAAATGAGGTCAATACATTGGCACGTAAACTATTGGGAATCAAGCATCCTAAGGAAAGTACGAAATTTCTCACCTTATCATTGGCTGCTTGGGACAAAATGAGTGTCTGTCCATAACAGTCAAGTTTCACGTTCGTATTCTCTCACAGGGCAACTGGTTAACTAATTCGTTACCGCTCTCTCTCCTGAAGATTCCATCATGCCAGGATCATTATTTATGAAGTAGACTCAGTATGCACATAATACCCCAAATGCTCTTTCAACAAAACACTACCATTGAGTAAGGTATATTTACTGTGGTACTTCAAGTATTTTGCATGGAAGACCAGATATCATTTCCAGTTATAATTACTTACTGACCCATCTGAATTCTGTTAGTGACTTATAACCAAGGACATCCAGGTCCATGTCAACAACAGAACTTCCCAGCCTCTCACCATTTAATAAACGTAAATGAGAATCATTTTATTTGTTGTTCCCACCTGAATCATGTTATGCCCTGCGGACAGCTATTGCCCAAGCACTGATGCTTCTGAAACCCCACAAGCCTTCCACCCAGAGAAAAACACTACTCTCTTCATTTTGACCATTATCCAATTTTTGATCCATTCTGTGTGTTCCACCCCTACCTACCCATGGACTCTAACATTCCCCACTCATCACTATTTAACCGAGTCAAATGTTTTCTGAAAATTCAAATCCTCTACCCGCACTGGTTGTCAATTTTCGATGTCACAACGGACAATCTCCACAAACTGCAGCAAGTTTATCAAAGATCATTTCCCTTTCCTGAATCATGGCTGACTCTACCAAATCATATCATTATTTTCCAAATGTCTAGTCGTCACATTCCTTATAAAAGGTTGCAATATTTTTCTCACAGCTGACATCAAGCTATTTAGTTATCTGTTTGCCCTCTCCGTCTTGTTTTAAATGTTTAGGTTTACAATAGCTGTTTTCCAGTCCGCAGGATCCTTTCGATAATCTAACCAGTTTTGATGAATAGTCAGTAGTTCTTTCAATGGCTCTGTTCCCACCTCTTCAATACTCGGGGATGTAGCTAATCAGTTGCAGCAAAATACCAATATTCAAGTCGATTAGGTTTTCTAAAACATACTCTTCATTAATTCTAATTTCGTGCAGCCCCTCGTTTTCACCAGGGACCCTGTTCCCTACTATTTCTGGAAGTTAGTTTCTGCACCTTTTTCTGTTGAGACAGAATCAATGTATTCCTCTCAGCAGGCAGGTGGCTTCTATCAGCTAGTGATATATCGGAGGACTGCACTCCAGTTATGTTATCCACTCGTGCCTGGAAAGTTCCAGACTCAATCCAATCCACTTCATTGTGATGGATATGTCATCCACTCTTGCCTGGAAATTTCCAGAAACACTCCAGTTCACTTCATGATGAGTGTCAGCAAAGTCCTGGTGTGAGTTTGAAGGAGGCGACACAGCGCAGTCGCCACCTCATTTTTTTAAAGACGCTGGTTTCACATTTTACACTTGGAATGGGTCCAACTTAGACACATGTTCTTGGAAATTCCTGGTAGGATCATGCAGTGCCCTGCCCCTCCTTGTGTACGGAGCTTCTCTTCTGTGTAACCTCGACTCCAGTTGTTTACCATGGACCCAGAATACTCTGTAAATGCAGTGCTCATATCTCTCCCGAGTGGTGTCACCATTCCCTTGGGTCTCTCTGAATGGACGCAGTAGCTGATAAGACAAACCCATGAAAAGCGTCCACAGAACATCCCTTTATCTGTAATGTGAGTAGCAAGTCAAAAATTCGCACAAACGGTGCACCAATTCAGTGTTGAAAATGTTTCTGTTCTTAGCAGAAAAAAACAGTTACATCTCTGCACAGTCGGACAGTTACAGTTCCCTTCTTCAAAAAAATCAGTTGACAATGTGACATTCCGTTTCTTTTCATCTCAGTAACTATAAGGGCGGCACCAGTATTGCCGATGGAGTTGATCATCACACTCAGAGAAGAAAGACAGAGGGATTATCATGTCAATTTAAACAGGGACACATCTAAATTGACATGATATTCAGGAATATGGGAAAAGGGGAAATTTTAGAATAAGCTCCCATGCTATTTCCCTTCTGGGTGATTATCAGCAGCTGTTATGTTTGCTTTTCATTTCTCTCTCTCTCTCTTTCTCGCTGGGCATTTCTACATCCACTCAACTACCCTCCCCCTCACACATCCGGCCATCCCTGATATAAATAACATTACTTCACAGTTGCTTTCAGTTGTGATATAGGGTCACTAGATTCGAAACTTTATCTGTTTTTCTCCTGACAGAGGCTACCATACTTGCTGAGATTCTCCAATATCTTCAGACGCTGGGGAATTTTATTTCAGATCTCCATCATCCACAGTTTCTTGGTTTATTTCACCCTTAATTCTGTTGTTTCACGAGATGTCCGCATCACTGGCAAGGGCAGCATTTGTCATCCATCACTAATTGTCATTGACTGCGAGACCATTTGTCAAGGAAATATGGAGCCAACCTTTTATTGTCACATTTGTTTTCTTTACCAAAGACTATCAGTGAAATAATAAAAGAAATCCTAATGGTTTATGGTTGCCGTTTCTAAAATGAGGTTTCTTTCCTATTGTTGCCATTTGAATTTAAGTTCAATCATTGATTCTGGTAGTAATTGAAACAATGCCTTTAGAGTCATAACACTGCCAGTGACATTATTACTGTGATATGAGGTCCCTATTGTGAAATAACTGGAGAGACAAGTGCAAGCTTGTGGTCAAAACATTTGTAATTGGAAGAGTGGTCAGTAAAGAACTGGAGCCATAAAATCTGAAGTTAACAAGGTGGCAGATGATTGTTTATTCAGCAACAGCACTGAGGCAGAGCTGGGGATATTACAGTGGTGGGTGTAGGAAGGGTTGATAACAGAGAGAATATAGAGACATAAAACAGTTCGGGGCAAAAGGAAAAATCAAGATCTGAACAGTCTTGTTCCTTCTTAGATGTTTATGAGTGAGGATTCGGAAATTGATAGAAATGAAGTGGAATTTGTGAATGAAACTGAAGATAACAGGTTAGGTATTTGTTATATACAATTAACAGAAATAGCAATAACCTTCACCATCGCTAATAGAATGGACAGAAATAGGCTTACCCGAAACACCAACAATAGCGAGGATAGGATAGTAACCTGCCTGAATAATCATCAATATGGCTCATATCCTCAACTCTAAACATACCCTAATCCTGAGAAAGCAAGTATATACCCAAGGACAAACTACTGCCCATTGTTGGAACATTCCAGTCAAATGCTCTCAGATTCTGATCCGTTGTTGGAACATTCCAGTCTTTTGTTCTAAGATTCTCTTCCTCTCCCTCTCCCTGTAGCTGCTGATCCCAACCATCTTGAGGATGACGCTGCCGTTGATACTATGGAATTGCAGGTTGAACGAAGCCCATTAATAATAGAAGATGAAAATCCTCCAAAGACGCAGTTAGTATCCATGGAGACTGACATCAATCACAGTCAATGTACAAACAGTTCCTTTCACTTACAATGCTTATAAGTCACAACAATACTTGGTCTGGTTGGAATGTTGACATCGCTGACTATTGGGCGAATAGTAACATCTCCAATTGTAAAGTTAGAGGAGAGGCAGAGAGATAATGCTTTCTATTCACTAGCTCGATGATCCTACTATGTTGTGGCAGGGTCGGAATTGCTGGGCTCCCAAGACCGGCTGTGTCTGATAACCAGGCCTGCTGCATCCTTTCGTTTTATTTATTTATGTTTAACTTTGACATTTATCTGACCATCATGTCACGGCTTAGGTGAGGTTAGGCATTTTTGAGAGGCTCCTACAGTGGCATAGATGGTGTATATACAGTCCATTCCTGTGGTCCTTGCAGCTACGGCCTGGTCCTGTGGAGTGACAGTCAAACTCTCACAGAACCAGGATTCTTAGTTTTACATTTCACCAGTTATTGCTGGGGTCTCAGCAGAGTTGGAAGGGTGGAAATCTTTCCTGACTGCTACACACTCTCTGAGATTTATCTCAGAATTGTCTTTTGATGTTCTTTCCTCCTGGATTGGAGAACTGCATGTGAGACAATCTGTTTCCTGAATCTGTTGTTTGACAAGTGTGTGTTTATAGTATGTTACCATATTGGAACAGTTATTGTTTAGTAGTTAAACAATATATTACGCTGATTTTTTGTGTTTTGTCGAGAGTGGTTGAATGCATTGTGTTTTGCTTAATGTCGAATATTTTGACCAAGCGAATTGCATCTGAAACACAGCACCTCACATTTATGTTTAAAATAAGAAAATGTTCCGGTCAGGACTACCTTCATCATGTATTTTGAGATGTGTCAACTCAGTTCCGTAACAAAAAGGACAGATATTCACGTTTTAATTGGCTAATTACTTAATGAACAACATGTTGCAGAAATACAGGATTTAACAGCGGAATGCGCCATGCTGGAGGAGTGATAGCTCTATCAGGAATTATATCGCAGAGTTAATCCACCTCACAGATCCAGCCCAGACCGTATAAGCACAGATGAGATATCTGCTCAACATGGAGCACTGTACAGACCAGGTTCAGTAAAACCCAGCAATCAGTCCAGGATGGAATAGTCCTGTCCACTAGATATCTGTCCAACACGTGGAGCAGTACAGTACACACCGATGCATTCATAAAGAAACACTGACGAAACGGTCTGTCCCGCATGGGGTGATATGCAGTCCAAACCAGTGTCATGCTCTATAGACGTGGACAAGGCATCTGTACAGTATGGGAATCTGTGCAGTGAATGGATCTGTAAACCTGGAGCAGTCACCGTCAAAGCATGTTGTTTTCACCACTCCAGTACATTGCTGAGCAACACTGTGTAGGATTTCTGCCCATAGTGAGGGGAAACTTGCAGACCATGGTGGAAGTGACAGGATGTGCAGCTCCCATCCATTTAAAGCCCCATATGCCCATTGTACCATGACAAGGGGGTGCTGTGAGTGTGAACGTCACGGCCAGAGAGAGATGGCGGGGAATCAGTTTAAATATCAACAAACAAAATAATTTTAAGGAAAAGATGGAAAGGGAGATTGAAAGACAATTTCATGGAAGATCACAGGTTTCAAATGCTGAAAAGAAGATATTTTGACAGCAGCCAGCAACGCGAGACTGAATTCACAGGAATGATGGGTGAATGGGATATTGGTGTGAGTTCGGATGATGGAGAGTTTTGGGTGAGCATTTGTTATTCAGCTTTGTAACTGGGAGTGGTGTCAGCAGATTCTTCAACTCATTGGGCAGAAACTAACAATAATTTAGCTCAGTGCCATTTTCATTGAGTGTGACTGAGGGATTATCTGTACGAGGCTGAGTTAGTTTCCTGGTGCTGTCTTATCGAACTCATCTCATTAACTACCCACCCACCCCACGGTGTCCCTATCATTCAATACCAGCCTAATTCTCCCTCCCTTCATGGCTGGAGGTAAACACCATCGCTTGGATGCCCCATGGATATTCTCTGATCCCTGGCACTGGTACCATCCTTAAAAGGCCAATTGGCAAACGGTTGAGCTTTCTCAGTTTGGAGCTGTCCTGCACAGTGGTGTGAGCTCACCGCCCTGCTCAGTGCAGGATCTGCCGTCTGAAGAAATGTCCAACAATATAGGACAGGCATCAATAACCTTCCCCGTTCTGCCAGGATAAGGGTCACCGTCTTCTCTCTGCTCCCACACACTCATTTAAATCTGTTCTAGCATCTACCCCCGAACAAGGCTCATGCTCCACCACTCTCGCTGCTGCATGCAGCACCTTATCTCTCTCTCTCGCCACTTTGCCCCCACGCTATAAACACTGGATGTCTGTTATAGCACCTACTCGAACAAGGCTCATGCTCCATCACTCTCACTGCTGCACGCAGCGCCTTTCCTCTTTCTCTCTTTCTCTCTTGCCTTTCCAATACCTTCACGTGGTGATGGAATATTCTGGAGAATGCCGATTATGGGATGTTCCAGAAAATGTTCCAAGTAATTTCCGTTTTCAGGAAAATGTCAATACATCAGTATGTAACATATAAAGGGAAGGAGTGTACATGTATGTTATTCAAACCACATACAATTAAAATCCATCGTGAGGCTAATCAACTCTTCAAATGTGCTCTAGCATATAATAAGATTGCAGCTGATTTGATGGTTTTCTCAGCTCCATGTTGCAGGAACTTTCAGTTAGTCAACCTCCTGGGTTCCTGTCACCGACCAGACGAACCCAGGCACTTTTAACCCGGTTTTCTTCAAGCGCCTGTTCGAGGGCATTTTCCATGGGGACGGACACTCCAAACAATATATTCCATCAGTTGTATACTTTTATGAAATGATAAGCTCATGTTACACAGACCGACCAAAATCTACACTTATTTTGTGGTTATCAGTAAGCAATAACAATTAGTGTCTGGTTATTTCACTTATCTCACCTTATTGGGTTCAGCCAAAAACAGCTTCTAAACACTTGTCTCGTTATAAAACACAATTTCTAGCCGAGGATATTTTTATCCCCAGCCGTTATCTTGACCGTTATCTGAATTGTACCTTTTCCCCTTGTTATGAAAGTTTTTATTGTCCTTTGTCTGTGGCTGTTTCTGTCTGTAACAGTTACACAGTCTCCCACTCATTTGGTTGGATGTTTTGTGATGCAGAGGGAGGACACCAGCACAGGTTCAACTCCCCCACACTGGCAGAGGTTACCATGAAGAGGACGCTCTCTCAACCTTACCCCAACACCTTAGTTGTGCTGACCCTCAGGTTAAACCACCACGAGTGGTCTCTCTCTCTCTCATGACAGAGCAGCCCCATGGTCCATTGGAACTCTATTCTATCACTTTTGCATTTATTTTATTTATCTACCTTACCATTTGTTTTGCATTATGTTACTGGGTGTTTTGGATCAGTGTCATTTTGTACTACTGCCAGCATTTCTCCCACACTGCACATTCCTGCTCAATAATCTTTGACTCCATTGTTATCTACGAACCTTCTGTGTTTGCCTCAAAAATATTCAATATCTCTGCCTCCAATGCTCTGCAGGAAGAGATTTCCAAAGTCTCACAACACTGAGAAAATAATAAATAACCTCATCTAGGGTGTGAGGTTATTATTTTGTCTCCTTACCTGAGAAAAGACATAATTACATTGGAAGCAGTTCAGAGATGCTTCACTCCACGTATTCCAGAAATGAAGGGCTTATATTATGGAGGCTTTAATAGATTATTCTTGGAATGAGAGGTGATCTTATTGAAATATGCAAGACCTTGAGGATCATGGATCAGGTAGATATCCACTGGGTGTTTGTCTAGTCCAAACTTGTCATTGTCATAGAACCTCTATAGTGTGGAAGCAGGACATTCTGTCCATTGAGTCCACACTGACCCACCGAACGGCATCCCACCCACACCTATCCACCTACCCTAACCATGTAATCCTGCATTTTCCATGACTAAACCACCTAATCTACACATCCCTGAGCACAATTAGCAATTGGGCACGGCCAATTAACTCTAACCTGCTCAACTTTGGACTGTGGGAGGAAACTGGACCACAGGGAGGAAACACACACAGATACGGGGAGATTTGAAGGTTACAATTGAACTCAGCACCTTGGTGATATGGGACAGCAGTGCTCACCACAGATCAACCATGCTGCTCCGTTATGTCTATTAGAAGATGTGACTGCCTAAAGAAATCTGCCTGACTTGTTCCTATCACTGAACCTGACCCAGTCTGAGACCTTTACCATCGGCCATATCTCCAACCTGGTTACATTCAAAATTTGTTACGAACAGTGGAGAAGCGGTACTAGAAAATTAACAGTCACACCCTCCAACCACAGTCAGAACCGGAGTGAGGAGAATTCACAAAGTGGGCATTTATTCGAGTGGGAATTCCCTTCCCCAGAAGTTTGTGATGGCTGAATCTTTATATTATATCGAGGCTGGCTTCGTCTGATTTTCCATAGACAGGTGAATCAGGGATAATGGTGCATGGACAGAAAAGTGCAGCTGAGAGCACAATGAGATGAACCATGACATACTTTACTGGTGGAGCAGTGTCAAAGGGCCGAATGGCCCACTCGTGTCCCTCAGACCTGTGTTCTGATCTTCCATTCAGCCCTTCCGACCAGCTACACAGGAGCAGATCGAGGTCACTCCGATAGTTAGGCCTTGTTTTGCAAATGTACTTGTAGAATCCTGGCTGGCTCAACTCCACTTTCCTGCTACCTCCTCGTATCTCTCAACTCGCCTATTTGTCCGAAACCAATCCACTCCCTCTATAAATACATTCAGTGACGCACCTTCCACAAATCTCTGGGTTCGGGAATTCCAGAAATTCACTACCTTCTGCAAGATGACATTTCTTTACATCTCAGTTTGAAATCGATATCCCTTATTCTGTATCAATGTTTCGGAGTGAGACACTCTGCCCAGGTGTGGAACCACATTCTCAACAAATACTTTGTCAAGCCCCCTCTGTAACCTTGTCCATTTCAGTAATGTCACACTCATTCATTTCAAGCACAATGAATATTGGCCTCACTATTTTAGATGTACTCAATAATTCAACCCTCGCATCCCAGAAACCCGCTTAATGTACCAATCTGGTTACTTTCTGCATCAGCATGATGACTTTATGTGTCACGCGCAGGAATACTCCAATCCTTTTGTACTGCCCTTTTGTTGGGACTCCTTTTCATTAAATAACAGCCTGCCTTTGGTTGTCAGTGTCATCCTCAAACTCGGATGTGTATTGAACTCACCTCCCTGCTTCAGGCTCACAGTATAGATGTAAATAACTGATATTGGTGCTACTCCAGAAGATATGTCTTTATCATAAAGATCGATGAATCCTGACTCTCCAATTTCTATGTGATAACCATCCGTCATCCCATGTTATCCATCATACTATGAGTATCTGTCTGGTGGAAGAACCTTTACTTTGTGATACCTTGTGGAAAATCTCTGGAAAGCCTCATGTCTACCAGTCCCCCTTTATCAAGTCCGCTTGTTACATTCTCATGGGATTACCAGAAAAACTTTGCATGATTTTACAGACAAAATATAGTTTCCCTTTCACAAAACCATGCTGACTCTGCCTGAAGCTTTTCTAAATGCTCTGCAATTCTTTCCTTAATAACAGACTGTCGCAGATTCCCAACAATAATGGTTGGGCTAAATGATTCCTACTTTCTGTCTCGCTCCATCCTTGAAAACAGGCATCATATTGGAGCTTCACGAGTTTCACTGGAACACGCCTTTAATCCAGAGAGTTATAGAATATTTCACACAGTGGCACCAGTCACTCTGTAACCACTTCTTTTAAAACCAATTATGAATTACTGCTGACCTGCCTATCCTTAGTCTTATCTGTTGTTAAAAACCTTGTACGTTTTGTTAGAGACAGTTCGAGAACCCTCCGATTACCATTTTCTTGATGATTTTAAAATACTTACAGTGCCTTCCCTGTGAGGATTGATGTCAAATACTGGTGTAAATTATCTGCTTGTTCCCTGTAGCCACTTCCCCAGTCACACCCTCCGAATGTCCTCAATATACTTTCCTGACTTATTTTCTGCCAAAGGTCTCACACTCATCTTCAACTTTTTTATATACACACAGAAAAACTTGTGATGCTTGTTTTTATATTTCTTGCCAATTTATTTACATCATATCTTTTCATTCTTTTTCCATCTTGTTATACCACACGGACAGCGTGCAGTTGCCTTTAGCACAGTGAGATGAATGGTGAGAATACTTTTTGAAATTTGGGTTATTCAGTGCAAAGGGGAAGAGGGGTTTTCAATAAAGTTTACTCCAAAAAGGAATCTTTCCGGAGTGAAACGTGAGTGGGAGGTGTAAAACAGCATGAATGGAGAGGCAGAACCACACTGAGACCAGAGGCAAAGTGGCAGCACAAACGGAGCTTGATGCTAAGGCAGGGAAGATAGACTTGTTCAAAGAACTTCAGTTGTAGAGGGTAGAGATCATAATGTGAGTGAATGTGCTCTGTAATTGGAGAGGGAGAACCTGGAATCAGAAAGTGAAAAGTGAGGGCTGCAGATGCTGGAGTTCAGAGCTGAAAAATGTGTTGCTGGAAAAGCGCAGCAGGTCAGACAGCATCCAAGGAGCAGGCGAATCGAAGAATCCTGAAGAAGGGCTTATGCCCGAAACGTCGATTCTCATGTTCCTTGGATGCTGCCTGACCAGCATCAGAAAGGGGATACAAGCAGGGAAGGGGATGGAGCAGCAATGGCAGAGGTTTCAAGCTGTAATTTAGGAAGCACAATTGAAATTCATGCCTCACATCTGCTTCTCGTCCCTGAAATAAATGTCGTAAATCTGGGCACACACTGATGCCCGTTACTTTGTGATTGAATAGTATCATTAACAGACTTTGTGAACCACGGGTGGCTCATCTTCTGTCGAGTCCTTCTTTTCGAACAGAAACAATAATGTGTGAGCAGTATGGGATATCTGCTTGAATGTCTATCCATGTGTACCCACTGACCTTCCTCTGGGTGTAATTCCACATCACGAATCAGACCAGATGTGAGACAGAAATCGATTTGGTTCACTCAGTAGAGCGAAGACATTTCTCCCATTCACACTTTAATATACATCCAAATTACATCTGTTTCTCTTTCACCACAATCAAAAGTCTCTCCTCTGTGACATTGCACCTCCACATTTTCTGTTTCTCATCACCCCTCGTCCACTTTTGTCAAGGGATTAAAACGTCCTTTTCAATTCTGAAGGGTCAATCTGGACTTGATACACTACCTCTGTTTTTCTGTCTTCACAGATGCTGCCAGAACTGCTGACATTCTCCAGCAATTTCTGGTTTTGAACAGCTTGAAAGACTTGTATCAAAGCTGCTCAAACGCCCTGTCCAATATGGAGCACCATACTCTGGGATGTGAACAATAATGCAAGATGTATAAATTCATTGGTTCTAAAATTAAACAAGATTGGCATCATTGACACTACCAAGTTCTTAAACAAGGCCATGGAGAGAAGCAGAGAGAAACAGTTACAATGTTAAAACCGAAAGTGGCACGATTGGACGGAAAAGGTTCTGATGAATATCAGAATTGGAATCGTTACTGTGTGGAAGCAGGCCCTTCGGCCCAACAAGTCCACACCAATCCTGTGAAGACTAAACCAACCAGACATATTCCCCTATCCTATATTTACCCCTGACTAATTGACCTAACCTGTACATTCCTAAACACTATCGGCAGTTTAGCAAGGCCAACAACCTGCACATTTTTGGATTGTGGGAGGGGACCGGAGCACGCGGAAAAAAGAACTGGCACAGACACAGGGAAAATGTACAAGACAGTTGTCAGAGGATGGAATCGGACCTGGGTCCCCAGCGCTGTGAGGCAGCAACGCTAACCACTGAGCCCCGGAAAATATTTAGGGGTTTTCAGAAACGTGATAAGCAAGAGGTGTGACACCATGGACAGGCACTCAGAGGAATGAGAATACTAAAATTGAAGTGTTACCTGGAAGTTCATGTGGTACTGTAGATCACAACTGGACAGAAGGAGAATTGTATTCAGTTACAACCTATAACGTTTTGTCCAGTCTAATATTTCAGTCTATTAAACCCATTATTGGATCGATGTTTCATTGACGATTCTGGATGAATATACCAGGGTCAGAATCACGTGTACCAAAAAGTGATGACAATCCATTTAAAGCTATCACACTGACTACTGTACTTACATTCCAAACAGCAGGACTAATATCTGATAGAGAGGGCAACACGATTACAAAGCAAACATATCAGATCGAAGCTCTGCAGTCCTGCCACATCCAGTCAGAAATCGAGTTGAAACATGGAACAACTGACGAGAGAAAAGAACTCCACAAATATTATTTGAAAACAATGTTCATTGGGATTAGGGCGTCGCTGACTAGGTCAGCATTTATTGCCCAGAGGACTGTTAAGATTCAATGACATTGCTGTGTGTCTGGAGTTACATGTGGGCCAGAGCAGGTATGGAGGCAAGTTTCCTTCCCTAAAGGACATCAGTGAACCAAATCGATTTCTCCCACAATTAGCAATTGATTCATGATCATCATTCAACTCTTAATCCCAAACATTTATTGGATTTGAATTCCATCATGTACTGTAATAGGATTCGAACTCAGGTCACCAGAACATTACTGGGGTTAGCAAGGCCAATAACCTGCACATTTTTGGATTGTGGGAGGGAACACATCAGCAGAAACATCATTGGCTATTGCTTTAACATTCCGCGAAAAAATGGAAACTTCCTGCACATCAGTGTAAAAGACAAAGATGCAGTGTATACACCATCCTCAGCCAGAAGTGTTGCTTGGATGATCCCCACAGAAGCACAGAGGCCAGACTTCAAACAATTCGATTCGCTGCACGTAACATGAAGAAAAAGCTGAACACAGTAGATACGACAAAGAGAATGGGCCCTGACACCATTCCTACAATAGAACTAAAGACTTGTGCTGCACAACAAACCGTGTCTCTGTGGAAGCTGTTTCATTCCAGCTCCAACTCTGACATCTCCCTGGCAAGGTGGAAAATTGCACAAAAGTGTCCCGACCCTAAGAGGAGAATAATTATAATCTGACTAATTACCACCCCCTCAGTCCCATCATGAGAATCAAATTGATGGGAATTCCTTTGACGGAACGGTCGACCAGCACAGAAATAATGTGCACAGTGCTGTGTCCGATAGGCTCCCATGTGGAGACGGTGTTGCTATGGAAATGTCACTGGATTACTTATCCAGACCAGAATAATGCTCTGGCAGCTGGTGGACGTTAGAAGCAATTAGTAAAATATCGAGATCTAAAATCTGGTGCCAGTAATATTGACCTTGAAGCGCATGTCCATTGTCAACGTAAATTTCCTTCCCCAATGTACATTCAGGAAGTGAATCTCCCGTGCTTTCCTGGTCGAGCCAAAAAGTGACTCCAGACACACAGACATGTGCTAAACTCTTCAATGGTCTCCGAAACGGCCACGCAAGGCGGTTATATCAAACTTCTCCGAGATCTCAATGGACAAAAATGAGATAACACCCGGCACCCGCCTCTGTATTGGAAAAGGGAATAGGAAGCACAGTCCTGTCGACACTGCAGAGACCTCCTTCCTTACATCTGAGAGTTTATGACAACATTAACAGAGCTTTCCCACAAACTGCAGAGAAACATCGCGAAATGAGTCGGCCTTTCAACACATTGAGCCTTCCCCAATCTAGGTTTTGACTAAACAACTCTTCAATTAACTTTTCCCTATCACTATATACTGTATATCCTTTGAAGTGATCATATATCAGAAAGATATGAAGTAGGAACTTTGGTCAGTCAATTTTGCTCTCCCATTCAATATAACAATGGCTGATCTTATATTTCCACACCAAACTCCTGCTGCAACTTCACCCCTTTAGTGTCTAGAAATCCTTATTTATATTCAGTCTTATTTTGACAGAATTCACCAGGTTCACCAGTCTGTGAGTGCAGACATTTATTGTCATCTCAATGCAGAGTGGCTTGTCTGTACCTAATAATGTGACCCTTGTTATAGACGTCCCAGCCAGTGGAATTATCATCCCTGCTGCAAATCTGTTTCACCCTGTCAGAGTTTTATATATTTCACTGAGATCTCCCCCCATTTTCCTAAACTCCATGGAATACAGGCCCAGTCGCCTCAAACTCTGCTCCTACAGCAAGCCTGTCATCTCATAGATCAGTTTGGTCATCCTTCACTGCACTCCCTCGATGTCAGGTCTGTGCTTTATTAGGTAAGGAGACCAATACTGCGCACAATATTGCACAATGTTCGAGATGTGGGCTCACCAAGGCCCTGTGTAGCTGCAGTAAGACACGCCTGGGCTCAAATCCCCCGGAAATGAAAGTCAGCATATTATTTATCTTTCTACCTGCTTTCTGTTGCAGAAGGATTCATTTCTGTGACTGTTGTACAAGGAGATCGAGATATATCTCCCCACTTGGTGGGTCAACGTATACTGGTCAGTGTGCCAATATCAATCTCAGTATTGACTTCTGGCTTCAGAACTCACTGCCCTGAATGGACCTTGGAGTTTGGTGAAGAAGTCAACGAAGGTATACACAGAAGTTTCTTCATGCAGCAACTTCTTTACATTAATTCCTTTTGAAATGCTAGCCTGTCCGTCTATTTTTCCTACCAAATTATAGAACATAGAACATAGAAGAATACAGCGCAGTACAGGCCCTTCGGCCCTCGATGTTGCGCCGATCCAACCCCACCTAACCTACACTAGCCCACTATCCTCCATATGCCTATCCAATGCCCGCTTAAATGCCCATAATGAGGGAGAGTCCATCATTGCTACTGGCAGGGCATTCCATGAACTCACGACTCGCTGTGTAAAGAACCTACCCCTAACATCTGTCCTATACCTACCCCCCTTAATTTAAACCTATGCCCCCTTGTAATAGCTGACTCCATACGTGGAAAAAGATTCTCACTGTCGACCCTATCTAAACCCCTAATCATCTTATACACCTCTATCAAATTGCTCAATGTTACGTCAATCCACATTGTTCTTCAACTGCCACGTATTTTACCATTTCGTCGACTTGTCTCAATCACCTTGAAATGTTTTTATATCCTCTTCACCCACTCACAATCTCAGTTTGGTACCATCAGCAGATTTGGAAAGATTACGTTTAATAATCATGAACAAATGTTTAATCTGTTTTCTAAATAGATGGGGCCCAAACATCAATTCCTGGATTATCCGGCTAGACATTGCTTTCTACTCCAAAGTATATGGAACGGTTTATGCTGATTCTCTTTTCCCTGTCAGCTCTCCTATTCTCAACCCATGCCAGTATATTAGATCTAGCTGTTACACACTGTTATGTGCCAGGACAGACCCCCTCACATCATTCCAAGGAAGTAGCACAGACCCAACTTTTGCTCGGTGACTTAAGCAAGTGTAAGGCGAATATTCCAGGAGTGATGCAGCTGGTCAAATCACTTAGTTTTAAACAAAGCAGAATGTCTTTGCAAGATTACTGAGTGAGACGCAAACAGAAGAGGATACAATACAGAGTAACCTATCCAAAAACCCAACAGATTATCCCAACTTAATGTTGGTGTTCCAAGTACTTGATATAATCCCCATAATTCCAGAGAATACAAAGTTCTGGGTGAAGAGGTTCCTTCTCAATTCAATCCTAAATCTACTCCCTCTAATATTGAGGCCATTCCCTCTTGTCCTAGCTTCACCTGCTAGTGGAAACATCCTGTCTACTTCTATCGTATATACTCCTGGCATAATTTTATATGTTTCTATGAGATCATCCCATAATTCTTCTAAATTCCAATGAATATAGTTCCAGTCTGCAAAGTCACACCTCATAAACCAACCCCCTCACCTATGGAATCACCCGAATAAACGACCTCTGCACCCCCTCTAGTGCCAATATAGCCTTCCTGAAGTAAGGAGATCAAAACTGTATGCAGTATTCCAGGTGTGGCCTCACCAGCACCCTGGACAGCTGCAACATAACCTCCCTGCTTATAAACCTCAATACCTTTAGCAATGAAGGGCAACATTCCATTTGCTTTCCTCAGTAATTGCTGTACTTGCAGACCAACCTTCTGTGATTCATGCACATGGACACGCATGTGTATTACAGCATGCTACAATGTTTTACCATTCAAGTAATAATCCTTTTTACTGGCACTCCCAACAAAATGGAGGATATCATCTTTATCAACATTGTATTCAATCTGCCAGACCTTTACCCACTCACTCAAAGTATCTATGTTAATCCACAAAGTCTCGGTCCTCTGCATACTTTGCTATGAAACACATCTTCATGTCATCTGCAAACCTTGACCCACTACACGTTCTCTCCAACGCCAAATCATCTATATAAATTGTGAATAATTGTGGCGCCAACACCGATCCCTGAGCTGCACCACTAGGTATTGATTTCCAGCCAGAATATCACTCACTTACACTCACAATTTGCTTCCTGTTAGTCCAGCAATCCTTTATCTATGCTGGTACTTAACCCGTAACACCATGCACCTTTTTCTTATGCAGCAGCTTCTTGTGCATCAACTTGTTGAAGACCTTTTGGAAATCTAGGTACACCATAGCCACTGGGGCCTCGTTGATCACCTTGCTCGTACTGTCTCCAAAGATTTCCAAAAGACTTGTTAAACATGACATGATGCATCTGCGCAATAGGACGATTTCTATCGAAATGCCCTTGCTATTTCTTCCTTGATAATACACTCAAGCAGTTTCCCCACTACACAGGAAAAGCTAACTGGTCTATAATTCCCCATACTTTGTTTACCTCAATTTTTAAACAGTGGCGTCACATTTGCTGTTTTCCAATCTGCTGGGACTGCCCTGGAATTCAGCAAATTTTAGCAAATTGCCACAATTCCATTTACTATTTTCCCGCTACCTCTTCTAGAACCCTAGGATGCATTCCATTAAGGCCAGGAGACTTGCCTACCCTCAGCTCCGTTAGCTGGCACAACACTATCTCTTCCATAATAAAGATTGTTTCCAAGGTCCTCACCTACCTCCATCTCTTTGGCAATTACTAGCATGCTATTAGTGTCTTCCACTATGATGACAGATACAAAACACCTGTTCAATGTCTCGGCCATTTCATCATATCCTATAACTAAATGTCCATTCCCATCCTCTAAAGACCAACATGTAATTGAGTCATGCTTTTTCATTTTATACATTTATGGTATATACAATCATCTATCTATCTTTATATTCTGTATTTGTTTTTCTCTCTCTCGTGTTCATTCATACTTTTTTTTATAGTTCATTTTGTGGCGTTCTGTTGACCTTTAATGTTTTCCCCAATCTTTTGGATTTCTGCTGTTCTTGACCAGTTCGCATTCATTCTCTTTCAATTTGGTAGCGTTCCTTATTTCCTTAGACACAATTGACAGATTACCCATTTTCTTAGAGTCTTTCCTTTTCACTGGAATATACTTTTGTCACGGAAAATAAAAATCTCCTTTGAAAATTCTCCACTGATTGTCAACTCGCTCATCATGAAGTATTTGTTTCGAGGTGACTTTCGCCAACTCCTCCCTCATTCTATTGTCGTCTCCCTTGCTGAATCACAGCAACCTGGTATTGGATTTTATCTTCACACTCTCCATCTGTATTCTAAAGTCAACCATACTGTGATCACTCCTTCATTATGATGTGAATAATTTTTCTTGTCTCATTGTACATGACCAGACCTACGATACCTTGCTCATCATTATGCATGCTTTTATTTTAGACTTGAAAGCATTCCCAAGTAGTCAAACCCAAACTTTTTGGATTCGCTGCTTTTAAGACATCCATGAAAAATAAAATAAGGCCAGAATAAACTTGTTAAAGGAGTAGCATTGTCACAATACCAGACTTGGGACTTCCTCAAAAACGTTTCTGATAATCCAAGTTCACTGCATCCATTGCTGCACCATAATTTATTTCCCATTCAGTTTCTCAAATATGAGTGGCCTTTAATAAATCGGCAATGATTTTATCTATGTTCATTACTCTATAATTAATGTAATTTTCAAAGTTCCCTGAAAATGCGTCCTCTCTAATAGACTCTTGTATTGTCCTGATTGTTTTTTTGGTGCTAAGCAGACTGTTTCCCTGCCTCCTTAAGAAATACTGGGATTACATTTGCTGCTGTGAAATCTGTGAATTCAGTTGCAGAATCAAGCATTTGGAAGAGAATAAACAGAGTATTCATTATTACCTTGGCCATCTCCCTTAGTAATTATCGAGAAGATTACCAAGTCATGGGGATGTGTTAGATTTCAGTCAAAATATTTTTTCCAAAACTGTTTATGTACAGATTTGATTCTATTTACATTTTTCTCAGTGTACTGAAAAGTGCTTGGAGTTTACTTTTTGAAAAGTTTTCTTTCGTGAAGGCAGAAAAGAAGTGGTTGCTTAATAGTCCAGCCAATTTCCTGTTCTCTGGTTTCAGCCTGTAAGGAAGATACAATGATCTTCTCTAACATTTCACCTTGGTATACTGTATGTTGAGAAGCTTTTACATTTCACTCTTGGTAATGTACGCTTTATACACCCATCATTTCCTGTCTTATGCTGCTCAGTGATTGACCTTCCACAGCCATGCAATCACAGAAGCATCCTCTGTACAGTCAGAAATACAGTGCAATCTACATTCGTCCCACTTTCATGCATCAGGCCCATAGATGTGAGTGTTATGACACTTCAAGTGCTTGTCCACGTACCTGTTGACGGCTGTGCGATGACCCACAACAACTTCCCTCTCATAAAGTGCATTCCAGACGCTAACATCCTCTGGGTGTAAAACCATCCTGAAATCCTCTCTAACCCTCAAACCCTTCACTTTAAAAGCGTGCTCCTTTGTTCTTGACCCTCTGACTTAAAGGAACCGCTACTGTCTATCCACCCTGTCCATGCCCTTCGTAATCTTACCCTTCTGAATCACGTTCCCCTCAGTCTTCTCTGCTCCAAAGTAAATAACCCGAGCGTATCCAGCCTCTCTCCATAGCTGATATGCTCCATTCCAGAGAACATCCTGGTGAATCTCCTCTGCGCCACTTTCAGTGCAATCACATCTTTCCTGTAATGTGGATCCCTGCACCGCACATAGTATTCCATCTTGGCCTAACCAAAGTGCTATATAGCTGTTGTAATCTATGCCACGATTAGTAAAGGCTATGCCTGCTGTCTCCAATTACCTCTTTACTAATCTATTACCCAGTCCCGTCATATACCAGGATGTGTGGAGAAGCACCCTCTAAACATGCGAGTCTGCTGCCATTTATTGAGTCCTCCACTGTCTGGTTCATTCTTCCAAAGTGCATCACCTCATATTTATCAGGGTTATGTTCCATCTGCCATTGATCTGTCCATCTGACCATTCCATCCGCATCTTCCTGTAACGGAAGACCTTCCTCCTCACTGCCAACCACCCGAATAATCTAATGACAGACACAAACCTAATTTTTACACTCATCCCATGCCCCTTCACATTCACATTTGTATCATTTATGAATACCACAAATAATAAGGGACACAGCACTGACATACAAATAGTCTTCAACAACCACCTATTTTCTGCAATAGTTTCTCGAACACTGATCTGATACTCAAAGGTCTGTAGTTCCTTGGTCAATCTCTGCAGCCCTTCCCATAAAGGGTATTCTCCAGTCCTCGGCACCTTAACTGTGACCAGATTGTATTTAAACATTTTCATCAGCGCCTTTCATCTCTTGTCTCCAACAGCAGCCTGAGATGTAATTGAGCTGGACCGAGGGACGTGTCCAATTTTATATTAGACAAAACTATAAATCCCTGTATACATCTTACATCAATCTGCTCAAGAGCTTCTCAGTCCATCTTCTCGAATTCTGTTTCTGCATCCTCCTTCTCCCAAGTAAAACAGACATGAAGCTCTCATATATCAATGTTCACCAGCTTCACAAATAGATTCCCGCCTTGATCTCAGGCCAAGTTTCGTCAGCAGAAAACCTTGCTATCTGAGGGATTAATGTGGAGAATGTCCATTCAGTATATGGGATCAGTATATTTTATTTCGATCATGACATCAAAATTGTATAAAATGCTCCGGGTACTGTCTAGGAGAAAGGGAGGACTGCAGATGCTAGAGATCAGAGCTGAAAAATATGTTGCTGGAAAAGCGCAGCAAGTCAGGCAGCATCCAAGGAGCAGGAGAATCGATGTTTTGAACATAAGCATTCCTGAAGAAGGGCTCATGCCCGAAACATCGATTATCCTGCTCCTTGGATGCTGCCTGACCTGCTGCCCTTTTCCAGCAACACATTTTTCAGCTCCAGGTACAGTCTCGCCAGCAGTCTGTGTAACTAGTGCAGAACGTTTTTACTGCTCGTCTGAACAAATTACTGCAGAAGCTGGAATCTGTACTGAATATAACAAATGCTAGTCATCACATTGACTCAGACAGCATCCGTAAAGAGAGAGAAAGTTAATGTTTTGTGTCCAGTTGACCCTTCATCATCTGTATTCGGATTCCCTTTAAATGAAGGCAAACGTAACTTTTACCTTCCCTGTTTGTATATCTTCCTTCCAATACCCTTTGCTTTAATGCTTTCTGCTAACTTACCGTGTGTATTGATTAAGAATCCTCCTGATTATCTGACTACATTGCATCCATTACTTCTCTATGTTTAGGTCTACAAGATATATCTTCAAACAGAACGTTTTTAAATGATAACTTCCCTTTCATAAATGCAGAATAATTCGCTTGAAGTTTGCTATTACTTTCTCAGTGTCCAATATCACAATCGTTATGATAGATTGCAAAAGATTACTTCCGACGGATGACAAATAAACTGGTCTGCAGTTTTCCACACTACCTCTTCTTCCCTTGTTTGTGATATTCATAAATAATGATGGTGAGAATGTGGAAGATGGATGGCAGAGGAATGATAACTAAAGTTGGGGATGACACAAAGATTAGCAGAGTTCTTCACAGTGAGCAGGGAAGAGTTAGGCTACAGGACGATATAGACAGATGATTTCTATGTCCAGATTAATGGCCGATGAAGTTTAACACTGGTAAATGTGAGATGATGCACATCTGAATTAACAAGACAAGTGAGTACTCAAATTTTGAAGGGCGAGGGCTAAACTTGCTCCTTTTTTCTTTGCAGCAGAGAAGGTTGAGGAGGGAACCTGGTACAGGTATACAAGAGCATAAGGGGTATGGAAAGGATGAACAGACAGCAGGTGTTTCTCTTACTCGAAGGGTCAAAAACAAAGGGATAAATACTTAGAGTGAAAGGCAGGGTATTGAGAGAGGATTTGCGGAGTCTGTATTGAACTGAGAGGGAGGCACAGACATAGAATAAAAAATCGTATGTGTGAAAACATGCCCTTCAGGCAAACAAATCCACACTGACCCTCCAAAGCATAACCAACCCAAACATGTTCCTCCTATATTTACCCCTGACTAATGCACCTAACCTATACATCCCTGAACACTTTCGGCAATTTAGCATGGCCTACTCACTTAATCTGCACATCTTTGGATTGTGGGAGGAAACCGGAGTACCTAGACGAAACCCACGCAGACAATGTGCAAAATCCATACAGGCAGTCACCAAAGGCTGAAATCAAACCTGGCTCCCTCGCGCTCTAAGGCAGGAATGAGGCGCCGTTCTGTCCAGGGTGACATGTGTCTGGAATGCATTGCCTAGGCGGGTGATTGGTCAGGTAATCTCACAAACTTTTTAAAAGGCCTTTGGATATGCACTTGGTGGTGCAGACTCGCAATTTCATTCAATTATTCTTTGTGGTGTCAGCCATGAACACTCTGATGTATTCTGAAGCAATAGCTAATGGCAGTTCCTAGTTTGTTCCATTGACTATACTCAGTAAGTGAGCTTCCAGTGAAGTGTTGGTGTTATCTCCCACTATCTATTTAAGTGTTTCGGTTTCCTTGAGTTGGTAATGTAATTTCCTGTGTCGACGATGTAATTTCAGGCCCTTTTTCTTGGAGAGTGGTAGATGGAGTCAAATTTGATATATTTGTTGTAAGAGTTCCGGTTGGAATGCCATGTTTCTCAGAATTCTTGTGCTTGTCTCTGGCCTGTCCTAAAATGGATATACAGACCTCGTCAAAGTGGAGTACTTCCTCATCAGTACGTAAGAAATTAGTGTTAGTCTTTTGTGGCTGGTTGATGTTCATATATCCCGGTGACTAGTTTTCTGCTTGTTTTTCCGTTGTAGTGTATGTTATAGTTCTTGCAAGGCTTATTGTTCCAGGAGCAGAACAGACAAAGATGTGAATTTATTGCGGTGGTCAAGAGTATGAAAAAAGTTGCAGAGTAGAAAAAGAATACTCTATTAGTTGGCATTACAGCACAAGGAATTCTAATTTCAAAGTTGTCAGCAAAAGAGTTAGGAATGAAATAAGGAATAACGTCTTCATTTAGAGAGTTGTTCCGAATTGGAATTGACATGGCTGGGAAAGTTGTGGATGAAGATTCAAAAGAGAACTGGATATATATTTGGAAATTATGAATTTAACGGGCAACAGAGAGAGAGCTGGCAAATGGGATGTGCTTGGGAGACATTTTTGGAACTGATGCATACATAATGGTCAATGCATTCCTTCTGTACTTTAAAGGTTTGTACTCTATCATGTGCCAGCTGTGAATAAAAGTCAGAATCCAATTATTTCACTGTGTAATGCTCGCAAATTTGTGATTATTTAGTGCAGCATAAGCATTTGAAATGCAAGTATTGCAAGGTCAGCTTTATAATGAAGTCTAATTATTACTCAGAACATAAATATTTTACATGTTGTATTCCAATTACGAAAACAAATATATCATTGCTTTGGCACAAAACTCTTTGGAAAGCTCTGACTTTTCAATGACATGATATTATGTTCGTTGCTTTCTTTCACAGTCCAAATTTCATATTAAACACCATTCATTCTAAAAAAAAATGCAAGTTTTCAAATTATTGTTCCCGAAAATTTGATAACACAAATAATTTATTTAGTTTAATATTCACAGTCCATGTTGAATCATTACCATTTTTAAATTGCTGGCAAATAGCTGAAGATCGTACATTTCAGTGAGAAATTATACTGATTGTTTATATATAAATGTATAAGAACGCTAATTTTATTTGTATGTTCAATCGTTTGCTCACTCTGAACATGTAATCATTCAGAAGCCAACCACTTTAAAAATATTGGAGTGGCAAAACATAGCTTTGAATTCTGACATTGAATATCTAATTCTAATCACCACAAGAGTTATGTTCTTTCTTCGATAAAATAAAATGTACATGCTTTATTTATATGTTAGAAAATATTGACAGGAGTTTATATTTTAGTTCCATAAATATAGAATCAACATAATTGATTTAAGAGATTATAGTTCAGTTGAATGATTATCATTCACATCTTATCTTTGCCCAACTCATGAAATATAGCAAACATCCGATTATTGTTCGGGTCAGTAAATTCAACACCTTGCAATGAGCTACGCTGAAACTTGCTTCCAATTTATTTGAAATCATTTACAGTGTTATTGGACCTCAAAGCTGCCTGTGATACAGAGAGACTCAGTAGCCTGTTCCAAAATCTGTGCAAAGAGCTTCTAATCTGGTTCAGGGCAGTCAGTCAAACATTACTTCAAAACAAATAATTTGGAATCCACCTTGGGCAGGGGGAGAACCCGCCAACAGACTATCACTGGTCTTAGTGTAAGTTCAAATGTTGTCCAGGTTATATACTAATGGCTGACCAGCTACCAATCTTTAAAATTCATCTTCAGTCAGAGCCTGGCCCAGAGAGCAGACGTTTTGACATGGAGAGCCAGAATCACACAATACAAGTTACCTCTGGTGATGCAACCTGAACTGCCTCCCAGACTCCATACAACTGCACCCCGGATCAGACATGGGTGAAGACGTTAACAAGTTGACATTCTATTGCAAGTGCATTGTGTCTCACAAAGAAACCTCTAAATCCATATCTAATAAATGTCAACTTCACATTCTCCAGTATCAAAATAAAATTGTACATCTCTGTGAATGGTCAGAGATTACTACATTGGTCACACAGTAGAATGTATGTGAAGTAACCAGCAGCAAACGGCAATCCAAAAATCACATTAATAACTGAACTTGGCAGATTCCGTCTGCTCTAAGTAAACGCACATATTATACTGGCTTTCAGGTGACTGTAACAATGCACCCCATAACTGGCGGTTTTGGCCTTACACCCCTCCAAAGCTTCTTGATCTCACACACATCACTCCCTCATACATTCAACAATTGATGAGAATCCACAAGGTGGGTGAAACTGGAAAGATAGAACAGTGCAGCACAGTGCAGGCCCTTCGGCCCTTGCCGTTCTGTCGACCTTTTGTCCTACTCTAAGATCAGACTAACCTACATACCTTTCGTTATGCTATCATTCATGTGCCTATCCAATTAAATAGCCCTAATATAGCTGACTTTACTACAACTGCTGGCTGTTCATTGTACACACACGCCACTCTGTGTAAAGATACCTCTGACATCTCCCCTAAACCTTTTTCCAATTACCTTAAAATCATAACCCCTCGAGATAGTCATTTCCACCCTGGGAGAAAGTCTCTGGCTATCCATTCTATCTATACCTCTCATCATCTTGAACACCCCTCTCAAGTCACTTTCCATTCTTCTTCGTTCCAAAGCGGAAAACAGCCTAGCTCCCTCAAAATTTCTTTGTAAGACATGCCCTCCTGTGCAGGCAGCATCTTGATAAATCTCCTCAGCACCCTCACCAAAGTTTCCACATCTTTCCTATAACGAAGCAACCAGAACTGATCACAATATTCTACGTGTGGTCTCACCAGGGCTCCAGAGAGTTGCAGCATAACCTCGCAGCTCTTAAAATCAATCCCTCAGCTAATGAACACATCACACACCTTCTTAGCAACCTTATAAACCTGGGTAGCAACTTTGTGGGAGCGATGCCATGGACAATTAGATCCCCCTGTTCCTCCACAATGTAAGAATCCTGCCTTTAACCCTGTATTCTGCATTCGACCTTCCAAAATGAATCGTATCCCAGTTTTCCATATTGAACACGATCTGTCACTTAGCAATCGAGTACTGCATCCTGTCAATGTCCTGTTGCAAACCAGAACAGACCTCCATACTATCCACAATTCCAGCAACTTGTGTTACATCATCAAACTTACGAACTTACCCTTCCACTTCGTCATCCAAGTAATTTATCAAAATCGCAAACAGCAGAGGTCCCAGAACCGATCCTTACGGAATACCACTGCTCACCTAGTTCCACACTGAATACTTCCCATTTACCACCACGCTCTGTATTCTATGGGCTAGCCAATTCTGTATCCAGACAGATAGGTCTCCCTATATACCATGCCTCCTTACTTTCTGAATGAAACTACCACGGGGAAGTTAATCAACATCTTGTTAAAATCCATTCACTCCGCATTCCCTGCTCTACCTTCTTCAGTGTGCTTAATCCTACCCTCAAAGAATCCAATAAGAGATGTGAGGTATGATCTGCCCC
The DNA here is from genome assembly GCF_037043375.1 of Chiloscyllium plagiosum. NCBI lineage: Eukaryota > Metazoa > Chordata > Chondrichthyes > Orectolobiformes > Hemiscylliidae > Chiloscyllium > Chiloscyllium plagiosum. The sequence continues at coordinate 56,236,046 of NW_028270178.1, forward strand.
TCACAAAGCCATGCTGACAATTTCTTATCAAACTATGATTTTTCAGAATCCTTTCCAATATTTTGCCCAATACTGATGTAAAACTGACTGGTCTGTCATTCTAAGGACAATCCTTGTTTCCTTGCCTGAACAAGGGAGTAACATTTGCCACCCTCCAATCATGCAACGCTATTCCATTGGAGAGTGAAGAGACAAAGACCATCGCTAAAGGCACAGAAATCTCTTCCCTCTCTTCCTGTAGTCCCTTCTGGCCTAGAGATTTATCTATCCTTGTGTTTGTACTTCAGTCAGTCTGTATTCCACCTCAAATTATTTACTCCCTGTCCAGCCAACTGATTGACTGCTTTCCATTTCAGGGCTCTGTACAGTGCTGCCTTCCTGAACAAGTATGGTTCCCAATATCCTGTGCATTATGTAACGGTAAACATGGGAAGGGCAGATGCCCAAAGCTTTGACTCTACTGCTCCTCAGATGCTGCCTGACTGGCTGTGCTTTTCCAGTGCCACAATATTTGACTCTGATCACCAGGATCTGCAGTCCTTATTTTCTCCATTACTGAGGGCTGTCCCCTCTGCACACTGAACAGGGAATTAATCAGCAGAAACTCGTTGTACCTGGAGCTGACTGTTCAGTTCTGGAAAGTTGCATTTGATGAACACATTTACTAAAAACGAAATTAAAGTTCAACAAATATTTATTCATTCCCGGAGTTACAGTTTTGGTTCATGAATTGGACAGGTCGATAACTAACAGTGAGTAACTGAAGAACTCCGAGATACAGAGTATTCCAGGTGATTATATTTCAGGTTGGATGCGCTTTACCTTAATGCTGGTAATATTAACAGACAGACAGATATGATAAGGAAACGAGGTGACATGTGGAAGTGTGACATTTTTGCCATTTCTGAGATGTGTTTGAGGGAGGTCAGGGCTGACAACTCAATATTCTGTGGTACCAGAACTACAGTCAGGGCAAGATCTTGAAAGATCTTGGAATGAGGCTTGGTGGTTAGAGCTCAGGATCAAAACCATGACAGAAACAGTGCTAGGGATATATTATTAGACCCCCCAGATAAAGGAAAGTAAGGGAGCAGGTATATAACCAAGATATTGAGGTGTGTAAACAATAATAAGATCATTATATTCAGACAGTCAATTCCAAATATTCATTAGGTCAGTGATAACTTTTTAAGAGGGGGCAGGTGTTTTGAAATTTATTCCAGAGAGCTTCTTATATCAACATAGAGCAGATACAACAATGGGCAGTGCAGTGCTGGGCCTCACTGTTGGGACGAAGCCAGTCAGTTGTTCTAGGCAGAAGTGGGAGAGCATTATAGGACCAGTGACCATGATATCACACATTTTGACTTTGCTGAAGAAAAGACCCCCAAAACGTTTGAAACATAAAAGCTTTTTTGATTGGATAGATAGATTTTATGGAAAAATAACGACAGGATCTGGCCAAAATGCAGTTGTTTCTGGGTGAAACTGTAGCAGAACAAGGTGGGGCAGGGGTTGGGGGATCATTTGATTAAAATTGAATTGATGACAGTGTCGGCCCAGCATTTTAGACCGAAGATAAAATTTAGGAATACAAGCCCAGAGAACCTCAGATGTCGACGTAAATCCCGATCAGGATTAAATAAGAAAGAGAAGCTCAAAGCAGGTATCAAGTGATCAGGTCAATGAAAGTCCAAAAAGAATATGGAAAGTGTAGGGATAAACTTAAAAAGTCAGTGGAAGAGGGAGGGGTGATAAAGCATTGGCGGGTAAGATTAGCAAGAATCCAAAGTCACTTTTTTTGGTTTATTAAGGGGAAGAGGATAACGCGGGGGGGGGGGGGGGGGAAATGGGAGTATTAGCGACTAAGGGGACAGCCTGTTCACAGAGCGAGAGAATATGTTAAACACATCCTACGAATTGGTCTTCAGTTTGGAGGAACTAAGGAAGAATTGGAAGTTTATGCAAGATAGAGTGGACAAATCACCAGATTAAAGACCACCAAGTCTCACATCAGTGAGAGGGAAACAATTGTAGAAAATTCGGACGGCTGTTGAGGCTGGATCATCAAATATCTTCAAGGCTGAGACAGACAGACTTTTACACAAGGGTTACTGGGAAATCGCAGGAAAGTGGAATAGGGGATTAACAAAATAAATATATTCTAATCGAAGGAAAAGCAGACTCAGTGAGCGGACAGACATATTGTTGCCCCTACGTCTAATGGTGTACTTTTGCAATAGTCCTGTATTCGCAAGAACATCAACCTCTCTCACTATGGAGTGAGACACAGTTTGGAATGCAAGCGAGGGATTCAAGGAATTCATAAACGCGATACTAATAGACAGAAAGTACGAGAGGACTGTGATAACACGGATTGCCTGTCGGGGTGAGGATCTGCATCGACACAATCACCACTACCAGAAGGAAGACCTCAGCAAGACACCCTCCAAGGCCAAGCAGAGACCTGCATTGGAGAGCAGGTAGTCAAGGAGTGCTGATGGCCCAAACACTACATCACTGTCGTGTATCCTTCCTTCCCTGACCAAAATTAAATGTGGAGGGGTAGAGAGACATGCCGTTGTTAGCAGAGTAAGCAGGAAGGCTTTCACACGAGAGGCTTCGGACAGCTCCAGTTCAGAAAAATGTACAGGTAAACTCAAATAAAGATCTTTTAACTTTATTGTTACAGCAGTCGAGATGGCATTTAGGGCAGTCGCACGCTCCTGTTGTGGGATGTGGCAGCTCAGGGAGATTTCCACCGGCCCTGATGGCAACACGTGTGGGCACTGCACCCAGCTTCAGATCCTGGGAGGCCGTGTTAGGGAGCTGAAGCTGGGCAGCACGGTGGCTCAGTGGTTAGCACTGCTGCCTCAGCACCAGGGACCAGGGTTTTGTGTGGAGTTTGCACATTCTCGCCGTGTCTGCATGGGTTTCCTCTGGGTGCTGCGGTTTCCGCCCACAGACCAAGGATGTGCAGGTTAGGTGAATTGGTCATACTAAATTACCTGTAGTGTTGCGTGTAGGGGAATGGGTCTGGATGGGCTGCTCTTCAGTGGGTCGGTTCGGAATTGTTGGGCCAAAGGGCCTGTTTACACACTGTAGGTAATCTAATCTAGAATGCACTCAGGGTAATCCGAGATACTGACCGAGATAATGACTGTAATATTCCAGTCCAACGTTCATCGCCCTGAGTTTACCTGTCAGTCCTGTTGTATTTAAATAAATATAATTTAATCCAACAGGCGTTCCTTGCTTCCTGTCATGTTCCAGACAGAGAGTAGATGGGCGACAACCAGGAATGGCAAAGGGAGTAGGCAGGGAGTGCAGGAATCCCCAGTGGCCATTCCCCTCGAAAACAAGTAGACCATTTTGGATTGTTGGGGGCGATGACCGTTCAGGGGAAAGCAGCAGGAGCCAGGTTGGTGGTACTACCATTGGCTCTGGGGCAGAGCGGGAAAGGGTAAAGGTAAACAGGACATTAAAGATAGGTGGGTCGATTGTTAGTGGGACAGATCAGAGATTCTGTGGTTACAAAGGGGAATCCAGGATGGTGCGTTACTTCCCGGGTGCTGGGGTCCAGTATGTCTCCAAGTGTCTGCAGAACATTCTCAAGGGGGAGGGGGAGCAGCCGGAAATCATTATGTACGTTGGCACAAATGGTACCCGTAGAAATAGGGGCGAGGTCCTGCAGCGTGATTACAGAGAGCTAGGAGAAACTTTAAAAAAAAACCTTGACAGTGGTATTCTCCTGAAAGGGAGGTTACCGTCCGAGACATGCACTGGAGGGGACACCAATATCTTGCCGGCCAGTTTTGCTAGGGTTACAAGGGAGGGTTTAAAATAGATTGGCAGGTGGTGGTATCCTCAAGAGCAGGGAGGAAAGTGGAAGGAGGTCCAGGAATCAGAAATAGTAGGTTAGGCTGGAAAACGACAGAGAGAAAGTAATGCATTTTGGATTAAATTGCATCTGTTTCAATACAAGAATGCTGACAGGTAAGGTGATGAACTCAGGGCGTGGATAGGTAGGTGGGTCTGGGATATTATAGCCATTACAGAAACATGGCTAAGTGATGGATAGGACTGACAGCTTAATGTACTAAGGAACAGGTGCTTTTGGCGAGACAGAGATGGTGGAAGGAGGGGAGGGAGAGTTGCATTTCTGATTAAGGGGAGAACCATAGCATTAATCAGAGATAAAATAACTGATGGATCACCCAGTGAGGCTTTGGGGTGGAGTTTAGAAATAGGAAGGGAATGGTGAGGTGATTGGGTTGTAATATAGGCCCCCAAATAGTCAACAGGAATGAGAGTAACAAATATGCAGGGAGAGAAGGGAGACCTGCAGGAGCAATAGGATTATCATAATAGTTTTTGTTTTCTAATACAGACTGGAACAGCCAGAGCGTTAAGTGATTTGATGAGGTAGAATCTGTTAAATGCGTCAGGAAAATTTCCTCAAGCAGTATATAAAGTGTCCTACTCGGGAAGGGGCAAAACTCGAAATTTTCTTAGTAAATAGGGCATGACAGGTGACTGAGTTAATAGTGGGGGAGCACTTAGGGACCAGTAACAATAGTTCTATTAATTTTTAAATAGTTATGGAGAAGGACAAAACTGGTCCTCAGGTTCATGTTCGAACTTGGGGCGTGACTCAGGTACAGGCAGCTGGGATCAAGGGAATCCCTGGAGATTATAAGAGATACAGGAGTCTATGGAAGAAGGAAAGCAGTAGGGTGAAAAGGGGGCAAGAAAGAGCCTTGGCTGTGAACATTAGGATGAATCCAAAAAGGTACTTTAAATATATTAATAAAAAAAAAACACTAACTGGGGAGAAAATAGGACGCCTCGAAGACCAATGTCGACAAGAATGTGTGGAACTATCAGAGATGATTGAAGTCCTTAACGAACATTTCTACTCTATATTTACCATGGAGAAAGACATGATGACTTGAAAGCTTGAGGAAGTTAGTAGTGATATTTTAGGGACAATCCATATCATAGTAGAGGAGATTTTGGACGTACTAGAATGTTTGAAAGTGATTAAATCTCACGGTGCTTACCCGATATATCCAAGAACACGTCAAGGGGCTCCAGAAGAATTTGCGGGAACCCTGGCTTATAATGTTGATCATCAGTAAAGTAATGTCCCTGAAGACTGGAGGATAGAAAATATTGTGCCCTTATTCAAGAAGAACTGAACAAAAAAAGCCTTGGAACTACAGATCAGTCGGTAAGTTACTTGAGAAGGTCCTGAGGGGTAAGCTGTACATGCATTTAGAAAGACAGGCTTTGATTAGGAATAGTAAGTGCGGCTTTATGCGAGGAAGTTTATGCCTGACAATTTTCTTAAAGTAATTGGATGATGTGACCAGGAAGATTGACTTGGGTGGGGCAGTAGATGTCGAAACATGTGGTGTTGGAAAAGCGCAGCAGGTCAGGCAGCATTCGAGGGGCAGGAGAATCTATGTTTCGGACATAGGCCCTTCATCAGGAACGTCCAAAACAACGATTCTCCTGTTCCTCTGATGCTGCCTGACCTGCCGTGTTTTTCCAGTGCTACACGGTTCGACACTGATCTCCAGCATCTGCCGTGCTCACTTTGTCCAAGGGCGGTAGATTTAGTCAATATGGATTTTAGTTAGAGCAGAACAGAATGAGGCTTTTTAGCCCTTGGAGCATGATATACAATTACAGGAGGAGACCAATAAGCCCCTGGGGCCTATAAAACTGTAACAGATCATGCAGCACCAGTATCCAGTTGCACAGCAACATGATCAGTCTATTCAGCTACTTGAAGTCAGTAACACAGGAAAAGGAAGAGGCCACAAAGTGACTGGACTATGGAGTATACTGGAATAAAACCAGGCTACATAGCCCCGCAGACCTGCCTTTCCATTCAGTAAGTCAGGGCTGATTTGCACTCGGCCGCAATTTCTCTTTCATGCCCAATTCTTTGTCGCCCTCGAATCTCTGTCGGGTCAAAATCCATTGGACACCCACTCGCACTCCCCAAACATTTCAGTGACGTAGCCTCCCCTAACTGTCTGGTTCCAACTGTCACTACCCTTTGAGAGAAGTAAACACTACCCACACATATACCTTGGCCTATTGACATGGATCGAAGATATGAACACAGCGTAAAGTGACTGGCCCTGATATCAAGACAGGATTTGTTAAAGCAAGACGTCAAGGAGACAGAACAAAATTGAACTTGATGGGAATCAGTTGTAAACTCCCCGCTGGTAATCATTCAGAACACAATGGGGCTGGTGAATATCAATCCTCCCAGTCCCTGGATATCTCTGTGGGCAATCCTCAGGGTAGCTTCTTCGGCACAAACATCTTCAGCTGCTTCATCAATGTCTTTCCCTCTGTCATACGATCAGATATGGAGATGTTCTGTGAAGATTATACAATGTTCAGAACAATGAGTCACCTCCTAAGGTACTAAAGTATCAAATCTGGACAACATTCAAGCTTGTGCTGTTAATGTCGAGGTAACATGAATCAAAAGCACTGCTGGGCACTAAACATTTCCACAGTTAAAAGAAAGAGAAACCCCGTCAGCATCTCTATCTGGTTTCACAGTATTATAAGAAAGCCATTCAGCCCATAAGATCTATTGGATAACAAGAGACGCAATGCGTTCACTCACTCCTGCCTGTTACACAAGAAGACATTTTTAAAAAAAAACAGCAGGTGTTGGAATTTAAAATACACACGCAGGAAGCTGGAAGAACAGAATAAGCATGGCAGCATTAAGACTTTGAGATGTGAATGCCTTGGATATAACCCTTCGTCAGGACTGTGAATGGGAGTAAGGAGGTCTATAGATAAAGGGGTGAGTGAGGAAGAAGGCAGAGTGCAGAGGTGGGGATAAGTGAGCACAGATAAAGGGTATCAGCGGGTTGGTGATGAGAGTGCTGAATCCAGTTGGTAGCAGACAAAAAATTGCTCAGAGGAATGGAAGGCAGGGGAGGGCTTGGGAAGGGAGTCGGGGGGAGTGGAAGGGAGGTTATTTGAAATTGGATAATTCAATGTTGAGTCCCTGGGGTGTCGGTTGCACAGGTGATAGATGAGATCTTATTCCTCCAAATTATGGTTTGATTCATTGTGACAATGGAGGAGGCCAACGATGGCCATGTTGGAAAGGGATTGGGAAAGAGAATTTAAACAGGAACTGACTGGGAGGTCATCCATTCCAACTAACGACCCTACATTTCAGCTTCCAACCGAATTCATCCCTCCCATCGCCCAACCATGTTGCATCCACCACTTGTGTCCACATATCCATAACTCGCCATCTCCCTGATCTCCCCACACCAACCACTCCCTTCCCTCTTTATCTACAGCTCCACTTACATCCCCCCCACCCCAGTTCTGAAGAACGGTTATAACTGAAATGTTGACTTTCCCAGCTCATGATGCTGCCTCGCTTGCTGTTTATTTCCAGCCTTCTGTTTGTCTCTTATAACTCAGGAAGATAGCGTCTAGTCAGCACAACGTGCTGGTAGGCAGGAACCACGGGTTGCCCACTGAAGTCCTTGAACCTCTGCCCTCGAGCCAGGAGGAAGACATTCAGTCCCTCGAGACACTGACACATGAGCAGAAGAGGCCATTCAGCCCCTCCAAACTGTTAGACTGAAATAAGTGGATGTCATTGTTGCTGCAACACGACAAACCTGAGAGGCATAGACTGCAAAGACAGACTGCTCCATGTTGTTCCGCCTGGTTCCATTGTTAATGGTAGACACGTGTTATGTTAACGTGGTTTGCTGACCATGAGGAGGGAAAGTGATTGGTTTGTGCCAAGTCCCAAGGATGCATCTTCCATCTCCGAGATGTTATGGACTAGGCTAGACCACTCAAAACACTTTTAAGCAGGCAGCCCAGAGCATACCTTTGCAACTTGTTTCGTTAAGTGTACAATGAAAATTAGCCGGAGTAATTTAGCTAGGTTGACTACTAGATTTTAAAACAGGCAAAAACTTTATTCATAAAATTACACAATGCAACACAAAGAACAGAATAAAGGATCACGACAGAATTAAACCGATTCAGCTAGACTTAATTATGCTGTTCCGAATGTACACAACTGTCCCAATAAGCAAACTCCCAATATAAACCAGTACAAACGGAACACATACTTCCAGGTTGAAGTTGAAGGTCAGAAAAGAGAGAGAGTTTCCACACAGCTCTCAGTTGAACTTCCCAGTTCAAAAATCCACTGCAAACTGCTCAGCTCAGCTCAGCTAGTTCAGCTAAAATAGCTCACCACTCTCCATTCATTATACTGGTCACTTATAAAGCATGACCACTTTGGCCTTAAATCTCATTTATTTCCATATAAGCAAAAGGCCTCTGAAAATCCTTTTCATCTCTGTACCAAACCAGAATGATATGAGCTTGGCACGTTTTATTGTCCCTCTGAAAAAAAAACAGGGCAGAGTCTCCTTGAGCCAAGGATCAACTTTTCGACAAAAAAGGGACTAGCTTTGTGACATGTCTCCCACACCCCCCCCCCCTAAAAAAAGAACCATCAATGCTAAAAGATGGCTGCATTTTAACCCTTCAAACCCAGTTAGTAGTCTCAAAACTGACAGATGCACTATACTAACTGTAAACATTCAAACATGCACAAACTCATACAAATTCAGGCTGTGGTACACCCACCACCAAACACCTCCGTATCTCATTCGAGCCTCAATAACTCATCAGCTTTCACGTTTTGGCGACCTGCCACATGCACAGTTGTCAGATTGAATGGCTGCAACAACAAGCTCCATCTAAACAGTCTGACTTGTTTTATCCTTAATATTTTCCACAAATGTCAATGTGCTGTGATCACAGTATGCGATTGTCTCAGATGCATTGCTGGTAATATAAATACAGTTATGGTGTAATGCCAATACCAACTTTAAAGTCTCTTTCTCCACCGTTGAACATTTCTGTGGATGAACGTTCGACTTCCCAGAAAAATACCCGATGGGTCTTTCAATCCTCCTTATCATCCTCCTCCAGGAACACCGGACCAATACCCACATCACTGGCATCGATAGCCACCTTGAAAGGATTCGTATAATCCAGTGTAGCTAACACTGGGGCCAGTGTTGACACAATCTTTAGGCTGTAAAATGCCTTTTGACAGTCCTCTGTCCACTGAGAGTTCTTGCCCTTGACAATTTGGTGAGTGGAGCAGCCGCACTGTTTCAAGTTTGGCACAAACGTTTGGTAAAATCCAGTCAATCCCTGGAACCGTAGTATTGCATATTTCTTTTTGTCGACGGTGTGGAAGATTCCCCAACTACTTTCGTTTTTGTATCTCCTGGGCCATTGGTCCATGTCCTATAACGTGACCCAGGAACGTGACTTGGGCTTTCTCAAATTCACTTTTAGCGAGGTTTACCACCAAGCCTGCCTTCTGAAGTCAATCAAACAAGTCTGATAAATGCTGTATATGTACCTTTCATGAGTGACTAAAAACCACCAGGTCATCAATGTACACCACATAGTTGGGTAATCCGACAATGACCTCATTATCAGTCTCTGAAATGTGGCTGGATCGTTTTACATACCAAATGCCACAACTTTGAACGGATACAGTCCATTTGGCTTTATGAAAGCCGAAATTGCCTTTGCTCTGTCTGACAGAGGTCCTTGCTTGTAGCCTCTGAGCAAGTCCAACTTGGAAATGTAAGTAGCTTCTGCCACTTTTTCGACACAGTTTTTCAAACATGGAATTGCATATGCATCAGTCTTTGTAACGTTGTTGACTTTGTGATAGTCCACACATGACCATTGGGTAGCATCTGGCTTTGGCATCATGACTATACGTGAGCTCCAGTCACTGTAATTCACTTTGATTATGCCATCTTGGAGCGTGTGCTCTATCTCCTTCTGACCTGTGCCAACTTTAGAGGGTAATGCCTTTAAGGGTGTTGCTTAATCAGAACAGCATCTCCTGTGTCTACATCATGCACAATTATGTTCATACTTCCCAGTTTATTTCTGCATATCTCTCCATGATATCGTAATAACTCTTTCAGGTCACTATGCTTTCCTTGCGGAAGGTAACTCAATAATTTATCCCAATTTTTGACAACGTTCTCATTGTTCAATTTGATATAGGAATGTCCAATTCGTAATCCTCTGAACTTGGGTCTTCCTTCTGTGCTGTAATCATTAATATCTTTTCCTCTTGCTTTCGTTGCCTATCAAAATATTTGTTGGGCATATTCACATGACGCTCTCTGTGATATTTCCTCCTCTCTGGAGTCCGTACCAAGTAGTTCACCTCATTCAATTTCTTCCCAATTTGATAAGGTACACTAAAACCTGCTTCTAAAGGCTCAACTTCTACTGGAAGTAACACCAATACCTTATTCCCAATTGGAAAATTGAGAATTTGTGATTTCTGATTTACTGCCTGTTTAATTGTATGCTGCGATACTTTTAAATGCTATCTCGCCAACTCTTCAGCTCTATTTAATCGTTCCCTAAAATTTGACACATCATCCAAATGGGTGGTCTCTGAATTCTGACTTATTAATTTCTCCTCAACCAATGGTAATGGTCCTTTTACTTCATGCCCACAAATTAATTTCAGGAGTCTGAATTTTGTCGATTCATTCCGTGCGTCTCTGATCACAAATAGTTCAAAAGGAACTTACTTATCATGCACAATTATGTTCATACTTCCCAGTTTATTTCTGCATATCTCTCCATGATATCGTAATAACTCTTTCAGGTCACTATGCTTTTCTTGTGGAAGGTAACTCAATAATTTATCCCAATTTTTGACAACGTTCTCATTGTTCAATTTGATATAGGAATGTCCAATTCATAATCCTCTGAACTTGGGTCTTCCTTCTGTGCTGTAATCATTAATACCTTTTCCTCTTGCTTTCGTTGCCTATCAAAATATTTGTTGGGCATATTCACATGACACACTCTGACAATTCTCCTGACAATAAACCCTCAACATGGTCCTCACTGTTTCATGCCATATCGCTCATGCTCACTTTGATTCCGAATACTACGTAGCAGATTTGAATTGCTTTATTCCCGCATTATCCATCACCTGCTTGAATAGTTCGGATGTGAGGTCTGATCTGTCTGGATCTCTATTAGTAGTCCTTTTCTAGTTAAAAAATAAGTATTTTTTCTACAATTCTTCTGGCTTCGATGCTGCATAATGGGTCTGCCTCTGGAAATCCAGTCCACACATCCATTATTGTAAATAATATATATTGCCACTTTTAATTTGAGATAGGGGACCTACACAATCTATCGAAACTCTTGTGAAAGTTTCCTCAAATGCTGGAATAGGTATTAAAATTGCAAGTTTTATTACTTCCTGTGTGACATGTTTGAGACGTCAGGCAATGTTCTACTACATGTTTGTTTAGTCCAGGCCAGTGAAAATATCTTTGTATTTCAGCCTGTAATGTCCTCACCCCGAAATGATCTCCAAGTGGTAGCTCATGTGCCACTCGCAGCAGCTCCTTTCTATGCCCAACAGGAAAAACAATGTGAAGAACTTCTGTCCACGCCTGATCTGCTCGAATGAGTGCTGATCTCCATATCCACATTAAGACATCATTTCTTAAGTAATAACACACAGGAATGCGCTCATTCTCTTTCTTGCTAAATATCTTTTGATATAACTTTTGTAACTCCTCATCTTTCTGCTGGAACTCAATCAGCTTAGCAGAGCTAAAAATACGTTCATGTTTTCCTACTTGCTCCTTCTCTGTTCCAATTATCTGATCAAAAGAAACTTTCTGATAACTCTACGTCAGTTTCCTTATCTGTGTCTTTATCGTGCTTAAACCTATGCATCTGTTATCTTCTGGTCACGCAATCAGGGGAAATTCGTGGATAAACATTCTCCAGGTCTTCAATTGCCTGCATCTCCACTGGCTTTTCAACTAGAGTAGGCAGCACGCCTACCACTGAATCAGCTATTTTATTCTCAAGGACAAATTTTATTCCTGGAGCTGAGAGTTAGGGGTCCAGTACTCCTACCACAAATTCTCCGCTCTTCTCTGGACTCTCTAAACTCACTTTACATAACTGAGCACGTTTTGCCTCACAATGATTTCCTGTTACCAGCACATCTTCTGGCAATTGTCTCTCAAAAATGCATAAAGCCTCTCCCGTCAGCATTACAGACTGAAAAGATCCTGTGTGAATTAATATTGGATACTGCTTACCAATTACTCCTGGCCTATGTGAATAAACTTTACTTTTTCATGTAAGATGTTTATGCAGACTTGGCACGTCCACTTATCATCTTGTACACTTCCCTTATGCTTTTTGCCTAACTTCCCTTATGCTTTTTGTTCCGAGTCCAAACTTCCAGGCTTGTCTGGTTATCCTACATCTGGTTTTCTCCCAGCCCACCAACACTGTGATTTTTTGTGGCCCACTTTATTGCAATGAAAACACCATAGTATTTTAACTTATTTGTCCCCATCAAGGTTTTCTTTATTACTGTGGTAAATTGTCCTTATGGTCTCCGCTGTGATCTACCTTTCCCTTTGCACGTGAGGATATCTCTTTGCTCCAATTTCTGTCCCTCAGAGACCAGAAATAGTTCTGGAAGCCAAACCAAGTTTATGGACCAGTTCATAATCATCAATCTTTTCAGCTGCTAACCATGCTGTTTACACTCTCTGCCCTTCCACCTGAGTTTGCACTACTTCAGGCGGTGAATTTTTGAATTCCTCCAAGTACTAACCTCTCTAAGGGCATTATAGCTTTGCTTGAATTTTAAAGCTCATATCCAACTATGGAAATTAGTCTGTTTGATCCTTACAAACTCAGTGTAGGTTTGACCAGGATCATCATTAGATTCCTGAAATGTTGCCGATGCAGACAAATGTTTGTTTTAACCTCCTCATACTCCCCAGATCCCTCATCTGATAAGGATGTGAATACCTCACCCGTCCTACCTACAAGTTTGGTTTGGATCGACAAAACCCACATTGCCTCTGGCCACTGCATTTGTTTCGCCAACTTTTCAAATGAGTTGAAAAAGGCATCACATTCTTCTCATCCAATTGAAGCAACGCTTGAACATACTCAAACAAATTCTCACTAGACGTCTGACGACGCGGGGCTTGCTCAGCCTCACTCTCTTCCTTACTAAGCGCACCCCCAGCCGCTATCTGCAGCCTTTTACACTGACTTTCCTTTTTAAGTGCCAGTTTTTGTTATTCAAAATCTCCCTGTTTCTTTCTCCCCTGTCGCTCTCTCTTTTGCCAGTCGTTCTTTTAACTCTCTGTTCTAAATCTGTCTTCCCCGCCCCCAACCCCACCCCCCGAACCCCCCCACCCCCCCGGACCCCCCCCCCCGCCCACCCCACCTTCTGCATTTTATTGAAAGTCAATTTTGGCTGTGCTTTCCTTACTTCTCAACGTTAACACAAGATGTTTCATTTGCAACTGAATTCTTCCCATCTCTGAATCTGATGGTTTCTCCAGCAAGTTTAATTGACGAGCTACTGTTGTAATTATCTTTCCTTTCCTCACAGAAGTAATCAGTTCCAATTCCAGCTTCTCTGCTAATTCTGGCAACTTGGTCTTATTCACTTTCATAAAATTTCCAAAGTCACGGCATGCACACCAAGGAAACGTTTGGCGACTGAAATAGCCATTACTATTCTAAGCTTTGTCAACCCAATCAAACTAATACCCGAAATAAAGACACTATCATCTCCCACTCGCTGTTAAAAATCCAGCAACGATCCCCCAGTCTGTTATGGACGTTGCTAGATCACTCAAAACACTCTTAAGCAAGCAGCCCAGAGCATAAATTTGCAGTTTGTTTTGGTAATTATCCAATGAAAATTACCCGGAATAATTTAGGTAGGGTGACAACTAGATTTTAAATCAGACAAAAACGTTATTCACAAAATTACACAATGAAACACAAAGAACAGAATAAAGAACGCGTACAGAATTCAACCTAGCCAGCTAGACTTAATTATGCTATTCCAAATACACACAATAGTCCCAATAATCAAACTTCCTTGAAAAAAACGTTATAATGAAACGCATGCTTCCAGGTTGAAGCTGAACGGCAGAAAAGAGAGAAAGTTAAAACACAGCTCCCAGTTGAACATCCCAGTTCAAGACACAACTGAAAACTGCTCAGCTCAGCTCAACTCAGCTAGCTCAGCTAAAAGAGCTGGCAACTCCCCGTTAATTATACAGGTCACTTCTAAAGAAGGACCACTTTGGCCTGTAGTTTAATCTGTTTACACATAAATAAAAGGCCTCTGAAAATCCCTTTCGTGACTGTGCCAAATCAGACTGATCGTAGCCTGGCCCCGTTTTATTGACCCTCTGAACAACATCAAGGACAGAGTCTCATTGAGCCAATGAACAGCTTTTAACAAAGAAGAAGGATTGGTTTGTGACAGAGAAGACAGGCTAGTGTTCTGTATGGACGTCAGAAGCTGGTGGGAATGGCTAATACTATCAGAGTGTGGCTGATGACAGATTTGTGAACAACACGACGTTCAATGCAGGGTCACACACCAACTACACATCCAGTCAGTGAGAGTTCATTCAGAACCTGGAACTCTCTCTCAACCACCATGGGGATTCCATACAGCTCTGTAAACTATCATAGAGTCATAGAATCCTATAGCAAAGAGACAGGCCCATTAGCACAAACTGGTTCATGTTGATCAAAATGTCCATCCATGCGAACCCAATTTCCCTGCGCTTGGTCCATATCCTTCTAAACCTTTCCTCTCTATATATTTGTCCAAATCTGAAGACATGTATCATGGAAAACATGTTATATCTAATGCTATCCGTATTTTGTTTTGGAAATAATGAGCGTTGATTCATAACACTCCAGTGTTAATGCAATCACGTTGTATCATTTTTGTAGCGTTACAGATTAAACGCTCATTTCCTTCACACTCTCCTCATGGTACCATCGCCCCAGGGATTAGTCTGGTGAAACTCCATTACACCGTCTCTCTCTAGCAAGAGATCATTGATTATAAATGAAAGAAAATACTGTCTCAAGTACACTCCACAACTGCAGGATGGTGTCTTCACACTTATACTTTAATCATTTTGGAATGAACGCTCCTACTCATTTATTGTGCTGATTATTTGCTGAGTAATAGAGTCATAGAGATGCACTGCATGGAAACAGATCCTTCGGTCCGACCCGTCCATGCCGACTAGATATCCCAACCCAATCTAGTCCCACCTGCCAGTACCTTACTGCTCTGTATGGATTCTGTTAGTGCCTCATTAACAAGGACATCCAGCTCCTTTTCACCAAGAGGACTTCCCATCATCTCGCCTTCTCAGAAATACAAAATAAGAAGGATGGCATTTTTGCCAATCATTTATTTGCCTTATGAAGCAAAGTCACACCAACAACAACATCCCTGTTGCCATTGGAGTTGGTTTGAGATACTGAGGAGGCGATGATGTAGCTGTTTTGTCTCCGAATATTAATCCAGGGAATCAGGTAATGACCCAGACACATGATCCGAATCCCACAACGGCAAATGTTGGAAATTGAATTCAATAAAATATGAGGAATTAAGAATCAAATGAAACAATGACACCATTGTTGATTGTCCTACCTGGCACCCTCATGCCCTTCAGGAAAGGAAATCCACCATCTTCAGCTGGTCGGGCTTACATGTAACTCCAGACCCACAGCAATGTGGTTAACTCTCAGTTGCAGTTTGAAATAGCCAAGCCAGCCACTCAGTTATATCAGTCACTTCAAAGCCTCAAAGAAATGACACCGCATAGACTTCAGCACTGACTACTTACAGCCCACGGACTGCAGTGGGTCAGGAAGGCAGCTCACCAAAACCTTCTCAAGGACAATGAGGAAAGGGAATTAAATACTGGCCCAGCATCCCATTCATGAATAAAGGAAGATGATCCCACTCAGGGAAGAGAGAAAAACAGACATAAATAACTTTAAACAGGAACTTTGACATATACCTTACATGGTCATAGTTATCAGTAATATGGGAACAGGAGAAACATGAGTACGGTTTAATTTCGTTTTTTTTATTTCGATCCGAACTGATCATCAACAATCCCTTTGCTTGCTTCTTTCTCTCTATCTCTCTCTTTCTCCATCTATTCAACTCAGTCCTTCTCCCCTTCATAACAAATGTCGGTGTCACCAACATCGATCACGCTATTTCCCAACTGTGTTCAGTTCTGATGTATGGTCATTAGAATCGAATTGCCAAATCTATTTTTCTCTCGACCCGAGGGGGCTGCCAAATCTGCTCAGTTTGTCTGGCACTTACTCGTTTTTTATTGTTTCTGATCTGTTTCATCATTCTTTGCTTTATTTAACCTTTAATTTTGTTATTACTTGGAATGTCTGCATCGCTGACAGGGGCAGTATTGGTTGACCTAACCAAATGTCATTTATTGCGAGGTCATTCTTTCAGGCAGTACAGAACCAAGCACATTAAGTGGATCTGACATCAATCTTAAACCAGACAAGATAATAACGCAAAATCTATTTACCAAAGGACATCAGTGAAATAGATAAACGTATAGACAAAATGCTGGCGATGTTATGGTTGTTATTAGTAAAACTTAGTTTTATTTCCAATTCCTGCCTTTTGTATTTACTTTCTCACATTGTCTGTGGTAGGATGTGGAACAGTGTCTTTCTGTGTAATAACCTGTGCATCTGAATTACATTTCTTTCCACAATACTGCTCGGAGAGAGTGTTCATGTCATTAAGTTATTTTAGAGATAAGAACAAAGTTGAGATTGAAATAGGTGCAGCTGGAAGAGTGCTTGGAGGAGAGGTGGAACCATAACGTCTGAATTTTACCAAAGCATAGATAATGGTTTATTAAGCGTCAACATTGAAGCCAAGATGTCGACTAGGCATATAACCGAGCTGGTAGTGGATAGGTTTGGTGATGGACACAATACCGAGACATAAGTGAATTCAGGGAAGAAAGGTACTTCAGTATTGTGACCAGTATCGTTCTCAGGTGTTTGTGAGGGCGGGAGTGTGTGCCGTTCTGAAGTTTGTGGATAATCAATGTAATTTGCATTTGAAACTGAAGACTATAATTTCCGTCTTTGTCAAATATAGATAACAGAAATAGCAAAGAAGTTCGCCATGTTTGAAGAGATTATTAAATGGATCGAGATGAAGAAACTTACCAGGAACACCAACAATAGCGAGGATAGGATAGTAACCCGCCTGGATAATCATCAGTGCACCATATATCCGAAGTGATAATGTTGACCAAGACCAGGAAAAAAAGAAAAGACCCGAGGATAAACTCCTGTCCATTGTTGCAGCATTCCAGTCTAATGTTCTCAGATTCTGGTCCATTAATGGATCATTTCATGCTATTCTCAGACAGTTAAATCTCCTTTTTCTGTCTCTGCAGCTGCTGATCCCTTTGAGCGTTGGAGTTGATGCATCTGCAGCTACAATGGCATAAACCATTGCAAGAGGCCCTTTACTAATAGGAGACGGAAAACATCCAGTGACACAACCAGGATCCATGGAGACTGTCATCACTCACAGTCACTGAACAAACAGCTCCATTTAACCCCTTTCAGTATGGTTCCTTCAGTTCACAAAAACTACTGGACTGGATTGAATGTTGGCACCGCTGGCTATTGATCACATCTCCCATCACCCATTGCTCTCGTGAAGTTAGTAGTGAGGGAGATAGATGCATGTTTTCTTATCACAGGCGAGGTGATTCTGCTGCGTTGTCCGTTTGCAATACGGTAACTGGCTGAACCTCCCACCACCAGCACCCACAAAAACCACAATCTACATGCTGTTACCGTGCAGATCTTTCCTCGATTAGAACAGGCACCAGCCAATATATTTACAGTGGATATATTTGCACTCCAATACATAGAAAATGTGAATTTGCCTGGACATTCCTTTAATTGATCTAATAATGCAATTTTGTATCTTCAACTCTCAATGTGCTTCAGCATTTTTTTTAATATAAACTCACAAACACCTTAACACACTTTATTAAGCACAAGTTTCTTCATTTCTCCTCATGGTAGCATCATGCCAGGGTTTAGACTGGCGAAACCCATTTGGACTGAATCGCTGATAAGATCATTATTTATAAAGCTGATTCAGCCTGTACACAATACACCTCACAGTCTGTCAACAAAATATTATTATTGGGAAAGATACATTTACTCTGGTACTTTAATCATTTTGCATGAAGAGCCACACATCATTTACTTCCTGCTGCGTAAAAATTCTGTTTATGACTAATGACCAAGTACATCCAGGCCTGTTTCAACAACAGCACTTCCCAACCGCTCACTAGTTAATGAACATAAATGTTAATGATATTAGTTGTTGTTCATATCTGAAATATTTTATATCTTGCGAAGACCTATTGCCCAACCACTGATACTTCTGATACTCCAAAGCCTTCACTCCAGATAATTATACTACTCTCTTCATTCTCTCGATTGTCCAACTTTTACTACATTCGGTGTGTTCCACCCGACCTACCTATGGACTTTAACATTCCACACTCACCTCTATTCAACATGTCAAACGTCTGCTGAAAATTCAAATACTTCATTCCCAGTGGTTCACAATTGTCGATATCATAACGGACAACCTCACAAAATCCAGCAAGTTTATCAAAGATCAAGAACATTTCCCCTTCTAGAATGACTCTACCGAATCATGTCATTATTTTCCAAGGGTCTAGTTGTCACATTCCTCACAAAGGATTCCAATGTTTTTCTCACAGCTTACATCAAGCTAACACTGCTTAGTTTGCTGTTTGCTCTCTCCATCCTGTTTTAAATATTTAGGTTTACAATGGTTTGGCGATGCCGGTGTTGGACTGGAGTGTACAAAGTTATAAATCACACAACATCAAGTTATGGTCCAGCAGGTTTAATTGGAAGCACACTAGCTTTCGGAGCGACTCTCCTTCATCGGGTGATAGTGGAGGGCTCGATCGTAACACAGAATTAACAGCAAAAATTTACAGTGTGATGTAACTGAAATTATACATTGAAAAATTGATTGTCTGTTAAGCCTTTTATCTGTTAGAATACAGTGATAGTTTCACTTCTTTCATGCGTAAATCACAAAAACGTTTCTTTTAATGTTGCATTCTCGGGTTAGCTGTTCACAATGGTGATAGCTAGACAATATGTTGAAGGTTTTGCAGGGTTACATTGTACATTTGCTCAAAAACTGCATGCATTCATGTAGAACTCTGAGCTCAAAAACTGCACGGATTTATGTAAAACTCCATTATCTCATTTTTTAGATGAGAATCAAAAGGCATAGACAGAGAACACAGGGGGCCAACACCTTCAACATATTGTCTAGCTATAAGCATTGTTAACAGCTAACCCGAGAATACAACTTAAAAAAAAAAGGTTTTGTGATTTACACATGAACGAAGTTAAATTATCACTGTATACTAACAGATGAAAAGGCTAAACAGACAATCAATTTTTCAATGTATAATTTCAGTAACATCACATCGTAAATTTTTGCTATAAATTCTGTGTTACGATCGAGCCCTCCACTATCAACTGATGAAGGACCGTCGCTCCGAAAGCTGGTGTGCTTCCAATTAAATCTGTTGGACTATAACCTGGTGTTGTGTGATTTTAACTAGGTTTATAATAGCTGCTTTCCAGTCTGAAGGATCCTTTCCAGAATCTTACCAGCTTTGAAGAATAATCAGTAATTCTTTCACTAGCTCTACTGCCACCTCCTCAATACTCGGGGATGTAGCTCATCAGATGCAGCATAATACCAACCTTAAATTTAATGAGATTTTGAAAGACATACCTTTCATTCATTCTAATTTCCTGCTGTTCCTCATTTTCACCAGTCACTCTGTACCCTTGTATTTCTGGAAGTTTCTTTCTGTATCTTCCTCAGGGAGAGGAACACGATATATTGCTCTCAACGGACAGATGGGTTCTGTCAATCAGTGAATATATCGGAGGACTGCACTGCCGTGATGATGGATATGTTAATCACGCCTGCCTGGAAAGTTCCAGAATTAATCCAGTTGACATCATGGTGAACACGAGCACAGTGCTGTCACTGGTGTGAGGCAACACAGTGTACTGAAGGAGGGGAAACAGCTCAGTGACCACCTCAACTTTGAAACAAATTGGTTTCATACCTGACACCTGGTCCAGCTTAGACAAATGTCCCGGGAAATCCCAGGAAAGATAATGCACAGTCCTGAACCACCCTATTGATTGAGCTTCCCTTCTGTGGAGCCCCATCTCCATTTGTTTACCATGGACCCAGACACTCTGTAAATGCAGTGTATAGAGGTGGGGACACCAGTCCAAGAAGCTAACGATACAAACCCGAGATAAGCATCCACAGAAATTCCATGACAGGAACAAGTCAATTCCCCACACGGAACGTGCACTCGCTCAGTGTTGAAAACTATTTACATTCCTGAGTTTATCTTCCTGGCTGAGAAAGCGTTGCATTTCTGCACACTCCTACAGTAACAGTTTCTCTCTCCAAAGAAGCAGGTGACAATGTAACATTCACTTTCTCTACATCTCAGCAACTAAAAGGGCAGCACCAGTATTACAAATGGATTTGATCATCACACAGAGAAGAGAGATAGAGGGAACATAACTCACTTGAAACAGGGACAAATCTAAATGGACGCGATATTCAGGAATATGGGAAACGGGGAAATGTGAGAATAACTTCCCATTTTGTTTTACTTTCAGTTCATCATCAGCAAACCCTTTGCTCACTTTTCATTTCTTTTCCTCTATTTTTCTGGCCATTTCTCCATCCATTCAAGTTAAACCTGCACCCCCCCCCCCCCCCCCACCTCTCTCTACTATCCAACCATCCATGATACCAGGATAAATAATATTATTTCCCAGTTTGGTTTCAGTTGTGAAGCAGGGTCACTGGACTCAAACCGTTATCTGCATTTCTCCTGACAGAGGCTGCCGTACCTGTGAGATTCTCCAATAGTTTCAAACGCTGGAAAATTTTATTTTCGATCTCAAGCACTCACCGTTCCTTGGTTTGTTTCACCTTTAATGCTGTTGCTTCAGAGGAAGCCAGCATCATGGGCAAGGGCAGCATTTGTTGTCCATCACTAATTGTCCTTGACAACGTGGCCAGTTGTCAAGACAAAATGGAGCCCACAATGTTGTTTTGGGTCTGAAGTCACGCTGAGATCACACTGGGTAATAATGTTAAGTTTCTTTAGCAAAGACTATCAGGGAAATAATGAAAATAAGTCTTAACGGTTTCTGGTTTCCATGATTGAAATTAGGTTTCATTCCAATTTTTGTCATTCGAATTTAAGCTCTGTGATCAGCTGTGGTAGGATGTTAAACACTGCCTTGGAGTCACAGCCCATGCCTCTGAATTACCATCTAGTTACATTATCACTCTGAAACAGAGTCCTTATTGCCTAGTCCGTATTCCATAGTTCTTGCCAGAGAGAGATGGCGGGTAAACCAGTTTAACTACCAACAATCAAAAGGATTTTGGGGAACAAAGCGAAAGGGAGATTGAGAGACATTTTTATTTAACATCACAGGCTTCAGAATACTGAAATGAAGACATTTCGACAGCATCCTGAAACATGAGCCAGTATTCCTAGGAATGATAGGTGAAGGGGATATTGGCGTCAATAAAGATGAGGGAGAGTTTTAGATTAACATTTGTTCTGCAAGTTTGTAACTGGGTGTGGGGTCAGCAGAGTCTTCGACTCATTGGGCTGAATCTAACAATAGCTTGATTGTTGTTAGATTCACTGACAATCTAACTGATTGAGTGTGACAGGGGGATTGTGTGTACGAGACTGAACTAGTTTCATGGTGCTATCTTATCGAATCACCTCATATACTACTCACTCAATCACATAGTGTTCCTCTCATTCAATGCCACCCCGATTCTCCAACCCAACATGGCTGGAGGGACTCACCATCGCACTGATGTCCCTGGCTATTCTATGATCACTGCCACTGGTGCCATCTTTCAAAGGCCAATGGGCATACTGTTGTACTTCCTCAGTTTGGAGCCACCCTGCACAGTTGACCCCGAACATGGCAGATAAGGGGAACTAACACCACGGATTTTCAACAGAGGCAGAGAGGTCCTAGTGGATGGGCTAGTACAGGGGGTCCATTCTCTTCCCAGAGGAGGCCTCATCACCAGCCACACCGAGCATGGTCTGCGCTACCACCCAGCTCAGTGCAGTATCTGCTCTCCCTCCCTCTCTCTCTCTCTCCCACACACACTTTGAATGTGAAAAATTCCAGACAGTGTTCCAAAGAATTCCCATTTTCAGGAACAGGAACTTTCAGTCATTCAAACGCCTGGGTTCCTGCATAAATATGCACTTATTTTATATCCAATCACAGTTAGTAATTCTGGGTATTTCACTTTGTCTCACTTTATTGTATTCAGCCAAACACTACTTCTAAACACTTGTCCCGTTATGAAATAAAATTTGAGCAGAGAACGTTTTATCCTCAGCTGTTATCTTGATCGTTATCTGAATTGTACCATTTTCCTTGTTATGAAAGTTTCTCTTGCCCTTTTTCTGTGCCTGTTTCTGTCTGTAACAGTTACACTGTCTCCCACTCAGTTGGCTGGACGGCTGGTTTGTGATGCAGAGGGAGGCCGGCAGCGCAGGTTAAATCCCCCCCCACACACAGGGGTTACCATGACAGGGACACTCTCTCAAAAATGGGCAATCGAGCATGGCCAATCCACTCTAAGCTGCACATCTTTGTAATCTGGGAGCAAACTGGAGCATTGGGAGTGAAACCACACAGATACGTGGAGAATGTTCAATCTCACCTGAGGTTGGAATTGAACCCAGCTTCTTGGTGATGAGCGGCCGCAGTGCTAACCACATATCCATCATACTCCTCAGTTATTTCTGTTAATTACTTGTAGCTGACTGAAGAAATCCAACTGGCTTGTTCTGATAACTGAACCTGACCCAGTATTAGACCTTTATCATCGGCCATATCGCCAACCTGGCTACATTTAAAATTTGTTGTGAACAGTGGAGGAGTGGGACTAGAAAAGGAAACAGAGACACCCTCCAACCTCAGTCAGAATCGGAGTGAGGAGAAATTCACAATGTTGGAATTCATTCATTTGGGAATTCTCTCACCCAGATGATTGGGAGGGCTGAATATTAATATTGTATCGAGGCTGACTTTGTATGATTTTCCATAGTTAGGTGAATCAGGGATCATTGTGAAATCAGAGAAAAGTGCAGCTGGGAACACAATGAGATGAACCATGACCTTATTGATTGGTGCAATAGTGTCAAAGTGCCGAATGGCCCAGACGTGTCCGTCAGTCCTATGTTCTGATGTTCCAGTCAGCCCTTCGGTCCTGCTGTGCAGGAACAGATTGAGGCCAGTCCGATGGTTTTGGTGTAGTTTGACAAATGTATTGGCAAATCCAGGCTGGGTCAGTCAGTGATCTCCCTCCCCCAGTCCCTCTTTTCAGGCTTCTCCTCTCAGTCACTTCTGCTCCTGATGTAGGTCATGTTACAGGCCCAGTTTCACATTGAAAACAGCGCCCATTCCCCACACAAGTTCAACTCAGACAAATCCTCTGCTGTCTTTGAATGCAACATTTTACATCATGACTTCCAGGAAAATAATCAATGATTTTCCAAAAACAGAAATAAGAACGTAAGAAATAGGAACCTGTTCTGTCATTCAATAAGAACATGGCTGATCTACTCCACGGCTCAACTCCACTTTCCTGCTAACCCCTTGCATCCCTTAACTCGCTGAAATGTCACCAACAAATCCACCCATCTGTAAATACAATCAGTGACCCAACCTCCACAACTCTCGGGGTTCGGAAATTCCAGCCAATCACTACATTCTGAAATAAGACATTTCTTTGCATCTCAGTTTGAAATCGATATTCCTTATTCTGTATCTGCATCCCTGACTTCGAGACTCTTCCCTGGAGTGGAATCACATTCTCAACACCGACCTTGTCAAGCTCCCTCTGTATCTTCAGTAATGGCACCGGCATTCATTTAAACCACAATGAATAATCGCCTCAGTATTTTTGATGTATTCAATAATTCAATCCTTTCATCCCAGGAACCAGTCTCATGAACCAACATTTCTGCATCAATATGCTGACGCATATACAGAAACACGCCACTCCGTTGTACTGCTCCTTTTTTGGGAGTCCCCTCCATTAAATAATAGCCTGCCTTTTGGTTGTCAGTGTCATCCTCAAACGCGGATGTATATTGCACTCGGCTCCCGCCGTCAGGAGCTGAGTGCAGCTCTTGTGAGCAGCTCTTGCCATCGGACTGATATTTGTGGTACTCCAATAGATACATTTTTTCATAAAAATCGATGAATCCTGACTCTCCGATTTCTAAGTGTTTACCAAGTGTCATCCCATGCTAATGCATTGTCCATCATACTATGAGCTTCTGTCTTGCGTAACAACCTTTATTTTGTGATAACTTTTGGAAAATCTCTGGAAAGCCTCGTGTCTACCAGACCCCCTTTATAAAGGTCACTTGTTACATTCTCATGGATTTCCAGAAAAAAACTATGCATGATTTTACAGGCAAAATGTAGTTCGTCTTTAACAAGATCATGCTGACTCTGTGTGAAGCTTTTCTAAATGCTCTGCAGTCTCTTCCTTAATAACAGACTCTCACAGATTCCCAGCAATAATGGCGAGGCTAAGTGTTTCCTGCTTTCAGTCTCCCTCGTTTCTTGAAGACAGGCGCCACTTTGGAGGTTCTCCAGTTTCACTGGATCACTCCTTTAATCTAGAGAGTCATGGAGTATTTCACACAGTACCACCAGCCACTCTATCACCACTTCTTTTATAACCAACTATGAATTGTTGATGACCTGTTTACGCTTGGTCTTATCTGTTTGAGAATTGCCTTGTTCATTCTGTTAGAGACAGCTCAAGATCTTCTCTCCTATTACCACTTTGCTTATACCATTGAAATATTTACAGGACCTTCACCTGTGAGGAACGATGTAAAACAGTGGTATAAATTATCTGTCTGTTCCCTGTATCCAGTTCCCCAGTCACATCCTCCAATATACTTTCCTGATTGCCTTTTTACCAAAGATCACACACACACCTCTTTAACTCTTCTTACATACATGGAAAAGCTCGTACTGCTTGTTTTTATATTTCTTGCCAATTTACTTACATCACATCTTTTCTTCCCTTTTCTTCGCTTTCTATATTCACACAGTCATATCGCATACAAACACAATCTTTGGTCCAACTTGTCTATGCCGGCCAGGTTTTCCAAATTAAACTATTTCCATCTTCTTGCATTTGGCTCATATGACTCTAAGCGGTCCCCATTCACATGTTCGTGCAAATGTCTTTTAAATGTTGGAGCTGTACTTGCATCTGCCAGTCTTCCTCTGGCAGCTCATTCTATAAACACGTCACCCTCTGTGCAAAAAACAATTCCCTCTTCCTCCCTTTTAAATCTTCCCTCTTCCACCATAAACCTATGCTTTTTCCTATTTGATTTTCCTATCCTGTGGAAAAGACCTCGGCTTTTCACCCTGCCAAGCCTTCCCTGATTTTGTAAATTACTATAATGTTACCCCTCAACCTCTTACACTCCATTTGATGCTAATTTCAAGAACAAGCATTTAAAGATCAGCACTGTAAATTTGAAACAATTTTAAAAGTGACAGGTAAACAACGCTCAGCCCAAACTTCATACTCTTATTTGTTTTCTTCTTTCTGTTACAACACTAAGGCAGCATGAAAATCTTATTAGTGCCAATAAGCCGTCAAGCACCTGAATTCCTTTTTCTGACAGTGGTGATCTCGACAGTGAAAATGTATCTCTGGTCAGATCTATATAATACCACATGTTCAAAATTCTCCCTTCTGGCCTCCCTATGACCTTGTGTGCTTGTGTCTTCTTTATCTTGCACTCAATAGAGAGAACACTTTCCCCCCATTTACATCTTAATTTAAACTCATTTTATACCATCTTCTCGTTCACCACTGCTAAAAGCCTGTTTATCTGTTGGCACACTCTCTTTTCCCGATTATCTCACCCACCTCTGGCAAGGAACTAAAATGCCCAGTTTCCAATCCTTTTCAGTTCTGAAGAAGTGTTACACTGGACTTGAAATGATAGCTCTGTTTCTCTGTCTCTGCAGATGCTGTCAGACCTGCTGAGTGTCTCCAGAAATAAATAGGCACAGCACAAATTTTCAATTAAACAAACAACTATGAATAATAGAAATAAAAATGCATAAATTGCTGCAGAAACTGAGAGCTTTAACGAAGGGTCACTGGACACGAAAGATGAACTCAACTTTCACTCCACAAGATGCAGCCAGACCTGCTTAGTTTCTTCAGCAATTTCTGTTTTAGAACATTTTCCAAAGATGTGTGTTGAATCTGCTCAAACGCCCTGTCCAGCACAGAGCGTTGTACATTGGGAAGGGAACAAAAACGCAAAGTGCACAAGCTCATTGGCTCTGAAACAATATAAGGCTGGCATCACTGACACCACTGAGGTCTTAATCATGGTCAGGGAGAAAATCAGAGGAAAAAACATTTACTTCACACATAGAAGATGTTATAATGGGAAAGAAAATGATCCAGATTAATATGTTAAAATATCTGAGTAATGTAACAAATTAGCGGCGTGACATCAGGGAGAGACCCTAAGCAGAATGAGATTATGAAACTGGATGTGTTTGCACGTCAGAAACCAGGTTGGGTCACTGAGTACAGGACTCATGGGTGAATGGTTTGGGTGTGAACTTGGGGAAAGTCGGTATAATTGATTTGCAGATATTGCAGCTCACACTAGGTTATCATTTGATGCTTTAGATCACAGCATCAGCCGCAGAAGAATTGTATTCAATCACAATCCATAACTTTTCCCCAGGGATAGTCCATCACTCTACCATTATCATCAATTGATGGTTCAGTGCTGAGTTTGGGTGAACATGCCAGAGTCAGAACCATGTGCATCTAAACCTGATGACAACCCACTAAAGCTCCCACA
Organism: Chiloscyllium plagiosum; assembly: GCF_037043375.1. Classification (NCBI taxonomy): domain Eukaryota; kingdom Metazoa; phylum Chordata; class Chondrichthyes; order Orectolobiformes; family Hemiscylliidae; genus Chiloscyllium; species Chiloscyllium plagiosum. Next base: position 56,263,129 of record NW_028270178.1, read on the forward strand.
CATGACTGGTTAAATTACAAACAGCAGAACTACCTTCAATTGGAGAGGGGAAAATGATCCCAAGACAAACAGATAAGATCCAAACTCTGCAGTCAAGCTACATTCAGTCATCAATGACGATGTATTAATAAACAACTTACAGGAGGAGAGGACTCAATAAATATCCCCAGCCCTGTACATCAGTGTAAAAGACAAGGATGTAGTATCTGCACCATCCTCAGCCAGAAGTGTTGAGTCGATAACCCACCTCACCCTCCTCATGATGCCCACAGAATCACAGATGCCAGTCTTCAAACAATTCGATTCGCTGCACGTGGCATGAAGAAACATCTGAACACCGTAGATATGACAAAGGCAATGGGCCCTGACACCATTCCTGCAATAGGAATGAAGATTGTGCTGCACAACAAGCTGTGTCGCTGGGGAAGCTGTTTCAATCCAGCTCCAACTCTGATATCTGCCTGGCCACGTGGGAAGTTCCTCAACTATATCCAGTCCTATAACAAGGGAATGACTACAGTCTGACCATTGAACACGCCCTCAGTCCCGTCGCGATCATCACACTGCTGGGAGTTATTTTTGACAGAGCTGTCAAGGAGCACAGAAATAATGTGCTCAGTGTGGTTCCTGATAGGTCCCCATGTGTAGTTGGTGCTGTTGTGGAAATGTCACTGGATTACTGATCCAGACGGGGATAATGCTCTGGCAGATGGTGGAAGTTAAAAACAATTCACAAAATATAGAGACATAAAATCTGGTGCCAGTAATATTGTCCTTGAATCTGATGTCCATTGTAAACATCTGTTCCTTCCCCAATGTACTTTCAGGAAGTGAATCTCCCGTGCTTCATGGTCTGGCCGACAAGTGTCTCCTGACAAACAGACATGTGATAAACTCTGCAATGGTCTCCAGAACGGCCAAGCAAGACACTCAATTGTATCAAATTGCTCTGAGTTCTTAAAGGATAAAACCAGACAGAACACCGGCAATGAGCTTTGGAAAAGGGAACGGGAAACACAGTCCTTTCAACCAGACAATGCTGCCTTCCTAATGTTTAAGAGCTTGTGACAACAATGACAGAGATTTCCCGCACACTGCACAGAAACATCAGGTACGGAGCAGGGCATTAGACACTTTTAGCTTTCCCTGTTCTCGCTCATGGAGACAAGTTCACTTTTATAACTCTAGTTCTTCAGAAACTCATCAATTCCTGTCTTATGCTGCTCAATGATTGACCGTCCAACCCATACAATCACAGAAGCACTGGCTCTGTACTGTCATAAATACAGCAAGACCTACGTAAGTCCCAATTTCCGATACGGGGCACATAGCCATGTATGCTATAGCACTTCAAGGGCATGACCATGTATTTATTAACGGTTGTGAGGTTACCTGTGCCAACTGCCCTCTCAGGAAGTGCATTCCTGACCCCAAATGCCTCTGAATGAAAACCAATCCTTAAATCCTCACTAAGCATCAAACCCTTCAATTTAAAATGGAACTCCCTTGTTCTTCGCCCTTTGACTGACAGGAATATCTGCTATCTATCCATCCTGTCCATGCCCCTGGTAATCTTCTCCTTCTGAAGCACGTCCCTCTCAGTCTTCTCTGCTTCAAAGTTAACAACCCGAGCGGATCTACTCCATCCAAGGGATCATCCTGGTGAATCTCCATTGCACCCTCTCCAGTGCAATCACATACTTCCTGTAATATGGCTCCCAGAACTGTACATAGTATTCCATTTGGCCTAACCAAAGTTCCACATAGCTCTTATAATCTGTGTCTCTATGAATAGAGGCTATGTTTATGGTCGCTATGCTTTGTCAACTTTTGTATTAACCTGTTTAATCACATTCAGGGATATGTGGAGAAGCACCCTCTGAGCTTCCGAGTATGCTGCTATTCATTGAGTCCTCCCCTGTCTGGTTCATTCTTCCAAAGTACATCACCTCTTATTTCTCAGGGTTGCATTCCATCGGCCCTTGATCTACCCATTTGATCATTCCATCTGTATCTTCCTGTAATATAAGACCTTCCTCCTCACTGCCAACGAACCAGTCAAACTTTGTGTCAAACGCAAAATGATTTATCACTCACCCCAACACAGCCATATTCACAGCTGCATCATTTATGAATACTACAAATAATAAGGTTAAAAATCACACAACACCATGTTATAATCCAACAGTTTTATTCGGACGCACTAGCTTTCGCAGCGCTGCTTCCTCATCACGTGATTATGCTCTTTGAAAGTTCGTGCCTCCAAATAAACTGTTGGACTTTCATCTAGTGTTCTGCAATTTTTAAACTTTACCCAAGCCAGTCCCAGCACTGGCATCTCCGAATCACAAATAATATGGGACACAGCACTGATCCCTGTGGTAAACGATTGGATACGAGTCTCCAGACAAACAAACAGACTTCTACCAGCAGACCTTCTGTCTCCTACCACTAAGTTAATTTGGATGTAACTGGGCAAGTCACTAATGAGTCCTACCTATTCCCTGGCTATTCTGTTCCATTTAACGTACCTGTAGAATATCTGGGGATTCTCCCTAATCTTGTCCTGCCAGCAGGTTTCCATGTCGCTGTGTTAGCCAGTCCCCTTCAAATGAAGAATTGCCTTCTTATTGCAGTCTGAAATGGTCTATCATTTACCTGCCATTATTTGCCTTAAATGTAGAGTAGACAACCAGAGAAAAATCCTGTTTATTTCCACCTTGTCATTTGTTTAGTGACTTTTCTAAATTTCACTATGATCACCTCTCATTCTTCGAAACTCGAAAGAACACAGGCCGAGTTTCCACATCAGGCAATCTCGCCATCTGAGGAATTAATCTGGAAAATGTCCATTGCACATCCTCGGTGGTCAGTATATTCTTTCTCAGATTAGATCAATACTCTATGTACAGTCTCATTAGCAAGCTGTGAAACTGCTTCAACATGACCTTCCAACTATGTTCTGCTTCTCTTAAATGAAGGCGAACCGGACTTTAACTTTCCACTTCTATATATTCCTCCAATTACCATTCACATTACTTTATTTAGGAATTCACTGCATGAGTTCTTATAAAAAGCCTTCTAAAAATCGAAGTATGCCATTTCTATGTTGTATTAAACAAGTTCAAATCATTCTGAAGTTTTTCAAGTATGAAGACTCTGTCAGACTCTATTAGTGCAAACTGATTCTCTCCAATGTTGCTGTTAATTTCTAAATATCCAATATCAGATCCTATATAATAGATACCATCAGTTTCCCGACAGATGTCAAGTTAATTGGTCTGCAGTTCTCCACACTATGTTTTCTTCCCTTTGCAGATGCTTGAACCCCTTCTATTCATGAACAATGCTTGGAACACATTGACTAACTTCCAGCCTCTGCAGAATGTGCAGGAAAATAAAACAGACATCGACAGCACAATTAATGCACCTATTGCTGATTTATTTCTAATATTTTGATACGAAGTACAACTGGCTCATCAGACTTAGTAATACCCAATCCAGCTACAACACTGCTATGCTAGCCTTCAACTACTACCTTGTTATTGATATGAATTGACTTTGTGTCTTTAGTTCCACAGGTTCCATGTGATCACTTGGTATTTCTCAGCGATTTTCTGGATCTTCCTCCGTGATGACAGATGCAAAGTAACTGGTTACTTTCTTGGCCATTTCCCTGTTCTCCACAATAACCTCTCCTCTCCCGATTATAAAATTCTACATTTGACCTCGCTTTTATTTTGTTTTCTTTGCAATACAGACTGTAGATTTATGCAGTCTTTGTGTTTTTCTTTCACAGAATCATTAAAAGCCCACAGTGTGGTAACGGATCTTGGGCCCAACAGGTCCACCGCGCCTCTCCGAAGAGTAACTACTCAGACCCATCCCCCTCTGATTCTACATTTTGCGACATATGCACCTAATCTACGCAGCCCTGAACTGTTTTGGAAAATAAGCATTTCCAATTCAGCTAACCTGTAAATCTTTGGGCTGTGGGAGGAAACCGGAGCACCCAGAGGAAACTCACGCAGACACGGGGAGAATATGCAAACTCCACACAAACATATTTCTGAGAATTCTCCGGTTTCCACAATGTCTAGAATTCTTCTGAACTCACTTCCTATGATTAATATAACCTTTAATTTATTATGTTAACCTTCATTAAGTCACTTGCCCTTTCTTTCGTGATTCTACCTTAAAGAAACAGACATACTTTTCAGACATTGCAGTATTTCTGTAGATCTCCTGGTCCTGATCAGGTGTATCCAAGAACACAGCAAGAGGTGAGAGAAGATATTGTGGGGGCCCTGGCTGATCTTTTTGCAGCATCGCTGTTCACGGGGGAGGTCCCGGAAGACTAGAGGGTAGTGAATATTGTGCCCTTGTTCAAGTAGTGTTTGTGAAGAAGAACCTGTGAACTATAGACCAGTTAGCTTAACAACTGTGACATGTAAGTTCCTTGAGAAGGTTCTGAGAGATAACATATACATGCATTTGAAAAGACACGGTTTCATAAGGAGCAGTCAACACTGCTTTGTGCATAGGATATCATGGCTCACAATTCTTTAGCGTTCTTTTGAGGAAGTGACCTGAAATGTTGATGAGAGTATGGTGGTAGACGTAGTCTATCAAGGTTTCAGAAAGGCCTTTGATAAGGTTCCCCATGATAGGCTGCTCTGAAAGGTTCGATAGCATGGAATCCAGGGAAATCTGGCAAATTGGATACTCAATTTCCTTGATGGTAGAAAGCAGAGGCTAATACTGGAAGGATGCTTGTTGGACTTGAGGCCTGTGACTAGTGGAGTGTCTCAGGAGTCGGTGCTGGGCCTATTACTGTTTGTTATCTATATCAATGATTTGGATGAGAATGTAGAATGCATGATTGGTAATTTGGCTGATGACAATAAAATAGGCATTACTGTGAACAGTGAGAAAGGTTATCAGAAATTGCAGCAGGACATTTTTTCAGCTGGGGAAGTGGGCCGAGAAATGACAAGTGGAGATTAATATAGATATGTGTGGGTTGTTCCATTTTGGAAAGTCAAATCCAGGTCGGAGATTCGTGGTGAATGTTAAAACATGAAGGAGTGTAGTCGAACAGAGGGACCTTGAAGTTCAGGTCCGTGGTTCTCTGAAAGTCGTTGCACGTCGGCAGGGCAGTAAAAAAGGCTTTTTGCACACTGACCTTCATCAGTCAGAGCACTGAGTATAGAAGTTGGCGAGTTATATTGCAGTTGTACAGGACGCTGGTGAGGCATGAACTTGGAGTATCGTGTTCGGTTGTGTTCACTTTGCCATAGGAAGGATGTGATTAAACTGGAAAGAGGACAGAAGAAATGTACACGGATGTTGCCAGTACTCAATGGGCTGAGCTGGAGGGAGAGTTTGGACCGACCTGAACATTTTCCTTTGACTGTAAGAAAATGAGGGAAAATCGTATAGAATTGTATAAGATCATGAGATGCGTGGATAAGGTGAATGCACTCATTCTTTTTCCCAGTTTTGGGAATCAAGGACGAGAGGACATCAGGTTAGAGGTAAAAGAATAAAAAGGATCCTGAACAGTAACTTTTTTACGCAGAGGTTGGTGCACATATGGAATTAGCAGACAGCTAATCTGGTTGAGGCATGTACATTAACAACACTCAAAAGGTTTTTAGACAAATACGCGGATAGGAAAGATTTAGAAGAATAGGGGGCAAGGGCAGGGAAATGGAATTAGCAGGATGGACATTTTGGTCGGCACGGACCACTTTGGTCCAAAGGGCCTGTATCCATGCTGCAGGCCTCCATGATTCTATGACTCTAACAACCATTGCGTGTCTACCACTTCATGCTCAAACATTCTATATTGTATGCTGGTGCTGTGTAAAATATAACATATTAACGTCTCTAGTTCTCAGAGCAAGGTTAATAATGAGTCCAAAATAACCTGCGCTCTTGTTTGAGTCACAACATACTCTTCAACCAACCTGTTATACGCTTATGGAATTTATTTTTCACAACATTAGCAGTCACTTAGTTAACGCAGTTTAGATGCAATTTGAGATCTTGCAGTAATACTGCAGCATCCACAATATTTGCATCTCTAATTTTCAGAGCATATAATGTACAGAATTATATGTGGGCGGCACGGTGGCACAGTGGTTAGCACTGCTGCCTCACAGCGCCAGAGACCCGGGTTCAATTCCCACCTCTGGCGACTGACTGTGTGGAGTTTGCACGTTCTCCCCGTGTCTGCGTGGGTTTCCTCCGGGTGCTCCGGTTTCCTCCCACAATCCAAAAATGTGCAGGCCAGGTGAATTGGCCATACTAAATTGCCCGTAGTGTTAGGTAAGGGGTAAATGTAGGGGTGGGTTTCGGTTCGGCGGGTCGGTGTGGACTTGTTTGGCCGAAGTGCCTGTTTCCACACTGTAATGTAATGTAATGTAATCTAATCTAATCAAGAATTTGCACGAGACCATTGGTATTAGATACATAATACACCAGTGCTTTCTTCTCCTTCCTATTTGTAAGATCGACCCAAACGGATTCTGTTTAATCTGAGGGACAGAGTCTGTGGCGTTATTGGAAAAGACTCTGATATGATCTGAAGAAATGACCAGCATCACAGGACAAGCATCGATATCCTCCCCACTCTGTCAAATTAACTGTCACCGTACTCTCTCTGCGCCCTTAAACTCACTACCTGTTATAGCACCTACCCCCTAACAAGGCTCAGACTCTATCTCCAAATAAGGCTCACACACGACTACTCTCAGTATTGAATTCAGCACCTTCCGCACCCCCGCTCCCACCCCGCGTGCTCTCTCTCCCTTCACTATACTCCCAACACTAATAACCCTGCATGGATACAACACTGCGGACTGACTCCCTCCGGACACCTCACCATTCCCTCTACCTACACCAGCACTAACAGCAGGGCCACACACTCCCACCATCACTCCCTCCCCCCTTTCTCCCATTCCAGGAGAAACGGACTGTAATAGGAGAGAAAGGGCCAGGTCCGATTGTGGAGCACCCGATATCTGATCCCTCCTCCATCCCCCCCACCTCCACCCCGCCTGCCATGTGGGGAGGATCCTGGTATGAGCCGGAGTGGACCGGGACGTGTCGTCTGGAGATTCCGTGACATACATGTCCCTCCAACTGAGTAAAAAAGCAATGTTCAGTGAATGGCAATTCGTACTTTAACCATTCTGTCTGTTGTCACAATTATCTCCCTCCCAAAACAACAAATATCTCATTGCAGAGAGATGCAGACACAAAAATATTCAGAGACATATGCAAACACGCTAATATACTGACACTCACAGTACATACATGGAGAAAGAACCGCACACAAGTAGTGGCATACGGAGGCATAGACAGTGGCACACTAATAGACACAAACACAAGTAAAATGCACAGGCTGATACACAGATGAACCGATGTCAGAACATAAATACACAAACACACAGACACATGAACAAACACACACAAGTACACATATGGACACACAGAGACACAGACACTAGTGCTCATAAGACAGAGATACATAGGTTTTTGATTAATAAGTATGTCAAGAGTAACAGAGAGTAGTTAGGAGAATGATGTTGAGAAATCTCTAAGCCAGTATTAAATGGCATTCAGAGTCGATGGGCCGAATGTCCTAATTCAGCGTTTTTAATGCACGTGTGGTGTCATGCTATCAGTTATTCTCTTCCTGGGACAGGAGCAGAGAATGAGTTTAATACATATTTGATTGAAAAGAATCAGTGGTACTATTGGACAGGTTTAGAGGGCTGAATGGTTTATGTCTCTGCCTAATTATTCTGTCCTTGTGTTTCAAAAAAGGTGGTGCTTTGATGTTAGGTTAACACAGATTAAAATAACAGGGTCCACACTGAAATGCCCCTTTCACTTTATTGTTGTACTATCTGTAGGGTCCTCATCCTCAGGGAGCAGTGAAGACTCGGGTTTTGAAGATATTCAAGGCTGAGCTTGACTGATCTTTGCTGGACAGGAAAGTCAATATTTATTGAGAACAGACAGGAGACGGATGGTCAAACGCAATCGGATCAGTCATGAGCATTCTGACTAGTGGCGCCGAATGACCAATTGCTGCCCCTACTCCATATGTTGCTCCCTCAATTCATCCTCGAGGCTGTTACAGAGACATGCTGCTGTCCCTACGTCATGTGTTGCTCTCGTAATTCACGGTCAATGCTGTGACAAGGATATACTGCTGTCCCTACCCCATGTGTCTTTCCCTCAAGCCACCCTTCGATGCGGTTACAGAAATATACTGCTGGCCCTACCCAACTTGTTGTTCCCTCAATCCACCCTCGATGCTGTTACAGGGATATACTGCTGTCACTACCCCATGTATGGTGCCGTCCATCCACCCTCGACGCTGTGACAGAGATAGGGGGCCTTCTCATTCAGCCAGTCATTATCGTTACCATGAGACTGGAGGAGACCATTGTGCCTATTTAACGTGTTACAGAGGAAATTAGAACTAATCATTTTAGCTGATTGAGTACATTTTACTGCACAGGAGACCATTTAAACTGCGTGAGCTGCTACACAGGAAGCTGTTGCTAACAGGAAATAGAGTAAAGATAAATGCTTATTTTCACATTACAAAGCTGTAACAGGTGGAGTGTCTCAGAGATCACTATGGGACCATCAACGATCAATATCTGTATCAAAGATCTGGAGGAAGGGACTGGATATATCAAAGCCCAATTAGCTTAAACACCAAGCTGGTCATCCAGTATGTCATCAAATGGAGGTCGTGTGTCATCAATGTGATAAAGGCAAAGGGAGGTTAGTGAGCAAACCATATCCAGATATAGCATAATGTGAGTTGTCTATTTTTGATGGAAGGATAAAACAATGGTAAACAATTTAAGTGGAGAGAGATTGCAGAACTCTGTGATACAGACGGTATTCATGATCCTGGTACACGAATCATATGTAGTTAGTCTGCATTGCTGTAAGTGATTTTAAAGCTAAGTGGAATGATTGTGTTTCTGGCAAAAGGTACCAGGTTTAATCAGCAATGTTTTAGTGCATCTGTACCGGTAAAAGTGAGGAGTGCAGATGCTGGAGATCAGAGTCGAACACTGTGAAGCTTGAAAAGCACAGCCAATCAAGCAGCATTCGAGGAGAAGGAAAATTGGCGTCACGGGTATAAGTCCTTCATCAGGAATATGCCCGAAACATCGAGTCTCCTGTTCGTTGGGTGTGGCTGACCTGTTGTGGTTTTCCAGCTTCACATTTTACGAGTCTACATCTGGAGAGGGCATTGCTAAGACCACATCTGACACATTATGTGCAGTTTTGATCCCTTAACCTAAAAAAAAAGTTATAGAAGCTTATCAACAATATTTTGTTCACACCTTCCTGGAATGAAAGCCTTTTGTTCTGAAACATTATCAGTTTTGGACTTAGATGAGAAGTCCTTTTGAAGCATATACAATTTTGAGAAAAGTCAGCTGGATGCATATTTTCTCTTCTCAGGGAGACAAAAACTATGGAATACATTTTAAGAATAAAGTGTATTATTTTAACACAGATATTAAAAAGGCATCAAACGATTTTTAAAAATTAAGCATATGCATACCAATGATCGCTGGGATCAAGTCCAGCGAGGGAAGGGATCCAGTTGGACCGGTGCAGTGATCAAGTGGATTTAGTGAGGAATCCGGTACAATGACTGGAGAGATCTAGCTCAATTATCACTGAAATCAAGTACAGCGAGTGAAGGGATCCAGTCGGACCAGCGCAGTGATCCAGTGGATTTAGCACAGGGATTAAGTAGGATGACTGGAGGTATCGAGTTCAATGATCACTGGGATCAAGTCCACCTTCCTCATTTCCCCTCCCCCCAATTTATCTCACCCCACCCAATCTTTATAATCTGGGATTTCCATGACTGATGCGCCTAGCCTGCAAATCCCTGGAAATTACGGGTAATTTAGCGTGGCCAATTCACCTAACCTGTGCATCTTGGGACTGTGGGAGGAAATTGGAGACTGTAATTGAACATGAATCTCTGGAACCGTGAGGTAGCAGTGCTAACCACTGAGCTACCCAGTGTGGGCAACACAACGTGCCTGCATATTTCAGCGCTTGGAAAGTGACATTTGAGCAGGGAGATTCCATAAGACCCAGACCTGTCATTGAGCGACAAGAGGAGGGCATTGAGATCTTGAACGGCTTAGTCAGAAACAGGAGCAGGACATGCACGCCATCGAGACTATAATGTAGGAACACCAAGAGGACATTCAGCCCAGCGAGTGTATAAAGCAGGAACAGAATGTGCCATTTCAGCTACTCATGTCTCTTACACAGCAATTAGCACTGATCTTTTACAGCCTTGTGCCTGTTACACAGGAATTGTGAAAGGAAATGTAGAGGTTATAGAAAGCAAATAAAATTATAATATCCAAATTCATTAGGGAATGAAAAGTTGTGAGAAATCTATTGGTATTGAAGACAAATTGTTAGAGTCAATTATGAAGGAATTAATAACAAGACATTTTCAAGGCCAAGCCAGAATCCAGCACAGTCAACATAGTTTTATGAAGAATAAATCATGTTTGAATGATTTGACTAGCTTTCTTAAAAATGTGACAAACAAAGAACAAAGAAAATTTACAACCCAGGAACAGGCCCTTCGGCGCTCCAAGCCTGAGCCGATCCAAATGTACTGTCTAAACCTATCGGTCAATTCCAAGCTTCTGTATCCCTCTGCTCCTCACCTACTCATGCATCAGTCCAGACGCATCGTAAATGAATCTACCGTGCCTGCCTCTACCACCTCTGCTGGCAACGCCCACCACCCGCTGTATGAAGTACTTGCTGTGTTTATCCCCCTTAAACTTTCCACCTCTCACCATGAAAGCTTGACCTGTCGTTATTGAATCCTTCGCCCTTGGAAAAAGAGCTTGTCTCTGTCCACCCAGTGTATACCCTTAATGATTGTGTAAACCTCAATCAGGTTCCCCCTCAATCTCCTTTCTTCTAATGAAAATAAACCTAATCTACTCAACCTTTCTTCATAGCTAGCACCTTCGAAAACCTTCTGTACACCCTCTCCAAAGCGTCCACATCCTTTTGGTATTGTGTCGACCAGAACTGCACACAGTATTCTAAATGCGGCCGAACCAATGTCTTGTACAATGTTAACATGAGTTGTCAGCTCTTATACTCAATACCCCGTCCAATTAAGGCCAGTGTACTATATGCTTTCTTGACCACTCTATCCATCTGTGCAGCAACCTTCAGGGTACAAACCTGCACTCCCAGATCTCTCTGTCCAACAACTTTTCTCAAGGCTCTTCTGTTCATTGTATAATTCGCTCTCGAATTAGTCTTGCCTCCATGCGTCACCTCGCATTTGTCTGGATTGAACGCCATCTGCCAATTTTCCGCCCAACTCTCCAGTCGATGTATATCCTCCTATATTCTCTGACAGTCCCTTATGCTTTCTGCTACTCCACCAATCTTCGTATCATCTGCAAACTTGCTGATCATACCAACAGTGCCCTCTTCCAGATCATTTATATATATTACAAACAATAGTGGCCCCAATACTGACCCCTGTGGTACACCACTGGTCACCTTTCTCCATTTTGAGAAACTCACTTCAACTACGACTCTGTCTCCCGTTTCTCAACCAGTTCTTTATCCACCTGGCTAGAACACTCTGCAAACCATGTGACTACAATTTCTCCATTTGTCTTCCACGGGGAACCTTATCAAACACCTTACTAAAGTCCATGTGTATGACATCAACAACCCTTCCTTCCTCTATCAACTTGGTCACTTCCTCGAAGAACTTTATTAAGTTGGTAAGGCACGATCTCTCCTGCACAAAATCATGTTGCCTATCATTGATAAGCCCATTATTTTCTAAATATGAATGGATCCTCTTCCTCAGTACCTTCTCCAGCAACTTTCCCACCACTTACATCAAGTTCAATGGTCTGTAGTTACTCGGAATATCCCTAGTACCCTTCTTGTATAGGGGGACAACATGAGCAACCCTCCAGTCATCCCACACCTCACATGTATTTAAGGCTGCCACAAAGATATCTGACAGGGCCTCAGCTATTTCCTCTCTCACCTCCCTCAGCAACCTGGAATAGCTCCCATCCGGTCCTGGGGATTTGTCCACCTTAATAACCTCTAGCCTACCCAACACATCTTCCTTACTTAGGTCAACATGATGCAGACTAATCAAATTTCTACCTCTAATCTCAACATTCGTCATGTTCCGCTCCTCAGTGAGCACTGATGCAAAGTAATCATTGAGAATCTCACCAGTTCTTTCAGGTTCGACACACAGCCTTTCTTCATTATCTTTTAGTGGACCAATCCTTTCTCTAGTTACCCGCTTGCTTCCTGTATAAGAATAAGATGCTTTGGGATTCTCCTTAATTCTGCTCGTTAAAGCTATGTCATGACAACTTTTAGCCCGCTTGATTCCTCGTTTAAGAGATGTGTCATGGGGCTCATCTAGATGTATTATATCTCGATTTCCAGACAACAGTGCGTAATGTGCCTCACAATGGATTAATATGCAAGACAAGACCACATAGGGAAAGGAAAGATTTATTTACTAAGAGAGATAATGGGATAAGTAATAAATAAGTACGATATGGAGCCGCTGGTTTTGGACTGGGTCGGACAATGTCAAAATTCACACGACAGTCGGTGAGAGTCCAACGGGTTTATTTGAAAACACAAGCTTCCATAGCGCTGCTTCTTCGTTAAGTGTTAGAGAGAGAAAGGAAGACCTTAGACCCAGAAGTTATAAGGAAAAGATCAAAGGATTGTACAAATCATGCACATGAATGGTACACACCTAAGATGGCTCTTAAATCCTTAATCACTTAGAATCGAGGTGTAGGTTTTGATTGATTGATATGCAAATCACAAACATTATCGCTGTAAAGGAGGTGACGCCTCCGATCAAACAATGTATTTCAGTGGTGAGGTCTTGTTTGGAGTTTGTCTGTATCTTCATCTGGAGTCAGACTGGGTTTGTTCCGAGTTCAGGAGTTTATAAAATGCCACATTGATTGACTGTCTCCAAATTGTATGTTTTTGGAATAAAATAAAGCGTATCTGCAAATACAAATGCAAATTCATGCCGCAGATTTGTACGTGCATACGTGTGTGTGCGTGTACGTGTGTGTGAGGGGGTGTGCCTGTGTGAGGGGGAGAGAGAGAATGTGTGTAAGTGAGAGAGACTGAGGGGGAGTGTGTGTGTGAGTGAGGGATGAATATATAGTGGTTATGTGCGCATGTGCGCATGTGAGACAGGGGGAGTGTGTGTGTGTGTGTGTGTGTGTGTGTGTGTGTGTGTGTGTGTGTGTGTGTGTGTGTGTGTGTGTGTGTGTGTGTGTGTGCGTGTGTGTGTGTGTGGAGCGGATAGCGAGTGTGTGCATGAGTTTATGTAACGGGGAGAGTGAGAGTGTGTGTTTGTCCAGGCGAAAACACAAACAGATACCGCAGATCCCTTTCCCAACAGGCACACACTCCATAGTTTCAGAGCTTCCCCTCTCTGCAGCCTCTGCTCCATTTGTTGTGCATGTTACAGACCCATATGCTGTAACTACAGTCCCCATGCTCCATCCCGACTTGGGTCACCGAATCCTCAGGTCTCCCAGAATGTCTGAGGCAGCTCACAGCGCAACCTCCAGCAAACCATCCCCAGCACCTCCAATAACTTTTCAATAACAGGAGTCTGTCTGAAGCCCCTCAGCTACAAGCCTTATGGACAGACCAGACCCCTCAAAATATTTTAAAAAGGCAACCGAGACCCTAACTTTTCCTTATTTTAACTGTAGATGTGAACTGTGCGTTCCACAAATGTTGCAACTGGTCAACCTACTCAACGTTAAGTAATATGTAATCCATTCAAACCCTCCAGTTAAAACACAATCAAACAGATGAACAATTTGAGATAGCTTCTCAAGTGGAACACTTACGCAAACAATAGATACAGTGCATTCTACTAATTAACTGCGCTAATACAGGAACATCCCATAAACATGTTCCTTGACACAAAGGTACATTCAAACACAGAATCTTAACTGCAGTTCTCCAATCCAGGGAGCAGCATCTTCAAGAGTGTTTTCAGAGAGAGGAGCAGCTCGGGATCATGTATTGAAGCTTCCAACCCGCCTGTGACACCGAGCAGCTTCTGAATGCTGCAGCTGAAATCAAAATGAGAAGATCTGGTCTGGGAGAGCTGGACACTGCCCTACATTTGTTACCACTGTTTTAATAAAACCTAAAGACCTTGTAAGTTAGTTACTTCAGTCGTTTTCAGTCGGCAGTTCGGCATCTCTGCCTTTAAGACTTTTCTTCAAAAAAAAAACATTTTCTAAATGACAGCATTGTCACATCTCCTCCTTTGACAAAATGAACCATTAATACACAACAGCAGCTTCTTTTTAAACCCATTATTCTTACTCTATTAGTGGACTACAATACATATATACGACATTGACAGTAAGTATGCAAACATTCACAACTCCATTCTATTTCAGTCTGTATACTCCTGCCGCAGAACGCCTCTGTCTTTCTTCATTCAAGTCTCGACAACTTGTTAGCAAGTACAGTTTCTTGGCCTGTCACCTGTACAACTTCCAAATCGAATGGCAGCCTGAAAAACCGATATCTGAAGAGACCAGATGTTTTCTCCCTAAATTTCTTCAAAGACATTTAGGTGTTATGATCGTATATAGATATGTCTTGGGCACGTTATTTGCAAGTTAAATGCTGAAATGTTGTGACACCAACACCAAGCTCAAAGTCTCCTTCCCAGTTGTCAAATACTTCTGTTGACGGTTTCACCGGACACACCAACCACACGTTACGAACAATTTGCATCTCTCCAATAATTCTTCTAAATGACATGTCTCCTCATTTCTCAGCACCAAGAAATTACATGCCTCTGTACCTCTTAATGTTGTAACGTCTTTTCCTGCTCCTCCTGGCCTATGCCAGTCAACCTACTCTCACAGGTGTATATTTTAAGAAGTTCTCATACATTCTTCTCAATCCATCATGGTATACAAACTTTGATTTATGGACGAACTTATAATCATCAGCCATTTCTGCTTCTAATCTTACCATTGTAACTCTCTGCTCTTCTGCGTGAGTTCTCAGTATTACAGGAAGTGAATTTTTGAACTCCTTCGAAAAAAGAACCTTTCTAAGAGTGCCATAGGTTTGCTCAGCTTTTTATACCCTTACCCACCTTTCAAAATTACTTTGATTCTTTCAAACTCAATTTGCGTTTAAATCAGGGACCCTGTTTTAGATTCCTTAAACTGGCACAAGCTCATATGCTTTCTTCACATTATACTCCCCAGATACCTCCTCCGATAGGGATACAAACAGCCTGACATACACCCCATTGTCCATGGAGCACCACATGGGACAACAGCCTGACACACACCATTTCATTGTCTCTGAACTTCACCATGCCAGCAGTCGATACACGAGGGAGCCAGAAACCAAGGTCACGGAAAGGTACAGAGGGACAGAGAGATCCACATTAAAGACAGAAACAGATAGTTAATTACCTGAGAACCTGTTGTGGAAATATGGGGAAAAAGACAGAGCAGTGGGACTAACTGGAGAAGTGAATCCTTCGAGAGCAAAATTATAAGAATGAGAACATTGAATAAAGGTATTTTCCGGTGTATTGAAATGGTTTGTTCAATCAAATTCTGAAACTGCTTCACAGAACACTTCAAACAATGTCCGCTGGGACAAGATGACAGCCCAGCATGGAGAGCTGTGCACACTATGCTAGTGTATTGCTCAGTAAACTGCACTATCTGCCCAGCATGGGGAGTATTGCAAAACTTTATTATCATATGGGAATGATGCACGCAACAGATTAATGTCTAACAGGGGAGGATTTCCATCTCCATTGGACCAGTATAAGTGAAGGCGAGTGTGTGCATGTGCATGTGTGAGCATGCATGTGTTTGTGTCTGTGTGTGTCTGTCATGCACGTGTGTGTGTGTGTGTATGTGTGTGCGTGTGTGTGTCTGTGTGTGCGTGTGTATGATACATTTGGGTGTTGAATGCGAGAAAATACACATGAAGGAAAACAGATTAAATATGAGCCACTGGCAGGGATTTGGATAAACGACACAGAGAGACTGAGGGACGTTTCATGACCAGATGAGTTAAAGTGCTTAGGAATAGTAAAATAAAGACATTGCCAGACACAATAGCGATATAGATCAGCGTGCACAGCAATGTCAGATGGATGGAATTTTGGTGTGAGTTCGAATCAGATTTGTTTCTGCAGATTTCAACCTGAGAATGTCAGCAGCAGATTGTTGTCATCATTTAGTCTGTATTTCACAGTTAGAGATTCAAACAGCATATGGGTTAAGACAGTGAAGTACTTTCTGGAGCAGTGTGTAGTTAAAGTTAATAATGGTCATGGCATGGTGTCAGGAATCAGCTCATGGCCAAAGCGATCACCAAAGTTGTGATTTTTCTGTTTCAAACACAACCTGCATGTTTGCATGTTTCACCTACACGCACCAACACCCCCCACCACCCCCGCCCCCCCCCCCCCCACACCCCAAACACACACACACTCCAAGCCTCTCACAACCATGATTTGGAAATATACTGCTTTTGCTTCAGAATCGTTGGGTCAAATTTCTGGAATTCCCTCCCTACTGGCATTGTGGGTAATCCCACAGCAAGTGGACTGCAGCAATTCAAGAAGGCAGCTCACCACCTTTTCAAGGGCAAATAGGAATGGGCTATTAATGCTGGACAGCCAGCGATGCCCAAGACCCAGAAACTAATGAAAAAAGATATTGGCCAGGGATGGGATGGAGCCCCAGGAAGAAAATGGACTTTGTAAACATAATAGACGACAATGACCTCCACACTCCCAATATTTAAATAACAAGGGCAGAGAGACAATGGTTCATATCTGCAACTGAGCAGGTCAACATGGAGACCCATGAGTAATACAGCCAGGAACACTATTGGGGGCACGAAGCGTAGACTACACAAAAGAACACAAATGTAGACGTAACTGGTTTCTCGAAAAAATATCTGGACAGTGAGACTTACCAGGTACACCAACGATAGACAGGAGAGGATAATAAAAATATTGAATAATGCAAAGTGCATAATAGATCCGCCATGATAATGACAACTGAGATAATACATAGAAAGTTGCCAATTAAAATAGGATAAACTCCTGTCCATTGTTGGAACATTCCAGTCTAATGTTCTGAGATTCTGATCCATTGTTGGAACATTCCAGTCTATTGTTCTACTATTCTTTTCCATTGCTGGAACATTCCAATCTAATATTATCAGATTCTATTCTCTCCTCGCTTCTGTCTGGAGCTATTGATCCCTGTTAGTGGGCTGTTGGTGATTCTCCCGCTCATACTATGGCATAACACATTGAACGGCACCCATTTATGATTAAAAGATGGGAACACTCCACTGGGGTATTTAGAACCCATGGAGACCGACATTAATCATAATCACTGAACAAACAGGCTCAGTTAACCCCTTCCTTACATCACATCTCATATCACAATAAAAGGGAATATTTACTCAGTCTGGATGAGGGTTCCTGGATGGACTATGAATCGTATATTTTTAAAATATTTTTCCTTGAATGTACGGGTACTGTAAGAGCACTGCAGGATTGTTCATGTCCCACTCTGTCTATAAACGGAGACAGGGTTTAAATGTCAGACTAGCTGCATAAGATGTCTGGTGAGGAAATTTCTGGATACACTAACTCAAGGGAGAAAGTGAGAATTGCAGATGCTGAAGATCAGAGTCGGGAATGTGGTGCTGGAAAAGCACAGCCTGTCAGGCACCATCCGAGGAGCAGGAGAATCAACATTTTGTGTGTAAACCCTTCATTAGGAAAGAGGCTTGAGGCATGGAAGGTTCCTTTGGGGTATTGGACGGAGTGAGGGGGAGGTGAAGGTGCAGGTTTTACAACTCCTGTGGTTGCAGGGTAAGGTGCCAAGATGGGAGGGTGGGTTGGTGAGTGGCGTGGACCTGACAAGGGAGTCGTGCCGGGAATGTTCTTTATGGAGCACAGGTAGGGTGGGGAGGGAAATATAACCCTGGTGGAGGGGTTTGATGTCGGTGGCCCAGATGGGGGACGATGATGCATTGCATCTAGAGGTTTGGTAGGGAGGAAGAAGAGGACTAGGGTATTCTTTCCCTGTTGCGTTTGGAAGGGTGGGATTCAAGGGCGGAGGTGCAGGAAGTGGATAAGATGCGCTGGAGGGCATCGTCGACCATGTGGGAGGGAAAATTGCAGTCTTTGAAGAAGGAGACCATTTGGGATATACACTAGGTTCAGAGTGTGGTACTGGAAAAGCCCAGCAAGGCTGGCAGCATCCGAGATCGCTTTTGCCTGAAACATCGATTTTCCTGCTCCTCGGATACTGCCTGACCTGCTGTGCTTTTCCAGCACCACATTATCGACACTAACCTTCAGTACCTGCAATACTCACTTTCGCCAACACACTAGGTTCAGCGACTTCCATAATACTGCCTTGAATTCATTTCTCCCTGCTTGAGAAAAGATGTTGTTAAATTTGAAAGAGTGTAGAAAACTTTTACAAGTATGTTGCTGGTGTTAGGAGTGGGTGATGTTGAGCTACACGGAGAGTACGAATAGGCTGGAGCTATATTCCCTGGAGTGTTGAGTCTGAGGAGTGACCTTACTGAGGTTTGTCGCAGTGAATTCCAATTCTCCAGGGTGAGCAACGTCAAAGGCCAGGGAAATACAAAAGTAAAAGCATTGCCACATCAGTTGAAGTCATTAGTTCTATCACATTCTCAATCCACCTCAGAGAGCCAGCCCAGACACCATAAATCCAGAGGAGATATCTGTTCAGCATGGAGCACTGTGCAGACCATGCTCGTGTACTGTTGAACACAACCCTGCAATCGCTCCAGAGTAGAACACTGTGCAGACCTCTGAAGTGCTTGATCCATAAACCCGGATGAGATATGTGTTCAGTATGATACACTGTGCAGACCGGACTGGTGTACTGTACAATAAAATCCCCAATCTACACAGAGTGGAAAGGTATGCAGACCACAGCAGTGCATTGGTCTATAAACCCAGATGAGATATGCGACCAGGGTGTGGAACTGTGTCCACCACCCCAGTACGTTTCTCAGTAACACTGCATGAGATCACTGTCCAGCGTACAGTATCCTGTAACATTAGCCAGTGCTTCCAGGAATGATTGGTGAATGGGATATTGGTGTGAGTTCAGGAGAATTTTGGATTAACAGTTATTCTGCAGCATTGTAACTAGGAGTAAGGTCAGCACAGACTTCGATCCATTGGGCTGAATCGAACAATAATTTGTCTCAGTGCCATGTCCGTTGAGTGTGATAGAGGGATCGTCAACACGAGGCTGAGCTAGTTTCCTGGTGCTATCGTATCGAACTCACCTCATTAACTACCCACCCCTCCCCATGGTGTCCCTCTCATTCAATGCCAGACTGATTCTAACACCCATCATGGCTGAAGGTACTCACCATCGCTCAGATACCCCTGGTTATTCCGTGATCCCTGGCTCTGTGGCCAGCTTTAAAAGGCCAATGGGCACATGTTTGAGCTTTCTCTATTAGGAACTGCCCTGCAACTTTTACCCCGAGCATGGCAGATAAGGGGCAATTACACCACAGTTTGTCGACAGGGGCACGGAGGTCCTGGTGGATGGGCCAGTACAGAGAGGGAACATTCTCTTCCCAGAGGGCGCCACACCACCAGACCCAACGAGCATGATCTGAGCTCAGTACCCAGTTGAGTGCAGTATCTGCGGTCTGAAGAAATGTCCAGCAATACAGGACAAGCATCAAAAACCTTTCCCGTTCTGTCAGGATAAGGGTCACCGTATTCTCTCTGCTCCCTCACTCTCACTGTATATCTGTTATAGCACCGACCCCCGAACAAGGCTCATGCTCCAACATTCTCACTGCTGCATGTAGCATCTTCCCCCTCTCTCTCTGCTTCTCTCACCTCCACTATACCCCCCGAACAAGGCTCATGCTCCAACATTCTCACTGCTGCATGTAGCATCTTCCCCCTCTCTCTCTGCTTCTCTCACCTCCACTATACCCCCCACACTAATAACACTACATGGATACAATACTGTGGAAAGACGCCCCTCCGAAAAACTCTTCATTCCCCCCTCACACCTACATCAGCTCTAACAGCAGGACCACACAGCCCCCCACCCTCCCTCCCTCCCTCCATCCCATTCCAGAAGAAACAGCCTGGAATAGGACAGAAAGGGCCAAGCCGCGTGGTGGAGTGCCCGATAGCCGTTCCGTCACCGGCCATGTGAGGAGGACCCTGGTACGAGCCGGAGAGGACCGGGCCGCCTCGTGTGGAGATTCTGTAGCATCCACGCCCCACCGACCGAGTAAGGAGCAATGTTCAGTGAAGGGAAATTTTCACGTTAAATCCATTGGCAGTTCCGTTTCTCCCCGGCACAACTTAGAAGACGTGACCCTGATGCCATCTCCCTTTTGTATCGAGCTGGTACAAATGGAATCCCCGCGGTGGGCAAGAGGGTGAGCTCACAACACATCGTCACCACCACCTCCCAGGAAGGGAGCACGGAGACTCCGTCCAACACCTCCCCCTGTAAACAGCTCATATACTGAAACTAATCTGTGATAGTTACTGTTCTTCCCACTTGTCCTGACATCTTCAATAATCTGTGCTCATACACACCGAGGTCCCTCTGCTCCTGCACTCACTATATAACAGCACATCCTGTTTTACTTCCAAACTGCATCACCTCACACTGTCTTGCATTGATCATCGTATGAAATATCCCTGAACTCTACACCAAGTTGGCGTTTTCCTGTTGCTGTTGCACTCCATCCTCCACACACTTCACAATTCTTCCAGGTTTGCTGACATCAACAAGCATCGAAGTTGTCATAGTGTCACACGCCAGTCAAAATAACTGAAAGAGAATGTGGTGCTGGAAAAGCACAGCAAGTCAGAACGTAAGGACTGCAGATGCTGGAGGTCAAAGCGAAGAGTTGGTGCTGGAAAAGCACAGTAAGTCAGGCCAGAATCCGGATTATAGACAGGGCTGATGAAGGGCTTATGCCTACAATGCCAATTCTCCTTGTCTTCGGATGGTCCCTGAGCTGCTGTGCTTTTCCAGCACCACAATCTCGGTTTTGATCTCCAGCATCTGTAGTCCTGACTTTCCCCTACAGAACAATTGAAATACTGACAGACTCACTGATGTGATCAAGGTGTACACTGATACTAAAGGAGCGTCAGAAATAACAACACACGTCCCAAAGAGCCAGAGAAGAAAACTGACATGCTGCAAACAGAGAAATAGAAATAATATTGTACACCATACAGAGTGGGTGAAATAGTGAGAATTTGCCACAGAGAAAGAGAAATACCGATCGACTCCCATGTTTGTCTCATGTCAGTGTATCTGTGTGTGTGTATTTATTTGTATGTATGTCTCCATCCTCATATGTGTAATAGTGCATGTAACTGTGTGTATTAGTGTGTGTGCGTGTACCTCTGTGTGGGAATGGTCTGGTGGTCCCTGTGTTGGTTAAAGTGATGGAATTCAACACTCTGCTGGCCTTTCCACTCCATTGCACAGACAGTGGCGCAGGGTGAAAACCATCTGGAAGGAGGGAGGGCAGCAGTTCACAGCATCATACAAACTGACACCAACATCAACAGTGCACAGACAGACAGACAGACTCAGTCACACACACACAGACACACAGACGCAGACACAGACTCTCTGTCTCTCTCTCTCTCTCGAGACTGGTGCAGAGAGGATTGCAATTGTACTGAGGATCATATGGAGAAATGTCTGTACTCCACAGCATTTGTCTTCAGGCGTCTATAAGTGAACTATTGTGGAAGAAGATGAGATAATTTGATTGCACTTTCTGCACGTTCTGCTACTTGCATTTTATTTGCTCTACGCTCTGACAAATGATTAGTGCAAAAGCACTCTCAATGACTCAATGGTGCCAGCAGGTCAATGTTAGACATGTCCACCTCCTTCTCTAATATCTCAGGGACAGCATTGCAAGGGATCAGACAAACTCCTCTGTGTTGCCAAGGCTATTCTTTGAAGCATGAATGTAGGTGATTCACAGTTATTGATGCATTCTCAAGCAAACGATGAGTTCTCTACTTTCCCCCTGTAGTTCATAGATGTGTCTGTTAGACAGATTGGCCCTGCTATGTGGTCCATAATGCTTAGGGATGTGCTGCTTAGATGGATTAGCCATGTGAAACACAGGGTTAAAGGGATGGGAATAATTGTGGGACACTCAATGGCTGGTCAGTGTGAACAAGATGGAATGAATTCTAAACTGAATGGACTCTATGAAGCCTACTGCTTGCATGGTGGAGTTGGTGAACCAGCAGAGGATTATATCACATCATTTTAAACATACGAGGAAACAAGGTGTTATTCCCCATTTTAATTAATCGCCTGTCCCGAAAACAAGAGAGATCCCATTATACAGTGTTTCAGGACGGAGCAGAACTCTCAAAATAGATTAAGAAGTTAGCCTGAACCCTAACATTTTCTTATTTTAAAGGTAAGGTGCCGTGTTCCAGGTCCAATTCAATTTATCAAACTAATTGAAGTTACGAAATACACAGTGATTTGAACAATATAGTAAAAATATAATCAAAGAAAGAGAACGTGGAATAACTTAACTCTATTGGAAATCTGAACAAAACTCAGTAAATTATTTTACTACTAAACAGTAAATGTTCCAATGTGGGAACAGCTCATAAACACACCCTGGGCACAAAATTCAGAAAAAACAAACTGCAGGACATGCAACTCCTGCAATCCAGAAAGGAAAATTCAGAGAGAGTAGCAGCCAGCGACATGTAGTACAGTGTACAACCCTGGTGAGATCCCGGCTACTCCTGCTGCAAACTGCCGACTGTACGCCCTGCTTCTTTGAGACCTTGACTGTACTCATTGAGGCTGCTTCTATTGTTCCAACTTTTAAAAAAACTAAGGTCTCACAAACTATTTACTCTCGTTGCTCTGGAAGATTGCTCGGTAACTCTGATTGAAAACTTAAATTTAAAAGTGTCCTGGATAAAATAATTCCTTAAATCTACAACAGACACATGCACAAACACACATACAGACACTCATATATGAACAAACATGCAAACACAGTACACAGTAGCGTTTTTGAGATAGAGTTTGGTAAACTTTTGATTAATAAGTGAATCAAGGGTAATTGGGAGGAGTGAGGAGTATGTGGTTGAGAGAAAAACCGGCCATGATCAAGCAGCAGAGCAGATTCGATGGAGCTAATTCTGTTCTCGTTTCTTATGATCCTTTGATATCTGGAAATGGCTTTGTGAGGGTGCTGTGCGGGCTGGCTTTGATAGATATTTAACCAAAATATAGTCAGTGGTAATGTGGGGCATGTTTGGAAGGCTGAATGGTTTTTGTCTCTTCCTAATTATTGTCATTTCCTGTTCCTCAAAAGCAGTGGTGATTTTTTTTTGTGAGGTTGGCACATTTTGCACAATCTCCCCGTGTCTGCGTGGGTTTCCTCTGGGTGCACCGGTTTCTCCCACAGTCCAAAGATGTGCAGGTCAGGTGAATTGGCCATGTTAAATTGCCCATAGTGTTAGGTGCATTAGTCAGAGGGAAATGGGTCTGGGTGGGTTACTCTTCAGAAGGTCGGTATGGACTGGTTGGGCCAAAGAGTCTGTTTCCACACTGCAGGGAATCGAACTTACTCTAATTTAATCTAATCTGATCAAATATATTATCAAATAAGCGCCTTCTAATTAAGATTGAGTTAAGGAAATTTTTTTCTCCTTGCCGATTTTCACATTCCCAGGGAACAGTGAAGACTGGGTTATTGAAGGTATTCAAGGCTGAGCTGTACTGACCATTGATAGACAACAGAGTCAGTGTTTATTGGGAACAGACAGGAAAAGGATGCTCAGACACAATCATATCAGCCAAGAGCATTCTGAATGTTGCAGCAGGCCTGAGGGGCGATTGACCAACTGATGATCCTACCTCCTGTATTGTTCTCTAACCAAATTTCGCATTAAATGCCATTCATTCTTTTAAAAAAATGCAAGATTTCGAATTATTGTTCACTTCAACGTAATGTCACGAATCACTTATTTAAGTTAATATTCACAGTGCGTGTAGAATTATTGTCATTTCTCAATTGTTGTAAAATAACTGAAGCTCATACATTTAAGTGAGAAATTAAACTGATTGTTATTTAAATATATAAGAAGGCTTTTTCTATATGATTGTTCAATTATTTTTTTTCAATCTAACTATGTAATCGATCAGACGCCAAGCACTTTCCAAATGTTGGTGTGATAATGTATTTACTTGAATACCGACAATGAGTATATAATTGTAATCACGTCTATCATCAAATAACATATTCTTTGTTCGAAATTAAAATGTTAAAAATGTGCATTCTTTATTTATGAGTCATTAAATGTTGACAGGAGTTTGCATTTTTGTTCCATAAATATAACCTCAACCTCATTGTTTTCAGAGATAATGCAATTATTGTTTGGTTGGATAATCATACTTCACATCTTATTTTTGCGCACTTTATGAAACATAGCAAATATCTGATTATTTTTTGGATCATAAACTCATCACCTTGCAATCATAAGCTTCGTTGAAAATAGATTTGAAAGGACCTGAATTCAGGCAGAGTGTTCCTGAAACTCATAGATGCCTGACGCACTTCGTGAGATCCTGGCCTGCAGCTAAATGTATCCAGAGCACGACCACATGATTCAGGGCAGCCATTCAAGCATTATTTCACAACAAATCGTTTGGACTCCACCTTGGGCTGGGTGGAAACTAGCCACCAGGCTATCAATGGTCTCTCTGTAAGTACAAATGCTGTCCAAATTGGACATCATTGACTCGCTAGCAACCAGGCTTTACAAACGCATTTTCAGTCAGACCCTGGCCCAGAGAGCAGATGTATGGACATGGAGTGTCAGAAGCACACCACACAAATTACTGACGGTGATGGCATCTGGGCTACCCCCCAGACTCTATACATCTGCAACCTTGACAGGCACAGAGTGGAGACGTTATCAAGGCGAAACCGAAGACAGCAGATGCTGGAAGTAAGAGTCGTGAGGCTGGAGCTGGAAAAGCACAGCAGCTCAGGCAGCATCCAAGGAGCAGGAAAATCGACATTTCGTCCAAAAGCCCTTCATCAGCAATAAGAATGGGATCCATGAGGGTGGAGTGATAAATGTGAGGGGCCGGGGCTGGTGAAAGGTAACTGAGAGTGTGACAGTTGAACGGAGGTGTGGGCAATGGTGATACATCGGAGGGGAGGGTGGAGCAGATAGTTGGGAGGGAAGGTGGACAGGTGGGCACGGTGGCTCAGTTTTGAGCACTGCTGCCCCACAGTGCCAGGGACCAGTTTCGATTTCAACCTCAGTCGACTCTCTGTGTGGAGTTTGCACATTCTCCCACATGTCTGCATGAGTTTCCTCCGGGTGTTCCGGTTTTCTCCCACAGATGTCCAGGCCAGGCAAATTGGCCATGGTAAATTACCGATAGTTATAGGTGCATTAGTCAGAGAGAAATGGGTTACTCTTTGGAAGTATGGTACTGACTTGTTGGGCCAAAGTGCCTGCTTCCACTCTGTAGGGAAACTAAAAAAAATCCATTCCCACTTTGAATAAAAAGATGGGACGGGTCATGAGGGCGGTGCTAAGCTGGAAGTTTGGAATTGTGATCAGGTGGGAGGAGGAGAAATGTGGAAACTGGTGAAATCCACAATGATGCCATGGGGTTGGAGTGTCCCGAGGTCGAAGATGAGGTGGTAAGGGAGTGGCGATGGATGAAGCCCTGGATCTGCATGTCCTCCGCAGAGTGGAAGGTGGAATTGAAGCCTTCTGCCACGGAGCAGTGGGGTTGCTTAGTGTGGGTGTCCCAGAGATGTTCTCTGAAGGGCTCTGCGAGTAGAGGTCCTATCTCCCCAACGTATAGAAGACCGCATTAGGAAAAGCGGATACAGTAGCTGACATGTGTGGAACTGCTGGTGAATCCTTGATGGATGTGGAAGGAACTTTCGGGCCTTGGGGGGGAGGTGTGCGCACAGGTCTTGCATTCCTGTGGTGGCAGGGGAAGATGCCTAGACAGGAGGGTGAATTGTTGGGGACCTGACGAGCACTACCTATCTCTTATCCTGTTTTCTGCATTCAAATTTGATTTTCCAGAATGAATCGCTTCACACTTTTCCAGGTTGAAATCCATCTGCCACTTATCAGCTCAGTTTTTAATCCTGCCAATGTCCCAGTGCAAACTACAACAGCCCTCCACACTATCTACAATTCTACCGACCTTTGTTCCATTGACAAATATCATAGCCCACCTTTCCACGTCCTCATCCAAATTATTTAAAAAAAACACAAACAGTAGAATCCTGCAGAACACCACTTTTCACCGAGCTAAAGACTGAATACTTCCCGTTTACTACCACATAGTGTCTCTATGGGCCAGTCAATTCTGTATCCAGACAGACAGGTTTCTCTGTATCCCAAGCCTCCTTGCCTTCTGAATGAATCTGCCATCGGTAACGTGGTCAAACGCCTTGTTAAAATCCATGCACACCGCATCCACTGCTCTACCTTCTTCAATGTGTTTGATCCTATCCTCAAAGAATTCCATAAGGTTTGTGAGGCATGACTTGCCCCTCACAAAGCCATGCTGACTATTTCTAATCAAGCTATGATTTTCTAAGTAATCATAATGTCTGTCTCTCAGAATCATCTCCATTACTTTGCCCAATACTGATGTAAGACTGACTGGACTGTAATTCTCAGGATTATACCAATTCTCTTTCATGAACAAGGGTGTAATATTTGCCATCCTCAATCATCTGGCACTACTCCAATGGAGAGTGAAGACGCAAATGTCCAGAAATCTCTTCTCTCACCTCCTGTAGCAACTTAGGGTGTTTCCCCTCTGGCCCAGAGGATTTATCTATTCTTATGTTTATACTTCAATTAATCTGTGCTTCACCTAAAATTGTCTATTCCCTGTTCAACCAACTGATTAACTGCTTTCCATTTCAGGGTTATGTATGATGCTACTTCACTTAGTATGTATGGCTCCCAATATCCTGTGATCCATGGAATGAAAAACATTGGAAGGCATGAATGCGCTCCTGATGAAGGGGTGAAGCCCAAATCATTGACTCTCTTGCTCCTCAGATGTTTATGACTGGCTGTTCGTTTTCAGTGCCACACGTTTCTGATCTGATCTCCAGCATCTGCCGTCCTCATTTTCCCTATTAGTGACGGCTGTCCCCTCTGCACACTGAGCAGAGATTTAATCAGCAGAAATTCATTGTATGGGGATCAGACTGCTCAGTTCTGGAAAATTGTATTTCATTAATGCATCTAGTAAAAACGAAATTGCATTTCAACAAATACTAATTGAGTCCCAGAGTTACAGTTTTGGTTCATGAATTGGGCAGCATGTAAAGGAACAGTGAATGACTGAAGAACTCCGAGGTACAGATTATTCCAGATGTCACATTCCAGGGTGGATGTGCTTTTCCTTAATGCTGGGAATGTTATCGGACAGACAGATGTGATAAGGGAACAAGGTGACATGTGGAAATGTGACATTGTTGCCATTACAGAGATGCGTTTGACGGAGGTCAGGGCTGACATATCAATATGCTGTGGTACAAGAACTATAGGCAGCACAGGAAAGGGTTAAAATAGGAGGTGGTGTTGCATGATTAGTTATGGAGTCAGTTACTACAGTAAGGAGGGGCGATAGTTTGGAAATATCTTCTAATGAGCATTGGTGGTTAGAGCTCAGGATCAAAACCATGGCCGAGGCACTGCTGGGGACATATTATAGACACCCAGATGAAAGAAAGTACAGGAGCAGATATAAAACCAATTTACTGAGGTGTGTCAAAACAATAATAGGTTTATTATACACAGGCATTTCATTTCCAAGCATTAATTCTGGCAGTGATAATATTTTAAGAGGGGACAGCTGCCTTGAAATTTATTCCAGAAACTCCTTGTATCATCATGGAGCAGATACAACAATGGGTGCGGCAGTGATGTGCCTCACTGTGGGGAATGAAGCCAGTCAGTATATTGCAGGCAGGATTGGGAGAGAATTATATGGCCAGTGACCATGACATCATACATTTTATATTTGGTAAGGAAAAGATTTTATAAAAAGCACTATCTGGCAAATAAAAGGTTTTGGATTGGAGAGATCGATTTTATGAAAACATATGACGGAATCTGTCCAGAGTACAGTGTCTTCTGAGTGAAACTGTAGCAGAACAGTGCGTGGCAGGGGGTTGGGGGATCACTTGATCAAAATGGAATTAATGAGAGTGTCCGCCGAATGTGTTCCACGAAAGATGAAAATTTGGAAAACAAGCCCAGAGAACCTCGGGTGTCAACAGAAAAATCAGAACAGAATTAAAAACGAAAGAGAAGCTGAAATCAGATACAAAGTGAGCAGGTCAATGGATGCACTACATGAATATAGAA
Organism: Chiloscyllium plagiosum; assembly: GCF_037043375.1. Classification (NCBI taxonomy): domain Eukaryota; kingdom Metazoa; phylum Chordata; class Chondrichthyes; order Orectolobiformes; family Hemiscylliidae; genus Chiloscyllium; species Chiloscyllium plagiosum. Next base: position 56,291,768 of record NW_028270178.1, read on the forward strand.
AGAGTCGGGCTAATCTTAAAACTTCAGTAGAAGAGCAGAAGAGGAATCGTGATAAAACATTAGTGAGTAAGATTAACGAGAATCCAAAGACATTATATCAGTTTATTAAGAGTAAGAAGGTAACAGCAGAAAGAAGGGGTGCATTAGAGACAAACGGGGCATACTGTGCACAGAGCCACAGGATATGTTAACCACGGGCTTCATATCGGTCTTCAGTTGGGAGAAGCAGTTCCTGGATTCAGGGAGACTGACAATGTACCCCTTGAACGATTTGATACAGAAGCCAAGAAAGAATTGAATGTTTGTGCATGGTAAAGGGTGGAAAAATCCCCAGATCCGGGTGAGCTGTAACTTAGGCTGATGTGGAAGATGAGGGAGAAAAGCACAGGCTCTGACATTTTTTATTTTACTCTTGTCTCTGGCCACAGCGAAGGTTTTATGGGACACGATAACATCTAACGTTGGCACATCTCTCACATAGAGTGCTAGAAATAAGGATTAAAGACCACCAAGTCTCCCAACAGTAAGAGGGAAACAATTGTAGACAATTCTGAGGGCTGTTGAGGTTAGATCATTAAACATCTTGATGGCTGAGGCAGACTGATTATTAAACAAGGGTTTGTTATAGGGAAAATGCAGTCAAGTAGAATGGGGATTATCAGAAAAAAAAACGGAATTGAACAGAAAAGCAGACTCAATGGGCAGATAGGAAGAATGTTGCTCTAATGTCTAATGCCATTCTTTTTCCAACACCCTGTGTTCACTGGAACATAACTTCTCTCCCTTGGAGTGAGACACAGTTTGGAATGCAATCGACGGATTCAAGGATTTCATAAATGCAGTAGTAAGAGACAGAAAGTACCAGGGGACTGCGATAACGCGGATTGGATGTTGGGGTGAATATTTGCCTCAGCACAGTCACCACCATCAGGAGGAAGACTCAGCAAGACACCCTTCAAGTACAAGTAATGACGTGCTCTGGAGATCAAGTCGTCATGGGTTTGGTGTCAAGGAATATCTAAGGCACAAACATTGCATTACTGTAGTGTCTCCCTTCTTCCCAAAAGAAAAGTAAATGTGGAGGAGTAGAGAAAATGAAGTTGGTAACAGAGTAAGTAGTAAGTCATTGCTTTGAGAGGCTTCAGACAGCAGCAGCTCAGAACAAAAGTATAGGCAAGCTCAAATAAAGTCATTTTAATTTAGTATTACAGCAGTCAAGATGGCAGTTAGACCAGTTGCACGTTCCTCCTGTGGCATGTGGGAGCTCAGAGAGATTTCCACCGTCCCTGTTGACTACACGTGTAGAAAGTGCACCCAGCCAGCTGCAGCTCCAGGGAGACCATGTTTGGGAGCTGCAGCTGGATGGTGGTGACGCCCAAGACCCACCCGGGCCATGTTTCTGCAATGACTATAATGGCACAGTCCCACATAAAGATCCATGCCCTGAGTTAATCAGTCTTACCTGTCAGCCCTGTTGCATTTAAATAAACACAATTTAATCCAAAAGCCAGTCCTTGCTCCCTATCGTGTTCCAGGCAGAGAGCAATTTTGGAATGGCAAAAGGAGTAGGCAGACAGTGCAGCTATTCCCTGTGAACATTCCCCTCGAAAACAAGTATACCATTTCAGATACTGTTGGAGGGAACGACCGTTCAAGGGAAAGTAGTGGTAGCTAAATTGGTGGTACTACCACTGGCTCTGGGGTACAGTGGGAAAGGGTAAATTTAAACAGGGTCATAGAGATAGGAGAGTCGATTGTTGGAGGGACAGATTGGAGATTCTGGGGCCTCAAGTGGGAATCCAGCAAGTTGTGCTACGTCCCAGGTGCCAGGGTCCAGGAAGTCTCCGAGCGGCTGCAGAATGTTGTCAAGGGGGAGGATGAGCAGCCAGAAGTCATTGTGCACCTTGGCATCACAAATGATACATGCAGTTATAGGAATCAGGTCCTCCAGAGTGAGTACAGAGAGCTAGGAGACAAGTTAAAAACCAAGACCTCGAAATGGTAATGTCCTGATTACATCCTGTTTCATGAGCTCATGAAAGTAAGAATAGAAGGATATGGCAGATATATGCATAACTAAAGAATTGGTGCAGGGGGAAGGCACACAGATTTTTAGATCATTGGGGTCTTTTCTGTGACAGAGTTGACCTGTTCAAGGGGGACAGGTGGCACCTGCACTGGAGAGGGGGGGGGGGGGGAGGGGACCAATATTTTGGCGTCAGGTTTGCTCGTGCTCCAAGGGAGGGTTTAAAAGAGATTGGCAGGGGGTGAGATCCTCAACAGCAGGGAGGCAAGTGCGAGGCTGGAAGGAGATACAGTAATCAGAAACAGGAAAGTAAAAAGACAGGTCAGGCTGGAACGCAACAGGGAGCAAGAATGCCTGTTTTTATTAAATTGCTTTTATTTCAATGCAAGAAGACTGACAGGTAAGGGCGAAGAACTCAGAGCATGGATATCTATGTGGGACTGGGATATTACAGGCATTGCAGAAACATAGCTAAGGGAGGGACAGGACTGGCAGCTTAATGTGCCAGGGTATGGCTGCTTTAGGCAGGAGAGGGATGGTGGAAAGAGGGGAGGGGGTGTTGCATTTCTGATTAAAGGGAGTATCACAGCAGTAATCAGAGATGAAATAACTGAAGGATCAAACAGCGAGGATTTGTGGATGGATCTAATAAATAGGAAGGTGTATCGTGATGTTATAGGGGCTGTACTATAGGCCCCGAAATAGTCACCAGGAATTAGAGTAAAAAATGTACTTGCAGAGAGGTGGGACATGCAGAAGCAAAATGATTGCCATAATTGGGGATTTTAATTTTTATAAAGTTGACCGGGACTACCGGAGGGTTAAGGGATTTTGTGGGGTGAAATACATTAATTGGGCCAGGAAAATTCCCCCAAGTAGTATGTAGTTGGGCCGATTCGGGAAGGGGCAAAATTCGACCTAGTCTTAGGAAATAAGACAGAACAGGTGACGGAGGTGACAGTGTGGGAGCACACTGGAACCAATGACCATTGATCTATTAATTTTCACATATTTATGGAGAGAGACAAAATTGGTCCACAGCTTCAAGTTCTAAATTGGGGCAAATTGAATTTAGATGGAGTTAGGTAGGAGTTTGCAGGGGTTTGTTAGAATAGTTCAGTGTCGGCGAAGGGGAGTCCTTTGAACGTGAGATACTAGAGTTCAAGGTCTATTTGTTACTGTGGGGGTAAAAGGAAAGTTTGCAGGAATGGGGAACCCTGGATGACAAGAGATATTTCGGCTTTGATCAGAAAAAAAAGCAGCTTCGCTACAGGCAGCTGGGATCAAGTGAATCCCTGGAGATATATAAGGGATACAGGAATTTACTGAAGAAGGAAATCAGTAGGGCGAAAAAGAGGCATGAAAGGGGTCTGAGAAATTAAGATGAATCCGAAAAGGTACCTTCAGTATATTAAATGAAAAACAACAACTCGTGAGAAAATAGGACCCCTCAAAGACCAAAGTGACATGTGTGTGTGGAACCATAAGAGATGGACGAGCTCATCAACGGATATTTCTCCTCTGTGTTTAACATGGACAAAGACACGAATACATACGAACTTGGCAAAGTTCGTGGTGCTTTCTTGGGGACAGTCCATATCACAGTATAGGAGGTACTGGACACACTAGAATGCTTGAGGCTGGATAAATCTCACGTTCCTTACCAGATATATCCAAGAACACTGTGAGGTGCTAGAGAAGCATTTGGGGGTACCTGACTGATGGTTTTCATCATCATTAACCAGAGTTGAGATCCTGGAAGGCTGGAGGATATCAAATATTGTGCCCTTACTTAAGAAGGACTGAAAAAAGAGCCTTGAAACTATGGAGCAGTAAGTTTAACATCTGGGGTAGGTACGTTACATGAGAAAATTCTGAAAGATAAAATGTACATTCAATTGGAAATAAAGGGTTTGATTTGGAATATTGAGAATGGCTATGTGTTTGAAAAAATTCTTAAAGTTATTTGATGATGTGACCAGGAATGTTGTTAGGTCGGGGTGGTAGACGTCAAAAAGTGTGGTTCTGGAAAAAGCACAGCAGGTCAGGCAGAAACAAGAGAATCGATATTTCAGGCATAAGCTTTTCTTCAGGAATGTCCGAAACATCGATTATACTGTTCCTCGGACGTTGCCGAACCTGCCATGCTTTTTCAGTACCACATTTGTCGACTCTGATCCACAGCATCTGCAATGCTCACTTTCTGTTAGGGTGGTAGACTTAGTCAATATAGATTTCAGTTACACCAGGACAAGATAAGGCTTTTCAAGCCTTGGAGCCTGATATACAGTTACAGGAGGAGGCCAATTGGCCCACTGAACCTATACAATTGTACCGAGATTTTCTCAAGCAGCACCAGTATCCTAATATGCAGCGACAGGATCAGTTTATTCAGTTACTTCAGGTCAGTAACACAGGAAATGGAAGAGACCGCAAACTGACTGGGCTCTGGAGAATGCTGGAATAACACAAGGCTATTTAGCTCCTCAAATCTGGCCTTCCGTTCAGTAGGTCAGTGCTGATTTGCTCTTGGCAGCAATTTATCTCTCATGCCATAATCTTTGTAGCCCTCGACACTCTCAAAATCAATTGACACCCTCCTCACCCCTTCCCAATCATGTCAGGAATGCAACTGACTGGGATAGAGAGGCCCCAACAATCACTATCCTCTGAGAGAAGGAAAAATTCCCCACACATATACCTTGGCCTATTAACATGAACAAAAGATATCAACACAGCGTCAGAGTGACTGGCCCTGACATTACATCATGATTTCAATGAGCAAGGTTTCAAAGGGTCGGAACAAGTTGGAACTTGATAGGAATCAGTTGGAAACTCCCAATGGTTGGGTCATTCAGAACATAATGTGACTGGTGGACATCAATCCTCTCAGTCCCTGGATATCTCTGTGGTTGATCCTCAGGGTAGCTTCCTCAGCACAAATATCTTCAGCTGCTTCATCAATGTATTTTCTTCCGTCATTTGATCAGAAGTGAAGATGTTCGGTGAAGATCACATAAAGCATCAAAACCTGGACAATATTCAAGCTCACGCAGTTAACATGCAGGTAACATTCGTGTGTCAGCACTGCTGCATCCTGAACATTTCCTCAGTACAGAAAGAGGAGTTCATGAAGCATCTCAAGCTGGTTTCATTGGAATGTGAGAAAGCCATTCAGCCCATCGAAATTATTTGATAAGAAGAGACACAGCCCATTCATTCTCTATTGTTTTTTACGCAAAAATATTTTTTTTTTAAATCTGCGAATGTTGGAATTCAAAGTAGACAGTCAGGACGCCGGAACAACACAACAAGAGAGGCAGTTTCAGGAGGTGAGAAGTCAACGACTTGAGTAAAAGCCTTCTTCAGGACCGTGTTACTGACCTTTTTAAGGGAGTCTGCATTTAAAGAGGCTGCGTGAGGGAGTTGGAGACAGGATGATGAGGTGGGGATAGGTGAACAAAAATAGTGGTTATGAGCGGGTTGTTCGATGGGAGGAATGAATCCAGTTGGGAGATGGAAGAAGGGATGATCAGAGGAATGGATGGGAGGAGGAGGAACTGGGAATGTATTTTGGGGGATTGTAGGGGAGGTTATTTGAAATTGGAGAACTCAATGTTGAGTCACCCGGGCTGTAGGCTGACCAGGCAGAAGATGAAATGTTGTTCCTACAATTTGCGGTTTGTTTCATAGTGGCATTGGAGGAAGTCAAGGATGGCTACGTTGGAAAGAGTGTGGAAGGGGAATTGAAATAGGCAGTGACTGGAAGGTCAGATCAGCCCTTATGGGCCCAGCTGAGATGCTTAATAAAACATCCCCTTAGTTTATGCCGATGTAGAGAAGACCACATTGGGAGCACCAGTTACAGTAAACTAGGTTGGATCCCAACACCTGGCACATCTTCCAAAAGGACCATTCCCTTCGTTAATCTTTGGTTCGTGCCACACTCCCCACCAAACCCTCCAATCCCAACTGACAACTGCCCCTGCAAACAGAAAAGATGCATCACCTGCTGGCATACAATCTCTCTCACCTCCATCCAGCGCCCCAAACAGACTTTCCAGGTGAAACAGAGATTCACCTGCCTCATTACCAACCTAGTGTACTACATCAGGTCCTTCCGATGTGGTCTTCTCTACATTGGGGAGTCCAAACATAAACTAAGGACACATTTTTCCAACAATCACAGCCGGGCCCAAAGGGGCCGACGTGAGCTCCCAGTCACCAACCATTTCAATTCCCCTTCCCTACTCTCCCCACCCCGACCATTTCCTTCTGTTTTTATCTGCAGCTGCCCCTACTCCATCCCCAATCCTAATGAACGGTTCTACCTGAAATATTGACTTCTGCACGTCCTGATGCTGTCTGGCTTGTTGTGTTCTTCCAGCCTCCTGATTGTCTATTATTACACAGGACGATAAAGAGTCTAGTCAGCACAACAAGTTGGGTAGCAGCTGCCATGAGTCACCCAATAATGAACCTGTTCCCTGGGATGAACAGGAGGACATGAAACCCCTCAAGGGGTTGACACACGAAAATAAGAGACCATTCAGCCCCTCCAAACTGTTACATTGAAATAGGAGGATGTCATTGATGCTTTAATATGACAAACCAATGAAGAAGAGACTGCACAGACAGACGAGCCCAAGTTGTTCCTCCTGGCTCCATTGCTAATGCTACATATGTGTTACATTAATGTGGTTTGCTGGTGGAGAGGAGCACATCAGATGGCTTGTCCCAAGTCATAAGGAGGCATCTGTCATATCTGAAAAGACAGACTCATCTTCTGCATGGAGATCAGAATTTTTTGGGAATGGCCAAGTCTATAAGAGTGTAGCTGCTGTTTGTGAACATGTTTGTGAACATGATGATTAGTGCAGGGTCTCACTCCAACTGTACGTTGAAATGATGAGAGTTCATTCAGAATCTGCAGCTCTCGCACAACCAACATGGCGTTTCCACAGAGAGTATAAACGATCAGAGAGTTTAACAGCAGGGAGACAGAGCCTTTAGCCCAAATTGGACTATGCCAATCAAAATGACCACTCACTTTTACTCCATTTCCCTGCATTTGACCCATATCCTGCTAAACCTTTCCTATCAACGTAACTGTACACATATGAAAACATATACTGCAGGAAAACACGTGATATTCACGCTATCTTTGTTTTATTATGGGAATAATGAGTCCTGTTTCAAAACGCTCAAGTTTTATTGCAATCACTTTTTAATCTTTTTCAGCATTACAGATTAAACACTCATTTCCTTCACACTCCCCTCGTGGTACCATCACTGCAGGGATTAATCTGGTCAAACTCCTTTATACTATCTTACTGTGGCAACGAGATCATTCCTTATAATGGAGAGAAAATCTGTTCACAGTGCCCCACGTGCTGTCTCAATATCTCTCTACAGTTGCAGGGAGGTGTCTTCACGCCTATATTTGAATCATTTTTCAATGAAGGACAGTAGACAATATCCTGTGCTGATTACTTGCTGCTCTGTATGAATTCTGTCAGTGACTCATGACCAAGGACATTCAGCGCCTTTTCACCAAGAGCCGTTCCCATCATCTCACCTTCTCATAAATTCAAAATGAGAAGGATGGTATATTTTGTTAAATCATTACTTTGCCTTGCGAAACGCTGTACTTGCAGCCCAGTCACGCCAACAGCAACATCACTACTGCATTTCGAGATGGTTGGAGATGCTGAGGAGGCGATGGTCTAGCTGTATTATCTCCGGATTATTAATGCAGCGACCCAGGTACTGACCCAGAGCACAGATTCAATTCCCACCGCAGCAAATATTGGAATTTCAGTTCAATAAAATATCACGAATTAAGATACAATGAAACGATTGTAAAAAAAAAAACCTACCTAGCATACTGATGCCCTTCAAGGAATGAAATGTATCACCTTCACCTGATCGGGCTTACATGTGAGTCTATTTCCATAGCAATGTTGTTAACTCTCGGCTGCCGTTTGAAATGTCCAATCCCAACTACTCAGTTATATCACTCATTATAATGTCTCAAAGAAATTAAACCGGACTGAACTAATCATTGAATACTTACAGCCCACAGACTGCAGTGGTCAGGAAGGCAGCTCACCAACAGTTTCTCAAGGACAACGTGGAAAGGGAATTACATCCCATTATTGAATTTTTAAAAAGATGTTTACTCTTTGAAAAGGGAGACAAAGGGACATAACTCACTTCAAACAGTGACTTTGATGTATACCATACATGGACAGGATTTTCGTTAATATGGCAACAGGAAAAAAATAAATAATTAATCTTGATATTTATTTCCATTCCAGCTGGTCATCAACACTTCCTCAATTTGCTTCTTTCTCTCTGTCTCTCTCTATCTGTTCAACTCCATCCTTCTCCCATTCAGAACAGACATCCCTGTCACAAACATCATTCCCACTATTTCCCAGTTGTGAGCAGTTCTGATGGAATGTCATTTGATTCGAAATGTCAATTCTATTTTTCTCTCGATCCGAGGCTGCTAAATCTGCTCGGTTTCTTTGGCACTTCCACATTCTCCTGATCTCTCGCTTCATTCTTTTTTTCCCAACATTTAGTGTTGTCATTTGATATTATGTCTTCATCGCTGTTAAGGCCCCAGTTGACCTCACTAAATGTCCTTTATTGTGAGGCCATTCCTGAAGGCAGTATAGAGTCAAGCACATTGTTGTATACCGGACGTCGTCTTTATCCAGACCAAGTAATAATGGTAGATTTCTTTACCAAGGGACCTCAGTGAAATAGATTAACTTATAGACAAAATGCTAGTGGGGTTATATTAGTGAAATTCGCTTTTCTGTCCAGTTCCTGTCATTTGAGTTTAAGTTCTCTCATCATCTGAGATAGGTTTTGAAACCGTGTGTTTAGTTTAGTCACCTTGACCACTGAATGATGTACCAGCGACATTGCTATTCTGACATAGTGTCCCTGACATGAATTTACTTGAGAGACAAGAACAAGGTCATGATGAAAATATTGTAATGGGAAGAGTGATTAGAAGAGAGCTGGAACCATGAAGTCTCAAATTTTGTGAGGCATGTATAATGGTGTATTTAGCAACTGCACAAACAACAAGCTGGGGAATGGGAATACCATGGAGCTGGCAGTGGGTCTGTTTAGTGATGGAAAAAAATGTGAAGACATAAATCAATTCAGGGCAAACAGATACTTCCGGATTGTGAACAGTCTTGTCCTCAAATATGTGTGGTGGGGGAGGGGGGCGGTTTTGAAATTCGTGGTAATGAATGGATTTGCATTTGAAACTGAAGACAGTCGTTTCCAACTTTGCCACATATAGCTAACAAAAATAGCACTGAAGTTCAGCATGGCTTATGGGATTAATAAGTAGATGGAGACTTACCAGGAACACCAACAATAGCAAGCATTGGATCGTAACCAGCCTGAATAATCAGCAGTACACCGTATATCCGATATTGTAATATGTTCCAATACCTGGAAACAAAGAAAAGACCCCAGGATAAACTCCTGCCCATTGTTGCAGCATTCCCTCCAAGGGTTCTCAGATTCTGAGCCATTGGTGCAGCATTCCAGTCTACTGTTCTCAGATTCTGAACCAGTGTTGGAACATTCCAGTCTACTGTTCTCAGATTCTGATCCATTGTTAGAACATTACAGTCTATTCTCAGATTCTGACCTCTCCTCTCCCCGTCTCTGCAACTGTTGATTCCTGTTAGTGTTGCAGGTGATGCATCTGCTGCTACAATGGTATAAATCATTGCAAGAAGCCCCTTACTAATAGAAGACGGAAACCATTCAGCGACATAATTAGGATCCACGGAGACTGACATCAATCACAGTCACTGAACAAACAGATCTAGTTAACCCCTTTCAGTATGGTACAAATGACAACTGGACTTGATTGAATGTTGACATCGCTGACTATTGATCACATCTCCCATCACCAATTGCTCTCGTGAAGTTAGTTATGAGGGAGAATGATGGATGTTTCCTGATTACAGGCTAGATGTTGCTGCTGTGTTGTCCGTTTGCAATGCTGTAACCACCTGAACACCGCCCCCACCCCCCCACCAACACAGCCACCCTCAAAATACGCAATCTAGATGTAGATAAAGTGCTGATCTTTCCTCAACTAATACACGCCAGCTAATAGATTTTCAGTGGGAATATTTGCCCTGACCATACACAAGAAGTGTGGATCTATCTGGACATTCTTCTTGTAGCTCTAATAAAACAATGTCGAACCTTCAACACACAATGCGATTCAGATTTGTTTTATGTAAACTCACAAACACTTGAATACACTTTATTGGCTTCAAAGCTGGAAGACTAACATTTATTGAATTCAGTCCAAAGCCATATGTGGCATGTTGTCACAAAACCCATCCTTTTACCAGGTTATGTTGTCTTTACTTGTATAAAGAGGGACGAAATGAACGAACATTCCAATATGTCTGAACTTTGAAAGTTTCATTGGGATCCTTTTGTATATCTCTAACAGGTGATGCCTCAGCAAGAAGGCTTTCTAGTCTTTAATAAGAAACTTGTATAATCAAGAGGACGTGGCCAACTCTCTAACTGGACAGTTTTGGGGTTAGTTCAGTCAACGTCACTGTTGGATCTGGATGCTCTCCCCCTCCTTCTGTCCTTCTGACCTTTATAACCTGTAAGCCTTTGTGTCAGTTTTACTCACAAAGTTACCGTCTGGGCTAGTTCTGTGGGGTCGGGCCTGTTCCATAACATAATGGGGGCCATTTGCGAGATTTACGCAGCGAGTGGCAAGTATTAATGTCTCCTATTCCGTGTGTTGATTTGGTGGGGCACAGAGCTTTAAACAGCAATGGGTCTTGCAGGAACCAAGGATGTTTTGGAGGTGGAAGAAGTGACCTTGTGGTTTTTAACAGAATGTACATAAGTCCAAGCTGCGGGTATTTAGTGGACAAGCTTGTGTTGAAGCTACCTCCTTACGTAAGGAAAGATGAGATGATTGCAACAGTAGCTCAGCATTCCAATTTGCTGGAAACTCCATCAGGATTTATAGAGATGAACAAACTTCAATTGCTGCTGTACAAAGTTTGGGTGAAGATTTGTAGCTCGGGTGCTCGTTGTTGTGGTTCTGTTCGCCGAGCTGGAAGTTTTTGTTGCAAACATTTCGTCCCCTGGCTAGGCAACATCATCAGTGCTTGGGAGCCTCCTGCGAAGCGCTTCTTTGATGTTTCCTCCGGTGTTTATAGTGGTCTGTCCCTGCCGCTTCCGGTTGTTAGTTTCAGCTGTCAGTTTCACCAATATTCAGTGGTTGGTATATTGGGTCCAGGTCGATGTGTTTGTTGATGGAATTTGTAGATGAATGCCATGCCTCTAGGATTTCCCTGGCTGTTCTCTGTCTGGCTTGCCCTATGATAGTAGTGTCCCAGTCGAATTCATGTTGCTTGTTTTCTGCGTGTGTGGCTACTAAGGCTACTAAGGTCCTGTCGTTTCGTGGCTAGTTGATGTTCATGTATGCGGATTGTTAGCTGTCTTCCTGTTTGTCCTATATAGTGTTTAGTGCAGTCCTTGCATGTTATTTTGTACACTACATTCGTCTTGCTCATGTTGGGTATCGGGTCCTTCCTTCTGGTGAGTTGTTGTCTGAGCGTGGCTGTTGGTTTGTGTGCCGTTATGAGTCCTATGAGTCTCAGTAGTCTGGCAGTCAGTTCCGAGATGCTCCTGATGTATTGCAAATGATGCAGCTTGAGTTAAAAGCGTAAATAAAGCAGTTTGAGTTACGGCTAAAATCAGAAGAGAAAGATAGAGAATGAATAGGTTTAGCGGAGGAAAGAAAAAACAATGAATGTCCTTAGCAGGAGAGAAACAAAAACAGAGAGCGCTTGTGCTTCAGAGATAGACACTTAAGATGGAAAGTCGGCTTAAAAGGATGGGGATTAAGGCTGAAGGTGAGCTTAGTGAAGAACAGAGTGAGGATGAGCAAAACCATGGTAGTCAAAAACCTGGTGATAAACGTTTTAAATAAATTCACGCCTTGCCTAAATTTGATGAGTAGGATATGGAAAACTTTTCCATTTCATTTGAAAAAGTGGCTACTCAATTCCAGTGGCCAGTAACCATGTGGGTTTTGTTGATCTAAACAAATCTTGTAGGCTGAGTTCGGCAAGTATTTGCAACGCAACACTATCAGATGAGGGATCGGGGGTGTATGACGAGGTAAAGAAAGTGTGTATGAGCTTGAGCTTGGCAACGTTTCTGGAATATAAGGAGGGAACCTGATCAAACATATATTGAGTCTGAAAGGATCAAACAAAGTAATTTTGATAGCTGGAAAAGAGCTTTACAATGCTCTGAGAGAGAAAATTACTTTGGAGGAGTTCAAAGATTCACTGCCTGACATAATGTAAACACATTTGGAAGAGCAGAGAGTTAAAACGGCAAGGCTGGAAGCTGAAGTGGCTGATGATTATGAACTGGTGGATAAAACATGGTTTGGCTTCTAGAATCAATTTCAGTCCATGAGGGATAGAAACTGGGGCAAAGAGAAATCCTCATGTGGGGGGGAGAGGTAGATATCGAAGAAGGTCATAAGGATAACTTCTCATAGGCTAAGAATGAATTTATGTCACATGAAATCACTGTTTTGGTGGGATCAGGAAAAAAATACAGATGCAGGAAAACAGGATACGCTTGGAAGTTTTGTTGGGGTGGTAACAGAAAGCACAGTGGAAGCTAGAAAGCTGCATCGGAGAGTATAAGCTGATCAGAGGTTTGTTAGAGAGGAAGTGGCAGACCTGCTTAGAAAATATACCTGCAAAGGGAAAGTTACGGACATAGGACATGTAAAGAGGATGCGATATTAAGGGACACAGGATCCTCTTAGTCCGTGATGCTGAAAGGTCAGGAGATATATACTCCACAAGGACTATTTCCAGAAAAGGTACTACTAAAGGGAATTCACCTTGAGACAAAAAGTGCATAATAATGTAAAGCGAGGATAGAGTGTCCAGAAAAGTGTGGAGAAATTGTGGTAGGCGTATTGGACAAACTCTCAGTTTCAGGAATACAATCTATCCTTGCAAAGAAAATAGAGCTGATTCAGCGGGAGGAGTACTGCCTACACTGGTTGAAAAGCCAGTGGAGACGCAGCCAACTGAAGCAATGCAGGAGTCTTACCCTGGAAGTTTTCTGAGTGTGGGTAACGAAGCCCCAATGTCACCAGTTGAAACAGGAGATATCAAAAATGTAAAGTTAAGGAAGCTGAAGTGGCATTTGCAGACACTTTGTTCCATCACATAGTTGTGAGAAAAAAAATTATTAAGCAAACAGGGCATCATGCAAATATTTTAGCTCATTTAAACTAATTGAGTTACAGCAGAAAGATAAAAGGTTAAAGCAGTTTTATCAAAAAGCATGTACGTTAGGAATTTTGAATGTATCCCTGAGTGTTATTCCCCTAAAAATGTTGTCCAAATTAGGGAATGGAGACTATTACATACTCAAGGAGATGGTAATTGGCAGAAGTTCATCAAATCGCATTGCCAATGGGATACAGAAAAGAGGTGATATGAATGGCTTGTGAGCTACCACCGAGAAGTCATTTAAGAGTGAGGAAAACACAGGCTGAAACACAGAGACATATTTACTGGCCTGGACTGCAACAGAATGTAATTGAATGTTGCCAGTCGTGTCATACATGTCAGGTAATTGGAGAAACACAAGCGATAATAAAACCTGCGCCTTTCTTAACTATTCTTGCATTTGAAGAACCTTTTACAAGAGCGTTAATTGATTGGCTACGTCCCAGAACTCAAACAAAAAGGTGGGCACCAGTATTTGTTCACAACAATGGATGTATCGACTGGATTTCCAGAGGCCATTCCAGGATGCAGTATCACAGCTAAAAGAATTGCAAAGGAATTACTCTTTTTAATGAATAGACACGGACTACCAATAGAGATACAATGAGGTCAAGGTTCAAAATTCACATCTAATTTATTCACTATGATGTCTTCGGAATAAAGCAATTCAAATCGACTGCTTACCATCCAACATGGCATGGAGCGCTAGAAAGGTGACATTAAACATTAAAGACCATGTTGAGGGCTTATGATCAGGATTATCCAGATGATTAATGTAAGGGAATTCAATTTGCGCTTTTTGTGATCATGCATGCACCAAATTAACGGAGCAAATTCAATTCATTTGATTTATTTTTTGGAAATTAAGTGAGAGGACCATTAATATTGATTAAGGAGAAAATAGTAAATCAAAATTCAAAGGCCACACATTTGGCTTAGGTCTCAAATTTTAGGAAACGATTAATAGTGCTGGGCAGTTGGCTGGACAGCATTTAAAAATATTGCAGAATGCAACAAAGCAGGAAACGGACAGGAAATAAAGAAAAATGCAATTTTGCGATCGGGGATAAGGTATTACTGTTACTTCCAGTTATAGGTAAACCTTGAAAAGCAAGGTTTGTGGACCTTATCAAATACAACGGATATAGAGTGAGGATAACTACTTGATAGTGACTCCAGAACGAAAGAAATCTCACCGCGTATGTCATGTGAATATGCTCAAAATGTACTTTGATAGGGAAGGAAAGCCAGAGGACAAGGTGTTAATGATTACGGCACAGAAGTAAGAATCGAAGTCAGAGGATTCTGAATCGGACATTCCTCAAATTAAAGTGGACAATGAGGTGCATGTCTAAAATTGGGATGATTTATTGATTTACCTTCATGAGAAAAATTGAAATGATCAGAAAGAGTTATTACTATCTCATGTGGAATTATGTAGATATTAACTTGGAAGTACTCCCTAATTGTGCATAATGTAGCTATAGGAGATGCTGTTACGATTAACCAATATCCTTCAGGCATAATCCTCTAAAGTTGTCACAGGTTCAGAAGGACATTGAATGCAAGCTCTAAAATGACATAAACAACTTGTCTTACAGTGACTGGAAATCACCCATAGTCATGGTGCCAAAGCCAAATCGTACCCAACGGTTGTGTGTGGACTATCGTAACGTCAATGTAGTTAAAAAGGTTGATGCATATCCAGTTGCACGGGTGGAAGACTGTTAGAAATGTGGTACAAGCAACTTACATTTGGTGTGAACAATATGCTGGCCACATTTCAGGGACTAACCAATAAATTGTCGGATTACCAACCTGTGGTTTACATTGATGATATTGTGATTTTTAGTGATTCATGGAAGGAACACTACATCATCTATCAGACTTGTTCGATCGACTTCGGAAGGCAGGCTTGGTGGCAAACCAAGCGAAAAGTGAATTTGCCAAAGCATAAACAACCTTCCTTCGCCATGCTATTGGACATAGATAAATGGTGGCCTGAGATTTTAAAGTAACGGTAATTGGTGAATTTCGCATCCTGTTGACAAAAGGAGCAGTTCCTGGGATTAAGACGATTTTATCAAAAGTTTGTGCCTCATTTTCGCAGTGTGACTGCTCCACTCACTGAACTGTTAAAGAAAGGCAAGAGGTTTCATTGGACAGCGGACTGTCAGAAGGCATTTGACGGCATTTGAACTATGTGTTAACCACTGCCCACGATCAGACACACCTGATTATGCAAACCATTCAAGGTGGATTTAAAAGTGAATGATGTGGATATCGGTTCAGGACTCCTGCAGGAAGACGACGAGAAGATAGAGAGACCTACTGGGTATTCCTCCAAGATGTTCAATGTTCATTAGTAGAAATATTCAACAGTTGAGAAAGAGACTGTGAGCTTTGTGTTGGTATGACAACATTTCAGTGTTTATATTAACAGCAACGTATCGGAGACAACCATTTACACTGATCATAACTCAATGAAGACTTTTTGAGAAATGTTAGGACAAAAATGCCAGACTGTTTAGCTGGAGCCTGTTGTAACAGCCATTCAATTTGGAAATTGTGCACGTGGCAGGTCTTGAAAAAATGATTTCCAATGCATTGTTGAGACTTGAGTGACAAATGGAGGCACTCAATGATGGAAGTATCACACACTCAATCTGGATGTAGTTGTGCATGTTTGCATGTTTACAGTAAACGAATGTAAATGCTCATTGTAGAGTACGAACTACCATTTTTGGGAGTTTTGAAAACTGAAGCCATCTTGGATATTGAAGATTCAGTTTTATATTGGGGAAGTTGTCACACAGGTGGTACCTTTACAAGGTTATGTTGTCCTTGACTTTTTTCAGAGAGGTTCTAAACGACCCAATGGTCCAACGTGTCTCAATTTTGATGCTTCATTGGGGTCATTTGGTTTTATTTTACACAACAGATAATGCCTCGTGCAGAAGGATTTCAAGCCTTTTAAATTAACCGGTGTAATCGAGGGGATGTGGCCAGCTCTCCAGCTGCACAGGTCAGTTCAGTTCGAGGGGTAGTTGAGTCAGGTTTACTGCTTGAAATTGGACGCTCTCCCCCTCCTTCAGTCCTCTGACTTCGTAAACTATAAGCTTTTTTGTGTAATTTTTACTCTTTGTGCTCGTGGGTTTGTTTATTGGGATTGTTGCAAGTAATTTGGATCAGCATCCTTAATTCGAGGTAGCCTGTCAGTTTTAGACAGGATGAATTATTCAGGTACGGTTTTTTTGGTTGGTTGTGTTTCATTCCTTATTTTTACAAATACATTCTGTTTGTTTAAAAGTCGGCAGTCGGACCATCTAATTCAATTTGGGAATATCCACTATACACTTACCTTCAACAAATGGCAACATTACGGACTAAGCTCCGTGCTTAAGAATGTTTTGAGTGGTCGGGCCTGGCCCATAACAATGTACAATAACCTTGTCTATTAAAAGTAATGAATCAATGAGTAAGGGATGGAATGAATATTATAATGGTTATGAGACAGAAAGGGCTGCGGCCAGTGGCTGAGGAGACCTGAGGGGAGTGCAGTAATATTTCCCAGTCACTAGTATTCTGCCATCACTGTTTCTGACAAATGGAATGAATTGCAATGCAGAGCAAGATAACAGATGGCCTTTGGTAAATGGAATGCTGAACGACAGTGTAAACGGAATAGGACAATTTTAAATGTGATTTACATAATTATATTATATATATAGACTGCTTAATCACAGGTTATACAGGTTGTTAAGATTGCTTATATTGGGACAGGATATACAGAAATAAAAACAGACACAGATTACAAAATGTGTTGGGTTACAGTGAGTTACACCAGAGTAAGAGTGAAGACACAGCTCATACTGAGCTGGTACAGAGACGATGGGCTGCATGACAACCATCATAGTTTTAATTATTCAGAGAAACGTATTGAAAATGTTCAGAGACTGAGGAGGCATGTCTAGTCATAAAACACACAGACAATATCATAATTAATAAACTATTCCTACTTTTCATCAAGTGTAGCTGTCTCTAAAAGACCTTTTTAAATCAAAATCACATTGGTGAGATCCGCGCATTTATTTTCAGAACTTAAAGAAGAAACAGACTCCAGTGCAATGCATGTGTCATTGACACAAGTGACGGGAACAGGAATGGAGGATGTTGTCCAAATATAACCAACATCCAGACCAATCAAGAAAAAGCAAAATATTAGAGATAGTGGAAATCTTAAATACAAATCCAAAATGATGGAGAAATGCAACAGATGACACGGGATCTGGGCAGAGAAACAGAGTTAACATATCAAGTCTTAAATGACCCTATCTTGAACAAGTTATGTTGGACTCAAAAAAAGTTAATTCTATTTTTCTCCACTCCGATACTGCCTGAACAGTGGGGTTTCTCTCCAGCACTTTCAATTGGTGCAATGGCAGGAAATAGAGTAATGGTGAGCGGTTGCTTTTCGAACTGAAGGCTTGTGCCCAGCTGTGTTCCACAGAGGTTGGTTCTGAGTTTTCTTTGTTTGTCATTTATGTAAATGATTTGCGTGAGAATATCAAAGGCATGGTTCGTAAGTTTGTGGATGACACCAAAATTGGTGGCACAGTGGACAGTGAAGAATGTTTTATAAGAATACAAAAGAATCTTGATGAAATGGGTCAATAGACTGACAGTTGGCAGATAGTGTTCAAGCTGGATGAATATGAGGTGCAGGCAATATGCGTATTTGTTGCTGTCTGTTGCACCAGGAATGGGATGATTTTATTCCCCATCTCCTGGGTTCAAAACATCGATATTCTTCATGATCTTTGAGAGGCCTAACCATTAAAATTTATGGTACTCCAATTTAAAAAAAAAATGAAAGGCTTACTCTTTTCCACAACCATTACGAAACTAATAGAATTATGATTGGAATGCCCAAAACTTTCCCTCACGTTTACTTCAGTCACTTGCCCTGCCTAATGCACAATAGAAGGCCTAGTTTTGCTCCTTCTCTGTTAGAATCATCCGGATATTGATGAAGAAAATTTTCATGAACATATTTGCCAAATTCATCACCATCCAACCCTTTAACGTTGTGGTAGTCCCAATTAATTTTAAGAAAATTAAAATCCCCCATTATTACAACCTTATTAAGCTTATATATATCCGAGATTTCCTTACATGTTTGTTTCTCAATTTCTTTCTTACTGTTGGAAAGCATATGGTACAATACAATCAACGTGTTCTTTCATTTCTTATTTTTAATTTCAATTAATATATTTTCACAGGACGGTTTTTCACAAAAGAACATTTAGTGCAATCTGTTCAAAGTGAACTTTATATCTTTTTAAATTTTTAATACTACCTGCATATTTTAACTGGATAATTTTTCAGAAATATCTCCCCCAGTTCCAGCAGTAATTTATTCCTTAATCGAAAATGGCAGACCGCCCCCTCCCTGCCCTCTGCATATATTTTCCACCCTCTCTATAACACTTAATAGCTGGAACATTGAATTGCCAGTCTTGAACAACTCTCAGGCGAAAGTTAGGACTGCAGATGCTGGAAGTTAGAGTCGAGAGAATGGTGCTGGAAAAGCACAGCAGGTCAGGCAGCATCCAAGGAGCAGGAAAATCGACGCTTCAAGCAAAAGCCCTTCATCAGCCCATTCCTGATTAAGGGCTTTTGACCAAAACGTTGATTTTCCTGCTCCTCACATGCTGCCTGACCTGCTGTGCTTTCCCAGCACTACATTTCCGAGTTGAACATCTCTCAACCAATTTTCTGTAATACATATGATGTCCCGATGCCATGTTCTTAAATTATGATTGTAATTCATCAATATCGGGATGATTCTAACCGAGAAGGAGCAAAACTAGACCTTCTTTTGTGCATTAGGCAGGGGAAGTGGCTGAAGGAAACGTGAGGGAAAGTTTTGGGCATTCCAATTCCCGACTTCATCAGCCTTCCCTGTAAGACCCCTCACATTGAAATAAATGCAATTTAGTGCTTCAGAATAACTATAAATTTTTGATTCTCTCGTTCTTCTTTTCTAATTGATGTGCTCTTCTCACATTCATAAACTTCTCCATCCATCCTACCATTTGTAATGCTACTTGGAATATCCCACTTGTCAACTCTATCCACATAAAGTCTCCCTACATAGACGGAGCAAATCTCCCTGCTAAGATATTGGCTGCTTTACAGTTTAGATTAGACCAATCCTTCCTGAACAGGTCATTTCTATTCTAAAATAGATTCCAATTTCCCAAAAATCGAAATTCCCCAATAACACAGTAGCTCTTCAGCCATTGTTTTTTCGCCGTTAACCTTTTGTTTCTTCCCAGTTGGGTTTTGCATTGGGAGTAAACCAGAAAGTATTGTTCAAAGGTTTTATTATTAATACTCTACCTCACCTCTTAAGTTCACTCTGCACGGCTTTAATCTTTCCCGAAAAAATATCATTCCTGCCAATAACTACAATAATGTTTCTCTACTCAATCTCACCTTTAACAATATGCTTGAAATGTTTCGAGACGTTCTTAATCTTAGCACAGGGACATCAACAAAGCATCCTGAATTTGCGGTCACTGCCACAGAATCTTCTGTTAATGCCCCTAATAGAAAAGTCCATTGGAGCAATAATTCTACGAAATCTTCTCAAACGCTGCTGAACATAAGAATAATTCCATGTGTTCAATAATTTATTGCTCTTCCATTTTCCTCAGAGCGAAATCCCCTTCAGCTGTTCTAAAAGCTGAAAAACATTTTGATAGAGGAATAGCCACCGGAGACATTTGAGCGACTTTAGATTAGATTACTTACAGTGTGGAAACAGCCCCTTCGGCCCAACAAGTCCACACCGACCCGCCGAATCGCAACCCACCCATTCCCCTACATTTACCCTTTTACCTAACACTACGGTCACATCTGACCTGCACATCTTTGGACTGTGGGAGGAAACCGGAGCACCCGGAGGAAACCCACGCAGACACTGGGAGAACGTGCAAACTCCACACAGACAGTCGCCTGAGTCGGGAATTGAACCCAGGTCTCTGGCGCTGAGGCAGCAGTGCTAACCACTGTGCCACCGTGCCACCCATATCTTTCCAGCCAGACACACATCTATATGACTGATATACTGGATATTTTTTTTCTAAATCTTCTAGCCATCAACTCTGTGCCTAATATGTGACCTTAATAATATTATGCCGAAAAACAGAATGTTTTTACGACACCTTCTGTTACCTGCAGACAATAATGTTAAAATCGAAAAAATATATACGTATACGTATCAAACATAGAAAAATTAAACAAAAGCAACCATTTAGCTAAATAATTAATCAACACATTGCTCTTCAATAAAGTCTGACGAGAAAATAGTCCTCTCCAGAGCTGAAAATGTGTAGGGTTCTCCGGAAGGAAGGTACACCTCCTTATTTTAATTAATTAATTTTACAAAACAAAAAAACTTCTGCAGTGTGATAAAATAAATATTTTAAAACATAAATAGACTTTTCTTTTTTTGTAAACCACACATTTAAAAATCCTCTTTTTAAAAAAAGTTCGTTTGAAAGAAAATCGTGTTTTGTTTTTGCTGTTTTGTTTGTTTTTGAATGTTACTAAAACAAAATAGAAATAATTATGTTAAATTAATAAATGATAATATCAACTGCAAAAAGACTATACTAAATATTTAACTGCCTGCAATCCCAGGAGCAGCTATAAGATCCATGCTGCTCTAAGTACATGTTTTGAAAATGTTTTTACAATATGAAGTAATTTGTTTCCAGTTCAAAGTAGACTTGACGATATGATTTTATCTTCTGCTGTGAGTCGAGATATAGAAATTAGTTGAATTTTTATCCTCATCACTCCAACTCTTTCAAACAAAATTATGAATCTGTCTCTATCGTAGAAACGGAAACTTCTTTCAGCTCTGACTGTTGCAGGAAACGATACAAAGAACATTATCCAGGTCCACGTGGAACACAACTGTTGCAGTAAAAGCCATTTAATCCTAATCCAACACTAATTACGTACAAGCTTAATTTATAAAACATACAGAGGAGCATAGTATAAAAGTAAAATTCAGCTCCATGTCCAACATAACATTTGTGGCTCTCTCGTGAAAAAGAACTCAACTGTATCACGCTGCAAATTCACCAAAATAGGAAAAACAAGAGAATGGAATTATCAATGCTTTCCCTGTGAACAATATCTGAAGAATAGGAGAAAATCAAGGCTTAGTTGTGAACTTCATAAACGATGATGATGAGAATGGGAGGGATGGAGTTTAGAGGGAATGATAAATAATTTTGTGGGTGACAGAAAGATGAGCTGGTGGTTCACTGTGAGGAGGAACGTGTGAGGATACAGGATGAAATAAACCGGTTGTTCAGGTGGACAGATCAATCGCTAATGAAATTTTACACTGATATGTTTCAGAAGTAACAATACTGTTCTCAAACTGAAGAGGGGCTGGATTTACTTGATTTTACTTTTAAGCAAAGAAGGCTGAGAGGTGCTCCTGATGAAGGTGTTTAACAACATGAGTGGTCTAGACAAGGAAAACAAAGAGTAGCTCTTCCCCTGACTCGAAGGCTCAATAATAAGGAAATATTTCATTGAACTGAATTCATTGAGATATTACACTTTTTTTCCCATTTCACTCGTCATTGTGCTCTAATACAAACATATTTTCCTAATATGGTCCAAAGAGCAATATTTGCCCGTTCCCTGACATGTCAAGACCTATATAAAGAATTAAAAGTAACTTACCTGGGGACTCGGGCCTCCATTTGCTGAGAGGTGTGAGGGAGGAGTGAACGACTTCTGGGAAGTCATATATTTGTGTAGTTGCGCTACTCGAAACACGACTCGGGTAGTGTCTCCCATCCATCTCCTCCTCGGTCCAAAAAAAAAAACTTCTGTGCACCAGATTGGTAAGATAGCGAGTTTATTTTTTATTCCTTATTTTTCAACTGTCTCTTTGAGAATTTAGAATCATGGGAATGGAGGTGAGGGCAGTTGAATGTTCCTCCAGCAGAATGTGGGAGGTAAGAGTCACCACTCGTGTCCCTGCTGACTACATCTGCGGGAAGTGCACCCAACTCCAGCTCCTCGAAAACCGTGTTAGGGAACCGGAGCTGGAGCTGCATGAACTTCGGATCATTCGGGAG
Source organism: Chiloscyllium plagiosum (assembly GCF_037043375.1). Taxonomy (NCBI): domain Eukaryota; kingdom Metazoa; phylum Chordata; class Chondrichthyes; order Orectolobiformes; family Hemiscylliidae; genus Chiloscyllium; species Chiloscyllium plagiosum. Next base: position 56,314,327 of record NW_028270178.1, read on the forward strand.
GCAGATGGAGTTATTGAGAGGAGTTACAGGGAGGTCGTCACTCCTCAGGTACAAGAAAAAGGCAAAATGGGTTACAGTCAGGTGATGGAAAGGGAAATGGCAGGCAGTGCAGGGATCTCCTGTGGCAATCCACCTCAACAATAAGTATACTATTTTGGATACTGTTGGGGAGGGGAGGCTTATCAGGGGAATGCAGTGGGACACTGGGCTCTGGCACAGAGTCTGTCCCTGCTGCTCAGAAGGGAAGGGGAAGAGGAGCAGAGCAGTAGACATTGGGGAATCCATAGTTAGGGGGATAGATAGGACGTTCTGTGGGGAGACTCACGGTTGATGTGTTGCCTCCCAGATACCGGGGTTCGTGATGTCGCTGGTCATGTTTTTGGGATCCTTAAATGCGAGAGGGAGCGGCCCCAAGTCGTGGTCCACATAGGCATCAACGACATAGGTAGGAAGAGAGCTGGGGATTTAAGGCAGAAATTCAGGGAGCTAGGATGGAAGCTTAGAGCTAGGATGAACAGAGTTGTTGTCTCTGGTTGTTGCCCGTGCCACGTGCTAGTAAGGTGAGGACCAGAGAGAGAGGAATTGAACATGTGGCTACGGGGTTGATGCAGGACGGAGGGTTTTGGATTCTTGGATAATTGGGGCTCTTTCTAGGGTAGGTGGGACCTCGGCAAGCAGGATCGTCTTCATCTGAACCAAATTGGTACCAATATCCTGGGGGGGGGGGGATATACACTTAGGCTATTCGGGTGGGTTTATAATAATCCAGCAGGTGGATGGGAACTAAAATTATAGTTCGAGTATAGAAAACGTTGAGAGTAGGGAGGTCAGAAATTAAGTTTCAGGGATGCAAGATGGCACTGGCAAGCAAAAAGTTGGTTTGAAGTGTGTCTACTTCAATACCAGGAGTATCCAGAATAAGGTAGGTGAACTTGTAGCATGGGTTGGTACCTGGGACTTCAATGTTCTGGGCATTTCGGAGACATGGTTAGAGCAGGGACTGGAATGGCTGTTGCAGGTTCCAGGATTTAAATGTTTCAGTAAGAACAGAAAAGATAGTAAAAGAGGGGAGGTGTGGCATTGTTAGTAAAGGACAGTAATACATTTGCAGAAAGGATGTTTGGGGAATCGTCAACTGAGGTAGAATGGGCTGAGGCTAGAATCAGGAAAGGAAATGTCATCCTGCTGGGAGTTTTCTACAGAGCTCCGAATATTTCCAGGCATGTAGAGGACAGGATAGCAAAGATGATTCTTGATACGGATGAGAGAGACAGGATAGTTGTCATGGGAGACTTCAACTTTCCAAATATTGACCGGGAACACTATAGTATGAGTAATATAGATGGTTCAGTTTTTGTCCAGTGTGTGAAGGAGGGCTTCTTGCCACTGCATGTAGACAGCCCAACAAGTGGCAAAGCCACATTAGATTTGGTATTGAGTAATGAACCCGGCCAGGTGTTAGAAAAGGACGTAGGTGAGCACTTTGGTGATAGCGATCTCAATTCTGTTATGTTTACTTGAGTGATATAAAGGGATAGGTGTATACCACTGGGTAAGAGTAATAGCTGGGAGAAAGGCAATTACAATGCGTTTAGGCAAGTTTTAGGAATCATAGGACGGGGAAGGAAACTGCCGGGGATGGATACATTAGAAAAGTGGAGCTTATTCAAGGAACAGCTCCTGAGTGTCCGAGATAAGTATGTACTTGTCAGGCAGGAAGGAAGCTGTAGTGCGCGGGGGCCGTGGTTTACGAAGGGATGGAATCTCTGGTCAAGAGGAAGAAGAAGGCTTATGTTAGGATGAGATGTAAAGGCTCTTTTAGGACGCTTGAGGGTTACAAGGTCGGCAGGAAAGACGAAAGAGAGAGCTCAGACGTGCCAGGAGGAGACATGAGATGTTGTTGGCTGATAAGATCAGGGTAAACCCTAAGGCTTTCTATAGGTATTTAAGGAATAAAAGAATAACAAGAGCAAGATTAGGGCCAATCAAGGATAGTAGTGGGAAGTTGTGTGTGAAGTCAGAGGAAAGAGGGGAAGCACTAAATGAATATTTTTCGACAGTATTCACTCTAGAAAACGACAGTGTTGTCGAGGAAAATACACAGGTGTGATTGAGACTAGGTGTGATTGAGGTTCACAAGGAAGAGGTATTAGAAATCCTGCAGAGTATGAAAAGAGAGAAGTTCCCTGTGCCTGATGGGACTTATCCTAGGAACCAGTGGGAAGCCAGGGAGAAGATTCCGAGCCTTTGGCATTGATCTTTAAATCGTCATTTTGTACAGCAATAGTGCCAGAAGACTCGAGGATAGCAAATGTGGTCCCCCTGTTCAAGAAGGGGAGTCGAGACAACCCTGGTAATTATAGTCCAGTGAGCTTTACTTCAGTTGTTGTGAAAGTGTTGGAAAACGTTATAAAAGCTTTGAGTTATAATCATCTCAAAAGAATAATTTGATTAGGGATAGTCAGCACGGTTTTGTGAAGGGTAGATCGTGCCTCACAAACCTTATTGAGTTATTTGAGAAGGTGACCAGACAGGAAAAATTAAAGCAAATCGGTTGATGTGGTGTGTATGGATTTCAGCAATCGTTCAATGAGTTTCTCCACAGTAGGCTATTGTCAAAATGCGGAATAATGGGATTGTGAGAGATATAAGAGTTTGGATTAGTAATTGGCTTGCTGAAAAAAGACAGATGGTGACGGTTGATGGGAAATGTTCATCCTGGAGTCCAGTTACCAGTGGTGTACCGCAAGGGTCAGTGTTGGGTCCATTGCTGTTCGTCATTTTTATAAACGATCTCGATGAGGGCGCAGAAGGGTGGGTTAGTCAATTTGCAGATGACACTAAGGTCAGAGTTATGGATAGTGACAAAGCATGTTGTAGGTTACAGAGAGACATAGATAAGCTGCAGAGCAGGGCTGAGAGGTGGAAAATGGAGTTTAGAGTGAACAAATGTGAGGTGATTCACCTCGGTTCGAGTAAACGGAATGCAAAGTAATAGACTAATGATAAGATTCTTGGTCGTGTAGATGAGTAGAGAGATCTCGGTGTCCAGGTACACAGATCCTTGAAAGTTGCCACCCAGGTTGAGAGGGTTGTTAAGAAGGCATAGAGTGTTTTAGCTTTTATTAATAGAGGGATCGAATTCCGGAACCATGAGGTTATGCTACAGCTGTACAGAACTATGGTATTGTATACTTGAAGTATTGTGTACAGTTCTGGTCACCACAATGTAAGGAGGATGTGGAAGCTTTGGAAAGGGTGCAGAGGAGATTTACTAGGATGTTGCCTGGTATGGAGGGTAGGTCTTACGAAGAAGGCCTGAGGGACTTGAGGCTGTTTTCACTGGAGAGAAGAATGGTTCAGATGTGACGTAATAGAGACATATAAAATGATCAGAGGGTTAGATAAGGTGGAAAGGGAGAGCCTTTCTCCAAGTATGATGACGGCGAGCACGAGGGGGCATAGCTTTAAATTAAGGAGTGATAGATATAGGACAGATGTCAGAGGTAATTTTTTTACTCAGAGAGTAGTAAGGTTATGGAATGCTGTGCCTCCAACGGGGTAGTAGATTCGCCAACTTTAAGTACATTTAAGTCGTAATTGGACAAGTATATGGATGTACATGGAATAGTGTAGGTTAGATGAGCTTTAGATTGATATGACAGGTCGGCGCAACATCGAGGGCCGAAGGGCCTGTACTACACTGTAATGTTCTATGTTCTACGTTCTATGACTTATATCGACTTCACATCTTCCTTTTCTAACCAATTCAGTGTTTGTACTGTCTCACAATACCTTCAACAGATTTTTCATAAGATATAGATTATGGACACTTTCTAACCGAATTGGTAACATAATATTTTTTGCTCAATATCTAACCTATAAATTTGCAACAATGCAGAACTGTTTTGTTGTCCCATCACCCAGTTCCCAGACTGCAGTTGCAGCAAAAAGTCATGAAATCTCAAAAGAATTGCCAAGTCTTTACTTCTGATCTAAGTGGCCATTTGTCCTTTTATTGTGAAATGGGCATATTAATTACGGACTGTCTGTCTGACTGTAACATTTTGATGTGGATTACTCCAGGCAATTAAACATCAGGAGGTAAGAACAGGGATAGGCCATCTGGTTTCCAGGCCTGCTGTGGGAATCAACAAGGCCTGATTGTGGTCTTTTCTCCACATTAATGTCTTGTTCCGGACACACAGAGCAACCTGCATCTCCCTCAACCAAACCTCTCGACTCCTGTGACCCCAGCCACCAACGGTGAATAAAATCAAAAAACTGTAGAAGGTTCAACACAAGAAAATAGAAATTATGAGTGGCGGTAGGAAATTCAACTGTGCAGTTAACCACATTGAACACCATCTGCCAGATATAGCAATCCGCCCCATTTTCTAACGCTACCATTAATCAACTGTAAACTATTGAAAACCTCATTACAGCCTGTTTTACCACCTAGTTTAATACCATCTGTGAAGTTAGTTGCTACACTCTGTCTCTCCTTCCAGGTCATTTGGGAAGATTGTAAACAATTGAGGTCTGACAACTGAACCCTGCAGCACGTCACTAGTTTCAGTTCGCCAGGGAAAGACCACTTATCCCGATGCTCTGCTTTCTGTTACTCAGTCAATACTCTATCCAACAGAATACCCTACCCTTAACTCCTTGGATCTAACCGGCGAGATCTGTCCTTTATGCAGCACCTTGTCAAATGCCTTCTGAAGTTCAGATGTACAGCAGTTGCTGCATCCCCATTATCCAACTTGCTGGTGACATTCACAAAGAACTGCAGCAGGTTTGTCAAGTTCAACCTGCCCATCATGGAACTGGGCTGACACTGGTGAATTGATCTTTGTTTTCCAAGTGTTTAGTTATTTCATACTATACGGTTTACTGAAGAAACTTCCCCACTACAGAGGTTAAACTCACTGGTCGACAGTTTGTGATTTTTTGCCTATCTCCTGTTTGGGAACGAGTACTACATTATTAATTTTCCAATACATCGGTACCGTTCCAGAATTCAAGGATTTTTTTGAATATCCTAACTAACACATCCGCTATCTCTGCTGTTACATCCTTTAATATGATATACTGCAGGCCGAGGGTCTGACCTGCCAATGATCCCATCAATGCATTTAATATCTTCTTCCTCGTCATCGTACTTCCATCATGATCCTTTGCAGTTGTTTTAAATTTTGGGAAGAAATTATCTTGCACTCTGAAAATAGGAGGTATTGCTTTTACCTCTGTCATTTCTGAGTTTCCCATTATTGCCTCGCCATTTTCATCCTCTCAAAGGCCAACATTTGCTTTCAGCATTTTTAAACTTTTTGACTACTCAGAGAAGTGTTCTTTATCATTTCTTATGTTTTGTTTTCTCATTTTCCTTCATAGCCGTTTTAATTATATTTTTAGTAACCATTTTCTGACAAGTAAAGTATTTTTCTTTAATTCATTTAAGGATGAGTGTGTCACTGGTTAGAAAGCAGCCATTGTCTGTCTTTAATTGCCAAGAGGGCAGTAAAGCGTCAACCAAATTTGTGTGAGTTTGCAGTCACATGTAGGTCAGACCAGGTAAGGATGGTGTTTTCCAGTCCTAGAGAACATTCATGAAACATATGGGTATTTCCACCAATGAGCAATGGATTCATTACCATCAATAGACTTTTAATTCTAGGTTCATATTGGATTTAAATTCCACCATCTGCCGTGGCGGCATTTGAACCCAAGTCCGCAGAACACTATCTTGATTAGCAGTCAGCGATAATACCACCAAACAAGAACCTTCATGTTATTGTTGGCTTCATTGTTAAGACAGGGATCGGTTTTCACCTTCTTACAATTCCTGTTCCACTCAGGATTAAACTTTATTTGAGGGGTTTTGACTATCTCCCTAAGTAGTTGCCACTGTTCTTCAAATGTCTTGCACTTTAATCTTTTTGACATGCCCAATCAGGCCAAGCCCTTCCTCAGATTCTCTCCTATGTGACTCTGTCTTCGCTGTTACATTCTGAATGTGAAACTCCATCATGTTGAGGTCACACTTTCTAAGACGATCCTGTACTACAATATGATTTATCACTCCTTCCTCATTACGTAATAACAAAGCTAGTTCCCTGGTTGGTTCCAAAACATGTTAATCAAAGAAATAATCCATCATATATTCAACGAATCGTTCTTTGAGGGTCCCCATGCCAAATTGATTAATCCAGTCAATCTGCATGCTTACATTCCCATAATCACTCTTGTGCTCTTGTCTCAAGCCATCGGTATTTTCTGGTTCATGCTATCCCCTACTTTGAAAGTAATTTCTCGTGTGTGTGTGGGGTGGGGTGGGGGGGGGGTAGTTTGTGGGCTGGAAATGCTCCTACCAATAGGTTTCTTTCAATGTGTTTTATTTCAAACCAGACTGATTCATTAGTTTTGTCCCACGTGCTAATTTCATTTCTTAATACCGCCTTGACATAATTCTTAACCAATACAGGCACTCCACCTGCTGCTCCTTCTTTTGTGAATACTGAGTAGCCAGGACATTTAACACCCTAGTCCTGACCTTCATGTAACCACATTTCAGTCATGCGCGCCATGCCATACCTATTTATACCTGTTTGCACTATCAGCTCATTCATTTTATTCAAATATTGCACACATTTAGTTAAAAAAACGTTTTAACATAAGTTCTATCGATTTATCTTTTTCTTTTAATATTTGTGTGCACAGGCGCTCCATACATATTTATTGATTCCTGATAATAGTGACCCTATCATTTACTCCAACTTTCAACTCACATTTTTAAAATTGTTGTGATTAGTTCCCTCAGCATGGTCATTAAAATTGCTCTGCATGTTTATTTGACAAACCTTTACTTGCTGCTCAGTTTCTGACCTGCTGATTTGGTTCCCATCCTCCTGTATCATTAGCTTAAATCTGCGCGATCACACGTCCCTTCCAGGATGTTGGGGCCCATCCCGTTAAAGTGCACACTTTCCTTTTTGTACAGTTCCTACCTGCCCTGAACGCGATCCGAATAATCCAAAAATCAAAAAAAACCATCCTCCCAAACTAGCTCTTTGCCACATATTCAACTCGACTATTTTCCTCTTCCTTGTCTCACTTCCAGATGCCTGGGGAGTAATCCCAAGAATCCTGCTTTTAAACTCACTACTAACTCCCTTAACTTCTTTGCAGGATCTTTCAACCTTTCACTATTCTTATCTATGTCATTGGTGTCAATGTGAACCACCACCGCTGGCTGTTTACCCTCCCACTTCAATATGCCCTGAGCATGCTCTGAGACATTCTTGATCCTTGCACCAATCACCCTTTTTATGAGGAAATCATAGAATCATAGAATCCCTACGGCGGGAAAACAGGCCATTTCAAACAGCACGTCCACGCTGACATTTTGAAGATTACCTCTTTGCGACCCATTCCCCTACTCTGTTACTCTGCATTTACTCCGACGAATGCACCTAAGCGGCTCATCGCTGACCACTATTGGCAAAGCACAAACAACCCAGACCCATTCCTCTACATTATGTTGAATCTGCTTTCTCACAACAGATACTGACAGAACTACTGCGCAGTTCCAGCAACTTCTGGTTTTGTTACCGATGTTGATTGCATATTGATAAAAACGTGTGCAACACAGAATTTTTTTTTAAAAAGCTGAATTTAAACTCAAGAGAAAACTAATTATTTGGTCGTTCAATGATCCCTGGAAAGGTTCATTACATTACTGCTGTTCGGTCCATGAACATCATTTGTTCACTTTCCCAATCCATGAATAAAGGAGGTTTTTACATCTTTTTTGATATCAGAAAGCTTGGAAACGTTGCACATTTACTCTTTCATATGGGAATGTGATAACATCTCACTCTTTCAACTCCGTCCAAGAACAGAGAATTATTCAAAAAATGCACACACGCATGCACACATATAAACGCACATGCATACACTCATAGACACACACACACCCACACACATACACACAATGTAATTCTTTGTCTAAAAATATCAGTAACAACGTAAGTAATTGGAATGATAACTGGAAAGAAAGATTTAGGTAAAGGGAGGATAAGAGAAAATGGGGCTTTTTGGAACAGAAAAGACTATCATGTGAACTTACTAATTTGATCAAATTTATGGAAAGCTATGCAAGGCAGATAAAAGTTATTGTTATGAAGGTGTAGAGATATATGTTACATTTAAGAGAGACTGGAAGCTGGCACAAAGTGTTCTGAAATAAGTTAAATGTAACATTTGACTGTGAAATCAACAGCTGAGTTGCCACGAAACGAAAGCCAATTCAACTTCGGCCAGTTTAAATTTTGCCCCAACACACTGAAATCAGTATGAGTTTGAAATACTTGGTGACTTCAAAATCAATGAAATGTTCCGAGGTTTAGAATATAACACTTGACATTTTGAACATTTATGGGGAGAACTGCCAAGGACATCCAGAAAGATAGACTGCAAGTTGAAGGTCTTTCTGAAATGTACCTGTCTATAAGAGGTTTACACAGCAGAATATCGATGCCAACCGAGAGAAAACTCTAAAGGGGAAAGTATACAAAGGACACTCGACAAAGCTGACTGGTTTTGAAACATGATTTTTTTTGTAAATCTTAATCGTTTTTTTTTTATTGGACCAGTATCGTAGAGTGGGAGGTCAAAGATACGTTCAACCGAAGGGAGTTCTAAGTAGTTGTTTGTTTTATTATTCTCTGTTGGACTTAAGTAACAAAATTGTTAATTTTACTTTAAATTGCGACCTCTGTAAATGGATTTTTGTGTCTCGAAATTTAACAGATTATGGCATGAGGTGAACTTTTTCTGTCTGGCTGGTTTAAATTAGGAAGGGGGTTCACCCTGTGTCGTAACAGCTTGGGGTCTTTCGTCCACGATATGAACAGGTTTAGACAGATCCAGTCTGAGATTTGAGCAGATTTGTATAGATTTGTGGGATGAAAAGAAAACAAAGTATATTTAAACATTTACACGTTAGTGTCTGAGATCTTTAAATAAAACGTCAGTGAGACAACGTGTTTAATTCCGATGACTTGTGTTTGTTTAAATTAAAAGTGAGAGAAATTGATTTTAAAAAAGTTAAGAGGGTTTTGAAGATGATTCTCAAATTTATCACGAAATCTTAGAAGGAAAGAAAAAGACCAAACTTTTAGAATTCGCAAGGAAGATAGATTTGGATTTAACCAAGGGCAAAAGTAAAACTGAAATTGTCCGGGAATTTCTGACATATTAAGGTGTGCCAGAAACACAGAAAAGTGCAGTACAGTGAGAGAGAAAAACTGAAAGTATAATTGAGGAAAATGCAGTTTAAAGATAAACAAAGGGAGAGAAAGAGAGAGAGAGAGAAGAAACAGAAAGCAAGACAGAACAGAGAGAGAGAAAAAAGAGAATGAGAAGGTTCTTAGCTGACCATAAAGAGAGAGAATTTGAACTTTAGAAGTTGCGATTCAGTCAGCAAAGTCACATTAAAAAGATGGAGATTAAAAGAGACGATCGTGTTATATGCAACAATGTTAATACTTTGCAACATTTTAATGAGAAAGATGCTGCATGCCTTCTTTATCGCATTTGAAAAATTGGCTAGGCATTTGGAGTGGTCCAAGGATTTATGGGTAATGCTAGTTCGGACTAAAGTGGTAGGGAGGGCGAGTGAGGAATTTTCTCCGCTGTCAGATGAGCGGTCAGGAGATTCTCAAGACGTCAAACAAGCTCTTTTAAGTGCTCCCGAATTGCTACCAGTATCATATAGACAGCAGTACAGAAACATAAAGAAGTAATCAGGTCAGACTTATGTTGAGTTTGAAATCATTAAATATAGGCATTTTGATAGATTGATGCTTACTTTACAAATAGATATGACCTATGAGGCTCTAATAGAAATTATTCTGCTGAAATAATTGAGAAACTCACTTCCAGAGATGATAAGAATTCACGTGGAGGAACAGAAAGTTCAGAATGTGAGAAGGGCAGTAGAATTAGCAGATGAATACATGTTGCTGCATAAGATAACCTTCAACCAGAAATTCGTGTTGTGAAGGATCACATTTGGGAGATGTGGAGATGCTACACTGTAAAAAAACCAGTAGTGAATAAGAGTTTACCACAGGTTAAAGAAGATGCCAAAGAGGCCTCAGGTGCTTTCACTGTAATAGAGTGGGGCACAGAAACCTACAGTGCCGGTGGTTTCAGAAGGGCATTGGGAAGAGATGTTTTCACTACCATAAGAAGGGATTTGTCTGGTCACAGTGCTGATCATTAAGAAATGGACTGTGAGAAAAGATGTGGCAAAAGAAGGTAAGCCAGTGGCATTAGTGAAATTCTTAAAGGAAGCTCCAACAGGAACCGAAGAGCCTGCCGGAAATTGCACAGCCTAGGCAGAGGATGGGTATGGAGTTAATACCTGATCTCTTTTAAAAATTCGCCTCTGTGAGTAAACGTTACTCAGAACCAACAGGGGGAGAAGGAGAATAAGTTATAATTTTGTGAGATACAGGATCTAACCAGTTTCTAATAGTAAGAGATGAGCAAATTTGCAGTATTTCTGATCTGTAACCTGAGAGTGTCATAATTTGGGCGATAGATGGACATAAATTTAGCGTTGCTCTCCATAAGATCAGGTTGGAGTGCCTTCTCAAGTCTGGGGAAGTAACCGTGGGAGTAACTGACAGAGTGTGAGTTCCAGGAATCCAGTTTGTTCTCGAGAATGATTTAGCAGTATCCAAGTTGGCAGCGATACCCCTTGTTGTGGAGAAGCCCAAGAAGACCATGAAACTGAGGAGTTAAAACAGAAATATACTGGTATTTTCCCAGACTGTACAGTAACCAGATCCCACTATCATAAGTCACAGCAGGAAGTATAAACTAAAGACAAGATGAAGGAGTTAAGGTTCAGTTAACTGACATCCTGTTTGACGTAATGGTGCAGGGAAAAGAAAAACAAACAGAGGGTCATACAAAGGTGTTTAGTCCTGAAAGACGAAGAGGTTTGCAACAGACAGGCAAGGTGATAAAAGATATATATGTGGATGCGTACTCTGAAAGTGAGGCAGAGATATTCCTGAGGATTATTATCAGGAATATGGAAACCTAAAACAGAAATGGAGACTACGGCAAGTTAGTGCCGAGGAGTCGTGTGCTGAAGTGCACCAGATTGTGTGGCCGGTAGCATAGAGACAGGAGGTGTTCCGGGTAGCACGTGAACTACCTGTGGGAGGTCACCAAGGGGTACAAAAGACTTAGACTAAGGGACAAAAACATTTTTGTTGACCTGGAATGCACAAAGATATGGTTAACCTCTGGCATACATGTCATACATGCCAAATAATAGGCAGGCCACAGGCAGTAATGAAACTAGCACTTCTGTCGCCAATTCACACATTCAGAAACCCATTCGTGTGGCTTATAAATGAGTGACCCTCTGGAAAATTAAAGGAGAGAAAGAATTGGAGAAACAGGTGCTAGTTTCTGCCCCACAGAGTGAGGAATCAATTCCAAATGTTGTGTATTTTGATGTGCCTCAAAATATGTTAAAATGTAGAAATCCTTGAGCAGTGGGATAGGTACGGAAAGAATCTGCCTCAGGAGCATAGAACGCGGTTGAAAAGTTTGTTATTGCAATATGTGGACATATGTAAGAATCATGTGGGGAGAACTAATGCCATTGTACCTGAAGTAGAGGTATGGAGTACTATTCCGATAATCAACACCCCTATCGGCTTAATTCTTTCAAAGCCAGACAGGTCCAGAAGGAGGTGGAGGCTATGCTCAAAGAAGTCATCATCGAACCTAGCCAGAGCGAGTGGAGCTCGCCGATTATCTGCGTTCCCAAACCGGATAGGACTCAATGATTATGTTTAGATTATTGGGAGGTCAACACTGCTACAAAATCAGACTTATATCTAATACCGACATTGGAAGACTGTATCGAGAAAGTTGGACAAGTCAGTTACATCACGAAGTTGGACTTAATGCGTGGTTTCTGGCAGGTACCTTTATCAGAGACGGTAAAATAAATTTCTGAATTGTAACGCCAAATGGATTGTATCAATTCAAAGTGATGCCCTTTGGAATGAAGAACACACCCAACACATTCCAAAGACTCATGAACAGAGTTGTGGCCTGATTAATAAACTGTGCAATCCGTTTGGATGATGTAGTGATCTTTAGTAAGTCTTGGAAAGATCACTTGTTACAGTTGGCAGAGCTCTTTGAATGAATACGCGAAACAAAACTGGTGATAAAATTAAACAAAACTGACTTCGTGAAAGCAGACGTGATGTTCTTGGGACAGAATATCGGTCATGGAAGGTTGATCTCATGGAACACAAAGATAAAAGCTTCCCAGGAATTTCCACGACCAACCTCGAAGAAAAAGGTGCTTTGCTTCTTAGGAGTCAACAGAATCTATCAGAAGTTTGTTCCAAATGTCAGCAGTGTAGTGGCACCATTAACCGACTTGCTGAAGAAGAACACAAATTTTTGGTGGACAGAACAACGCCAGGAGGCACTCGACCATTAAAAAGAAATATTGACCACCAAACCAGTTTTAGATACACCAAACGTTTCTAAACCTTTCAAAGTTGCCATCGACGCTAGTGACATAGAAGTTGGAGCTATACTGCTACAGGAAGAGATGGGATTGTACTTTTCAAAGAAACTCAACATCCACCAGAGAAAATATTCCATGATTGAGAAAGAACTCTTGAGTTTGGTGCTCGACTTACGACATTTTAATGTGTACTCACAAGCAGTGTGTTGGAGACGGTTGTGTACACGGAGCCCAATCTGCTTACATTCTTTGAACGCTTTAAAGATTATTTCATTGGAGCCTTAAGTTACACACTTTTACTTTAAAAATTGGACATGTAGCATTCGTAAGAATGTAATCACAGATGCGTTCTCACAGATTTAACTAATACAGTTTAGACGAGATTTATAATTATTCAATGTAAAATATCGATATATTGGGAAAGGTTAAGGTGAACTTAGATGTCAGTTATCTATATGTTATGGTAATGTGTTTAAAGAATAGAAAACAAATGAGACCGTGTTTTCATTATGATGGTTCTTTTTTGAGAGAGAAGGTGCTATGAACGTGTAAAGGGTACTGTACCTTTAAGAGAGCTGAAGGATTTACAAGCACAGTGAGTTCTGGAAAATTTACAATGTAACATTTGGTCCAGCAGCTGGCAGTACCTGGGATGCTTTGAGACAAAAAATAAAATCAAATTTGATCAATCCGTTTAAATTGTATACCAAGAAACTAAACTACAATCGAGTTTAAATTTGGCAGTTGGCAATATTATAAAAAAATGAAGTGACCCGATGCTTTGGGGTATAAAACTGAAAAAAAATGACCAGTTCGGGGAGAATTGCCACGCAACTATCATCTGCAGACTGCCAAGAGAACAGCTCTCTTAAATTCACCTATATGTATCAATTACCTGTGAAACAGAAACATTATGGAGAAGAAAAGAAGACAGAGGAAGATACAAAGAGACGATTCGACAGCTGGCAGGTTCTGAAATTTGTCTGCTTTGGTAAATCTGAATTGAGGGTTTTATCCGATCAGTATTGTAGAAGAGAAAGTAAAAGATAGGTCGCAGATGGAGTTGCAAATAGTTGTAAGGTAATTATTCCCTGTTAGACTTTTTTTTAAAAAAGTTATTAATTTTTACTTTAAATGCTAACCTTTACGATGCTTCTTGGACTTCAGAATTTTTACAGATTACAGTACGGGTAAATCTTTTCTGTCTTGCGAGTTTAAATTAGCGTGCGGGTTGGGGCGGGGGGGGGGGAGTGTTACCCCGTGTTGTAACACATTAACTCTGATTTTTGTGCACAGATGCTGTCAGACCTGCTGAGCTTTTCCAGTACATTTCTGTCTTTGCTCTTGACTTTCTTATGTGTATCATTGACAGCCATGACTGAAGTGCTGGAGGACAGGAAGGCGGCTAATGTTTTTACATTATTTGTAATACGGCTGCAAGGAAAACCCAGGGAACTACAGACCAGTGAGTTTGATGTCAAGGATGGGTGAGTGTTTGTAGGAGATTCTGAGAGGCAGGATTTACATGCATTTGGAAAGGCAAGGACTGATTAGGGATATTCAGCATGGCTTTATGTCTGGAAATCCACGTCTCACAAACTAGATTGCAGTTTTCGAAGAGGTGATCGGGAAGATAGATTAAGTTAAAGCAGCATGCGTTGTCTATGTGGACCTCAGTGAGGTCCAACAAGGTTCCTCATGGTAGCCTGGTTCATAAGGTTACAATCACGGGATCAGTGGGAGCTAGTCAATTAGAAACAAAATTGGCTTGACAGTAGGAGCTGGGAAAGATGTGTTGTCCAAATTGGAGGCCCGTGACCAGTGGTGTGCCACAAGGAACAGTCTGCTGCTGTTCATTGTTTTTGTAAATGATTTAGATGAGAATATAGGAACCGTGGATAGTAAGTTCGTAGACAGACCCCCCAGAATTGGTGCTAATAGTGGACAGTGAAGAAGGTTATCTTAGAGAACAATGAGATTGTGATCAACTGGGAAAGTGGGCTGATGATTGGCACGTAGAGCTTCATAAATGTGAGGTGTTGCATTGTCTTGGACAAACTACGGCAGCATTTATACAGTTAACGGTAGGGCATTGGTGAGTGTATTCGAACAGAGAGACCCAGGGTGCAGGTACATAGTTCCTTGAAACTGGAGTCGCAGGTAGACAGTGCTGTGAACAAGGCGTTAAGCACACTTACCTACGTCAGTCAGAGCATTGAGTACAGAAATTGGGACATCATGTTGTGGCTGTACAAGGGCACATTTGGAGTACTCAGTACAATTATTGTCGCCCTGCTGTAGGAAGGATGTTAGAACCTGGAAAGGGAACCAAGTATTTAAAATGATATGATGGAGACGGGAGGTTTTGAGATATATGGAGAGGCAGGGATTTTGTTCCTTTTGTGTCGGAGGCTGAGGGGTGACCTTACAGAGGTTTATAAAATCAAGAGTGGCATGGATAGGATAAATAGACAAGGTCTTTTGCCCAGGGTGGGGGTGTCCAAAATCAGAGAGGATAAGTTTAAGTTGAGAGGGAAGAGATTTTAAAGAGATCTAAGGACAGCTGTTTCTCACTGAGATTGGTGCGTATATGTATTAAGCTGTCAGAGGAAGAGGTATTGGAGAGTGCAATTACAACAATTGAAAGACAATCTGATGTGTACATGAACAGGAAAGGTTTGGAAGTTTAGGAAACCTGGTGAGCATGGACGAGTTCGGTCAAAGGGTCTGTTTGCATGTTGTATGACTCTAAGAGTCTATGACTCGAGAACTCCTCTTTCATCACTAATTCTTCATTGCACTCAATTGATTTCCAAGTCAAAGCTCCTCTGTAAATACTTTCAATGATATAACTCGCTGAACTTTCTTAAAAACAGAATTCCTTACATTGAGGTAGTGATGTACGCCACAGCAGTAGCAGCAGCTGAAGCAGCATTATATTCAAACACAATCTGTAACGTTTTGACTGGGATAATCCCTCAGTCGACCATTTCCACCAAGCTGACAACTCTGACATTTCCCTGGCAAAGCGGAAAATTACTCTTCTATGTCCAGTTCTCAAAGAAACAAATAGTTACAATCTGACTAATTATCAAACCCTCAGTGCCTTCACAAAAGTCAAATTAGTGGGGTTTTTTTCTGACAGAGCTGTCAAGTAGCACATAAATAAACTGCTCAGTGTGGTATCTGATAGGTCCCCATATGGACATGGTGCTGTTGTGGAAATGTCACTGGATTACTAATCCAGACCAGGCTGATGCTCTGGCAGCTGGTGGAAGTTAAAACAATTAATAAAATATCAAGATTTAAAATTTGGTGTCAGTAACAGTGACCTTGAAGCCAATGTCAATTGTAAACATCAATTTCCTTCCCCAATGTAATTTAAGGAAGTGAATCTCCCGTGCTTTCCTGGTCTGGCCTAAAGGTGACTCCAGACACCTGACATGTGATAAACTCTTCAATGGTCTCGAAAACAGACAAGCAAAACATTCAAATGTATCAAACTGCTCAGAGGTTGGAAGGATAAAACCTACAGAAAGCTCGGTATTGGAAAGGGGAATGGAAAACACAGTCCTGTTGACACTGCAGAGATCTCCCTCCTAACATCTGAAATTCTCTGACAGCTGTACTCCAGCTGTCTCCTGATCCCATTAGTATCCAGGAATCCTTATTTATATTCAGTGTCCTGGCTTCGACAGCCTTCTTGGGAGAGAAGTCCCCAGTTTCATCAGTCTGGAAGTGCAGACATTTATTCTCATCTCAATGCAGAATGACCTGCCTGCACCTAATACTGTGGCTACTTGTTTTAGACGTCCCAGCCAGGGGAATTACCATCCCTGCTTCCAACTTGTCTCGCCCTATCTGGGTTTTATATATTTCATTGAAATCTCCATTCGTTTTCCTAAAGCACATGGATGACAGGCCCAATCCAGTCAATGCAAGATCTACCACACCACCATCCTAGAGATCAGTCTGGTCATCCTTCACTGCTCTCCATCAATGTTAGGTTTGTTCTTTATGAGGTACGGAGACCAAAACTGCACAGAATACTGCACAATGTTCGAGATGGGGTCTCACCAAGGCGTTGTACAGCTGCAGTAAGACACCCTTACTCCTGGACATAAATCTCCCTGAAATGAAGGTCAACACAACATTTACCTTCCTAACTGCTTTCCTTCCTGCAATATTGCTGTCAGTGACTGGTGTACAAGGAGATCCAGGTCCTTTTCAATGGTACAGCTCTCCTCTTGGGTTTGTGTTCACTGGTCAGTGTGCTAATACCATTCCCAGTATTGCCTTCTGGGTTCAGAACTCACTGTCCTGCATGGTCCTCGGAGGGCTGCACAGAAGAAACAAAGACAGAACATAAATCCGTTTAAAGATCAACATGTTTCAACGAATCCCTTTTCAAATGATAGGTTGCTGTTCTATTGTTCCCACCAAAATACCCACCGTCACATCCACCCCCACTGCTCTCCATCTGCCACGTATTTGCTCATTCACTCCACTTGTTTCAATCACCTTGTAGCTTTTCTACATCCTCCTCACCCACGCACAATCCGACTTCGTTTAGTGTTTGCAGCAGTTTTGGGAATATTGTATTTGATTCCCTCAACTAAATGTTTGACATGCATTTGGAACAGTTGAGACCCAAACACCGATCCTTGCGACATACCATGTTCCTTCTACTTCAAAACATATGGCTTTATTCATTTTAACTGTTTCCTGTCAGCTCTCCTATTCTAAAACCATGTTGATATTTTAGCCCCAATCCTGTAACATTTGATTTTGCATATTAGGCCAGAGTCTGTACCAAGATCTTTCTGAAAATCTGAATGCATTGCATCCATTGCTTCTCTGTATGTATCAACAAGTCATTTTATCAAATGATTCCCATTTCATGTTGACCCATTACATATAATCTATGAGCATCAATATGATCAAGGCTGATCCTTTCATGGCCTCAGCTCCACTTACCCGTCCGTTCTCCATAACCAATTGTTCCTTTAATGCTCAAAAAATTATGTATCTGAGCTTCAAAAACATTCAAAGATGAAGCTTCAACTATTTCAGTTGGCAGGGAATTTCACAGATTCACAACCTTCTTGGTCAAGAAGTTCCTTCTCAATTCAGTCCTAAATCTGATCCACCTAATTTTGAGATTTTGTCCTCTTGTCCAAGTTTCATCTGCTACTGGAAACATCCTCTCTATTTCTATCGTATCTATTCCAATCATAATCATATATGTTTCTACCAGATCCTCCCTCATTGTTTCAAATTCCAATCAATATATAATTCTGTCCATTCCGTCTCTCCTCATAAGCCAACCCCCTCAAATCCAGAACCAACCCAGCGAACCTCCTCTGCATCCATTGTAGCCAGAACATCCTTTCTCAATTAGGGAGACGAAAACTTCACACAGTATTGCAGGTATGACCTCCCCAGCACCATGTACAGCTGCAACACAACCTCCCTGTGTTTAAACTCAATCCTTTTCGCAATGAAGGACACAATTCCATTTGCCTTGCTAATTATTTGTTGCACCTGCAGGCCAACTTCTGTGATTCATGCACAAGAACATCCTGGCCCCTCTGCACAGAGACATGCTGCATTTTCTTTTTACCATACAAATAATAATCTTTTTTTTAACTGGTATTCCTACCAAAATGGATGACTCCATCTTCCAGACCTTTGCCCACTCACTTATAATATTTATGTCCCGTTGTAAAGTTTATCAGTCCTCTGCACACTTTGCTCTGCCACTTATTTTAGTATAATTTGCTACCGTTGAGACACTATACGTGGTCCCCAACTCCAAAATATCAATGTAAGCTGTGAATAATTGCGGTCCCAGCACTGTTCCCAGAGGCACACCACTAGTCACTGATCAGTAACCAGAAAATCACTCATTTATTCCCACTCTTTGCTTCGTGTTAGTTAACCAATCCTCCATCCACGCTAATGCATTACCCATAATGCCATGCATCTTTACCTGATGCAGCAACGTTTTTGGCGGCACTGTGTCGAATGCCTTTTGTAAATCGTGGTACACCACATCTACTGTGTCTCCCTGGTCATAATGTCTTCATAGATTTCTAGTAAATTAGTTAAGCATAACCTGTCTTTCATGAACTAATGCTGTGTCTGTCCAACGGGACAATTTCTATCTAGATGCATGCTATTTATTCCTTGATTACAGATTGACGTATTTTCCCCACTGTACATGTTAGGCTAACCAGTCTATAATTCGCCACTTTTTTCCTACTTCCCTTTTTAAACAGTGGTGTCTGATTTCCTGTTTTCCAATATGCTGGAACTGCATCAGAGTCCAGTGAATTTAGAAATGTTTCCACAAATGCATTTGCTATTTCTCTCACGATTCTGTTCGTTCCCTGGGATGCATTGCATCAGGTCCTGGAGACTTACCTACCTTTAGATCCATTACCTTTCCCAACACTATCTCTCTCGTGGGAATGGTTATTTCCAGGTCCTCACCTACCTTCCTCACTTTGACAATTACTGGCATGTTATTCGTGTCCTTCACTGTGGAGGCAGAATAAATATCTGTTCCATTCCTCGGCCATTTCCTCATATCCCATTACTGAATCCCTTTTCTCACCCTCTAAAAGACCAATGCTCACCTGAGCCACTCTTTTCGTTTTATATATTTATAGAATCTTTTGCTATCTGTCTTTATATTCTGTGGTAGTTTACTGTCATAATCTATCTTATGTTTCTTGATAGTTTTTTTTGTTGCTCTTTTGACCTCTAACGTTTTCCCAATCTTTTAGTTTCGCACTAGTCTTTGCCATTATTCATGCCATTTATTTTAATTTGATTGCCTCCCTTATTTACTGAGATATCCTTGGCAGCTTGCCCTTTCTCCTACAGTCCTTTCATTTCACTGTTATATGCTGCTGCGGAGCACTTGGAGTAATTGCTTTGAAAGCCATCTACTGTTCATATACAGTTCCACCATAAAGTATTTGCTTCCAGTTAACATTAGCCAATTCTTCCCTCATCCTATTGTTGTCTAGTTTATTTAAGCACATGGCCCTGTTATTGGACTTTACCTTCTCACCTTCCATCTCTATTCTAAATTCAACAAAACTTGCAGTCCCAATAATTTCTCCCAAAGCATTTATTTATTAATTTCATTCTTTTTCTCTCGAGACTTAGGCTTTCCAGTCTTGCTGGGAAGATTTGATTTGTTTTCTTCTGTGAAGACATAACTGAAGTAATTGCTTCATAGTTCTGCTATTGCTCTGATCTCTATTCTCCTTCTTCTGGGTTCAGACTGCAACGAAGCTGCACTTGTTTTCTCTTACCTTTTCCATTGACAGCTCACCTTAATATTTTTTGTTAATCTTCTTTGCAGAAACACATCAATTCATGCCCACACCATACAATCATAGGAGCATAGTCTTTGTACCTTCAGAAATACAGCACAGTCTAGAGTAGTCCCACTCTCCTACATGAGACCTGTAGCATGGCATGTTATAACACGTCAAGAGCTCGTCCAAGTCCTAAATAGCTGTTTTGTGATTACCATAACAACTCCCCTCGCAGCAAGTACATTCCAGACCCCAACACCCTCTGGGTGAAAAACAATCTGCAAATCCTCTCTAATCCTCAAGCCTTTCACTTTAGAATTGTGTTCCCCTGTTTTTTCCCCATTGACTAAAAGGAACAGCTGCAATCTATCCACCCTGTCCATGCCCCTCATAATCTTATCCTTCTGAATCACGTCCCCCTCAGCCATCTCTGCCCCAAACTAAACAACCCGAGCTTATCCAGGCTCTCTCCATAGCTGATATGCTCCATCCCAGGGAACATCCTGGTGAATCTCCTCTGCACTCCCTCCAGTACAAGCACATCCTTCCAGTAAGTTGGCTCCCAGAACTCCACACAGTATTCTATCTTGGCCGAACCAAAGTCCTGTAATCTATGTCCCGATGAGTAAAGGTTATTTACTACTCTCAATGCCTTCTGAACTAACTTATTACTATGTTCAGTCACATTCAGGGATGTGTGGAGAAGCACACCCTCTGAGCTACTTAGTGTGCTGTCATTCATTGAATACTCCCCTGTCTTCTTCCTTCAACCAAAGTGCTACACCTAATATTTATCAGGGTTACATTCCATCTGCCTTTGATCTGTAAATCTGACCATTCCATCTGTATCTTCCTGTAACATAAGGCCTTCCCCCTCACTGTCAAACACCTGGCCAATTTTTGTGTCAAAGATACACTTACTAATCAAACACTCGCCACCCTCTCCACATTCACATCTACATCATTTATGAATACCACAAAGAATAAGGGACACAGCACTGATCCCTGGGGTACACCAGGGACATTGGTCTCCAGACACACAAACATCCTTCTCCCACCATCCTCTTTCTCCTGCCTCTAAGACCATTTGAATGTAATTTACCAAGTTACCGTTGATACCATGAGATTGAACTTTCTTTATCATGTGAGGTTTTGTCAAAGGTGTTGCTGAAAACGAAAACATACAAGCGACCTCCTCGAAAAAAATGAATTAAATTCATTCGGCTTGACTACCCTCTAATAACGTCATGCTGATGATCCTTGATCAAACATTGTCTCTCTCAATGAAGATCAATTGTCTCTTTCCCTGTTTTCCCCAATAGTTTCCCTGAAACATATCTGATACTCACTGATCTATTGTTTATTGATCTACCTGCACCAATCCTTTCTGTAGAGGGTGCTCTCCATGACTCTGGCAACTCCTCTGTGACCAGATTCAACTTAAACGTTTGAGTCAAGGCATTTCCTCCCTTGTCTCCCACTGCAGCTTATGATAGATCTCTTCCAGACCTGGAGACTAGTCCAATTTTACTCCAACCAAAACCATTATTTCCTGCTCGCATCTTATAAAAATCTGCTCAAGAGCTTTCCAGTCCGGTCTTCTTGAAATATGCACCTGCCTCTTTTTTCTCCCAGGTAAAACGGCTGTGAAGCTCTCATGTCACAATCTATCAATCTTCTCCAGCTTCACACACAGATTACCCCCTTGATGTCTAATGGGCCCTTTTATTCCCTGGTTATTCTGTTGTGCTTGATGTTCTTGTGCAATATCTTGGGATTCTCGCTAATATTGCTCTCACTTGTCAATGTCCATGTTCGTCACTCCTCTCTGTGTGATTTTTTAAAGTTTCATTTCGATCGCCTCTCATTCTTTGAAACTCTCTGGAACACAGACGGAGTACCCTCATCAGACAATCTTAACATCTGAGGGATTAATCTCAAGAATGTCCTTGCAGACCTTACAGTGTTTGTATAAATAACAGACATTGCCTGCCTTTCATTAAATCATTTTAATGTACTTTTCAAATTCACTGAAGCCAACTTTATCCTCGTACCTTAATGGCTTGCATGACCCAGGTATGTACCAGTAATATAAGGAAACAACTTCTTTGTGTTCAGATGTCATTTAAATTCAAAATATAAAGATCACTATTCCCAAAAGCTTCTTTACAACAAAGTCTTCAATTAGCTCTTCTGATCACACATCACCAATTCCAGAACAGCCTGATCTCTACTTGGTGCGCAACATATCATTAAAGCAACACATCTCATAGACGCTTATGTAATCCATTTTCCCAGCATTAACATTCACTTAGATTAACAACTCTTAAGATTTAACTCGAAGCTGTCCATTATTACTGCAATATCCACAAACTTGTATGTCTAATTTCCTGTTTTGGACCATAAACATTTCTATCACAATTTTGACTTTGATATGTAACTCTCATCAATGTTTGCTGTTTCTAAGCTCCACCTTACCAGATTCTGAGTGACATGGGGTCTGGCGAGGTTAATGGTAGATTCAGGCGAAATGTTTGGCGAGGCATATCTCAACATTGATACCATCTCGCCACACCTTACCTGTTCTTCTCACGTGTCGTTGTGACATTATCACCAGATGTCGCGTTATGCTGGTGGAGGAAAGAAGGACAATGAACATTCAGCTATGCTGTGTATTCCCCCAGACAGCTGAGACTGCTCTAACCTGAGTGGGAACCTTACAGCAGGCTGATAAAGTGTTCCTGCTGCTGTACAGGGTCTTAGTGAGATCAAATCTGGAGTAGTGTACACAGATTTAATCTCCTCACTGAGGAAAGGGTGTTGGAATGAACGCAAAGCTTGTTCCCAGAACTGATTGCTGCAACAGAGGTGGTAATTATAGAATCTCTGAAGTGTGGTTGTAGACCATTTGACCCATCGACTCCACACCGATCATCCGAATATCACCACTCTATCTCAATTAATCTTCTTAGTCGCTTCTTCAAAAAAATCTCAGTCAAGTCAGTGAGACACAATATTGCTTACACAAAGCCATGTTGACTATCCCTAATCAGTCGTTACCTTTCAAAATGCTTGAAAATCCGATGACTCAAAATCCCCTCCAACAACTTATCCACCACTGACATCAGGCTCACTAGCTTTTCCTTATTAAATTCTTAAATCCTTTAAGTAGTTGCACCACGTAGCCAACCTCCAGTCTTCTGACAATTTAATTGTGGCCATTGATGATAGCAAGGGGCCCAGCAATCACTTCCCTAGCTTTCCACATAGTTCTAGCGTCCAGCTAATAAAAGCCAGGACATTTTCCTTCTTTTGCATGTTTCAAGACGTCCAGCAGCTCCACTGTGATACAGACACTTTCCTAGATGTCACTACCTATTTCCCAAGTTCTCTAGCTTCCATATCCTCCTGCCCAGTAAATACTGATACAAAATATTCGTTCAGTACCTCTCCCATTTCCTGTTATTTGCAAATGGGCAACCTTGTTGATCTTTAAGGATGTCCTATTCTCTCCACAGTTACTCTTCATCCTTGACGTATTTGTAGAAATCCTTTGGATTCTCCTTCACTCTGTTTGCCAAAGCTATCACATGCCCTCTTTTTATGCTCCCAATTTCCCTCTTAAGTAGCCTCTTGTTGCCTTGAGACTCGTCTAGTGATTCACTTTAAATCAGGAATTAAGAGGCTAATGATGACCATTTCGATTGTCGGAAAAATCCATCTGGTTCACTGACACGCTTTAAGGAAACAAACTACCATTCTTACCTGGTCTGGCCTACAAGTGACTCCAGACTCGCAGCAATGTGGTTGACTGCTAACTGCCCTCTGGCCAATTAGAGATGGGTAATAGATGCTTGCCTAGCTAGGGACGCCTTCATGTGAATGAATTAAGAAAAAAACCTCAATTCCTGCTGTCTATTCATGATATATGCTTCCCAACTGACCCCCTTTTCTGAGAATATCAATCCCAATCGAATACATAGTTAATATCAAAAAAAATGGTTTCAACAATTTAGAACTTTAAGTTTTAGACGTAGTTCATCCTTTTCCATCTATATTTTAAAATTAATAGAATTATGATGACTTACCATAACGTGCTCCGCCACTGATACCAAAACCACCCCCTTCACACTGCCTTATGTCCCAAGGGTAAGGTGACGTTTAACTCCTTCTCTGTGATTCAGAGCATTGGTCGAGCTGCTGCAGCTTTGTAACTGGGATTGGTGTCAGCAGAGTCTTCGACTCATTGGGTTGAATCTAACAATAATTTATCTAAGTGAGATTTTCATTGAGTGTGACAGAGGGAGTTTCTGCACGAAGCTGAACTAGTTTCCTGATGCTATCTTATCTAAGTTAACTAATTATCTACCCACCTCACCCCATGGTATCCCAATCATTCAATGCCATCCCGATTCTGCCACCCATCATGGCTGTAGGTACTCAGCATCACCCGGATATCCCTGGATATTCCGTGGTCCCTGGCACTGGTCCCATCTTTAAAAGGCCAATGGACAAACGGTGAAGCATTCTCTGTTTCGAGCTGCCCTGCACGGTTTACTCCCAGCATGGCAGATAAGGGGCCATTGCACGACGGTTTGTCGGCAGGGGCACAGAAGTCCTGGTGGACAGGTTTGTACAGACGAGGACCATTCTCTTTCCAGAGGGGGCCACACCACCAGACCTACCAAGCATTGTTTGAGCTCAGTGCAGTATCTGTGGTCTGAAGGAATCTTCAGTAATACAGGACAAGCATCAATAACCTTCCCCACTCTGTCAGGATAAGGCTCACCGTATACTCTCTGCTCCCTCACACTCACTGTTATTCCGTTAAAGCACCAACCCCCGATCAAGGCATATGCTCCACACTCTCAATGCTGCATGTCGCACCATCCCTCTCCCTTGCCCCTCTACTATGTCTCGCTCACGAATAGCACTGCATGGATACAGCATTGTTGTCTGACTCCCTCTGTACACGTCACCATCCCCCACACGCACACTCCCTCCCAAACTACAGCAGAACTTCCAGCAGGGTCACCCAATCTCACCCTCACTCCATCCTTTCCCGTCTCCTATTCGAGGAGAAACAGCTTGGAATAGGACAGAAACGGCCAAGCCGGGTGGTGGAGTGTCCGATATCCATCTACCACCCCCCCCCCACCCCCCAACACTCCGTACCTGTGTGTCTGTATTTGACTCTGTGTGTATCTATAAGTGGGTGGTGTTTAAAAGGACACAATCTCTCCCTCAGCTGGCCTCCCCACACTATTGCAGTGACAATGGCAGAGGGTGATAACCTACGAGGATTCAGTCTGGGTGGTAGAGAGGGCAGCAGCTCACATCAACATTCAAACTGACAGGACCATCAACACACACACACACACACACACACACACAACTACATTGGAGTTCTACTGCAGCCTTTCACATGGACAAGAACGGAGCTTTCTTGCTTGCTTGCCCATCTGCAAACCTGCCTTCGAATTTACTTGAACGAATCTGATCTTGTAGTGAAATGTAATGCAATTCAATTTAATGACTGTGCAAAGTATTGTAAAGTTTTTCTCCAGACTTGTTCTGATCATATGCCATTCTGTTTGAGAGTGTAGTTACCGCCTTCTGATCCTTCCACGAAAAGCAATACCGCATTTACATTCCTTGCGCAGTCGGCCCGGTTCAAAGATAGGAAAGAAACTGATGCGCTGATGTCCCAGTGCACCTCGGATTCCTGAACTAGTCTGTCTGTCAAATGTACCCCAAAGTCGTCTCTGAAAGACCTCATTTGGAAGCTGTCTGTCGTTATTCAACGTGCGAGAGTTGGCACCAGAGGTCCTGAATCATGTTTTGGAGCAGTTCGCACGTTAGTGGCTCATTCAATCAGCAACAACAATGAAAGAAATTACACTCTCAGAGGAACCTCTGGATCTGTGCATTCATAGCGTCGCTAGTATTAAGGTGCGCCCCGAGATCTAAGCCATGTTGGAACTGAAACGGAGGATCCGACAGAGAGGGTACAGAATGACATCGCATTCATTTGGTTTTCTTTAAATCACTGACGAGCAGGAAAATGTAAACGGGGAGGGTGAGTGGGGAAGTGAGGCTGTTGCAGCTCTGGTGAAACTCCTTCTTTGTGATTCACTCAGCAACCAGAGACGTGAAGGTGACTCAGGCGTGAGAGCTCTTCACATCGAGAACCTTTTGACTTCTGTTACTCTGTTCAGAAACTGCCTTTTAGACGGAGGTGAACAGAAACTGCATTTCTAAAAAGCACCATGGAATTTACCAAAATTTATTGAGTCGCTTCTCGTCGATACCCACAGAGGTTTCCACCTCAGTTGGTATCCATGTGGCTCATGCCCAGGTGTGAACATCTCTGCAGCAAATTGCACGGTTAAGGAAAAAGGCAAGGAAAGTGGCTTATCGAACTGGCTTCGAGGTCAGAGCATCCTCACAATATGATCTGTCGTTCTCGGATTGTAATGCTACCTCCGGTTTTAGCGTGGATAACATTCTTTGGGACTCTTATTCTGAAAAACAGACACAGTGACTGAAACTATGCTGCACGGTATGATGTGGAACACGGCCTGCTCAGGTTTGTGCATTTTCACTGTAGTCCGGTGTGTTTCATGTTCCGTGTAAACGTGAAAGTCGTCCTGTTTCGAGCAATGTGTGAAATCATTTAGCAAAGCAAGAATCAAAATTGCAGTAATGTCAAGCAGCTCATGATTATTTGACCAAATCATAAGCGAACCTATATTCTCACGCACTCAGAGATACATTCATAGTTGAAAAGAGTCTGAGAAGATAGACTCAGCTTACCATTGATTTTTTTCTGGATTGATGGGCTATCAATATCTGCTGCTAAATTGACATTGTAGCCGGACACATCCCAGCAGCTGTGCTCGTCGGAGAGGAATCATGGAACCCTTTTCATGTGACTTTGCGTCTGTTGTTATGCAGGAGCACAATTGGAAATGCAAGAAAATGGGGTTCGGGGCCGGCTCGTAGTGTGGCCGAGCGGTCTAAGTCGCTGCATCCAGACTCCAGGCTCGAAAGGGGCGTGGGTTCGAATCCCACCACTACCGTTTCAGCTTATCAACTCCAACGCTGCAGCATTGTTAAAATGCTGTTTCGGTGCCCACTGTATATTGACGTTGAAAACAAAAGTAAAATGGGTTTGCTTCCCAGGGAATTCACTGTGGTGTGGGATAGTGCCAAATATTTCAAAGTGTCTCTGCTGTCATGATCGTGTTTGCCTCCCGCGCGGAAAATCGGAACCAGTTCTGCCGTTCCAGGCAAATTGAGCTGTTACGGGAACCGAATGGAGACTGTTATTTCATCGCTGTTGTGAAACAAAGTCCTACGGTGACTCCAGTCCTTTTTATTTGGCTTTCTGGCTAATGGGAAAATCGTTCCAATGAATTTCGATGTCATACGTTATTGAATTTCTCCCATTTCCTTCATTTCCGTCCTGGAGACATCGGAAGGGAAAGGTAATCTAATCGAGACGTGATTGGTGAAATTCACTTTTTATGGCCAATTCTTATGATGTTCTTTCTTTCTCTCTTTTCAGCATTGTCTGGAAAATGGTGGTGCACTAAGGCTGCAGTATGTTTGAAAGAGTAGTTTGGAATTGCCCTGTTGTTTGTTGTGACTCATTATGACGTTATGACTCATGCCCTCGGACTGTCTCACATTTAGCATTCATGCATCTCAGTGTCTGAAAATGCATGAGGTATGCCAGTTTTGTTTGTGTTCCGTGTTAAATGCTTTCTGTTTTGCGATTCGCTCAATACATTTCGAGTTATCAGGGTTTCTGAGGTAACTTCCAGCAGCAAAAATCCTCAGCTGAGGATCTGGGAAAATTTTACAGAGTATGGTCAGTCGGAGCTAAAGTAAGGAAGTCGTTCGTTTCTGCAGTGTTTCACAATACTACCTTTCCCGTGAGCAGTCGAACAGACTAAATGATTGTGCCACAGACTGCGACGGCAAACTCCGCTAAAAAATAATCCTTTAAAGCCGGTGTCAGCAACACAATGTTATTGGGGTACATCGCGTGAAAACAGGTACTTTGGGGTATCTCGTCCATGCTCACCACATAGCCAATATTAAACAAGTCCCGTTCCCCAGCATTTGGCCCCAATTCCCTGAAACCCATCCTTTTCAGAAACTCATCCGATTACCTTTGCAATTTTCTGTGTTTAATAGCCTCCTCCACTTCCTCCGGTAGCTCATTCCATACACGCACAACCTTCTGTGTGGGAAATGTGCCTCAGGTCCTTTGTCAATTTCAGCCCACTCACCTTAAACCTATGCTCTCGAGTTTTCAACTCACCCCAACTTGTGTAAAACACGTAAATACTCAGTTTACAACCCTTCCATAAGGTCATGTCGCAGCCGTTACGCTGCAGGGAAAGTCGTCCCAGCCTATTCCACCTCGCCCTATGGTCCAAACATTGACGACATCCTTGTCTGCATTTTGTTATCAATTTCACGTGTCTTCTTTTTTTAGGTTTTCAAGATGTCAATTACGCTGGACAACAACGAGCGCTTGGAAACAGAAAGGTGAAACAAAGAATGGCTTCAAAGTTCATTGCTGGATGCCACAGAGCCGCCGCCGTGGTGCTTGGGGCTTGTTTCGGAAGAGTAGTGGCCATCACGTTCGTCTCTCTGCTCCAGCCTGCGCTGCGACCTTTCATCATTATCCACACCTCCGTCAATCTATCACACTCTCCGCTACCTTGTCCCACCCCACCCGCTTCCAATAGTCTCTGTACCCCCTCGCTTCACAAGCCTCTTTCCTGATGAAGTCTCGTGTCCAAAATATGGATTGTCCTGCTCATTCGTTGCTGCCTGCCCTGCTGCGCTTTTCCAGCATTACACTTTCGACTCAGTGGAGAGGTAGTGGATTTTGAGTTAGGGACTGAAGTCAGAGGCCTCAATTTTGCAATGATTGAATTGTAAGAAATGTCTGCTCCAACAGGACTGTATGTCAGACATGTCAGGACAGTGTTTGACCTGGAGGGAACACGGAGGCGATCGTCTTCATATCCACCTGCTGACCTGCTCGTTCTCTGTGGTGGAAGTTGTGTGCATGAAAGATTCTGACAAAATTCTGGTCAAATTCTTAGTGTCTAAAATCCCTTACATTCAGACCATATCTTCAGACAGATTCTTGAATCTTTTGAAAGACGGTTTCACACTCTCATTTTGGGATCACATCAATTTCGCAGGATATTAGAAGGCGAAGATTTAGAAGTCAACCTCTCCACCATGATCTGTTGAAGCCACGAATTTTATCCCAAATACAACTTGATCAGATTTCGAACATGAAAGGAAAAAGCTCTGGTAATAGTGTGAGATAAGTCGTTCAGGACCAGGTATTTACCTGTCATCAGACTTACACACCTCAATTGCAGTCACAGTGAGGAATGACTGAGGAAATGTAGGGATTCATTTCCCTGTCTGAGCTGAATTCCCACGGACGCAATGATACCAGAAACAAGCCATTCACCTGCTCAGAGTATGGAAAGGGATTCACTCTGTCTCTGACCTGCTGCGACACCTGCTTATTCAAAATGATGAGAAACGTTTTCAGTGTCTGAACTGCGGAAAATGCTTTAAAACGTCCAGCGATTGGAGAACCGAACACGACGCTCATACTAATGAGAAACCTTTTCTCTCTCCGGACTTTGGAAAATGTTATCAAATCTCTATGTGTTTCATCTCTGAGAAATATGCCCACATAAATAAGAGTCCATTAAGATATATAGAGACCTGACGTCTGACCCACGTGCTCACCCGGAATAGAGACCTTTCCAATTCCAAATCTGTGGGACCGTGCTGCAAAGTCAGAGCGACCGGATGGCTCATCACCTTTCTCGTCATATTAACAGGTCTTTCTAAATGCCATGACTACGGGTGTTGCTGCAGAAGGTGCTGAATACTTGCGTGTGTTCAACGTGTTCACACTGACTAAAGACATTAATCATTATAAACGTTCCTGGGGACAGTTCATCATGAACGTCATCACATTGTGGAGAGACCTATCAAATATGTAGCCTGTGGGATGTGCTCTCTAGTCTCTGTAGAACTGATTTCCCATCGATATTTTCGAATTGTGAAAGACGTTTCAAGGAACGTATTCCAGGAATAGGTTTAAGCGATCATCTCAACTCTCAGTACACCATCTGGTTTGCATTTGGCCGCAAGCATTTACCTGCTCCATGTGAGCAAAACAGTTAGGTCACTCATCGACCCTGTTGAGAGAATAGTGGATCCCACTGAGGGAAGGAATTCACTCACTCATCGACCCTCCTAAGGCAGTCTAGTGTTTACATATCGCAACAGCAATTGAACATTTTTGTTCTTCACATTCAGGCCTGGAATCAAAGGTGAAACTTTATTGCTGGAACAGCACAGCAGGTCAGGCAGCATCCAGGGAACAGGAGATTCGACGTTTCGGGCACAGGCCCTTCTTCTTTTCCTGAAGAAGGGCCTGTGCCCGAAACGTCGAATCTCCTGTTCCCTGGATGCTGCCTGACCTGCTGTGCTGTTCCAGCAATAAAGTTTCAACTTTGATCTCCAGCATCTGCAGACCTCACTTTCTCCAGGAATCAAAGGTGGAATATTCTAGATAACAATCAAATAAATTAGCTTTGTGCTAAATGCTTTGAGTAGGTAATGAGCAAGTTAGACGAAGTCAAGCCGGTGGAGGTGACCAGCTTGAATTTCCTCAGGCATATGTCAAGGTGCAGTACGGCAAACGGCTAAAGAAGAGGACATGGATTGAGGCTTGGCTGATAGGCAGAAGGCAGACAGTTGGGTAAAGGGGTCTTCTCCAGGATGGCAGCCCGTGACTAGTGGAGTTCAGCAGGAGTCAGTGTTGGCAACACATCTATTCACATTATGTATAAAGGATCCATTCAAAGGAACTGAGGGTGTTGTTGTTCCATTTGAAGAAGACCCAATGATAGGCATAAGGGCAGATCTTATTGTTGAAGCGGGCATGCGGCAGAATGACTTGAACAAACTGAGTGCTTTTAAAAAATAGTTGCAGTTGTGGTACTTTGTGGAAAAGTGTGTGGTCATATGTTTGGTTGTAAGAGAAGAGGCACAAACAATTTTATGAAAGCAGAAAGAATTCAAAGTTCAATTTTCTCTCATGTTTCACATGCAGTTTCAGTTGGTGTTTTGGAAGGCAAATACAATGCAGGTGTTCAGTTCAAGCGAATGGGAAAGCACGGGCAGAGGTTTACACCTCAGTCAATAGGAGGCTCTGGAACATTAGGATACATTTGGAACATTAGGAGCAGGTCTAGGCCCCATATCGAAGTGATGATATGTTTTGAGTGGTGGATCGGAGGTTTATAATGGCTGCCTCAGTGGCGAGTACCCATGTCTTGCGGCCTCAGCGATTTTGGTTCAATATCTACTTTGGATGACTGTGTATTTGGAGTTTGCACATTCCTCCCCAGATGAAAGATGTGCGGCTGACGTTCTTTGGTCATGGGAAATGCAGAGTTACAGGAATTGTAGAGGTGTGAGTTTGGGTATGATTCCCTTCGCAGGATTAGTGAGGGCTTCTTGGTCCGAATGGCCGGGTTCCACATTGTTGGTTTTCCGTTAGAACAATGTTGGTTGCTGAGATTTACGCCTTGTCATAAGACTTTTTTTAAAAAAAGGGGACAGCTCCCATATAAACACATGGTTTCAAGTGAATCTCTTGAACGATATAAGGAGTGGAGGGGCATTCTTAATGGAGGATATTATAAAGGTCAATCGAGGATATGAGATGTCATCAGAACATAATGCTAAGTATAGTCTAAAGAGAATCTACAAAAATTAAGAACTTGAGACCAAATAGGACTTTAAGATGAAAGAGCTCACCTTTGTTTTGAATCTCAGCAGATGGAGAGACATATAATGTTCACTTCGCGTCAGTTTACACCATGGAGAACGACATAACGGGTACAATTAAATATTGATGTTTTGAAAGTCGTTCACATTGAAAACGGGAAGGGCTGGAGGACCTGGACAATATAAAGTTGGATATTTCTCTGGGATCTGATTTCCTGTATCCCGGAAACTTGTGGGAAGATAGGGAAAGAAACCTTTGGAACTTTCGTAGAAATATATTTATTATCTTTTATGACGAGTGGGGAGCCGAATGACCAGGGGATGGCTATTGTGCCTTTGTTTAGAAAGGAATTCACGGAGAAGCCTGGGAGCGATAGATGATTGTGTCTGGTTATGGTCGTGGGTAAGTTGTTTGGTGCAATTCTAAATGATAGGATTCATATGAATGTTTAGATACAAGGAATGAATCGGGATAATCAGGATGGTTTTGCACAGAATTGATTGAGTTTTTTGAGGGCGTAACCAAGAAGATCAATGAGGACAAAGTAACAGACTTTGCTCACTTGGACTTTAATAAAATATTTTACACGGTTCCACATGGTTGACTAATTCATAAAGTTAGATCGCATGGAGTTAAATGTACGTTTTCCACTTAGATATAAAATTAGATTAACAGCAGTATGCTGAGAATGGTGGTGCAGGGTCGTTTTCAGGCTGAAGGATTGTTACCAAAGGTTACCAATTGGCTGAGCGCACATTCATTTTTTTTACATTTAAATAAATGTTTTAGGTGACAAGAAAGAAATAAAGTTGCAAAATTGGTAGTAGAAGGTTTTGAAGCGATTTTTTCGTCAGGTCAGTTTCTCTCTGGCCTCGAGTTTAAAAAGCGTGTGGGAGAGGAGTGGAGAAGGGTCATTCGTCCATCGTGCAGCGCACGATATCAGGCATACGTCTATTCTCGTCCCGGTTTGCAGCAGTTACATTCTCCCTGTGATCTTAAATGACATAACAATGGTGCTGAAGGTTGACCTGGTCACACTGTTGTAACCCCTATGAGGAGCATATTCTCATGTTCATATACAGAGGCAGTCACACAGGCACATTTCCCGACAGTGACAGTGTCCTCAGGATTCTCCCCACTCCATGTGCTTTACGTCTGTAAGTTTCTCCAGAGAAAGGCGGCTTTAAGTGGAATACAAGGCATTTCGCAAGAAAATGTGCACCGTTGCGGTGAGCCGCGATATGAAATGGATACTGAGCTGAAATAATCGAACACGCTTCTCATGTGTAACTTTCAATAACACAAATCCCACCAAAACAAGCCGTCTGGCTCCTGGGGCCTGACAGGATAGCGCCCAGCAGACATTCCTCACAAAAAACAACGGACCCACGGCAAAATCTAAACACTTTCACGTCTCATCTTGTTCTATTTCTGCCTCTGTTATACCTCCACGTTCCCCTGAACGTCCAGTCCAGATGTCAATGAGCTGTTTGATATAAACACAGGCACATCGAGAAAGTAATCTTTATCTCAAAAGCAGAGCCAGGGAATGAAAGCTGCAAGTGCATGCTCTCGGCTCGTAAATGAGACATCACGGTCTCATCGTCCTGATTATCAGATAGACTGATTCCACAAATATGCACCGTAATAGTTATTACCAATTGAAATGTGCCAATGAATACCGTGACTGTCAGAACTATTGGGGAGAGTAGCTTCGACCTCTTCCTCGCCGAGGGACATTTTGCAAAGGATGTCCTGTTACTTCACAAACTGACCACCTCGCAGCTGGCCATGGAAGTGTCTTGCACAAAAATGCCCTTTGGCCCACTAAGTCTGCACCAGTCCACCACAATCCCCTGAACGGTTCTTACCTCATTTGGCGTCACTTTTGTCAGAGGGGCAAACGTATTCAGTAATGGAAGTGTACAACTAAATGGTTCTTACCTGCTTTGGAGTTTTCTGCCTTTTCCATCCTGACAGGCGGTTGTTTGCAGATGACTAACGTTCCTTGCCTGAGTTATATGCATTTCACCTCATCCTGCGATTTGAATTTGAAACAAGAAAGCAGAGAACAAGCACTCTTCAAGTTCACTCTCGGCTCTCAATTACAGTCAGAAAATGCTTAACTGCAATGAGGAATCCACAGTGGATTTAACGCCCATCGCATCAACCACTTGGCCACAACTGCAGAAGCACGCTACTAAACTTGTTTCAAGTTTATTTGTTTGAATTCAATCACCACAGTTTCGATAGGGTTAAATGTCAGGACATGTTTGGACTATGTAAACAATCTCGATGGTTGAAATGGTCATTCAGTTAAAAAGAAAGGGAGAGATGCAGTTGAAACTAAACAGATCTGGCAGCATCTGGGGAGAGATAAACAGAGACAACGATTCGGAGCTTCTACAGGAGTTTTTCAGAACTCCATTTTCTCTCACAGGTAATGTCACACCTGGCGAGTTCCTTGAGCAGTTTCAGTTTTTGTTTGAGAGTCCGAGTGTCCACAACCCTTCACGAGCCATTCAACAATACAAAAACGCATTTGTGTTTCCTCACTGCATTTGGTTTCCGTTTGGCTACATATTACTGACCCTATTAAAAACCAGAAAGTGAACAGCAAAGGAGTCGGATGGATAAGAACAGCGACCGCTCCATGCGTGGGTATACCCTCTCGGTTAACAGCCAAATGAGAGGACTAATTGCTCCACAGAGTCTGGGGAGTCTTTTGTAGTAGGCCCCTTGCAGGATCTCCTAAAGCAGACTGTTCGTGAATTCCAGCTTTTGCCTGTCCTTCGCAAAGTGAAAATTGTCTTCAATTTATTTGACGTTTCCAAAATGAATCCTGGAGCATTCAATGTGGACAATGGGAATAGTTTGATCTCACACTTTGCAGACACATACATGTCACCGGGAACCAGCTCACCTAAAACCGGAACCTTCTCCCTTCGAGCCTTATGAGGAATATTTTTCTGAACTCAGTAAAATCCCGGAACTGTGCGGTCAAAAAAAAAAACAACAGAATGTGTGAGAACAGCTGTCGCTCTGTTCCTGGGTCGTGGGAGAACAGCAACCTGTCAGTGAACAGCCGAACGCACTGACTAACTTCACCACAGAGACTGTTGAGCCAATGGCTTCAATGATCCCCGAATGCAAGCTGCAGCCTGCTCCTCCCATATTGACAATCATCTTTAATTAGTATGTCGTTTCCGAAATAAATCCTGGGCAATTCACGGTGAAGACATGGGAATAGTCTGATCCCACCCTTTACTCTCACATGCATGACACCGGAAATCAGTTATCCTCCTACAGAGATCGCCTCATTTCCAGCCTTTCAGTGTCCTATCTGTTCCCGCATTTTCTAATTGCCCCGGAGCTGAGATGAGATTTGACTTCCTGACGTGCAGGAACAGAATCTTTCAATGTCACAGATGAATTCAAGTCCGGAGTACATCAGAGTCAAAATACCAGCCTCCGAAAGAACTGAAAGATTTCTAAACTGTCTCTGCCCAGCCGGCCAGTTCACCCTTCATTTTCCACTGAATCCACGCCCCAAGGAATATCTAAAGATTCACAAAGCTCGACGCTGGGATTTCTGTTTTGCTTGGTGAAAGGTTTCCCACTTGACAATTGGCAACATTTTCCCAGAATCTTTTCACAATCCTCTGCTTTGCACCGTGTAGAGAGATAAATAAAACTCCTTTTGTGGAGAGATTCACGTCTCTGGAAATGTTTTCTTTGGAGAAAGTTTCCTGTATGTCAAGAAATGAGCAGACCTGAGAACATATCGAGTTGTTGAGACGGTTTTTCTGGAGTTGCAGAGATAACTCATCCAACAAGAAATCATTTAAAATCAACTGTGAGTGAAACATGCTCGGTATTGATGAGATATTGAATGTATATAAAGGATCCGTTTTCATGAGCAGAGAGATTAATAATATAGCAATGGCCGAGTGAAAATAGATGCACTTTTATCGCGCCTTTCAGCTCCACTCCAATCACAGGCACTGAAGCACCTCTGAAGCAGATGTGTCATTGTCAGTAATAATGTGCTCGTCAGGGCAGTTTGTTCAAACAGAGATTAAAAAAAGAAACTCAGAACTGGCACTGGAGACAGCAGTGAGATTGTGTTTTACTTTAAAAGTTTGTTCTGTTCTACTTTATATCCAGAATAGTGAAGGACCGGAGATCCCAATCTCAGGGGAAGGGGTTACCCACATAAGAAATAAATGAGGAGGATGTTCTCACATTCAGAGGGTAGCAAGTATGTAGAAACATTTACAGCAGAGGCCTTTCAAGACTGGGTATATTCAAGGCTTCAATTATCTCTCTGTTAATAGCATGGAGAAAGAGGCAGTGTGAAATGTGTCCAAATTTGCTGACAATACACACGCGTGGGAGAGCATGTTATGATGAGATCGTGGCAATATGAATAGGCATATAGATAGATTGGGTGAGTGGGCAAAAACTTGTCAGATGCAGTTACATGTCCGGATTATGAGGTCATGCACGTTGGTCGGAAGATTCAAAAGACAGAGTACCATTAAAATCGAGAGAAAGTAGAAGAAACGTGTGACACATTGGAGTCTTACACACGGCACAAACAAAGTTTAGTATCATATTATTTCCATGACAAAAAGGATGGCTCTCTTTACGATTGTTAACAATGAAAGAGATGGTTTCCCAGGAAAGAAAAAAATAACTGAAACTAATAGCCGAATCGAAAATTTAGAAAAGACTTGGATCGTTCCAATGGACGACGTTAATGTTTATGGTTCTCTAATATTTGTTTACATTGGGGCTGGGTGTGGGAATTAGGGGAGCTGCGGAGTGGAAGTCTGATTATCCATGATTACTCTCATCCTTCATCTGTCTTCGTCATTTTGTATGTTTTATTTCGCATTTTGCTTCCTATGAGTGCCCTTGTAAACTGTACCCGCTGGTGACTTATTTCCCTGGTTGTTCTTCATCACGACCCGAAAGAAATCAACATTCGTTTCTCCTGAATCTCGGTAATCTCTGATCAAATGTCACCAGCACCTCGATATTTTCCACATCGGTCTGCCTTCTTGAAATATTAATTGATTTGTCACTGTGTTACTGTTGCACAAATCAAGAACAAATCAAATAGCACCAATAGCATCTCGGATGTAAACGCAGAAAACTGCAACCACTCCCCAGACTACCGCAAACTGTGCGATCTCAGAAGCACACATTGTACAGCCAGGAAACCCAAAACAACAGAAACACTCTTTTGGGCTGCGGACCTTGTTGTGTTTCTCAATCAGCAATCGAATTTTACATTGGTAATATCAACAGTTCCCTCACATAAGGAACTAACTAAGGCTGCAGACGAAGGATAAAGTGTGGACTGTAGATACTGGAGATCAGAGTCAAGAGTGTGGTGCTGGAAAACACAGCGGATCAGGCAGCATCTGAGGAGTAGCAGAATCGACGTTTTGGCCGAATATCTGATGAAGTATTCATGTCAGAAACATCCATTCTCCTGCTTCTTGGATGCTGCCTAACCTGCTGTACTTTTCCAGCAACACATTCTCCATTGCTGCAGACTGTCACACATTGCGAGATTCCAGCCACGGAATCAGCGACACTCAGTGTCATGAGTCAACTTACTGCGGACACCTGGCAGTGGTGTTTCATGTCAAGTTGATCTTCAAGAATGCGTATCGTGAGTTGTCTGTCCTGTATAATGTTTCCTGCAGTCACGACATGCAATATTTTTTATCCAAATTTGTCTTGCCTATGA
Source organism: Chiloscyllium plagiosum (assembly GCF_037043375.1). Lineage (NCBI taxonomy): Eukaryota > Metazoa > Chordata > Chondrichthyes > Orectolobiformes > Hemiscylliidae > Chiloscyllium > Chiloscyllium plagiosum. Next base: position 56,351,862 of record NW_028270178.1, read on the forward strand.
TGGGTATTTGGTCCATGTTTTGGTGAATTGTTGTCAAATATGTCTTTCGGTTTATGCTGTCTCATAACTCCGAGTGGTCAGAGGAGTCTGGCTGTACGTGCCGAGACATACTTTTACCTATAATTTAGAGAGCTTGGTTTGTTGGGTAATGGCATGTCCTCCTGGCGTTGGTTTTGACAATGAATCTGCGGGAATATCTATTGTTGCAAAATATTTCTGGAAGATCCACTAAACAACACAACCAGCTGTTCCAAGTCGCAATGCACAGCGATGACGAGGACAACAAATTCGACTGTGACAACACAAATACATTGGGGCCAGCTAAACAGAGTGAAGCCAGAGAATTTCTAGAATGACGAGACTCATCCAATGACTCCATTAAAAAAACAAGTTGATCTGGACTCAACATATTGGGACATGTAAAGTAACGACAAGAAACAGCAATTGAATGCAGTGGGAAATAAATCAAATCAATTCGAAACGCTGCAGGACAGCAGAGCTTCACATGAGTTTCATCTGCCTTGAAGATATCACCGAGAAAGGGGAGGAAACGGCCGCAAACCAACTTCCCAAAACCATCGAACTTCCCCACACCATCTGCATCCTTCACCTGAACAACAGATTTTTACACAAACCTTGAAACCCTGAAACAGTCAGAGCCGCCCCAGCGGGAAAATGAACACTGGCATCCCACGTGACAACTGAAGTTACCAAACGCCACCAGGTGAATGTCCGAGCTAACTGAGCCTGCAAGCTACTTGTGCATGCTCTTGTCAATAACACCTGCTTGATTATCCTCATCCCATTTTCCATCATTTAACGTTGTATGCCTTAAGCATTACAAATTCACAGTTAAGTATCTCTGAAGATTATTAGAATTTCTGCCGCTCTGACTCATAGGGACAATGATGTCCAGATTCCAATGACTCGCAAGCTGATAAAGATTTTTTTATGTAAAGCTACTCGAACGTTTATGACTCTTATCTTAAATCTATGATTAATTGATCCATCCATCATCGAGAAATCTTTCGTTAAGTGTACCCAATCCATGCCCCTCATTATTTCCTACATCTCAATACTGTCTCCTCTCAATCTCTCCTGCTCTCACAAAAGCAAAGCCAGTCTGTCGAAACTCTTTCATAGATGAAGTTCTTCAATCCAGACAATATATTGGCAAATCACTTCTGCACCATTTCCACAGCTGTCATATCGCTTCTTTTATGTGAATTGCAGAATTTTACGTAACACTCTAACGAGAGACGAATAAAGACTAGAAATAAATGTGGGGAATTCGCAAACGTTGGTCTTTTCCAATAAAGTCTCTTTTCCTCGATACTGTTCTGCGTCCTTTTCATGAATCCAGTGCTCCAATGATATCTGGTCGATGCAAATCAAACACTTTACATGAGGATTGATAACCCAACCACATTATCTGATTGCTTAAAGCTCCTCATGGTGGTATTGGTGCAAGTTCACCTAACAAGAGTGACAGCTGCAGCACTAACTTAACGGTGTCAATGTGAAAGTGAATGTTACTTTGTGCAATGCCCCAGTGGCATGTGAGGAAGGATAGAATGGAAAAATAGTGATCGAGAAAGGGAGAGATGTCTCCGAGATTAGGTGCAGATAAAGTTTGAAGCAAGAAAATCATCACCTTCGAGAGAATTTAACCTTAAAAATTGATTTCTTCCTTACTGCGTTTGTTTTGCAAGGGTTATGTGGAGTAACATGGAACAAATGCGCATTACTGATACTCGGATTTGAATGGAGGTTGCTTCGGCCACAATGCAGAGGATGAGCCACTATACGATCACGTGAAAAAATAACCAACAGTAAAAGCAATAAATGCAATGGCTAAGATTGGCGAGGAACAGCACCACATGCACAAGAGGATAACCTACTGAGATTGGGTTGTATCGTCATCTTCGATGTCCTCAGTGGCTGTGGAGAATCCACCATTGAGAATGTTGAAGACTGATTTCGATAGATTTCGAGAAAAGATGAAATGTACAGGCTTAGCAAACAAATTGTTGAAATGTTGGTTTAAATAACAACGAAGTTTCTCATCGTTACTTTACCAGTGCCTCGAGATAAGGTTGTAACTACGGTTGCCCACTTCAATCACACTGGCTTCCAGGTCTGGAATCACAGAAATTTAGCGGCGCAGTGGCGAAGATCCGATCGGAATTTGAGAGCAGAATGAACGCGTGAATTTTTACTCTTTCTGCCAGTGACCAAGTCCGTGAGCATGCAGTTCTTCTATGAAGGCAGAGAGGCGCGTGAAACGCCCAAGATGGGAGCTCCAAACTAGGCTGGAGCAACTGGAATAGAGAGCTGTGGGAGAAAAGGCTGGGAGTTCTAACCTTATCTGGATACACTTCACTTGACATGGCGCAGTAACCTTTGGGTTGATGGAAAGTATCTTGAGCCATTTTAATCTGAAATGAAATAGTTTTTGACAGCATACATTTTTGTGGATTGAGGGAGGATCTGCCCCAGGGAATTGTGACAATTATAAATAAACATTTCGCAAAGACTGAACTCGTCTAGGTGTATCTGTGCATTGTGAAATGGGCTAAATATCAGTGCACTCTGACATTTCTCATATTCTGACTTTGCAGTCGGTTAATTTTATGGAAGGAATTTTAAAAATATTTTTTGTGTTATTCAATTTCCTGCTAGCTTGTTCTGGTCTGGTCATTAATGTAACATGAACAACCGAACATTAATATGATTTTGGGATTCGGTTCGACGTTCCCTCGAATTACGGAAGAACAACAGGACAGCAGAGGTGAAATTTATCAGAACAGCAGTGATCAAATTGAATGAATGGGCAGACAGAGGATGAAAGGAAGCTTCATGGGGATAAATGTATTTTCTTTGCCAATGAAACTACCCGCATCACAAAGTGTCTCACCTGGACTGACAGAAATGAAGTTTATAAGTCCTTATAAACTTGAGGTGAGGAGAATGTAAACACAGCCAGCTCCAAAAAAAACACAGAAACATTTGTTCTTTTCTGAACCTCAGTCCCGGACTGACTAAGATGACCTTTGGAAAATTATTTTGCACAATGTCCGAAGAGGACTTACAGATTCGACCACGGAAACCAAATTAAATATCAAGATCAAATCATACCACTTTATTCGCTACATCCCCCCTTTTGACACATGGTCCTCACTGTGTGTTAATTGGCATGGAATGGGAATAATGATCGCGTTGACAGGGTTTACCAATGGGGCCACACCACACCCATTCCCTCATTCTGCACCCTGCCATTGTCCATTCACGCTTGTCCTTCGGCGTGGCCTGCGACTCGACCTCCCATAAGTCTGCTTTAGATTACAAATAATTGACATACACATGTCAACTGACCACTTGGCGGCTGCTGGGCTGCTGTCCTTCCCGGTGAGTTTGCATTCGCATTGCCTTGAGAAAGGTACTTTTTCGTGTGGGCTTCACATTTACAGACAACGAATGATTTAGGCGGTAGGACCGCTTCTCGGAGGTCAGAAGTCAGACCACGGTGTATTTTGGGCTTTCCAGTGTAGGTCAAGAAGCCCCTGTGTTTCCACAGAGTTCCACAATTATGTACAACCCCGAATGCATATCTGCTGTCTTTGTAAATATTCACTATCATTCACTCAGCCAATTGACATGCCTCAGTCAAGGCAATCAGCTTTGCTGTTTGAGCTGAGAGATGACAAGGGAGTGATTCCGCTTTGACTATCTCGTGGGTAGTTACTACAGCATACCAAACACAATTCTGGCCTGTCCGTTTGCCCCTGAATGCGGACCCATTCACCAATAAACGCAATATCCTGATTCTGAGTTTGTGAATCCTGCACGCCTGGTCTTGGTGAGTTACAGCGACACAGTCATGTGGGTCTCTGTCTCCTGTTGTGGCGAGAAGGCCAGCAGCATTACGGACGTTACATCTCGTTATTGTAATGTTAGGCATCTCCAATAGTACAGTATTGTTTCTGAGCCAACGTGCTGCAGACATGTGTGCTGTGTTTTGCTCGGAAAACAGTAAGGATGCATGTGGGACCAGGAGGGTTAATTCTCCAAAGCCGACTGTGTCCCTGGACGCTACAACAAACTTTTTAAGCTGCAAACACGGCTTGCAGGCATATAGGCAATCCTGTCGCTACGGGGTCTAGGTTTAGCCAAAATGTAAGCTACCTGCCTCAATTTTCCCACATTCTCCTGCATCAGCTCAGATGTCATGCATCTACCGTTTGTACAAAAGGCTTGTTTGGATTCGGACCCCCAGTGTAGGTGTGGTTTGGAGCGCCTGTTTAATTCAACTGCAACGGTCTCTGGTTCTGAAACTCTAAGCCATTGGAAATTTCATTTAGGGGCGCCTCAAGGGTTGTGTAATGTGGGATAAAAAATCGACAGTAGGAGTGCAAGACCAAAAAGAATAGCAATTGTTACTTCGTGTGAGGCTTTGGAATTTGCTGGATTGCTTGAACTTTGTCTTGACCAATGCCCTTCCCTTGTTCAGACAAGAAATGACCAAAGAACTTCACCTGTTGTTGCACAAATTGTAGATTTGCGAAACCAGGTTTCTGCCCATTCCTGGCGAGATGGCAGAGCGACACAAGCGTATCTTTCTCACATTGTTCCTCTGTTGGTGCTGCTATTAAGCATTCGTCTACATACTGCAGAAGCGCTGACCCCGGGGTTAAAATAAAAATCCCCAGACTCCAGCATCGAGCCTCATTAATTATGGTGGGGGACTCACAGTCATCTTGACAAAGTCGCTTGAATGTATATGATTTGCCTTTGAGTGGAAAAGTGAACCAGAATTGACTTTCTGGGTGTACCGGTACACTAAAGAAGACATTTGATAAATCCATAGCAGAGAACCATTTACTGTCAGGTGGAATTCGAACTCATATAGTACAAGGATTAGGAACATTTGGGGCGGGCGGAACAACAGCATAATTGACTACCTGCAGGTCTTGAACAAAGCTCCGTTTCCCCGATTCACCTGGAATGTTTGCCTTTTTGACCAGAAAAATGGGGGCTCTCACCGGTGATTATCCACAGGGAATTATCACTCAAGCTTTCAGGAGGCATGCAAAGTAGTATCCTTTGGCAGCCTCGTGTTTTAACGGGTCTCGTGCTCTGCATGGACAATACTCAGACTTCCGGGCTACTCTTATGGGTTCACAGCTTCCTATGAACCCCACATCACGTTTGCCTTTTGCCCTGCACTCAGTAGGGACCCTTCTTAATCTTGGGTCCGAGACATCTACCATACCTAATCGCCAGGCTACCCTCTTGGCGGGGGTTACCTGGACTGCTCTATCTGCCTGAGTTAGCCAATTTAGTTTCTTCATATCTGTCCTTATGTGTGCATTGAATCAGGTACGCACATCGTCGCTGAAAACACAATCTTTCGTTTTTTTGTGCCTGCAGTATGCATTGTCTCAAATCCTGCCACCTCTCGCTGGATGCCTTCGCCAATGGTACGTGAGGAAAGGTGTCTTCCACATCAAAAGGATTTTTTTTTCTCATTCCTTGACTGTTTGTCCCTGGTATGGTAGTTTACTGGCCTTGTATGTCTGCTATTATTTCGGTTTAACTTTACATTTTTTTCTGTCTGTCTGCAACACATGCCTCTGCAAAGTCAAATAATTACTTATTTGTTTCCGTGTGATTTTATTGGATTTAAAATAAATGTTAATTTACCATTACAATGGACATTACATTATTTTACAGGTTGCGGCAACAGCGAGGGTCGAAGTGCCTTTACTGCATTGTAACGTTCGATGTTGTCAGTTACATTTCCTGCTGGTTTCAGATATCTCTCCTCACTCTGGAAGCTCCCGGTCGCATGTTCCAGAGATTTCTCTGCACTTCAGTTAATCGAGGCAACTGTGTTTCCTGCTCAGAATGTGATCTCTCTCCAATGGAGAGAGGAAAATAAAGTCGGTGACAAAGCTGAGATCACTTACGTTCTGTCCAGAATCAACAAAAACTATCCCGATCTTCCAGTCTCCGTAACTTCAACATTACACTGTGTTCACACGCTTCAGTCTCTCTGCTTGTATTCCTGATGAAGGGCTGTTGCCCAAAACGTCGATTTCACTGCTCCTCGGATGCTGCCTGAACTGTTGTGCTTTTCCAGCACCACTCAAATCTAGACACTGTGTTCCCAGGCCATCATTTCAGTCTCTGGTCTGCTGCAGTGCTCCTTCAAGACACAACACAAGCTGGAAGACACGCAACTCATTTTCTACCGACAGACCATGAAAGCTTTAGGACCCAACATCAAGTTCAATCATTTTAGAAACCGTCCGCCGTCTTACACATTCTTCACCCACCCTCCCTTCCCATTAGTTCTGAAGACGGATCATTGGACTCGAAGCGTTAACTTTCCTTCCTCATCAGAGATAGACAAGAGCTGCTGATTTTGTTCAGACCTTTTGGCTTTTCTTCTGAGAACTTTGTTTTTCTCTTGTCATCGCCAGATACTGGAAGCGTCTGAATGCAGGAGGAGAATTTCACAGGAGGTGAAAAGAATGGCAAGGGTATGACCACTCCCATTGTGAAGGTACGCGAGCTAGGCTGGGGATGTTACTCGAAGCGCAGAGAAGGCTGAATAAGAAACCGATTAACGTGCTCATTTTATGAAGAGGATAGATATGTGTGACAGGGATTAGCCTGTATTGGGAATGAACAGAGTAACATAAATGAAAGACAGGAGACAAGGAGGAGATTTAGGAAGAATACTTTCACCTGTAGAGTATTGATTATCTGGAAATCATTATCTGAACATGTGGTAAAGGTAAGTGTCATGAGAACGTTTCAGCAGTCTGTAGCCGAACACTTGATGAGCCAGAGCACTAGTGGATAAGGACCAGGTACCAGAAAGTGTGACGAGGTCAGACAGGCGCGAGATGGGTGTCCTGAATGCAATGCGTCAAAGGCAAACTTGTGTGCTTAAAGGTAACAGAAGGCGTGGCTGTGTGGCGCAATGGAAAGCGCGTTGGACTTCTACATTTCTATTCAGGTTGCTATTCAAAGGTTATGGGTTCGAATCCCATCAGCGTCGTGTTTTAATTTATGTTTTGCAAAGTGGTCAGAGCAGACTCGGCTGCTCATCTGCAAAACCAGTAATATTCGTGCATAAACCTAACTGTCTCGAAACGGAACATTTTCCTCCCACAGATTTACATTATCGATGTCTATTTATGATAGAGATCGATAAATACCTGTTAGCCAGTACGATGTTGTGGGTGGGCTGGAAAAAGACATAAAATTGTTGTGTGAGCCATGATGATATCAAATTACGTGGCAGGACAGGATCGGTGTTAAGAATGGCCTCCTTCTGCTCCTTTGTGTCTGTGCCATTTCTGGCCAAGGTTTTTAAATAATCACAATGAGGACAATATGAATTAAACGCCAAATAATATTTTGGTCTCATCTCCACTTCGCTTCCCTCCCGGCTGGAATAGACAGCTCTTGTTTCAGTTTTAGATCAGACAGCGGAGGATTCTCACAATTTCCCCTTCAGGCTGAATGTTCCTTCACATAGGTTTCCAAGTGGACACATGGAGCAAGCAATTGCATGGATGCTGGGGATTCAGGGGCAGATTTTCCCTTTGCTGGGCTGGAATTCTGGCCAAGGTAATGAACTTGAATTTCTGACATTTGAATCTTACTCTGGATTCTTGCGACTTTACGAATTAAACTGAATTTAATTTGCCCTTGCAGAACATTATTCAATCGTCACTGTGCATAAATACCATGCCACATTCTCGTGCACATAGTATGCTGAACATTGTTGATGTTGTGTGCAGTGTGGGTCGATGTCTCAAATGTACATGCCAAAGGAAGTTGGTGAAATATCAGTGAATCGAATTGTCTGACGATTTGCAGCCGATAGAAGGAAAATCCCAGTACAATGGCCACATAACATTGCCTGTGACCAACGCAGGAAGACACGGTAAATGTATGCAGTATTCAATAAAACCGATTTTCACCACATTTATCTATGACATTTTCCTGGAGCTGATGCTTCATAATCGATTATCCATTATCAGTATAACCACCTCTGCACTGCGTTTCATTTCAGATACACAGAAAAAAAAGAGTAATTGGGTTGAGGGGCCTAGTGGTAAGATCAGGAGCCGTTCGTCACAATTAGACGGCAGGTCCAGTGGTGCAGCTTTCTGTACTTGCATGACAGAATGGCAGCACATGAACTGCAAAAGTTGTGCATTGGATTCTCGCCAGGTGTTTGTTTTACTGATACTGACCAGAGATGATTGCAACTTCAAGCTGAAGAACAGTTTAAACCCGGAATATTGCATTGCAATAAAGTGCTTTTGACACTAATGTTGCACCGACCTGTAAGACTAATCTGAAGTCCATCTGACCAGCATTGTGTCATTATAAGCCATAAGTTTGTCCAATGATCATTTAATTGTCCTGAAGGTTGGTGAGTCTACGACTGTTGAAGTCAAGGCGTTCTGCACCCTTACTACACTCTGAGAAAGGCATCTACCTCGGCATCTATCACCCTCAAATTACATCGATATGCCCTTGTGCCAACCATCACCATTTGAAGAAAATGCCTTCACTGTCCACCTTACGGCAAACTCTGATCATCTTTTATGTCTCTATTAATTCACTTCTCAAACTTCTTATCTCTATCAAAAACAGCCTCAAGTCCCTCAGCCTTTCCTCGTAAGACCTTCGCTTCACAGAAGGCAACATCCGAGGAAAACTCGTCTGCAACCTTTCCAATGCTTTCACATCCGTCCTATAACGTGGCGACCAGAACCGCACGCACATCGACAAGTTTGGCCATGCCAGACAAATGTCTGGAGCTGCAAAGTGATCGTCTGGCCCTGAAACTAAATCCCTCTCCCAATAAAAAACACTGTGCTCACTGCAAACAAATCCATCTACGTTTGTGTTAACTTTCAGAGTTTTATGTACATGGACGCCGAGATCGCTCTGGTCATCTAAGCTTCCAAGAATATTACAATTAGCCCAGAACGTTTTATTCTTGTTGCTCATTCCAAAGTAAATCACCTCACACTTTTCCACAATAACCTCCATATGCCAACTCTGAGCCCAGAATATTCATGTCCGTCTGTAACCTGCAGCAGAATTCGGCACTGTTGACAACTCCATCGATTTAGTGTGTTCTGCGAATTTACTCATCCATCATCCCATGCCCGAACCCAGGTCATTTATAAAGGTGACAAACAGCAGTGGACCCAAAAAGGAACCTTGTGGTACACCATGAGTAACTGAACTCCAGGATGAATATTTTCCATTAACTGCCACACTCTGTGTTCTTTCAGCGAGCCAATTACTGATCTTAACCGCTAAATCACCGTCAATCCCATGTCTCTGTATTTTATGCAACAGCCGACCGTGCCTTCGTGAAAACCATATCCACCATGTTAACCACTTTACTCTCATCCACCTGTTTGTTGACCTTTTCAAAAACCTCAATAAAGTTTGTGAGGCACAACCTGCTATTCACAAAATCGTGTTGACTGTTGCGAATCAACTTGTTCCTTCTTCGGTGATCATAAATCATATCTCTAATAATCTTTCCCAAAAGTTCACCTACAAGGAAATATGACGACTGTTCTATAATTACCAGCGTTCTCCATGCTCCCCTTCTTGAAGAAGGAGACAACATTTGCTGAACTCGATTCTTCTCGCACTAATCACATCGACACTGACGAAATAAAGTTGGAAGTCAAAAGTTCTGCAATCTCCTCCCACGATTCCCAGAGAATCCTAGCATACATCCCATCAAGCCAAGAGGACAAATCTATTTTCAGGCTTTCAAGAATTGCTAACACTCGTATTTATGAATGTCAACTTAATTTATTCTAACAGATTGCATCTCAAATTCTCTTCGACAACATTGTCTTTTTCATTTGAGATATGATGAAAAATATACATTCAGCGCCTCTGCTATCCTCGGACTCCGTTGACGACTTCCTACTGCTGTTCTTGACAGGCCCGAATCATATGCCAGATATTCTTTTATTCTTGAAATGACAAGAGAAAGCTTCAGGGTTTTAAATGATCCTGCCAGCTAAAGTTCTTTTATGTCCCCTCTTCGCTCTGAGTAGCTCTCTCTTTTGGCCCTTCCTTGCTGGCTTTTAATTTTCAAGTGCCCTAACTCAGCCTACATATTTCATGTTTCGACGCACTGCCTTCTCCCTTTTGACAAGAAATTCAACTTTTTGAGTAAAAATTGCTCCCTGTCTCAACCTCATATTCCCTGCATGACGCACACATACTTATCAAGGACATGAAAGTTAAACTTCCCCACTACAACTACCCTGTTACTTCCGTTCCTATCCAGAATCATGTTTGCAATCTTTTCCTCCATATCTCTAGAACATTTTGGTGGTGACCTCTACTTGCCGGATTTTAATCTCAGAATATTCTAGTTCAGCAGATTGAGTCGGGTCCTCACCAAATATCCTTTCTGCTACCATAGTACTGTCTTTGACTAAAAACGCCACATCTCTCCCTCTGTAACGACTTTCCTGCTCTTACTGAAAAGACGAAACTGAGGTGCAAGGAACAACCAATCCTTTCAGTACTCCATTATGTCTCTGAAATGGACACAATATTGAAACCCCAGTCAACAACCCATGACACCTACGTTATATCAGATGCTCCTAGCGGTGAAGTAGATTCAATTCAAACCAACTTCATCCTTGCCAACATTCAGTTGCAAACCCGAAAATCTATTTATGTCCTAACCACTCAAAACGTCCTGCAAACTGCAGCTAAAATTTAGGTTCGCACTCTGCTGCTGAATTCGTTTAAACACTCCTGAGGAGCTTTAGAAATTTATCCACTCAGGATATTGGTACCCTTCCGGTTCAGGTAAAGGCCATCCTGTTTGTTGAGGTCCAACCGACTCCAAAATATGCCCCAACTATCCAGATATCAAAATCCCTATCATCTGCACCGTCCTTACAACCACGTGTTCATCTGCTCTCTCTCTACTCTTTCCCTCACTATAACTTGGCATGTGTAAACCATCAGAGAGAACAACTCTGTTTGATCTCGATCTAAGATATCGCCTGGATCCCTGAGTTTCTGCCATGCATCCTCATCACTTTTATTATATATGTTGTTAGTGTGTTTGTGTAACATGACCTCGGGCTGCTCCCCCTCCCCCTGACGTACCTTGAAAACACGCTGCGAGACATCACAAACCCTGGTAACTTGGAGGTATCACATCAATCATGAGCCTGCCCTGTACCCACAGAAACTGCAATCTGTCCCCCTCAATATGTAGTCCTCAATAACTATTGCTCTCCTCCACTTTCCCCTACCCTTATGATCACAGGGACAAACACTGTGCCAGAGATCTGTACCCCATGGTTTACCCCTCGTAGCTCATCCCATACAAACACACACACATAAGTGTGTGTGTGTGTGTGTGTGAATTCAGAATATTTGGAATGGATGGTCGGCCATTTGAATGTTGTTCCCGTCGAATGTGCGAGCTATAGGTATGCACATATATATAAATGTGTGTCCGCATGCATGTATGTGTGTGTGTGTGCATATATATTTAAAAGTTGCAAAAGAACATTGAGTAAAACAGCATTTATTCAAAAAAATCTGATTTTGTGGAGTGTTCTCTCCTTGGGAAATACCTCAGTCACTTACTACCAGCCATAAAGACCCCCTGAGTGAATATCTATTACTCACTAGAGATACAGAGGTGATTTTTGAAGTCGATGACGTTTCTCATGTCGCTGAGCCTACGCTGTGTTAAATTCCGGAAAGGAGGTTTAGCTCGCTTCATATTACTAATTTTGCTGCAAACTTGCACAGTCCATAAAAACAATCCAAAAATTATTAGGTTTATCTCATTGGACATTTTGCCTGTTATCAGAAAAACTGGAATAGAAATGACAAATATGTATTTAAGTACTGCTATGAAGATTACAGAATTCAAACAGGAATTTTTTTCGTGTCTTATCACTAGATATGGTTGGGCGAGATGAGTGAGCAGCAAATGAACTCACTCCCTTCTCTGTGATTGCAGCCAAATTTTCCAATGCAACAGATGAAAGAACAAAGGTGCATTACACCGGCAGGTCAGTTCCAACTCACGATAGTATAGTTTCACTTTGATGTTCGCCATCTTCCAAAGTATTAGCTTAGTGGGGAGATCAGGATCCTGAAGGTATGCTGAGATATTGCGCGAATTATTCCCACATTGTTGGCATCACTTTATATCATAAACCAGTAATGCAGCGGACTGAGCTAACCGGCTTTCATTTAATGCTGAGCTAACACACAGAGCTCAGTTCTTTTACAATTTATAGAAGTTCATGTGGAACAAGCTGCTAAACCTTTCCTCACAATCCGCTCATTCTATACTTAGTCGTGCTCAGTTGCGGGTGTTATGAGGTTTCTTTCCAATAAACGTTAACCAATTAGAGAGTGTGCACCGAACGCGTACCCATGATGGCTGCCCAGATTCCCTGTCCCCGTGAAATTCATTCTTTGTGTGTCTGCACGTGTCTTCACAAATATATGAGAATCAGCTTCTGAGTATTTTTTTCCTGAGAAAACGTAAACATTTTCGAGTTCAATAGCTGTAGAAGGAAAAAAGATTACGAGCTCCAAACTTCTCTTTATCATTCATCGCTGGTTTTGAAGTATTATAGCCTTGAAATAGATCCATCTGAATGAGGGAATTTCCCCTCTATTTATTCTCGCTAAATTCGCATCGCTTAGAAACCTACTATACGTACACAACTCGGTTTTACCTGGTGTCACGCCTCATGATCTATTCATCTTTTGCACCATTCCATGAAACACCGCTTTGTCTTTTCAAATGGCATTGTCCCCCACTACATCGTTGGCTTCCTTTCCATTATTCTGTTTCCAACTAAACGCTGTCCATTCTTCCTGACGTCTTTCATTCCAGTCATCGCCATCCATGTCTTTTATCATCTCTTTATGTCCCAGTATAGTACATGTTAAGAAAGGATGCTGCGGTCAGAACAACACATGAAAATCCGCTCTAATGCTGTATACGACCATTACCAATGTAGGGAAAATGGAGATTGTTCAGTCAAAAGTGAATCCGTTGGTTGTTGCACAATGGATCAATCACTGATTGGGTCATGACTGTTTTTCCTCACTTTTCTCCTCTGTCTGAACATTTGCTAAAGCAACACAATAAGGGAACATGGAATACCCACAGTTCAGAAACTGACAATTCGATGCAACAAATGAACACCTTTCCTCCAGGGATTAACCCTCACAGAACAATTCCTTACTCTTTTTCTCTTCATTTTCTCCTGAGTAAAGTACCTTACTTGTAGTCGAGCCAGTTGTAGGCAAATCAGATCTCTGGCGCTGTGAGGCAGCAGTGATAACCAGTGAGCCACCTTGCGCCACTGTACAATATTGCAAGGCACATGTGAACGCGTTTGAAATGCGATTCCTGTCAAAGATGCTCTACTTTTGATGTTGCCCATATCAGGAACAATAAATCCTGATTCCCTTACCAAGAAATGAACCCAAACTACAGCGGTGAAAACGCTGCATTGTAACCACTAGTCGACCAGGAAGGACGGCATGTGCAATTGCGTCTTCTCTGAACAGCACAGCTTTCTTTTCCTGCGATGAGAAATTCCTACCAAAAAAGAGTGTTCGTGAAACCGTGCTTTTACAGCACAGATTAATACATTATGTCAGTGCCAGTCGTCAAAGATCCAAATATTCTCGTTTCCAGTTTCCACTAATTGGCCCACAGTCTGACATCTGAAGTATTCATCTGAATGTGACTTTCCCTGCAAAGTTTTAATCTCAAATGCACCAGCGAATGAGACTGATGTCAGATACCCTCAAATTTGTTCATGAACGGTGGGAGAACTGAACCTTATTTTGACCTATAGAGGGAACAATACAGACACATATTTTGAAAGTGACAAAGGCCTCAAGAGAGCCCAACTTCCATAAAATGTAGAATTGACCCGTTTGGCCTCTTTTTTCTTCACTACAAGCTTTAAAATCCGATTGTGTTTACATTATCAGAGGAGTAAACAGGCAGGAGGCTGTCCTTCGAGGACTGACCCAATCGTGAATAATTGTTGACTAATTGTTGACTTCTCCACCTTTGAGGCAGCCTGGCTAGCTGTACTCTTCAAGCCTACTACTTGTTCAATTTAAATTCCAGCAGATTCCTTTCTCTACATACGGACTGGAAGCATTCAGCCGCATCCCTGTACTTATTCGTCCTCCACTGTTTCACCGTCACGTTACTGCTTCCAATGAGTCATGTTGTTCTTCCTGCCAAACGAAGGCATTCTTCACATCAGAAGCTTGTCATCCTCATGTTTCTCGAAGGAAAAATACGGATGTGGACTTCTAAATTGAAACAGATGCGGCCTGGTCTGCGTAAAAATAACTTCCTGCTGTTACTTCAAAAATAATTCCTAACAACATAGAGAACGCACCTTCCGATGTCTGCTGCAATAGTTGCAAGAAAATTCAGTAAGGCTGCAGTGAAATTCAAGGTTACAACCCCGGGTTTACATAACCAGTGCTTGAATCACTGAGCTATGGAAGCACTAACCCAGGCGCCGTTTTGCGACTGACAAAAGACGATGACCTCTAGCAGAAAAACTTCGGTGATCTCAATTTTGTGATACAAGCTTCGTTTTGAGTGACAAAATACGACTTGAAACCCACTTCTAAGATCACTTGTTGGATATAACAGTTTGTCAGCTTCCCAATGTCTCATAATGAGACAGGGGTCAACATTTGTTTAAATTCCATCAGAGTAAAAGTTTTGAATTATTTTTTATATAAAAGACACGATGTAGTATTGATATCAATAAATTGCCCTGATTTTAGCATGTATAACAGTTTTTTTTTCTTAATTCTTGGTGAGTAATTCCTTTCCTATAGCCTGGTGCGACTAACGTCGCTTCAAGATTTAATAATTTCTTACCTTGGCAGCTGTCGTTTAGGCACCAAACGTGAAACAGTTCAAATCGAACATACTCCGGAGTTTGGAATTCGAGGGAATGCAGATATCTGAGAGAGCACTTTAAAACATAATCTTGGGTGCTGTGTCCACTGGCTGGGTTGGCATACTATTGACAATCTCTATTTGCTCTTGAGTGGCCTGGAAGACATGACAGTGATAGATAGAGGGAAGACAGTCAAGAGATTTGTAGATAATGATGAAAACTTGGAAATTTAGCTGCCCGGTGAACGGTGAGTAACCCTTGTTGAGAGTATTCCCACATGCAGGAGAGGTTTTGGAAGACCTCAGGATTACATCATTGGGTGAATAACCTGCAACTCCTTCCCTTCCACCATGTGTGAGCCCTTGTGGAAAGACAAAGCTGCGAAGGCCGCAGTGAACGTTTGGGAAAATATGCGTTTGTAAAATTGCCATTCAGGCAATGCACAATGAAACAGTGAACAGAACGTAAGTACGCCCTTGAATAGAAGCAGAGGGAGTTCGACCATAGAACATAGAACATAGAACATTACAGCGCAGTACAGACCCTTCGGCACTCGATGTTGCGCCGACCTGTCATACCAATCTGAAGCCCATCTTACCTACACTATTCCATGTTCGTCCATATGCTTGTCCAATGACGACTTAAATGTACTTAAAGTTGGCGAATCAACTACCATTGCAGGCAAAGCATTCCACACCGTTACTACTCTCTGAGTAAAGAAACTACGTCTGACATCTGTCCTATATCTATCACCCTTCAATTTGAAGCAATGCCCCCTCGAGCTGGTCGTCACCATTCTTGGAAGAAGGATCTCCCTGTCCACTCTATCTAACCCTCTGATTATGTTATATGTTTCTATTAAGTCACTTCTCAACCTTCTTCTTTCTAACGAAAACAACCACAAGTCCCTCAGCCTTTCCTCGTAAGACTTTCCTCCTTACCAGGCAACATCCGAGTAAATCTCCTCTGCACCTTTTCCAAAGCTTCAACATCCTTCTTATAATGCGGTGACCAGAACGGTACACAATATTCCAAGTGCAGCCACACTAGAGTTTTGTACAGCTGTAGCATAACCTCATGGTTCCAGAAGTCGATTCCTCTATTAATAAAAGCTAAAACACTGTATGCCTTCTTAACAACCCTGTCCACCTGTGTGGCAAAGTTTAAGGATCTCTGTACCTGAACACCGAGATCTCTCTGCACATCTACACTACCTGGAAACTTTCTGCAACTGTAATACTGTTCTTGACCAACAATGCTACACACCCCCCTCTTTTACATTCTTCTCTATTCTTACTGAAACACCTAAATCCTGGATCCTGCAACACCCATTTATGACCCTGTTCTATTCGGGTCTACGGATTGGCCATAAAACTGAATTCACAGGTACCAACCCATGCTGCAAGTTCGACCACCTTATTCCGGATGCTCCTGGCGTTGAAGTAGACACACTCCAAACCAACTTCTTTCTTGCCGGTGTCATCTTGCGTTCATGAAACTTGATTTTGTACCTCCCTACACTCAACATTTTCTTTACTTGAACTACAATTTTTGTTCCCATCCCCCTGCTGGACTAGTTTAAACACACCCCAATATCCTTTGCGAATATCCCCCCAGGATATTGGTAGCCCTCTGGTTCAGATGAAGACCATCCAGCTTTTAGAGGTCCCACCTACCCCAGAAAGAGCCCCAATTATCCAAGAATCTAAAACCCTCCCTCCTGCACCATCCCTGTGGCCACATGTTCAACTGCTCTCTCTCCCTATTCCTTGCCACACTAGCACAACAGCAGGGTGGAAATTTGAAAGGATGCATGGATGTGTATTACGACCGTGTCGTCCAAACGAATGGATTTCAGATTGAGCTGAAGAAGAGCAGAGACGTGGAAGAGTTAGTGATGTTCATGAAGTGCAAGTAGGCTGACATGGTGATTATGGTGATATGTGGTTAATAACACATCACGAGGTGAATAATGTCACCATAGTTATGACGTGTCTTTTCAGACTTAGACAATTGCCAGGGAGGAAATTGAATCAGTGGCGAGGCATTTTCTCCCAGCACGTGGTCGATGATGCCTTCCAACTGAGCTCATCCACTTTCCTCAATTCCGCTCCCAAAACCCTTCCCTCAAACTATGACGAGGTCGGAACTCCCTTCTAAATCACTTTAAAACCCAGCAACTTCTATTGACATCATATCATCCTCCCGTATGTCCGTCAGCTGCAAATGAACCCCACCAACTAAGATGTGTTTCCCTCCCCACCCCGATCCTTTTTCTCCAAAGAACTTTCCTTCTTTGACTCCCTTGTCAAGTGCACGCCCCCACCAAACCGCCATTCCCTCCCAGCAACCTTCTCATTACAACACGGGGATTTGAAAAACATCCCACCCACACCTCCGCACCTCAACTCTTTCCAAGGTCCCAAAGGACCTTTCCATGTCCATCAGTGTTTCACCTGCATTTCCACCATGTCATTTACTGTATCCATTGCTCCTTTTGCAGTCTCCTCGACATTGAGGAAATTGGATTCCTAAGTACAGACCACTTTGGAAAACATCTCTGGGACACCCGCACCAAACAACACCACTGGCTCCTGGTCGAATACGTCAACTCTCCCTCCCATACAGCCAAATTCATTCAGGTCCAGGGCTTCCGCCGCTCTCATGAACTGTCCTATCTGTCCATCTTCCTTCCCACCTATCTGCTCCACCCTGCGCTGCGACCTATCATCATCACCCCCACCTCCATCCACCTAACACACTCACAGCTACCTTGTCCCAGCCACACCCGCACCCATTTGTCTCTCTATCCCTCGGTTCACAAGCCTCTTTCTGATAAGGGCTCGTGCCCGAAACGTCGATTGTCCTGCTCATTCGTTGCTGCCTGTCCTTCTGTGCTTTCCTAGTATCACACTTTCGACTCAGTGGCGAGGCAGTGGATTTTGAGTTGGGACTGAAGTCAGAGGTTTCAGTTTTGCAATGATTCAATTGTAAGAAATGTCTGCTCCAACAGGACTGGATGTCATGAGCAAGTGAGACGAAGTCAAGCCTGTGGAGGTAACCATCTTGAATTTCCACAGACATATATCAGGGTGCAGTACGGCAAACGGCTGAATAAGAGGCCCTGGATTGAGGCTTGGCTGACTGGCAGAAGGCAGACAGTTGGGCAAAGGGGTCTCTTCCAGGATGGCAGCCCGTGACTAGTGGAGTTTAGAGGAGTCAGTGTTTGCACCACAGCTATTCACATTATGTATGGATGATCCATTCAAAGGAACTGAGGGTGTTGTTGCTCCATTTGAAGAAGACACAATGATAGGTGGAAGGGCAGATCTTATTGATGAAGCGGGCATGCTGCAGAATGACTTGAACGGACTGAGTGTTTCGAAAAAAATATTTGCAATTGGCATACTTTGTGGAAAATATATGGCCATATGTTTGGTGGAAAGAGTAGAGGCATAGACAATTTCCTGAAAGCAGAAAGATTTCAAACTTCAATTTTCTTTTATGTTGAGCATGCAATTTCAGTTTGTGATGAGGATGGCAAATACAATGTCGGCTTCTGTTCAAGCTAATGAGAATGACCGGGCAGAGGTTTAAACCTCAGTCAATAGGAGGCTCTGGACAGATGCATTTGGAACATTGGGAGTAGGTTTTGGCCCATATCTAAGTGATGATATGTTTTGAGTGATGGAGAGGAGGATTATAATGGCTGACTCAGTGGTGAGTACTAATGCCTTGCAGCCTCAGTGATGTTGGTTCAATATCTACTTTGGGCGACTGTGAATTTGGAGTTGGTGCATACTCTCCTTTTCAGCCTGGGTTTCCTCCACAGACTAAAGATGTGTGGCTGACGTTCTTTGGTCATGGGAAATGCAGAGTAAAGGAATTGAGTGGAGGTGTGAGTTTGGGTGCGATTCTATTCGCAGGATTAGTGGGGATTTCTTGTTCCAAATGGTCTGTTTCCACATTGTCGGTATTCCATAAGAACAACGTTAATCGCAGGGATTTAGGCCTTGTCATAAGAATTTTTTTAAAGGAGGTGACAGCTTCCATATAAACACATGGTTTCAAATGAATGTCTTGAACGGTATAGGGAGTGGAGAGGCATTCTTAGGGAGGACATCATAAAGGCCAATCGAGAATATGAGATAGCCTCAGAACATAAAGTTAAATATAATCTGAAGAGATTCTACAAGTATATCAAGAACTTCAGAACAAAGAGAACCACTTTAATATGAAAAAGCTCACCTTTGTCTTGAATCTCAGCAGATGGAGAGACATATAATGTTAACATCGCGTCAGTTTACACCTTGGAGAACAGAATGGCGGGTACAACTGAATATTGACGGTTTGAAAGAAGTTCACATTGAAAAGGGAATGTGGTGGAGGACATGGAAAATATGAAGTTGGATATTTCTCTGGGATTTGATCTCCGGAATCCCGGAACATTGTGGGATGATAGGGAAAGAAACTGTTGGCCCTTCGTAGAAATATTTTTATCATCTATTATTAGGAGCAAGGTGCCGAATGACTGGAGGATGGCTAATGTTATGCCTTTATTTAGAAAGGAATTAATTAAGAAGCCTGGGATCGATAGACCTGTGTGTCTGGTTATGGTCGTGGGTAAGTTGTTGGATGCAATTCTAAACGATAGGTTTTTTTTGAATTTTTAGATTCAAGGAATGAATCGGGATAATCAGCATTGTTTTGCACAAAATTGATTGAGTTTTTTGAGGGCGTAGCCAAGAAGATCAATGAGGACATAGTGGTAGACTTTGCTCACTTGGACTTTAATAAATGCTTTTACACGGTTCCACATGGTTCACTAATTCATAAAGTTAGATCACAAAGAGATCAATGTAAGGTTTCTAATTAGATATATAATTAGTTTATTAGCAGGCTGCTGAGAATGGTGGTGGAGGGTAGTTTTCAGACTGGAAGACTGGTACCAATGGTGTCCCATTGGCTGAACGCACATTCATTTGTTTCATTTAAATAAATGATGTTGGTGGGAAGATAGAAAGTATGCTAAGTAAGTTTGCAAAATTGCCAGTAGAATGGACAATAAAAAGGTTATGTAAGGGTGTGAAGCGATTTTCTCATCAGGTCAGCTGCTCTCTGGCCGCAAGTTTAAAAAGCGTGAGAGGGGTGGGGGGGGGGGGGGGGGAGTAGTGAAGGGCCGTTCTTCCATCGTGAAGGGCACATTATCAGACATCCATCTATTCTCGTCCCAGTTTGCAGCAATGAGATTCTCTCTGTGATCTTAAATGACATAACAATAGTACTGAAAGTTGACCTGGCCACACTGTTGTAACTCCTTTGTGGAACGTATTCTCATGTTCACATACAGAGGCAATCACACAGGCACATTCCACGACAGTGACAGAGTCCTCAGGATTATACGCACTCCATGTGCTTTATGTCTGCAAGTTTCCCTGGAGAAAGGCGGCTTTAAGTGGAATACAAGGCACTTCGCTAGAAAATGTGCACCGTTGTGGTGAGCCGTGATATGAAATGGATACTGAGCTGAAATAGTCGAACACGCTCCTCATGTGTAACTTCCAATAACACAAATCCCACCAAACAAGCCCCCTGGCTCCTGGGACCTGACAGGATAGCTCCCGGCAGACATTCTTCACCAAAAATAACGGACACACGGCAAAATCTAAACACTTTCACGTCTCGTCTTGTTCTGTTTCTATTCCTGTAACACCTCCAGCTTTCTCTGAACTTCTAGTCCCGATGTCAATGAACTGTTTGATCTAAACACAGGCACATTGAGAAAATAATCTTTATCTCAAAAGCAGAGCCAGGGAATGTCAGCTGCACGGGCTTGCTCTCGCCTGGGTAATGAGATATCAGGTCTTATCGTCCTGATTATCATACAGTCCGATTCCACAAATATGCACCGTAACAGTTATTACCAATTGAGATGTCCCAATGAATACCATGACTGACAGTAAGATCAGGGGAGAATAGCTTCGACCCCTTCCTCACCGAGGGACATATTTCAAAGATTATCCCTTTACTTCACAAACTGACCTCCTCACAGCTGGCCAAGGAATTGTCTTGCACAACAATACCCTTTTAGCCCACTAAGTCAGCACCAGTCCAACACAATACCCTGAACTGTTCTTATCCCATCTGGCGTCACTTGATTCAGAGGGGCAAACATATTCAGTAATGGAAGTGTACAACTAAATGGGTCTTACCTGCTCTAGAGTTTTCTGCCTTTTCCATCCTGACAGGCGGTTGGTTGCAGGTTCCTAATGTTCCTTATCTGAGTTATACGCATTTCACCTAATCCTGCGATTTGAATTTCAAACAAATGCAGAGAACAAGCACTCTTCAAGTTCCCGCTCGGTTCTCAGTCACAATACGCAAAATGTTGAACTGCGTGAGGAATCCACAGTGGATTTAATACTAATTGCCTCAACCACGTGGCCACAACTGCCGAAGCGCGCTACTAAACTGGTTTCAAATTCTCCCTACCTGTGGAGTTGAGGGATAGGCAATCACTGTTCGGTTTGTTTGAATTCAATCACCACAGTTTTGACAATGTTAAATGTCAGGACATGTGTGGTCTGTGAAACAATCTCGATGGTTGAAATGGTTATTCAGTTAAAAAGAAATGGAGAGATTGCAGGAGAAACTAAACAGATCTGGCAGCATCTGGGGAGAGACAAATAGAGACAACGATTCAGAGCTTCTTCAGGGGTTTCTCAGAACGCTATCTTCTCTCAGAGTTACTGACAAACCTGCCGAGTTCCTTGAGCAGTTTCTGTTTTTGTTTTAAATTCCGAGTGTCCACAATCCTTCACTTGCCATTCAACAATACAGAAACGCATTTGTGGTTCCTCATTGGGTTTGGTTTCCGTTTGGATACATATCCCTGACCCTATTAAAAGAAATTCTCTGGCTGCACTCTGATTAGCTTGTCCTATTATTTTTGTGTTGTACAAGTCGAATTTGTTGTCCTCGACATCACTCTGCATTGCTACTCGGTGGATAAGAACAGCGATCGCTCCATGCGTGGGTACACCCTCTTTTAGGTTAACAAGCAAACGAGAGGACTAATTGCTCCACAGTGACTGGGGAGTTCCCTTGTTGCAGGCCCCTGGCAGGATATCCAAAAGCAGACTGTCAGTGAACTCAAGCTTTCTACTGCCCTTCGCAGAATGAAAATTGCCCTCAATTGATTTGACATTTCCAAAATGAATTCTGGGGCATTCATTATGGACCATGGGACAGTCTCATCTCACGCTTTGCAGACACATACATGTCACCAGGATACAACTCTCCTAAAACTGGGAGTTTCTCCCTTCGAGCCTTATGAGGAACATTTTCCTGACCTCGGTAAAAACTCGGAAAACTTCGGCCAATAAAAAACAGATGGTGTGGGAACAGCTATTCCTTTGTTCCTGAGTCGTGGGAGAACAGCAACCTCTCAGTGATGAGCTGAACGCACTGACGAACGTCGCCACAGAGCGTCAATGACGTCAATGATCCCCGAATGCAAGCTGCATCCTGCTCCTCCCATATTGACAATCGTCCTTAATTAGCGTTACTTTTCCGAAATAAATACTGTTAAGTTCACGGTGAAGACATGGGAATAGTCTGATCCCACACTCTACAGACACACCCATCACACCGCAAACCAATTATCCTCCTACGGGGATCGTCTCACTTCCAGCCTTTCAGTGTCCTATCTGTTCCCGCGTTTTCTAATTGCCCCGGAGCTGAGATGAGATTTGACATCCTGACTTGCAGGAACGTGAATCCATCAATATCACAGATCAATTCATATCTGGAGAACATCAGAGTCAAAGTAACGGCCTCCGAAAGAATGGAAAGATTTCTAAACTTTTAAAGTGACAACATTTTCCCAGAAACTTTTCACAATCCTCTGTTTTGCACCATGTACAGAGATATATAAACCTTCTTTGTCAAGAGATTCCAGACTCTGGGAATGTTTTGTTTGGAGCACTTTGAATGCTGCCTGACCTGCTGCGCTTTTCCAGCAACATATTTTCAAACTACTCAGGACACCTGGCAGTGGTGATTCGTGTCAAGTTGATCTTCATCAATGCGTATCGTGAGTTGTCTGCCCTCTATAATGTTTCCTACAGTCACGACGTGCACCATTGGTTGTTCAGATTTGTACTACATATGGTGGATATTTGGTCCTTTTTTGGTGAGTTGTTGTCAAACGGGGCTTTCGGTTTATGTTGTCTAATAACTCCAAGTGGTCAGAGGAGTCTGGCTTTACGTGCTGTAACATTTTTTTTACCTATAATGATGCGTACTAGGTGCGTTGGGTAATGGCATGTCCTCCTTGTGTTGATTTTGGCAATGAATCTGCGGAAATATCTATTGTTGCAAAATATTACTGGAGGATCCAGTAAACAACACAACCAGCTGGTCCGAGCAGCAATGCAGAGTGATGTCGAGGACAACAAATTCGACTTGTACAACACAAACATAATAGGACAAGCTAATCACAGTGCAGCCAGAGAATTTCTAGAATGACGAGAATCATCCAATGACTCCATCAAAAAAAACAGGTTGATCTGGACACAACATACTGGGACATGCAAAGAAACGACAAGAACCAGCAACTGAAAGCAGTGGGAAGGAAATCAAACCAATTCAAAATGCTGCAGGACAGCAGCGCTTCACACGAATTTCATCTGCCTTGAAGATATCACAAAGAAAGCGGAGGAAACGGCTGCAAACCAACTTCAAAAAACCACCGAACATCCCCACACCATCTGCACCCTTCACCGGAACTACAGATCTTTACAGAAACCTTGAACCCCAGAAAAAGTCAGAGCCGCCCCAGCGGGAATATGAGCCCTGGCCTCCCACGTGACAACTGAGGTGACGAAACGCCACCCGGTGAATGTCAGAGCTAACTGAGGCTGCAAGCTACTTGTGCATGCCCTTGTCAATAACACCTGCTTGATTATCCTCATACCATTTTCCATCATTTAACGTTGTATGCCTTAAGCATTACAAATTTACATTTAAATATCTCTGAAGGTTATTCGAATTTCTGTCTCTCTGACGCATAGAGACAGTGATGTCCAGATTCCAACCACTCGCAGGCTGATAAAGTTATTTTATTTACAGCTACTCGAACGTTTATGACTCTTACCTTAAATCTATGGCTACCTTTCGATTGATCCCTCCATCATAGAGAAATTTTTCGTTAAGTTTACCCAATCCATGCACCTCATTATTTCCTACATCTCAATACTGTCCCCTCTCAATCTCTCCTGCTCTCACAAAAATAAGGCCAGCCTATCTGAACTCTATCATAGCTGAAGTTCTTCAATCCAGACAATATATTGGCAAATCACTTCTGCACCGTTTCCACAGTTGTCATATCGCTTTTGTTATGTGGATTGCAGAATTGTACATAATAATCTAGCGAGAGACGAATCAAAACTTGAAATAAATGTGGGGAATTCACAAATATTGGTCTATTCCAATAAAGTCTCTTTCCCTCGAAACTGTTCTGTGTCCTTTTCATGAACCCAGTGCTCTAATGATCTCTGATCCATGCAAATCAAACACTATACATGAGGAATGATAACCCAACAACATTATCTGATTGCATTGAGTGTCTTAAAGGTCCTCATTGTGGCATTGGGGCACGTTCACCGAGCAAGAGTTACAGCTGTAACACTAACTTCACGGTGTCAATGTGAAAGCGAATGTTAATTTGTGCAATGCCCCAGTGACATGGGAGGAGGGATGAAAAGGAAGACTAGTGATTTAGAAAGGGAGAACATCTCCGAGGTTGGGTGGAGATAAAGTTTGAAGCAATAAAATCATCACCGTATAGTGTATTTTAACTTTAAATTTGAATGTTCCCTTTCTGCGTCTGTTTCGCACAGGTTATATGGAGTAATATGGAACAAATGCGCATTACTGATACTCGGATTTGAATGGAGGTTGCTTCGGCCACAATGCAGAGGATGAGCCACTATACGATCACATGAAATAATAACCAACAGTAAAAGCAATAAATGCAATGGCTGAGATTGGCGAGGAACAGCACCACATGCACAAGAGGATAACCTACTGAGATTGGAATGAATCGTCATCTTAGATGTGCTCAGTGGCTGTGGAGATTCCATCCTTGAGAATGTTGAAGACTGCGTTCGATAGATTTCTTGCACAGATGAAATGTACAGCCGCTAGTGCACAAATTGTTGAAATGTAGGTTTAAATAACAACGAAGTTTCACATTATTACGGGACAACGGAGTAACGACTGTTGAACACTCACATCACATCGGTTCCCCGGTCTGGAATCAGAGAAATTTAGTGGTGCAGTGGCGAAGATCCGATCGGAAATTGGGAGTGGAATGAACGCGTGGATCTCTACTCTTTCTGCCAGTGACCAAGTCCGTGAGCAATCAGTCCTTTTATGAAGGCAGAGAGGAGCCTGAAACGCCCAGGGTGGGAGCTCCAAACTCGGCTGGACAAATTCTGTTGACATGGAATAGGGAGCAGTGGGAGCAGAGGCTGGGAAGTCTAACCTCATCTGGATACACTTCAATTGACATGGCGCAGGAAACTTTGGGTTCATGGAAAGTATGCTGAGCGATTTTAATCAGAACTGAACTAGTCTTTGGCAGCATACATTTTTGTGGATTGAGGGGGGATCTGCCCCAGGGAATTGTCACAATTATAAATAAACATTTTGTAAAGACTGAGCTCGTTCAGGACTGTGAAATGGACTAATTATCATTGCACTCTGACATTTCTCATATTCTGACTCTGCAGCCGGTTAATGTTCTGGAAGGATATTTTAAAAATCTTTTTTTTTGTGTTATTCAATTTCCTGCAAGCTTGTTCTGGTCTGGTTATTGATGTAACGTAAACAATCGAAATCAATATGATGCTAGGATTCGGTTCGAGGTTCCGTCGAATTACGGAGGAAATACAGGAGAGTAGACGTGAAATTTATCAGAACAGCAGTGATCAAAATGAATGGACGGGCAGACAGACAGTGAAAGAAAGCTTCATGGTGATAAATGTGCTTTCTTTGCCAATGAAACTTACCGTGTCACAAAGTGGTGACTATTGAGGTCAAGCAATGTGGGTGATAATATTTGCTGGTTTTGCGAATGTCTCACCTGCGCTGACAGGAATGGAGCTTTTAAGTCCTTCTACACAGAGTGAGGCAGGGAGAAAGTAAACACAGCAAGCTCCAAAAAAAACATAAATATTTCTTATTTTCTGAACATCAGTCCCGAACTGACTAAGATGATCTTAGCAAAATTATTTTACACCATGTCAGAGATTACAGATTCGAACACAAAAACCAAATTATGTATCAAGATTAAGTCATGCCACTTTATTCGCAAAGAAAAATGCAACATGGAAGTTTTACCTTCTGACTCGCAGTAATTCTTGCACAATATCATAAATTTGTTTCCCATGAAACGGGAATAGCTGTTCTTTCTCTAACTTCCTAAACGTTGAACAAATGACACCTGAATCGTTTTTGATCTCTGTAGAACAACTTCAACTTCTCCACCCTGAACTTAGATATAATATTCCGCATTTCTTTGACTGTTCTGATAAATCTCCTTTTCGATTTATCCACAGACATTCACATTCTTTGTCGAGATCACCTGTTTGCGCAAACCCAAATGCTGTGTATTCATGTGGGTGATATTATCACACACAGGTAATTGCTCAGGAACATCACCCTGATTCCTGGGTATTTCCTCAACTGTGAGAGTTTGCTCTGACCACAGTGCTTCTGATTTCGTTCGAGCTGCTGGGTGCAGCATTTGATTACCAACATGAAATCAAATAAATCAAATTAATTACTTCAGTTTTTTTTTACTAATAATCTACTGTTACAACCTGACATAACCTTTTGTACTGTCCACTTTTCTACCAATCTTGTTCTCATCTGCAACCTCACTGACCATGCTTTATACATTTTTATCTAAATCATTTGCATGAATGAAAAACGAAAGCGGGCTCAGCATTAAACCCTGTGGAACACAGCTGGTAACAGTCCTCCAGTCAGAACACTGCCTTCCACCACCGTTCATGCCTTCTACCATGAAACTAATTTTATATCTTATTGTAAAGCTTACGTTCCATTCTATGTTATCGAACTTTAAAAATTAATCAACCTTGTGGAACCTTTTAAAAGGATTTATTAGATTCCATCTGAACAATGCCTACCACTTAGTCCTCATCAATATTCTTGGTTACGTCCTCAAAAAACCCAAACATGTTTGTGAGACAGAAATTCTCTCGCACAAAACCAAACTGTTTAGCCCTATTCATTCCTCATCTCTCAAAATACTTATAAATCCGATTGTTCAGTATTGCTTCCAACAACTTAAAAACGACCTGAGCAAGCCTCACAAGTCTATCATTTTCAGTTTTCTCCATTCATCCCTTCCTCAACAAAACCACACCCTATTTATTGGGCACATCACTCGCAGTAATAGATGATGTAAATATTTCTACCAACGACCCAACAGTTTATTTCCCTGTTTTCCCAAAAGGCCCTTGCTGCACGACATCAGATCCCAGAGAAATATCCAACTTTATATTTTCCAAGTCTTCCGGAACTTCCTCTTTTCAATGTGAACCACTTTCAAAACATCAATGTTTGTAGCCTCCATTTCGTTCACTAATGTGAAATGAATATTTAATATCTCTTCCATCTGCTGAGGTGCAAGACAAATGTTAGCTCTTGCACCTTTCTGGGATCCTATTTGGTCTCTAGTTTTGAAAGTATTTATAAAATATCTTTACTTTATCCTTAAATTTATGTGCTAAGGCTATCTAATATGGTCGTTTTGCCTTCATGATTTCCTTTGAAGAATGCCCCTCCACTCCTCATATTGTTCAAGAGATTGACTTGAGATCGCATGTTTACATGGAAACTGTGATTTTTTTTAAAAAAAAAATTCTTATACGACAAGTCCCTCATCCCTGCGATCAACGTTGTTCTAATAGAATCCTGAAAATGTGCGAAAAGGCAAATCAGCCCAAGAAGAACCAACGAAACATACGAAGATCATTGCATTTAAGCTCACACCTCTACCCGATTCCTGTAAGTCTGCATTTCCCATGGCAAAATGACGTCAACAACGTATTTTTCTTCTGTGGAGGAAACTGACGCAGATATGGAAAGAACGTGCAAACTGCCCGACGAAGAAATTGAACCAGCGTTGCTGAGGCTGGAGACAGCAGTGCTCACCACTGTGTCAGCCATTGTAAACCTTCTATCCACCACTCATAATATATCTCCCCTTCGACATGAGGGCAAAAGCTATTCTAGATAATCCAAATGCGTCTGACGAGAGCCTCTTATCGCTTCATTTGCAAACCTCTGCAGTTGGTTCTTAACTTGCTTGAATGAATGCAAGCATTGCATTTACCCTCCTAACAGCCAACATAACTTGCATGTTAAACATCAGAGAAATCTCAACTAGATTTCTCAAGTGCCTTTAACCGAGAGATCTCTGAAGCCTTTCCGCGTCACAAAATGGTCTATGCCTCTAATCATGCCATTACTTTATGACCTCACTCTTTTCCACATAGTGTTCTAACTGCAACCTTTTTTATCCAAGCATCCAGCAAGTCCACGTAATTCTGCAGCCTGCCCGCTTCCTCAAAACGATCTGTCCTTCTACCTTTTGTTGTGTATTCTTCAAAATATCAACAACACTCTCAGGTCCTTTGACCCGATCATTCACGCATAACGGGAATAGTTGTGGTGCCAAAACTGACCCTTGCTGAACCCCACACGTCATGCGCTGCCATTCTGGAAAAGACCCCTTCACCCAACTGTTTTCAGCCAGTCAGCCCAAACTCAAGCCATGCCAGTACTTTGCCCCTCAAACTATAGACTCTTTTTTCGCAGTTTCCAATCCTGCACCTTGACAAATGCCTGCTGCGAATTCAAGCTGATCAAATTCTCAGAATATAATGTTTCTCACTTGCTCATTACTTCCTCATAGAATTCTATTACATTTGTCCTTAAGAACCTGTGTTGATTCTTCAAGTACTACGGAATCCCATCCTAATATTGAAATCTCCTACGGTATTGAATACAGAATTGATTTGTTTGACATTTATCTAATATGTTAAAACTTTGCTTTCAGTCCTGAATGTCATGAACAACGAAGTCCAATCGCATTTGAGAGATGTAACATCTTCGCTGTCTCAGCAGGCTCGATGAGTGAGTGAATTCCTTCCCCCAGTGGATCTCTCTGCGGTCTCTGCAGGGTCGATGAGTGAGCTAACTGTTTTTCTCAAATGTAGCAGGCAAATACGTTCTGCCCACTGCAAACTCGCTGGTGTACTGAGAGTTGAGATGATCGCCCGAACCGAGTCCCACAATGAAAACAATTGAAATGTCTCTCAACTTGTGAGAATGTCGATGGAACATCAGACCTGCAGAGACTGGAGAGCACATCCCACACACTGGATATTTGATAGTCTCTCCACAATGTGAAGACGTTCATGATTAAACGATCCCAAGGAACTTGTATAGTGATTACCACAACCTCAGCATGTAAAGGGTATCTTCTTTGTGAACACGTTGATGCCATGTCAGTCCCCAGGAACATTTGCTACACTTGTCACGGTCTGGGCGTTGAAAAGATCTGGTAGCAATGCTGATAGGACTTCACGTCGATCGGACATTTGCAGCACGTCCCACAGTTGTGGAATTGAAGATGTCTGCCCTCTGTGTGAGCACGTGGATCGGACGCCAGGACCCCAGAAGTTCTAAAGGACTTTCATTCGTGTCCACATATTTCCCATGCATCAACTACACAAAGGTCTGATAATATTTTCCAAAGTCTGGACAGATGAAAGTTTTCTCATTAGTATGAACATGGTGTTGGATAATCCAATCACTGGACGTTTTATCGCATTTTCCGCAATCCAGACATTGAAATGATTTCTCGTCATTGTGATCGAGCAGGTGTCGCAGTAGGTCAGAGAAGGAGTTTATCCCTTCCCACACTTTGAGTTTGTTCCTGGTATCATTGCTTTCATGGGGTTTCTGCTCAGATGGAGAAATGAATCATCACTTATCTGCAGTCTCACTTAAATATGACTACAATTGTAGTTTGTGAGCTCTGATGCAAGCAGAAGCCTTGTCCATACACACAAGTTAACGATTCTCTCCCACCGTAACCGGAGCCTTTTCCTTCCATGTTCAAACTCTTAACAAGTTCTATCTTATCATGGTGGAGTGATTGATTATTAAAACCTTCCCTTCTAATATGCTGTGAAATTGATGTTATTTTTTTTTTAAATCAATAGAATGAGAAAGAGTCTCTCACAGACTCTGGATTGTGCCTGAAGCTAGGATTGAAGTTAAGGGATTTAGGCACAAACAATTTGACAGGAAATTTGCCAGAATCTTTCAGACACAGCCTCCACTTCTGAGTAGGAGCAGGTCAACAGGTGGATGCGATTGCCATCAAATCCCTATTCACTCGAGGTCAAACACTCTCCGGACTTCTCTGATATCCTGTCCTGTTGGAGCAGACATTTCCTACAATTGAATCGTGCAAAAGTGTGGCCTCTATCTTCAGTCCCCAACACAAATTCACTGCCTCGCCACTGAGGAGAGAGTGTGGACTTGGAAAGGCACAGCAGGGCAGGCAGCACCCGAGAAGCAGGAGAATCGACGTTTCAGGCAAGAACTCTTCATTCGAAATGAGGCTTGTGAGCCGAGGCGGTATAGAGACAAATAGGAGGAGGCAAGGTATCTGAGAGTGTGGTAGGTGGGTTGAGATGCGGTTAATGTAAGATTGGTAAGATAACGAGTTCTTTTTTATTCTTTGATTTTTCAACAGTCTCTTTGGGCATTTAGAATCGTGGGAATGGAGGTGAGGGCATTTGAATGTTACTCCTGCCGAATGTGAGAGGTAAGGGTCATGACTATTGTCCCTGCTGACTACATCTGCGGGAAGTGCACCCAACTCCAGCTCCACGAAAACCGCGTTCGGGAACTGGAGCGAGAACTCTCTGAACCTCGGATCACTCGAGAGGCAGATAGGGTTATTGAGGGTAGTTACAGGGAGGTAGTCACTCCTCAGGTGCAAGAAAAAGGCAGATGGGTTACAGTCAGAGGACGGAAGGGGAACTGGCAGGCACTGCTAGGATCCCTTGTGGCCATTCCCCTTAACAAGAAGAATACCATTTTGGATACTATTCTGGCGGACGGCTTACCAGGGGAAAGCAATGGGGCACAGGGCTATGGCACAGTGTCTGTCCCTGCTGCTTAGAAGGGAAGGGGGGAGAGGAACAGAGCAATAGTCATTGGGGACTCCATAGTTAGGGGACAGATAGCAGGTTCTGTGGGGACGAAAGAGACTCACGGTAGGTGTGTTGCCTCCCAGGTGCCACGGATCGTAATTCTCTGATCGTGTTTTGGGATCCTTAAGGGGGAACGGGAGCAGCCCCAGGTCATGGTCCATCGAGCACCAACAATATAGGTAGAAAGAGAGATGGGGATTTAAGGCAGAAATTCAGGGAGCTAGGATGGAAGCTTAGAGCTAGGACAAACAGAGCTGTTGTCTCTGTTTTGTTGCCCGTGCCACGTGCTCGAGAGGTGAGAAATAGGGAGAGATTGGAGGTGAACACGTGGCTACAGGGATGGTGCATGCGGGAGGGTTTTGGATTTTTGGGATAATTGGGGCTCTTTCTGGGATGGGTAGGACCTGCACAAGGAGGATGTTCTTGGTCTGAACCAGAAGGGTACCAATATCCTGGGGGGATATTCGCAAAGGCTATTGTGGGTGGGTTTAAACTAATCCAGCAGGGGGATGGGACCCAAAATTGTAGTTCAAGTATAGAAAAGGTTGAGAGTATGGGGATCCGAAATCAAGTATCATGGTCGCAAGATGGCACCGGCAAGCAAGATGGTGGTTTGAAGTGTGCCTACTTCAACGCCAGGACCATCTGGAATCAGGTGGATGAACTTGCAGCATGGGTTGGTACCTGGGACGTCGATGTTGTGGCCATTTCGGAGACAGAAAAAAGAGCAGGCACAGGAATGGTTGTTGCAGGTCCTAGGATTTAGATGTTTCAGTGAGAACAGAGAAGATGGTAAAAGAGGAATTCTTGGTCAAGGACAGTATTGCAGTTGCAGAAAGGATGTTAGGGGACTCGTCAACTGAGGTAGTATAGGCTGCGGTTATAAACAGTATACGGGAGGTCACCCTGTTGGGAGTTTTCTATTGGCCTCCGAATACTTCCAGAGATATTGGGGAAAGGATAGCAAAGATGATTCTCGATAAGAAAGGAATGAGACAGACAAGGTAGTTGTCATGGGGACTTCAACTTTCCAAATATTGACTGGAAACATTATAGTACGAGTACTATAGATGGATCCGTTTTTGTCCAATGTGTGCAGGAGGGCATCCTGACACAGTATGTAGACAGGCCAACAAGGGGTGAAGCCACATTAGACTTGGTACTGTGTAATGAGCCCGGCCAGGAGTTAGACTTGGGAATAGCTGAGCACTTTGGTGATAGCGATCACAATTTTTTAATGTTTACTTTAGTGATAGAAACGGACAGATGCATACCACTGGTCAAGATCTAAGCTGGGGAAAAGGCAATTACGATACGATAAGGCTAGATTTAGGAAGCATTATATGGGGAACGAAACTGCAGGTTTCGGGCACATTAGAAACGTGGAACTTAATCAAGGAAAAGCTCCTGAGTGTCAAAGATAAGTATGAACCTGTCAGGCATGGAGTAAGCTGTAGAGTGGGAGCTGTAGTTTACAAAGGAAGTGGAATCTCTGGTCAAGAGGAAGAAAAAAGCATATGTTCGGATGAGATATGAAGGCTCAGTTAGGCCGCTTGAGGATTACAAGACAACCAGGAAAGACCTAAAGAGTGAGCTCAGAAGAGCCAGGAGGAGACATGAGACGTTGTTGGTGGATAGGGTAAGCGTAAACCGTAAGGCTTTCTACAGGTATGTAAAGAATAAAAGAATGACAAGAGTAAGATTAGCGCCAATCAATGATAATAGTAGGAAGTTGTGTGTGGAGAAGAGGGCTAATGGGAAGCACAAAATGCAGATCTTTCAACAGTATTCTCTCTAGAAAACGACCATATTGTCGAGGAGAATATTGAGATACAGGCTACTAGACTATGTTAGACTAATGAAGTTCACAAGGAAGAGGTATTAGAATTCCTGCAGAGTGTGAAAGGAGATAAGTCCCCTTGGCCGGACGGGATTTTTCCGAGGATCCAGTGGGGAGCCAGAGAGGAGATTGCCTAGCCTTTGACATTGATCTTTAAATCGTCATTGTCCACAGGAAGAGTGTCAGAACACTGGAGGATAGCAAATGTGGTACACCTGTTCAAGAAGGGGAGTAGAGACAATCCTAGTAATTACAGACCAGTGAGCCTTACTTCAGTTGTTTGTAAAGTATTGGAAAATGTTATAAGAGACAGGAGTTGATAGGGATAACTTGATTAGGGATAGTCAGCACGCTTTTGTGAAGGGTACGTCGTGCCTCACAACCCTTATTCAGTTCTTTGAGAGTAAACCGGTTGATATAGTGTATATGGTTTTCAGCAAGGCGTTCGAGAAGGTTCCCCAGAATAGCCTGTTGTATAAAATGTGGAGGAATGGGATTATGGGAGATATAGCGGTTTGGATCAGTAATTGGCTTGCTGAAAGAAGACAGAGGGAGGTGGGTGATGGGAATTGTTCATCCTGGACACCAGTTCCCAGTGGTGTACCGCCAGGGTCGGTATTGGGTACACTGCTGCTCTTCATTTTAATAAACGACCTGGATGAGGGTGGGTTAGTAAAATTGCAAACAACACTAAGGTCGGTGGAGTTGTGGATAGTGACGACGGGTGTTGCAGTTTTCAGAGAGACATAGATAAGTTACAGAACTGGGCTGAGAGGTGGCAAATGAAATTTAATGTGGACAAGTGTGAGGTTTAAATTTTTGCTCAGAGTAACCGGAATGCAAATTATTGTGCTAATGGTAGGTTTCTTGGAAGTGGAGATGTGCAGAGAGATCTCGGTATTCAGGAACAGAGATCCTTGAAATTTTCCACCCAGGTTGACAGGGTTGCTCAGAAGGCATACAGTGTTTTAGCTTTCATTAATTGAGGGACCGAGTTTCGGAACCATGAGGTTATGCGACAGCTGTACAAAACTCCTGTGCGGCCGCACTTGGAGTATCGCGTACAGTTCTGTTCACCACATTATAAGAAGAATGTGGAAGCTTTGGAAAGCGTGCCAATTTCCTAGGATGTTGCCTTGAATGAAGGGAAGATCTTACGAGGAAAGGCTGAGCGACTTGACGCTGTTTTCGTGGGAGAGAAGAAGGTTGAGAGATGACTTAATAGAGACATATAAGATAATCATAGGGTTAGATAATGTGGTAATTCTTTCTGATGAAAAAGCGTGAAGTAGTTTTCTCCAGGGCTAATCTGTTTGAGTTTGAAATTCCACTTCTGTGTTTCTCCTTCGAAGAACATGTGGATAACAAGCAGCTGACGTGAAGAATGCTACAGTTTGGCAGGAAGAGCAACATGAGAGAGTAGAAGCCGTAGAGTAACGGGGAAACAGTTGGGGAGGAGACGTACGGGGAGCGGCTTAATGCTTCTCTTCCTATGTAACAACAACAAACTAGAGGAATCCAAAGTCAACAGGCAGGAGGATGGGAGATTACAGGAAGCCAGGCTGCCTCAGGAGGTATAAGTTCAGCGTGTACCAATTCTTAATAGCTGGGCCTGTCCTCGAATGGCAGCCTGCTGCCTGTTTACCTCTTTGCTTACGTAAACAGGCTCTGGTTTTCAAGTCTAAAGTGAAGAAAGAAGTAGCCAAATGGTTAAATTCCTAATTTTCTGAAAGTCGGTCCCTCCTGAGGCATTTGTCACTCTCGCAAGATGTGTCTGTGGTAATAGAAAGAACTAAAATTCCACTGAATCATTCAAAACAATTGATGTCTTCATTGGAAGCATCTCGCAAAGCAAGTTGTTTATCTTCTTAAACTTGGTTTTACTAAATATCTCTCAAACATGAGCTGTTTCTGAGTACTTTGTAGCCAGAACATTTGAAAGAATTTCATTCTGTTTGAATTATTTGTGGCACTTCTTAATATACCGATTAATGTCTCCCATCGATGAATGCAACCGAGAATATCAGAGTCAACCTCAGACCGCTGTCAGAGGAGGGGAAGATAGGAGCGTCTCGCACGCTGCTCTTGTACACGTTACCAATTTCAAACCAATCCAATACCTGCAACCCGTGGGAGTGTAAAGGAAACAATTAAAAAGAGCCCCGTTTCAACTCTGTGAATCTTTAGGGGAATGAAAGATGAACTCACCGAATGAGCAGAGACTGTCAAGGTACCTTCCCCTTCTTGAAGGAGCAGGGACATCAACTCTGATGTTCTCGAGGCATGAACTGATCTGAGATATTGAAAGCATTCCCATCAGAGCTGCTCCACTCTCGGTGTTGTCACTGTCAGCAACAATATAACCTGATTCCCTGACCAGGCACCCAACTCTGGCCGCAGTGAAGAAAACACCGACTCTTAACCAATACACCACCAGTGCTGCCTTCCAAGCTGTTGAACTGCTTCTTAATGCCAACGCATATGACATTTAATTTATCAGTACATAAGTTTGAGCTAGTCATCGACTGTTTACAGAATGGAAAGAGGCCCATCATCCAAGTTTTCAGCTCTTGGCCTCTCCCCTTGTTTTCTCAAATGTTTCAAGCACTCGTCGCAATGGTATCATCCAGTCACGTTTTACAATGTATGCGACTGAAGTTTAAGATATGTTCACACCTTCTCGGTGATCTGAACCCCATTTCACTTACAGAGGCAAACACAAAGACACCTGCTGGCGAAGTGACTGTGGCCTCAGGAGAGATCAGCCAGAAAAGATGATTGCACCCAATTGGCTTATGTTGTCCCATTTCAAATTTCAACACCAGAGTTTGTTTGCAGCAAAGAAAGGAAGCATTCAGCGATTCCCCTGTCCGTGTTCGTCCCCTAACTAAGCATTGAGCTACGGAGGCAGTGTGCTCTGAGAGAAAGATTCTCATTCTTTAGAAAAAGCAACATAATAGATGATTGGATAGCCCATGCATTAGAAACCAGTCGGAACAAAACCAAGACAGAACTGAAGGCATCATGTGCAGAAGGATGGGAGTCTGTAATGCTGAATCAGACAGTGTCCATGTTCATAGAAAGAGCGACTGTCCCTGGAAGTCCAGTCATTTGTATTCCGTGTTCTCACATCCATCACCTGCAAATCATTAGCGTTTATTGTTACCAATATGAAATGCTGCCTTCCCCTTAAAAGTAAAATTATGACCTGGACATGCACACGTAAATTGTGAAATTGGTATTAATTGATGTTTTTTTATTCCATATTTAGGCTGAAGAGCAACATGTAAACACTTAGATTATCATTAAAACCCAATATTAAAGCCAGTTA
Organism: Chiloscyllium plagiosum; assembly: GCF_037043375.1. Classification (NCBI taxonomy): domain Eukaryota; kingdom Metazoa; phylum Chordata; class Chondrichthyes; order Orectolobiformes; family Hemiscylliidae; genus Chiloscyllium; species Chiloscyllium plagiosum. Next base: position 56,388,375 of record NW_028270178.1, read on the forward strand.
GTGTTTTCAAAAAAACTACAAAACCAGAGGAAGAGCTGGGAGTTGCACGACTGAAGGAGTGTGACTGCTCCTGCTTCCGATCCACTTTTCATCCCTTTTGTCCCAAGAACAAGTGCAGAAGCCAAATACTGGCAATCTGATATATATATTTTAAAAAATCAGAAAATGCTAGAAGTATTCAGCTTGTCTGGCAGTTTCTGAAAATGTGGTAGAGGTCAACGCCATCACAACCTGATTGTCTTTACTTTGTATTCACGATAACTAATGTCCAAGTCACAACTCATTTAGACACATTTCCTCATCTTTAAAATGTATGCACGCTTTCAAAGTTTGCCATGAGAAACGTTTTGTCAATTAAATCAGTACTGACAGGATAGCCGTTTAAAACTGTATGAAACATGTTGCAAACGGTCATATCAGACAAAATGAGGTGCCCCTGAAGAAATATGTGTTTCATTCAGGAAAGTTAAAATAGAATTGTTCATAGAAAATTGTGGTGAACTTCCTGCCGATTTTTTTATGAGGTAAGAACAAGTCTTGATTATGCTAATCTCAAGCGATCAGATAAATGTAGATTGGCAAAACAAAAGACAAAATTTCTGTGAGACTGCTGTGCATGAAACCTGGGGATGATGGAATATAAGGGATAATAGCAATATTGATCATAAATAGGCAGCGTGAAAGGTTACTGATGAAGGGTGCCTGCCTGAAACTTCGATTTTCATGATCGTCGGATGCTGCGAGACATGCTGTGATTTTTGAGCACCACTCTAATGCTGACTCTGATCTCCAGCATCTGCTTTCCTCACTTTCGTCTGTGGCAAAGGGAACAGAGTCATCATTAACAATTGTGTTTTGAATTGGAAGAACTTTTCAATCGAACTTTGATTGAGCGTTGGTGTGTGAAAGTTCTGGTTAGATTATTTTAGCCAGACAGCATTCTCTGATTTATCAGAGCGCCCAGCGCGCGAATGAGATTCTATGTTTGGTTGAAGGACCAATGCCTCCAGCTTGGTCCTGTAGGACCGCCTCTTCTTCGCTGTTGAACATTATACGTCATCACTTGGGATGGATCCTGCAGCATGCATATGGTTAACATGAACTGTGAGCATGCTCGTGGCGAGTGCTCATGGGAACGAAATGCAGTTGTCTCCAATCGACAGTCGGTGAGTGAGGACTAAAGGGGAGGGAAGGGCCAGATGCTATAGCCCAGTAAGAGGTCACAGGTTTGATCATGAAATGATTCTGGAACCAAACATATTTTATCTGGGATCGCCAATTAAACCACAGAGAGCATGAGTCTTCTTCTCAGAAACAAGCCCCTGTCAGTGATCGCTATTCCTGTTTCAGTTTTTTAAAAAAATTATCAGGTCACGGTTGGTTGATCTAACTTTAGCGTGAATAGAGTTGAAAATAAATGATATTGTTTGAAATTATTGCTATGGTCCATGAGGTTGTAGTGTTTTTCGGAGATGCTTGGGAGTGTATTACTGACTGGAATTGATGGGAAAATGTACCCCATGAACACCTCTGTCCCTTACCTTACTGTAAATGTGTCAGAGAAGGAAAGAATGGAGCAGGAAGTGGAGGACTCCTGAGCAGGATAGTGGTTCACGGGGGTTTTGGAATTTGAGTTCATTCGTGGCCAATCCCTCAACATAAATCCGACCGATTGTTTTTCTCACTGCTCCCCTTCGCCACCCTTTCCTACCACTTCCTCCACCCAGCATCAGCAACATTTTAAAGACGTTTACTTATTTCATATATACTATGTCGTTTTTGTCAGAATATTCAGTAATTTGAGAACTGAATTTAAATTGAGATACAGAACAGCCAGTGTACGAACCTCAAAAGTTACTTGGCACCTCCTCGAATTGCTGAAGTTCATATGCTAAAATTGCTCCCCGATTATTGTTTGGTAAGTATTTACAGGAGTATTCTTTAAATCTAGACAATGTGTTACTGATGTGTGTGTCAGTTAAAAACAATTGGTTTTCATCTCCCTCCTTTAACAGAATGGAAATATGAAAATTTAGAACAGGACTGCTTGTTGTGATGTTTGATCCTTCTCTGTTATTCAGCATGATCTTATCTGATTATTCCACACCGTAACTTGCTACTTCTTTAGGCCAAGCGATTTATGTACAAGAAGACGAAATCTCCTTTCCTAATTTAGTTTCGTAAATTTCTGCTGGCTCTGTCCAATCCAGTTACTGTTTTCCAATCTTAGGCTAACTCTTGCCCTCAAAACGATAAATATCTAGATCTTGTCAACATTCCACGTTCTGGCTTTAATTACGTTCTGTGGCATCAAATTTCACTGAGTAACCAGTTTTTGATTAATAAATAAAATCATCATCTCAGTCTTAAATGGACTACCCTATATTCTTCGAAGTGACGCCACCTCCTCACCCTCTATGGTTTGGATGCCCTGGTCATTGAAAGCATCCTTCCTGCACTTACCTTGTTCGTACCTTTTAGAATTTAACTCGTTTCTGTGACATCCTACTTCATCATTCTAAACTTGAGTGATTTTCATCCTAACGAATCCTCATACATCAGTCCTGCCATCCCATGAATCAGCCTGGTAATCTTTTATTGTGCAGTCTCCGTATGGAGAACATCCTTTATCAGATAAGGATTCCAAAACTGCACACAATATTCTCGGTTGTGCTGTCAACAAGACTCTGCACAATTTCAGCAAGTCTTCCCTGCTCCTGTGTTTATATCCTCTCAGTAAAAAGGCTAACACACCGCTTGCCTTCCTCACTTGCTGCTGCGCCTGCATGCTTACGTTCAGCGATTTGTGTACAAGAAGACGAAATCTCCTTTCCTAATTTAGTTTCGTAAATTTATGCTGACTCTGTCTAATCCAGTTACTGTTTTCCAGTGTGAGGCTAACTTTTCTGTCATTCCATGTTTTCTCGCTACTTCCTTTTATAAATAGTGGGGTCACATTAACTGACCTCCAAGCCTTAGATATTGTTTCAGAGTCGATAGAATATTGAAATATGACAATTAATTTACTCTATTTAGTCTCCACGCTCTAGTTACAGAACGCATTCACTGCATTTAGGGTAGCTTGAAGAACACTACTGTTTGATTTGCAGTTGGTGGAATTTACAGTCTTTTAATCTCACCAATTTCCACAACACCATCTCCGTGATAATAATGATTTCCTTCAGTTCCTCCCTCTTTTTTTCTTCCCAGCACTTTAGGAATATTACTTTTATCATCTGTGATGACAGAACCAATATACATATTTATTTGGTATGCTATATATTTCTCCCACATTATAACATCCTCTGTGTCTCATTGTAAGGGATTTGTTTTTTTTTTCTCTCTCAATTCATATACCTTCAGGAACTTTAACAAATCGTTATAAGTTTCTCTCAAGCTTACTGTTAAACAAAATTTTCGTTCTGCGTTAATTCTTTCTTCATGTTCTGCTGATATCTGAACTGGTCCCATTCTTAATGTCTGCTGCTATTTTCAGCCAATTTGTAAGGATCCTTGTGTGCAATATTATGCCTAATATCGCTTGTTATGCATGACATGGCCACGTTTCCCGTTTTCTTTGTGTCAGACAGGAGTGAGAAGCAGTTGCAGTTCCTGGAAATGTTGTTGAAACGCTTGTTTTGTTAAGTTCTGTTCCACAATTCGTTGTACCGTGCTCACGCTTCATATGAGTATCATTTCTTCTATTTAGATTTCGGCTCATCATCTAAGTCAGATCTATCACTCCCGAATTTAATGAAGAATTCTCTCACTGACTTATTCAATCTTCCTGAGGGACACCATAGAGATGGATTGTCAATTATTCCTTGAAATATGTACAAATAAAGCTTTCCAATCAAAGAGAGAGAGAGAGAGAGAGAGAGAGAGAGAGAGAGAGAGATCGCGCGATTTGACTGATGGTGATTTAACCTGAGAGTCGTTGTGCCTCAGACAAGGCGCAGGATTGAAAATGTGGGTACTTCATAAAGCCAGTACGAGAACTGTGCACATGCTGCTGCTGTCATTCTTCATCGCAATCTCGTCGACCAGCCAACTAAGCTAGCTCACCAATGTCCATTAAACAGTCCGTAATCAAGGATTCTCTGCCCTCCATTTGTGTTCTTAATGTAGCGACTCAGAAAACCATCTCATACATACACCACATATGTCGCCTCCATAGCATTGTTACTGATCTGACTTGCTCAGTCTATGGGCAGATTGAAGTCATACGCAATAGCGATAAGGCCTCAAGATAAAGGAGCAGTATTAGGCCATTCAACCCATCGAGACCTCTCCATTATTTGGTTCTAGCTGATATGTTTCTCAACCTCATTCTTCTGCTTTCTGCCATCTCCTGTAACTGTTGATCCTCTCATCAATCAGGGACCTATATACGTCTGTCATGAATTATTGCAATGACTTGACCACTAAGTCCTCTACGGCAAAGAGTTCCAAAGAATTACGAGCCTCGTGCTGAAGAAATTCCTCAGCATCTCACTTCAAAATGGTCATCCTTTCTCTCTATACTGCGCAGTCAGCTCTTGGTCTCTCGTGCTAGTTGGAAAACTTCTCCACAGCCACTTTATTTGCCCCTCTCTGTATTGTTTAAGTTTCAATCCGATCCTCCTCAAACTTCTAAACTGCATCAAGTACAACTCCCGAGTTTTCAACATTTTATGACAAGCATTTCTTTCCCCCAGGATCATTCTTTTAAACCTTCTTCGGTCCCTATCCAATGTCATCATATCTTCTCGAATATTGTGTACAGTTCTTGTTTCCTCGTTACGAGAAGGATTTTATTACATTGGAGAGGGTTAAGAAAGTATTTACCAGAATGATGTCATGAATGGAAGTCTTCTGTTATAAAAATAGGCTGCGTTTGTTTTCACTGCAGCAGAGGACTTCGACGTTTGGCCTTCTAGAGATTTGTAAATCACGAGGAGCATAAATAAGATTGCTATCAAAGGTGAGAGAGTTCGAATCCTGGGGCATATTTTTTAAGTATGAGAAGGAAGATTTATAAAGGACATGAGGGGCAGCTTTTGTTTTACACACTTTGGTCACTGTGTGCAATAAACCGCTAGAGGAAGTGATGGATGCAACTACAGTTAAATTATTTAAAAGTCGTTTGGATAAGTAACTGATTAGGAATGTATTGGCGGTATATGGGCCAAAGGCAGGCAGGCGGGTCTATTTTAATTTGGCAATGAGTTCTGCATGGCATATATGGGTTGAATGGTCTGTTAAACTGCTGTATGACTCTGACCCTACCCTTAGATATCGGGCCTAACTTCTTGCAAGATTGCAAATGCGGTCTGACCACAACGATATAAATGCTCAACTGGACATCTCTGCTCTTGTATTCGAGGCCCCTTGATATAAATTATAAAACTGAATTTTCCTTCCTTCATTCCAACTGAACCTGCCTGATCTAGGCCTCCCAAGTCACTTTGAACTTCGGATTTCTAAACACTTTCCGTGAACTGAAATTATTCGAAGCTTGCCTTCTTCCTCTCATACTGCATAACCTGACATCCCATATTGTATTCCATTTGCCACTTCTTTGCCCATTCTCTACGCCTGCCTAGCATCTTACGAAATTTCCCAGCTTTCTTGACACGACCTGTCTCTCCAACTACGTTTGTGTCAACTGCAAATGTAACGAAAATGTACTCTGTCCCTTTGTCCAGATGTTTAACGTGGAACGTGAGTAATCATGCTCTCAATACCGAAACCTGTGCAAGTCTTAAAAAATCAGTAGCTGACATCCTGTAAAAGACCCCTCTGTTCTCACTCAGCCTGTCAACCAATCCCCTCCTTGTCACTAACAGCATACTTCTTAACTTATTTCGCTGTCTGCTCTATGGCACCTTATCAAAGGACTTATGGGTATTGAATGAGATCACGTCCACTGGCTCTACTTTGCCTAACTTGTTTGGTACTTCCTCAAAGAGATTTAGAATAGCTGTCAGACATGACGTCCACTTGATGAAGACATGCAGACTTTGCTGTATTTTACCATCCATTCCCAAGTACTGTGCAACACTGTCGTTAGCATGGCCGACAGTAGTCTGTGTCTGCCTCTCTTCTTTCTTTCAGAAGGGGTGTTGCAATAAAAAAATTCCACTCATCTTGGACCCACCGTGACGCCGATGACTACTGACTGATCACGACCAATGCCTCCACAATCTCCTCAGCAATCTCCTCCAGAAATCGGGAATGCAGTCCATCTGGTCTCAGTGACTTCGTCCCTTCAGACCTTGCAGCTTCCCTGGCATCTTCTGGTTAGTGTTAGCATTGCATTCACTTCTTCCCTACGTGTCTCTTCATTCACGTATTTTGTTGTTGTCTTCCACTGTGAAAACTGATGCAAAGTACGTGTTTACCTGCACCATTTCGTTGTTTCGCATTACGTCATCTCCACTGCTCCAATTTGCACTCTTCTCTCTGTTATCTCTCCACCATTCAGGCGCTCTGTCTGTATTGCTGATGAAGTGTTTTTGCCCGAAACGTCGGATTTTTCTGCTCCTCGGAAGATGCTTGAACTGCTGTGCTTTTCTCGCACCACTTTACTCCAGAATCTGGTTTCCACCATCTGCAGTAATTGTTTTTACATAGTTGACTTAATCCTACTGCGAATCCTCTTGCAAGGATGCCTACCTTGAAAATATTTTCCTCCTCTCTCGACAAGAATCTCAGGGAGACCCTCTCCCACTGCAACTCCCAGGTCATTTCCTCTGCCCTGAAGCTACCTTCCTCCACGCTTCTCACTGACTTTCATACCCACCGCACTCATCTATTGTACTCTATTCTACTTTCTCCCCATCCCGACCCTCCTCTCATTTATCTCTCCAACCTTCAGGCTCTCTCTGCCTGTACTCCTGTTGAAGGGCTTTTGCCCGAAACGTCGGAATTTCCTGCTACTCGGATGATACCTGAAATGCTGTGCTTTTCCAGCACCACTCTATTCCAGAATCTGGTTTCCAGCATCTGCACTCATTGTTTTACCTTACTATTCTCTCTGTAACCTTTTAAATATGTGAACAAACTCTTGCACCATTCTTTATATTCAAGTTCACTGACTTACGTACTAAATCTTAATAACTCATCTTGCCATTTCAGTTGTTCTCTGCTCATTATTGAACCCTTCCAAATGCTCTAGGTTTCACTAATCTACATCAGATGGTAAGTTTTTTCTTTTGTTTCTGTGCTCTCCCTGACTTCTCTTGTCAGTCATGTTTGCTTTATCCTTTCTTAAGCATGTTCAGGTGGCGTGAGCAATGGATCCGGTGATACGAGGCGCTGACAGAGTGCCATTTGGAATTGGGATAACGTCTGCCAACTTTACAGGATAGCAGAGTACATGGAACAAGACTGTGACCTGGACACAATGATTGTGAATTTCTCTCCTGGACTGGTAGAGATGGGTTTACGAAACTGCATTTACAGTGAGGTATATTTGTGTCTTCTGAATTTCTTACCTAGATTGACAGTGATGAATTTTAGATACCCCTTTTTGTTATTTTACCATAACTCCTGTCGACTGTGTCTTTATGATTTATCCACCAATTTCCAACCCCAGATCCTTTGACTCTCTTTGACACACACTGTGACACTTTCTGACTCTCTCTGACACACTGTGATACAGTCTGACTCTATCTGACACCCTCTGAGGCACAGTATGACATACGGTGACACTCTCTGACTCGCTCTGACATCTCTGTAACACACTGTGACGCTCTCTCACAGACTGTGACACGCTCTGAGCCAAAAGCTGACTCTCTCTGAAAATCTCTGAGGCACGGTATGACACACTCTGACACTTTCTGACTCTCTCGGAGACACTTTGCAATACGCTGTAAGATTCTCTGACAGATTGTGTCACACTGTGACCCTCTCTGAGAAAAACTGTGACACTTTCTGAATCTCTCTAACACTCTGAGACACACTGTGAAACTCTCTTAGACCCACTGTGACCCTCTGTGACACTCTCTGAAAGACTGTGACACACTGAGACACTCTCAAAGACAGACTGTGACCCTTCTGTCTCTCTATGAGACTCTCTGAGGCACACTGAGACAGACTGTGACACTTTCTGACACTCTCTGGCTCATTATGTAATATACTGTAGACCTGTCCGACAGACTGTGACACTCTGAGATAGACTGTGACACTTTCTGACTCTCTCTGACTCTCTGAGACACGCTGTGACACTCACCGAGACACACTGTGACACCCTCTGACAGACTGTGACACTCTCTGACCCTCTCTGAGACTATCTTAGACACACTGAGACTCTCTCTGAGGCACACTTTGACACTATCTGACACACTGTGACACTCTCTGAGACAGACTGTGACACTTTCTGACTCTCTCTGTCTCTCTGAGACACACTGTGTAACTCACTGAGACACTCTGTGAAACTCACTGAGAGACTGTGACACACTGTGATACTCTCTGAGACAGATTCTGACACGCTCTGACTCTCTTAGACACACTGTGAAACTCATTGAGACACAATGTGACATTCTCTAACAGACTGTGGCACTCTCTGACTCTCTCTGACAAACTCATAGACACACTGTGACACACTCTGATTCTCTCTGACACTCTCTGAGAGACAGTGACACACTGACACTCTCTGACACTCTCTTAGACACACTGCAACACTCTCTGACTCTCTCTCTGACACTCTCTTAGACACACTGTGACACCCTCTGACTCTTTCTATCACTCTGAGATACACTGTGTCATGCTCTGACAGACTGTGACAATTTCTGTGACACACTATGACACTCTCTGAACGATTGTGACTCTCTCTGACACACGGTGACATTTTCTGAAACACTGTGACTCTCTCTGAGACACACTTTGACATTTTCTGTCTCTCTCTGACTCCCTGAGACACACTGTGACACTCTCTGACCCGCTCTGACACTCTCTGAGGGGACAGACAGTTACACACACTGACTCTCTCTGACACACACTGTGACACTTTCTGACTCTCTCTGACACACTGTGATACATCTGACTCTATTTGACACTCTCTGAGGCACAGTCTGACATACTGTGACACTCTCTGACTCACTCTGACATCTCTGAGACACACTGTGACACTCTCTCACAGACTGTGACACTCTCTGATCCAAATGCTGACACTCTCTGACACTCTCTGAGACACAGTATGACACACTGTGACACTTTATGACTCTCTCTGAGATTACTCTGCAATACACTGTAAGAATCTCTGACAGATTGTGTCACACTGTGACCCTCTCTGAGAAACATTGTGACAATTTCTAACTCTCTCTACCACTCTGAGACACACTGTGAAACTCTCTTAGACTCACTGTGACCCTATGTGATACTCTCTCAAAGACCATGACACACTGAGACACTCTCAAAGACAGACTGTGACACATTCTTACTCTCTCTGACACTCTCTGAGACACACTGTGACACTCTCTGACACTCTCTCAAACACACTGTGACACTCTATGACACTCTCTCAAACACACTGTGACACGCTCTGTCAGACTGTGACACACTGCGACAAACTCTGACACTCGCTGAGACACACTTGGACACTCTCTGACAATTTGAGACGCACCTTGACACTCTCTTACCCTATTTGAGTCACACTGGAACACTCTCTGACATACTGTGACACACTGTGTCACTCTCAAAGACAGACTGTGACACTTTCTGACTCCCTTTGACTCACTCTAAAATATACTGCAGCCTTCTCTGACAGATCGTGACCCACGGTGTCACTCTCTGAGACAGACTGTGACACACTCTGACTCTCTGAGATGGACTGTGATACAGTCTGACTCTCTGAGATGGACTGTGATACAGTCTGACTCTCTGTGACACTCTCTGAGGCACAGTATGACACACTACGACATTCTCTGACTCACTATGATCCTCTCTGATACAAACTCTGACCATCTCCGACACTCTCTGAGACACACTGTTTCACTCTCTGACAGACTGTGACACTCTATGACTCTCTGACACTTACGTAGACACTCTCTGACACTCTCTGACTCTCTCTGAAACACACTGTGACACTTTCTGACTCTCTGAGACAGACTGTGACACTCTGTGACTCTCTTTGCCACTCTGGAAAACACTGTGACACTCTCTGTCCCTCTCTGACACTCTCTGAGACACGCTGTGACATTTTTTTACTCTCTCTCATACTCTCTGAGACACACTGTGACACTCTCTGAGACACACTGTGACTCTCTGACACTCTGAGATACCCTATGACGCTCTCTCACACTCTCTGAGAAACACGGTAACGCTCTCTGACAGACTGTGACACTTTCTGTGACACACAATGACACTCTCTGACGGACGGTGACACTCTCTGACACTGGGTGACATTTTCTGAGTCACTGTGACACTCTCTGAGACACACTGTGACACTCTCAGTCTCTCTCTGACTCGCTGAGACATACTGTGTTACTCTCTGACCCGCTCTGACATTCTCTGACTCTCTCTGGGACACACTGTGACTCTCTCTAAGGACACTGTGACACTCTCTGACAGACTGTGACACACTGCGATACACTGTGACACTCTCTAACTCTCTCTGACACTCTCTTGGACACACTGTGACACTCTCTGATCTGCTCTCACTCTCTGACTCTTTCTGAGACGTACTGTGACACTCGTTGACACACTCTGACACTCTGTGAGGCACAGTATGACATACTGTGACACAGTCTGACTCCCTCTGGCTCTCTCTGAGGCACACTGTGACATTCGCTGACAGACTGTGGCACTTTCTGACTCTCTCTGACTCACTTCGAAATATACTGTAACCTTCTCTGACAGACTGTGACACACTGTGAAACTCTTAGAGACAGACTGTGACACGTTCTGACTCTCTGAGACACGGTGTGACTCCCCTAGACACACTGTGACACTCTCTGACACTCTCTGAGGCAGACTGAGACACTCTCTAAAACACACTGTGACACTCTCTAACAGACTGTGAAACTCTCTGACATACTCTGCGGCACACTGTGACACGCTCTGACATACTGTTACACACTGTGACACTCTCTGACCCTCTCTGAGACCGACTGTGACACTCTCTGACTCTCCCTGACACTCTCTGAGGCACAGCACGACATCTGTGACCCTCTCTGACACTGTGGCACTCAATGAGACACACTGTGACACTATCTGACAGACGGTGACACTCTCTGACTTCCTCGGACCCTCTCTGAGACACTCTGTGACACCTTCTGAGTCATTCTGTCACTCTCTGAGACACACTATAACACTCTCTCACAGACTGTGACCCTCTCAGGGACAAACACTGAACCACTCTGAAACTCTCTGAGACACTGTATAACACACTGTGACACTTTCTGACTCTCTCTGACACACTCTGAAATACATGTAACCTTTTCTGACAGACTGTGACACACTGTGACACTCTCTGAGACAGACTGTGACACGTTCTGACTCTCTCTGACACTCTGAGACACACTGTGACACTCTCTCACAGACTGTGACCCACTCTGAGACAAATGCTGACCCTCTCTGATACTCTCTGAGACACAGTATGACACACTGTGACACTCTCTGATTCTCTCTGACAAACTCTGAAACCTTTTCTGACGGACTGTGACACACTGTGACATTCGCTGAGACACACTATGACACACTCTGACTATATCTGACACTCTCTGAGACACGCTATGACAGACTATGACACACTGTGACATTCTCTGACTATCTCTGACTCTCTCTGAGGCACACTGTGACACTCCCTGCCCCTCTTTGAGACAGACTGTGACCCTTTCTGACTGAATGTGACACTCTCTGACAGACGGTGACCCTCTCTGTGACACACTGTGACCCTCTCTGAGGCACACTGTGACACTCTCTGACTGAATGTGACACTCTCTGACAAACGGTGACACTCTCTTTGACACACTGTGATACTCTCTGACACACTGTGACACTCTCTGACACACTGAGACACTCTCTGAAACACACTGTGACACTCTCTGAGACATACTGTGACACTCTCTGAGACATACTGTGACACTCTCTGACACTCTCTGAAACACACTGTGACACTCTCTGAGACATACTGTGACACTCTCTGACACTCTGTGACACTCTCTGAACGACTCTAACAGACTGTGACATTTTCTGTGACACACGATGACACTCTGACAGACTGTGACACTCTCTGACAAACGGTGACACATTCTGAGACACTGTGACACTCTCTGATACACTCTGTAACACTTTCAGTATCTCTCTGACTCCCAGAGACACAATGTGACACTCGCTGACACACTGCGACACTCTCTGACCGACTGATTCTCTCTGACACACGGTGACATTCTCTGAGAAATTGTGACACTCTCTGAGACACACTGTGACACATTCTGACGCTCTCTGACGCTCTTTTAGACAGAGTATGACACTCCCTGACTCTCTCTGACACTCTGAGACCCACTGTGACCCTCTCTTACACTCTCTAAGACACGTTGTGACACTCTCTGACCGGCTCTGACACTCTCTGAGACACACAGTGACAACCTCTGACCCTGTCTGAGACGGACTGTGAAACTCTCTCACTCTCTCTGGCACTCTCTGAGGCTCAGCACGATACACTGTGACACTCTCTGACAGATTGCGATAAACTGTGACACTCTCTGACTTTCTGTGGCACTCTCTGACTCATTTTGACCAACTCTGAGACACACTATGACACTCTCTCACAGACTGTGACCCTCTCTGAGACAAATGCTGAACCTCTCTGACACTCTCTGAGACAGAGTACGACTCAGTGTGACACTCTCTGAATCTCTCTGACACACTCTAAAAAGCACTGTAACCTTCTCTGACAGACTGTGACACTCTCTGTGATATACTGTGACACTCTGAAACACACTGTGACACTCTCTGACTCTCTCTGACACACTCTGAGACACACTATGACACTCTCTGACAGACTGTGATACACTGTGACACTCTCCGAGACACACTGTGACACGCTTTAAAACACACTGTGACACTCTCTGAAACACATTGTGACACTCTCTGACTATCTCTAACACTCTCTGAGACACACTAGGACACTCTCACAGAAAATGACACACTGTGACATTTCTGACTTTATCTGACTCTCTCTATGGCACACTGTGACAATCCATGACAGACGGTGACACACTCTGACCCTCTCTGAGACAGACTGTGACACTTTCTGATGCTCTCAGAGACTCTCTTAGACACACTGTAACACTATTTGACTCTTTCTGACTCGCTGAGACACACTGTGACACTTTCGGACCCTCTCTGACACTCTCTGAAACACACTGTGACATTCTTTGACAGACCGTGACAGACTGTGACACTCTCTGAGACACACTGTGACACTCTCTGAGACACACTGCGACACTCTCTGAGACACACTGCGACACTTCCTGACACTTCCTAGTATGTCTCAGAGTGTGTTAGAGATAGTCAGAGAGTGTCACAATATGTTTCAGAGAGTGTCACAGTGTGTTTTAGAGCGTGTCACAGTGTGTCTCGGAGAGTGACAGACTGTGACATTTTCTCTGACACACTGTGACACTCTCTGACTGACTGTGACACTCTCTGACAGACGGTGACACTCTCTGTGACACACTGTGACACTCTCTGAGACACACTGTGAGACTCTCTGACTGAATGTGACACTCTCTGACAGATGGTGACAGTCTCTGTGACACACTGTGACACTCTCTGAGACACACTGTGACACTCTCTGAGACACACTGTGACACTCTCTGACAGACGGTGACACTCTCTGTGACACACTGTGATACTCTCTGAGACACACTGTGATACTCTCTGACTGAATGTGACACTCTCTGACAGATGGTGACAGTCTCTGTGACACACTGTGACACTCTCTGAGACACACTGTGAGACTCTCTGACTGAATGTGACACTCTCTGACAGATGGTGACAGTCTCTGTGACACACTGTGATACTCTCTGAGACACACTGTGACACTCTCTGACTGAATGTGACACTCTCTGACAGATGGTGACAGTCTCTGTGACACACTGTGACACTCTCTGAGACACACTGTGACACTCTCTGAGACACACTGTGACACTCTCTGACAGACGGTGACACTCTCTGTGACACACTGTGATACTCTCTGAGACACACTGTGATACTCTCTGACTGAATGTGACACTCTCTGACAGATGGTGACAGTCTCTGTGACACACTGTGACACTCTCTGACTGAATGTGATACTCTCTGTGACACACTGTGATACTCTCTGAGACACACTGTGACACTCTCTGAGACACACTGTGACAGTCTATGACAGTCACTGAGACACACTATGACACTCTCTGACAGACTGTGACCCTCTCTGAGACAAACACTGACGCTCTCTGACACTCTCTGAGACAGAGTACGACTCACTGTGACACTCTCTGACTTTCTCTGACACACTCTGAGACACACTATGACACTCTCTGATAGGCTGCAACACACTGTGACACTCTCCAAGACACACTGTGACAATCTCTGAAACACACTGTGACACTCTCTGACTCTCTCTGACACACACTGAGACACACTATGACACTCTCTGACAGACTGTAACACGCTGTGACACTCTCTGAGTCATTCTGTGACACTCTCTGAAAGACACTCTGACACTCTCTGACTATCTCTTACACTCTCTGAGACACACTAGGACACTCTCACAGAAAGTGACACACTGTGACATTTCTGATTTTCTCTGACTCTCTCTGAGGCACACTGTGACAATCCCTGACAGACGGTGACACACTCTGACCCTCTCTGAGACAGACTGTGACACTTTCTGATGCTCTCAGAGACTCTCTTAGACACGCTGTAACATTATTTGACTCTTTCTGACTCGCTGAGACACACTGTGACACTTTCGGACACTCTCTGACACTCTCTGAAACACACTGTGACACTCTTTGACAGACCGTGACAGACTGTGACACTCTCTGAGACACGCTGCGACACTTCCTTACCGACTGTGACAGACTGTGACATTTTCTCTGACATACTGTGGCACTCTCTGACTGTGACATGTCTGAAACTCTCTGACACTCTGAGACACACTGTAACACTCTATGACACTCACTGAGACACACTATGACACTCTCTGACAGACTATGAAACACTGTGACATTCTCTGACTTTCTCTGACTCTCTCTGAGGCACACTGTGACACACTGTGACAGACTGTGACACTCTCTGAGACACACTGTGACACTCTGTGACATTCTCTGACCCTCGCTGAGACACACTAACACTTTCTGAATCGCTCTGGTACTCACTGAGACACACTATGACACTCTCTGAGACACACAGTGACACTCTCTGACTGAATGTGACACCTTTTGCCCCCAGCCCTGAGCCACAGCCAAACTCAGATTCCATGAATCATGTGGTTCCCCAGCGTCACACAGCTAATGGTCTCACTCCGTACACAACAGCCATTCCAGGCACCCAGCTGGTGGGCAGTACCATAAACATCCCGTCTCTGGCACATTTACATGTTTGGATGAGATTGACCGACAGTCTGTTATACCCGGACTGGACGCTGAGGAGCAAGCCAAATGAATCGCCATGTGCCTTAGTCCAGCAGGCCATTCAGTCCTCCCTGAGGGCCAACAGCTAGGGAGGGGCATCCATGATGAGATGAAGGCAGCGATCCTCACTGCTTGAGGGCAGGATAAGGCATAACCTGCAGAGGCGCTACATAACTGCAGAACAACAACCAGGGGAATGCTCCCCTCCCCCCGTCAGCTTCACCCGGAGACTCCGGGTCCAATTTGTCTGTTTTTTGGGGGCTATGACCTACACCTCTCTTAGCGATGAGAAACTGGGCCCGACCCTTTGTCTCCCATGTCTCAGAAAGGAGGAGGGACACCTGGGATTGCACCCCTCAGACGCCCCCTGTAATGAGGCTTGGGCCCTCTGCTATTTAATTGCTGAATAGGAAATCCACTTTAGGGATTTCCACATTGTGTTACAGGAGCTCAGGGATCAGAAGCGATTGGTAGGGTTTCCCCGAGAATGGGTTTATGATAGTAGGATACCAAGCATACAGCCTGGACTAGCAGTCAGAGTTCAGACAGCGAGATCCCAGGAAGCCCACCAGGGAGAATTCCTCAGAAACGTAATTAAAAATGGGCTGTGACCAGAAGGGAAGGTTCCTCCCCCAGCTTGTCCCACACATACCAGGCTCTCACAATGGACTAGTCATTAAACTCACAGGGAATTCCTTGTTCACGAACATTTATCACAAACTGACACTAATCATAATGAATGTATCAGGGATACAGTAATTAGAGTGGTGTCCTTCCCCATTAAAATAATCATGTTCCCAACTGACCCACAGGATAATGGGACAAAGGACAGGGAAATTTGAGGGAAATCACAGAACCCAGAAAAGTAATTAACAGACAAAAGAAAAGACATCTCCTTAATGATGTAGCCATGGTGTACAGGGCAGGAGTGTTACCGGTCAGTACGCTGACTTGGCAAATTTGGAGAATAAACTCCGGATCCTGACCCAACAACTCTCTAATGATCCTAAGAAAGACTGAACACAGAAAACCCAGAGGAGACCATGGGACAGTTCGTGGAGAATCAGGCTAACCATCACTTAGTGACCAAACTGGAGGGTCACGCCAACATGATTAACCAGATCATCCACGGCCCAAGCAGAGATGACGGTGAGCAGTAAAACCACACCTTGTGCAGTAACGGGATGGTGGAACAGCTGAGGGAGGAGCTCAGGCAGGCCAGCCAAGGGCTAGTTCCATCCCGGGTTAGTGACAAACAGCATAAATATTTGTTCCAGGAGAACACCCACACTAACATCTCTCACTGTCAGTGACAGCAGCTCACCAAGGGCTGGGTTAATGACAGCTGTAAGGACACTCTCGGTGGGACACCTGGGCTTGGTATTAGGGATTCCACTTAACCCAAGTGACGAAAGTTAGGATGAAGTCCAAATTATCGGAGTTGTATAAAAAAGGTATTTGGATGGGCTACCATGATTACCTCCCACTTACTGTGGAGATAGAGGGAACATTGCCAGGGACCATACTTACGTAAATGGGAAGGAACAGGTCATACCATGACATTCCCATAGCCTGTTATCCAAGAATTCGGCTCCTCTCACACCGGCTGTTGTCCTAACTGCACTCACCTTGATATATCTCGGGATACCAGTGGTTAGGATTGCAGGCTGCATCAGGTGGGTACGATCATGGTGAATAATACCTGGATACACCCCCAGGGACTGGAAGGTAGATGGAACTCCCTGGGTGATCACCTTGATTTCATTCATTTGCAGTGTTTGAGTGTTCCTGGCTGGGCCAGTATTGATTTCCTGCCCATAGTTGCCATTACGACAGATTGGCCATGTTAAATTGCCCATTGTGTCAAGGGATATTCGGGCTAGCTGGAATAGCCAGAGGAAATGCAGGGTTTCAGGGATATCATTGGGGGAGTGGGCCTTAATTGGATTCTCTTCAGAGGGTCATTGTGGACTCAATGGGCCGAACGGTCTGATTCTGTTTATGATATGATATTATGATATCACTTATCAACTATAAGACTTCGGGTGTAGGTTTGCTCGCTGATAGGTTTGATATCCAGACGTTTCGTTACCTGGCTGGGTAGTATCATCAGTGGCGACCTTCAAGTGAAGCTATAAGACCATCGGTTTGGAAAATGTACACAATGGCTTTTGCACAGACAGCTGGCTCCTCTGACAACAAGCATATCCGGCTTTTAAAATTAGGTTTGTAATTTATTGCATAAGCTTCTTTTCTTTCCATTCAAGTGGATGAGTTGGGGAGATATCACAACCTCCTGGCTAAAACACAGAAAGACAGCCAAGGTTTATCGGCCAAGGAAATCTCCCAAATCACAAAACCCGCACACCAGGCACAGCGCAAACACAGCATAATGTAAAAGGCAACAGTTATTCTGGACAGACTTATCTACCAAACAAATGAGGGCCCAGACAGGAAGGCACCGGGTCCTGCTACACAAAGAAACTAACAGCAACAAGCCATCCAAATGATTGGCAATGCTTCAATCTATTAACTGATTCGCCTAATTGGCCAAAACGATAGAAAGTTCCTGAAAACCATCCAGAAATGAACAAAAACAGGGTTTATCTGTAGACTGATTGCTTGAATCTCTGGAGGCCTTCTGAGGAGACCAGCATGGCAAGAGACAGAGACCATCTGACCATCCAGAGAGAGAGAGAGGGCGAGAGAAAACAGTTTGGCAGACCCAGAAGCAGAACCGGAGAGAAAGAGAGAGAGGCTGAAGCAAAACCCAGGGGCATGGGAGAGAGGGAATGTGAAAATCCATTGAGAGAGAGAGTTGGAACCAACTGGAATAACAAGTGTCACCCATTCAGTCTGTCCATGTTTTAACTCCTCAGTCTTAGTCTGACTTCCCCCTTCTCTCCCTCTCTCTGTCCCCTCTCTCTGTCCTTCTGTCTGTCTCTCTCACACACACACTCTTTCTCTCACTCTCTCCCTCTCTCTCTCTGCCCATCTTTCTCCCATCCCCCTTCTCCATCCCCACTTTCTCCATCTCTGTCTCTTTTTCACACCCCGCCTTTCTGTTTTTCACTATTTCAGACCTGAAAGATCTCACCCAATTTTGTAACCCCTCAAAAATATTATGCCCTTCATTTTCACTGTCCTCCCAAATTTATTCCCTTTCCCAAATATCTTCCCTCCCAAATAATTGCCTCGCCAAATTAGCTCCCCTCAAATATTTTGCTGCCCCCAACAGAGGGCAGAGGGAAATGAGTGGAGAAGTGTGGAGCTGGAAATTCCCAGCAGGTCAGGCCAGAACCGTCGACTCTCCTGGCTGACCTGCTGTGTTTCCCCAGCTCCACACTTTTTTAACTCTGACTTTCCAGCATCTGCAGTCCTCACTTTCTCACACAGGTAAATGAGTCTGGGTTGACTGACTGGCCTGTGGCTGTCTTAATGCACAGCAAGATCCCAGTCCCACAATTATAGAAGGCTTGTATCACAGATGGAGTCCTTTCTGCCCATTCCCCCCTCCCCCATTAAATGATCCTGGTCCTGTTCAGGATCCTCAGGATTGTCCCCTGAATGGCCTCACTGACCATCCTTTCTGTGAAGACCTCTTCTCCATGTTGTGGTTCTGTTCGCCGAGCTGGGAATTTGTGTTGCAGACGTTTCGTCCCCTGTCTAGGTGACATCCTCAGGGCTTGGGAGCCTCCTGTAAAGCGTTTCTGTGTTGTTTCTTCCGACATTTATACTGATTTGTCTCTGCCGCTTCCGGTTGTCAGTTCCAGCTGTCCGCTGCAGTGGCTGGTATATTGGGTCCAGATCGATGTGTTTGTTAAACACACCAACCTGGACCCAATACACCGGCCATTGCAGGGGACAGCTGGAACTGACAACCGGAAGCGGTAGAGACAAACCACTATAAATGCCAGCAGAAAGATCACAGAAGCGCTTCACAGGAGGCTCCCACGCACTGAGGATTTCACCTAGACAGGGGACGAAACGTCTGCAACACAAACTTCCAGCTCGGCGAACAGAACCACAACAACGAGCACCCGAGCTACAAATCTTCTCACAGACTTTGACCATCTCTTCTCCATCCTGTCTCAGACTTTGCGTCTCATGCTGTCCCTCCCTCAATCTCTCTGTCTCTCACAGCAGCCCCTCCTTTCTCCACCAACCCCAAAACCCCATCAAACAGTCCCCCGTCTCTGGCCGTCCCACTCCCCCCTTGTCTCCCAATCTCCCCCTTCCCATGTAGACCCACAGCTCCTGGGCTGGAGGACGTGGTGCAGAGACTAACACACCTTTTGACTGACTGCTGTCATGCACAGAAAGATCCCACTCTGCAACCATTCCCCAGCCACACACACTGTCCTTCTCCCTCCATATGTGTCCTTCTTCCTCTCCCTGTTTCTCACTGCCCATCTCTCTCTCCTCAATTTCTCCATCCCCACTCTCTCCATGTCTCTCTTTCTCTTTTTGTCACCCCCCTTCTCTTTTTCTTCATTTCAGACTCAATGAGAAAAGTGCTTTTATATCCCTTACACTAACCCCCTCCCCACAGTCGGGGTAACATTCGGGAGATACCAGGAAAAGGTTGATTCCCCGCATTAACTGTACAGCATCCAGCGACCCAGAGACAAACTCTTCCCATGTCCCTTCCCCAGTCACTGGGACAGGGGTCTAGGGAGACAGAGGGAGAGAAACGACAAGAGAGAAAGAGAGATGGGTAGACAGACAATGAGAGGGAGGGAGAGAATAAGAGAAAGACGGGCAGGCAGAGGGTGGGAGAGAAAGTGAGAAGAATCGAAAAAGAGCAGGAGATAGGCAGAGAGAGAAAGGGCGAGAGAGAGAGTAAAACCCCAGAAAGAGAAAAACAATGTCAGACAGATACAAGGTGAAAAAGGGGAGGCAAAGACAGGGAGTGAATGTCAAATAGACAGCAAGAGAGAAAACCCAGGGCGAGATATAGGACAGAGAGAGAGAGGAGTTGCAGCAGCAGCATAGAGCTGAGAGAGTGGAGTGGGGGGGGGGGGGGGGGCGGGGGAACTGCTGCGATGCAACAATAATGATTTACAAACAAGGTATGCAAGATCCCACAGAGCCGAGAGAAAGATGCAGGGAGAGATGAGGAAGGTGTCGGTTTTGTGGAAGTTTGAATGATTAAGCATTCCTGAAAAACATGATGGGGTGTCAAAGGGGCAGAGTGTTGTAGGAAGGGAATCTGCAGGGAAATGTCAACAGGGCAGAGATATGAAGGATGTTGTGAGATAGGGATTGAAGGAAAGATGTGGGAGAGACAGCTGGGAACACAGGAATATGCATAAGAGCTCTCATGGGAGTGGGAAGCAGTGAGATCGGTGGGATCAGACTGTGCAGCTGCCCCTTTCCAGCATTTTGCGCCTTTGTCTCTCCTCAGTGTTGAGCTCGCTCGTGTTCACTCTCTCTGGTTCCAGCTCCTGTCTGATGATTCCGTACAGCAGAATAATTTGATTCTCTGTCTCTGTACTGTCTGGGTTTGAGCTCCCAAATCAAATGCTAAATCATTCACGATCCTATTGAATAGTAGAGTAGGCTCGAGGGGCTTAATGGTCTCCTCCTGTTCCTATTTCGGATGGTCTTATGTTCTTAACACTACCTCCCAGCTCTTGACCCCCACACTGGAGGTTATGCGACACAAGGGCCTGATCTGTAGAGTGCTGCACTCTTCCGTGAGTCTCGGAGGGAACCACTCTGATTTGGATTGGAGTTGCAGCCTCTCAGTGAGAAGTGAAATCTTCTTGAGATTCCCCTCAGTCTCTCACTGTAAGGTGGAGCAGGCCAGCTTCGGGGAAGCAAACAGCAGGCCAAGTCTGCCATGTCCTCCAGCTCCATTTCAGAAGGCCACATGGGAGGGACTTGTTTCCTTCATCAGCTTCCCGTGCTCTCCGTTCTGGGTTAGGATGGGGCCGAATGGCCTTGCTCCTGGCTCCTATTGAAGTGCAGGCTGGCTATGATTGGGTTATACAGGGCATGCCCCTGGAGTGAAGTCAGTTAGCTCATTTGGCTGGACAGTTGGTTTATAATGCAGAGTAAAACCAATAGCGTGTTCAATTCCCACAGCAGCTGGGGTGACCCTGAAGGACTCTCCTTCCCAACCTCTCCCCTCAGCTGGGGTACAGTGACCCTCTGATTAAATCCCCACCAGACACCGCTCTCTAATGAGGAGCTGTCCCATGCTCTGGTAAGACTACGGTGACATTACATTGGTTTGTACCTGGGGCACTGTGTGCAGGACTAGTCACTGCATTGCCAGAGGGATGTTAGTGTGTGGGGAAGGTTTACTGGATGAATCCCCACGGGAATGAACAGCACTCTCTTTCCCCCAGTTAATTCACTCTTGCAGCCTTTGTGTCTTTGGAGACACAAGGACCATTTCACCTGAAACTGCAGCTGGATTTCATATTCATGAGCACCCAATAAGATTGTCGAGTTTACATGCACACACACACACAAACTCCATCAAACACACACTCTCACACACACATACACAAAGGACCCGCCACACACAGGCTCTCTCACACACACAGACACACGCTCCCTCAAACACAAACACAGACACTCTCACACACAAGCACACACTATATCTCTCACGCACATACACGCACAGGCATACGCTCCCTCAAATACACACACGGACACACTCTCTCACACATACTCGCAGACACTTTCTCTCACACAGACACAATCTCTCTCACACACACAGAGACACTCTCGCTCACGCACACACAGACACACACTCTCTCTCACACACACATACACACACTCTCTCTCATTTACACACACACATTCTCTCACACATCCACTCACTCACACACACAGACACTCTCTCTCTCACACACACAGACATTCTCTCTCAGACACATACACACAGACAGACACGCAGACACACGCTCCCTCAAACACACACAGACACACTCTCTCACACACGCTCATAAACGCACAGTTACTCTCTCTCACACACACATACACACGCAGACATATGCTCCCTCAAACACACATCGACACACTCTCTCTCTCACACACACATGGACACACACTCCCTCTCTCTCACACACAGACGCTCTCTCTCTCACACACATAAACACACAGTTACACTCTCTCTCTCACAGACATACACACGCAGACACACACTCCCTCAAATATGCATAGACACACTCTCTCACACACAGACACGGACACCCACCCTCTCTCTCACAAACACTGATACACACACTCTCTCTCACACACAGGCACACTCACTCTCACACACACATGCACACAGACACACACTATCACACACACATAGATACACAGACACACACACAGACACATTCTCTCACACACACATACACGCAGACACACTCCCTCACACACATGTACACAGAGACACACACACCCTCAAACACACACACAGCCACACACTCTCACATGAACATGCACTTTCTCTCTCATGCACACATAGATACACATGCATCCACTCTTTAACACACAAACACGGGCAGTCTCTCTGACACACACACACACACACACACACACACACACACACACACACACACACACACACACACACACACATACACACACACACACACACACACGTAAAGGCATGGTTGAGGTATTGCTGGAGAAATGATTCCGAACCCTGATCTCTCATGATGACTGCTCCAGGGGGACAGACAGCAGCTACAGATGACTTGTTGGATCTTCCTGTGCACCACCTCTTGCATTGACATCATCAGTCTTTTTAGGTGCCTGCTTTTCTAAAACGTCTCCAAGCAACAAGTAACAATAGATTGATGAAAGTTTTCCTCCAAACCATGTTTCAGACACATGCTGCTGTTATTTTTCACTGATTGTTTAAAATGATCTGAATCTTTTGAAATGGAGAGTGGCTTCCATTTCAAATTACGACACCAGAGTGCCTCGGGGACCCTGCCGAAATGATCAGGACATTGCATCTGTTCCTTTCTATCCTCTGCACTCTGTACAACCAAATAGTGCTCATTCAGCACCTCAGATAGTTATCCCTGAATACCCCAGATAGTTCTCCCTCAATACGTCAGATAGATCTCCCTCAGTACCTCAGATAGTGCTCCCTCAATACATCAGAAAGTGCTCCCTCAATACCTCAGATAGTTCTCCCTCAGTACCTCAGATAGTTCTCCCTCAGTACCTCAGATAGTTCTCCCTCAGTACCTCAGAATGTGCTCCCTCAGTACTCAGAAAGTGCTCCCTCAATACCTCAGAAAGTGCTCCCTCAATACCTCAGATAGTGCTCCCTCAATACCTCAGATAGTGCTCCCTCAATATCTCAGATAGTGCTCCCTCAATATCTCAGATAGTGCTCCCTCAATACCTCAGATAGTGCTCCCTCAATACCTCAGAAAGTGCTCCCTCAATACCTCAGATAGTTCTCCCTCAATGTCTCAGATAGTTCTCACTCAGTAGCTCAAATAGTGCTCCCTCAATACTTCAGATAGTGCTCCCTCAGTACCTCAGGTAGTTCTCCGTCAGTACCTCAGATAGTGCTCCCTAAATATCTCTGAAAGTGCTTCCTCAATACCTCAGAGAGTGCTCCCTCAATACCTCAGAAAGTGCTCCCTCAATACCTCACCAAGCGCCCCCTCAATAGTTCCCATAGTTCTCCCTCAGTACGTCAGATAATGTTCCCACAATTCCTCAGAAAGTGCTCCCTCAATACCTCAAAAAGTGCTTCCTCAGTACCTCAGAGAGTGCTCCCTCAGTACCTCAGAAAGTGCTCCCTCAATACCTCAGAAAGTGCTCCCTCAATACCTCAGATAGTTCTCCCTCAGTACCTCAGAAAGTGCTCCCTCAATACCTCAGGAAGTGCTCCTTCAGTACCTGAGAAAGTGCACCCTCAGTACCTCTGAAAGTGCTCCCTCAGTACCTCAGAAAGTGCTCCCTCAGTACCTCAGAAAGTGCTCCCTCAGTACCTCAGAAAGTGCTCCCTCAATACCTCAAAAAGTGCTCCCTCAATACCTCAGATAGCTCTCCCTCAATATCTCATATAGTTCTACCTCAATTCTACATATAGTTCTACCTCAGTACCTCAGATACTGCCCCCTCAATACCTCAGAAAGTCCTCCCTCAATATTTCAGATAGTTCTCCCTCAGTAGATCAGAAAGTGCTCCCTCAATACCTCAGAAAGTGCTCCCTCAATATCTCAGATAGTGCTCCCTCAATATCTCAGATAGTGATCCCTCAATATCTCAGATAGTGATCCCTCAATATCTCAGATAGTGCTCCCTCAATATCTCAGATAGTGCTCCCTCAATATCTCAGATAGTGCTCCCTCAGTACCTCAGATAGTTCTTCTTCAGTACCTCAGAAAGTGCTCCCTCATTATCTCAGAAAATGCTCCCTCAGTACCTCAGATAGTGCTCTCTCAGTACCTCAGAAAGGGCTCCCTCAATATCTAAGAACGTGCTCCCTCAGTACCTCCGATAGTGCTCCCTCAATACCTCAGATAGTGCTTCCTCAGTATGTCAGAAAGTGATCCCTCAGTACCTCCGACAGTGCTCCCTCAATACCTCAGAAAATGCTCACTCAATACCTCAGAAAGTGCTCCCTCAATACCTCAGAAAGTGCTCCCTCAATACCTCAGATATTTCTCCTTCAGTACCTCAGAAAGTGCTCCCTCAATACCTCAGCAAGCGCCCCCTCAATAGCTCCCATATTTCTCCCTCAGTACCTCAGATAATGTTCCCTCAATTCCTCAGAGAGTGCTCCCTCAATACCTCAGAAAGTGCTCCTTCAGTACCACAGAAAGTGCTTCCTCAGTACCTCAGAGAGTGCTCCCTCAATATCTCAGATAGTGCTCCCTCAATATCTCAGATAGTGCTCCCTCAATATCTCAGATAGTGCTCCCTCAATACCTCAGATAGTGCTCCCTCAATACCTCAGATAGTTCTCCCTCAGTACCTCAGAAAGTGCTCCTCAATACCTCAGAAAGTGCTCCCTCAATACCTCAGAAAGTGCTCCCTCAATACCTCAGAAAGTGCTCCCTCAATACCTCAGATAGGTCCCCGCAGTACCTCAGAAAGTCCTCCCTCAATACCTCTGAAAGTGTTCCCTCAATACCTCAGAAAGTGCTCCCTCAATACCTCAGAAAGTGCTCCCTCAATACCTCAGAAAGTGCTCCCTCAATACCTCAGAAAGTGCTCCCTCAATATCTCAGATATTTCTCCCTCATTACATCAGAAGGTGCTCCCTCAATACCTCAGATAGCTCTCCCTCAATATCTCATATAGTTCTACCTGAATTCTACATATAGTTCTACCTCAGTACCTCAGATACTGCCCCCTCAATACCTCAGAAAGTGCTCCCTCAATATTTCAGATAGTTCTCCCTCAGTAGCTCAGAAAGTGCTCCCTCAATACCTCAGAACGTGCTCCCTCAATATCTTAGATAGTGCTCCCTCAATATCTCAGATAGTGCTCCCTCAATATCTCAGATAGTGCTCCCTCAATATCTCAGATAGTGCTCCCTCAATATCTCAGGTAGTGCTCCCTCAGTACCTCAGATAGTTCTTCTTCAGTACCTCAGAAAGTGCTCCCTCATTATCTCAGAAAGTGCTCCCCCAGTACCACAGATAGTGCTCTCTCAGTACCTCAGAAAGGGCTCCCTCAATATCTAAGAACGTGCTCCCTCAGTACCTCCGATAGTGCTCCCTCAATACCTCAGATAGTGCTTCCTCAGTATGTCAGAAATTGATCCCTCAGTACCTCCGATAGTGCTCCCTCAATACCTCAGAAAGTGCTCCCTCAATACCTCAGACAGTGCTCCCTCAATACCTCAGACAGTGCTCCCTCAATGCCTCTGAAGGTGCCCCCACAATACCTCAGAAAGTGCTCCCTCAATACCTCAGAAAGTTCTCACTCAATACCTCAGAAAGTGCTCCCTCAATACCTCAGATATTTCTCACTCAATACCTCAGAAAGTGCTCCCTCAATACCTCAGATAGTTCTCCCTCAATACCTCAGATAGTGCTCCCCCAATACCACAGAAAGTGCTCCCACAATTTTTCAAATAGTTCTCCCTCACTACCTCAGATAGTGCTCCCTCAATACCTCTGAAAGTGCTCCCTCAATATCTCAGAAAGTGCTCCCTCAATATCTCAGAAAGTTCTCCCTCAGTACCTCAGTAAGTGCTCCCTCAGTACCTCAGAAAGTGCTCCCTCAATACCTCAGATAGTTCTCCCTCAGTACCTCAGATAGTGCTTCCTCAGTACGTCAGAAAGTGATCCCTCAGTACCTCAGAATGTGCTCCCTCAATACCTCAGAAAGTGCTCCCTCAATATCTCAGAAAGTGCTCCCTCAATATCTCAGAAAGTGCTCCCAAAGTACCTCAGATAGTGCTCCCTCAGTACCTCAGAAAGTGATCCCTGAGTACCTCAGACAGTGCTCCCTCTATACCTCAGAAAGTGCTCCCTCAATACCTCAGATAATGCACCCTCAGTACCTCAGATAGTTCTCCCTCAGTACCTGAGATAGTACTCCCTTAATACCTCAGAAAGTGCTCCCTCAATATCTCAGATAGTTCTCCCTCAGTACCTCAGAAAGTGCTCCCTCAATACCTCAGAAAGAGCTCCCTCAATACCTCAGAAAGTGCTCCCTCAATACCGAAGAAAGCATCACTTTGTTGTGTTTAACCCCCAAAGTCCCTCAGACAGTAGCTCCACAAAACGTTCACATCCTCAACACTTCAGGGCTCAGCCCAGCTCCCCCCTCAGATTGCGTTCAAACACATTCAGACTGTAAGGACCCACATCCACCCCTGTCCAAGATTGGAGCCCAGGTCCCCAGAACATGACTTGTCTCTCTGGATTAATTTTAGAATTCCTACAGTGTAGAAGTTAGCCATTCCGTCCATTGGCTCCACAATGACAGTCTGAACAGCATGCACCCAGACTCACATCCTTTACTCTATCCCTGTAATGCTGCATTTCCCATGGCATCTTTGGCCGGTGGGAGGAAACTGGAGCACCGGAGGGAACCCGCACAGATACAGAGAGAATGTGCAAACTCCACACAGACAGTCACCGGGAGTTAGAATCAAACCACTGAGGCACCGTGCTGTCCTCTCTCCTTGGATGACATCTCATCTAACCTTTCACTAAGCAGTCTCTCATGTGAAACCTTCTCATCTGTCTCCTTGGTCATCTCTTCAAAAGCTGTATCAAGTTGGACGCATCATTTCCACAAACAAAGCCAAGCTGACCATCCCTAATCAATTCTTGTTTTTCCAAATGCATGTAAATCGTCTCTCAGAATGCCCTCCAACAGCTTACCCACCACTGCCATCAGGCTCACAGCTCCATAGTTCAATGGCTGTTCCTTGCAGCCTTACTTCAATAATGGCCCATCATTAATCACCCTCCAGTCTTCAGGCACCTCACCCATTGTCACTGATCGGTCCGTCTGGCAAGGCCATCTACATCCTTCTGTAATCTAAGGCTATCATCCTCAGTATTTATCACCCAACCAATCTTCATTTCATTCATGAACCCAATGATTAACCCTCCACCATTCAAAACTAAATCTTTTCTATCAACCACATCAGCAAGACCCCAACAGTGAGACATGAACAGACAGCGATTTCTAACTGGGCCATCACTGTCTGCTTCCTGCCACTCAGCATTCTGTGCCAAATTCCTTGGATCTTGAGTTTTTATGTTCACTATCAATTTCCAGTATGAGTCCTGATAAAAGCCTTACTGACCTCCAAGCAGGCGACAGGAAAGTATTGCCCTTATTAACACACCCGGTCACCTCCTTAAAAAGTGCAATCCCATTGGTCAGACCTGAGCTCCCCCTAAACATAATCATTCTGACTGTTCTTCATGAACTCCAGTCTCTGTAAATGCTGATTAATTCTATCTCCCAGAATTGCTTCCAACAGACGTCCCACCCACGGTATTTGCCTGACTGGCCTGTAGCTGCCTGGTATATCCCATGTTCCTACTTGAATAACGGTACCACATGGTCAGTCCGACGGCACTTCTCCTGTGGCCAGAGGGGATTTGAAAATGTTTGCAAGTGTACCTGCTATTTCCTCCATCACCTCATTCGGTAAACTGAGATACATTTCCACCATCTTTGGAGAATTATTGGGTTGTAAGAAGGCCAGACCACTCAGAACCACCTCTCTCTATATATATGCTAATTCATTTAATTGTATCACAGAGCATTTTCACGATTTTTCAGTGGGAGCAGCGTCGAAGGTAAAAGCGAACCCGGGAGACTACAGCAAAGGTAAGACAGTTTGTTGTAAAATTGCTTACCTGGAGCGGGCAGCGGTGTGTTTTTTTTACTCTCTCTCCACAGAAAGAGCGGGAGCAGCAGAGGAAGTGACGGCAAGCAGAGGGGCAGCCGGGAAGGAAAAGTGAGTATATAAGTCAGGAAGGCGGCTAAACTATCTGAGGTACTCCCACCCACCCTCCTCCTCTAACCTTCTTAACTACTCTGCTTTTTCTTTTAAGGTAAGGATTTTTATTTCTTTACCAGGGACTAGTTAAAAAAATTTACTTTGTTTTTTTTTGTGTATACATCAAGTCCTTATTTAGGGTAAAAAAAAACTATAGCAGAGAGGTATCAGAAGGTATTCTAATTCATACTTGTACAAAGTAACTAATTAACTAACTAAGCAGAGATGGCTTGGCAGGTGATGTGTTGTTGCTGTATGATGATGGGAGCTGGCTGATCCCATTGTGAACGGCAGTGACCACATCTGCAGCAAGTGTTGGTTGCTGGAAGAACTCCGGATCAGAGTTGATGATCTGGAATCTGAGCTTCAAACACTGCGGCACATCCGGGAGGGGGAGAGTTACCTGGATGCTTTGTTTCAGGAGGCAGTCACACCTGGGAGATTAAGTAATTCACATTCAGCTAGTGTTTAGGCACAAAAGAGTGTGACTGTAAGTGAGGCAGGTAGGGGGAACCGGAGTTCAGGAGTGGAGGAGCCTCAGCCCTTGACCTTGTCCAACAGGTACGAGATTCTTGCTCCCTGTTCGGATGAGGAAAAGGGCTCTGGACAGGATGAGCCAACTGACCAAGGCACCATGGTCCAGAAGGCCATTCAAGAGGGGGGAGCTAATAGACAAGTAGTGGTTATAGGGGATTCTATAATTAGGGGGACAGATAGTATCCTTTGCAAGCCGGATCGGGAGTCTCGCATGGTGTGTTGCCTGCCCGGTGCCAGGGTGCGAGACATCTCCGACCGTCTTGAAAGGATATTGGAGCGGGAGGGGGAGGATCCAGTTGTTGTGGTCCACGTTGGTACCAACAACATAGGCAAGACTAGGGTGGAGGACCTGTTTGGGCATTACGAAGCACTAGGCAGGAAATTGAAGCACAGGTCCTCAAGGGTCATAATCTCTGGATTACTGCCCGAGCCACGTGCCAATTGGCATAGGGACAAGAAAATTAGGCAAGTAAACACGTGGCTAAGGGATTGGTGTGGGAAAGAGGGATTCCACTTCATGGGGCATTGGCATCAGTTTTGGAACAGGGGGGATCTGTACCGTTGGGACGGTCTCCACCTGAACCGATCAGGTACCAATGTTCTAGCGATGAGGATAAATAGGGTGGTCAGTAGGACTTTAAACTTCTGAGTTGGGGGGAAGGGAAAGTGAAAGCGACAGGGAGTATGGAGGTAAATGGCAAGATAAGCAGCAGGATAGCATGTTTCCAGGCGGATTTAAAATTGAGGCGGACTGAGAATGCAGTAAAAAGCAAGGATAACTTAGGACATATGACTTCCAACATCTCTAATGATAAGGAAGTTAGCATTAAGGCACTTTACCTGAATGCTCCTAGCATTCATAACAAAGCCGATGAACTAATGGCACAGATAATAGTGAATGATTATGATGTAGTAGGCATCACAGAGACTTGGTTACAGGGGGGTCAGGACTGGCAGTTAAACCTCCATGGTTTTTCAACTTATCGAAAAGACAGAGAGGTGGGCAGAGGGGGTGGGGTTGCCTTGTTAGTTAAGAACAAAATTAAATCTATGGTATTCAATGACATAGCGTCGGATGATGTGGAGTCTGTGTGGGTGGAATTGAGGAACCACAAAGGCAAAAAAAACATAATTGGAGTTGTGTATAGACCTCCTAACAGTGGTCAGGACCAGGGACACAACATGTACCGGGAAATAGAGAAGGCATGTCAGAAAGGCAAGGTTACATTGATCATGGGAGACTTCAATATGCAGGTGGACTGGGTAAATAATGTTGTTAGTGGATCCAAAGAAAGGGAATTCATGGAATGCTTACAGGATGGCTTTTTGGAACAGCTTGTCATGGAGCCCACAAGAGAGCAGGCTATTCTGGACCTAGTGCTTTGCAATAAACCAGACTCTATAAAAGATCTTAAAGTAAGAGAACCCTTAGGAAGTAGCGACCATAATATGATAGAGTTCAGTCTGGAGTTTGAAAGGGAGAAGGCAAAATCGGATGTAATGGTGTTACAGTTGAATAAAGGTAATTATGAGGGCATGAGAGAGGAACTGACTAAAATAGACTGGAAGCAGAGGCTAACCAGGAAGACAGTAGAGCAAAAATGGCAGGAGTTTGTAGGTATAATTGAGGACACTGTACAGAGGTTCATTCCCAAGAAAAGAAAGATTAACCGGGGAGGGATTAGACAACCTTGGCTGACAAAGGAAGTCAGGAAATGTATTAAAGAAAAAGAGAGATCCTATAAAGTGGCTAAGAACAGTGGGAAATCAGAAGATTGGGAAGGATACAAAAGCAAACAGAGGATAACAAAGAGTGTAATAAGAAATGAGAGGATCAAATATAAAGGTAGGCTAGCCAGTAATATTAGAAATAATAGTAAAAGTTTATTTCAGTACATAAGAAACAAACGACAGGCAAAAGTAGACATTGGGCCACTTCAAACTGATGCAGGAAGCCTAGTGTTGGGAGATAAGGAAATAGCAGGAGAACTTAACAAGTACTTTGCGTCAGTTTTCACAGTGGAAGACATGAGCAATATCCCAAAAATTAAAGGGTGTCACGGGGCTGAGTTGAGTATGGTTGCCATTACGAAAGATATAGTGCTAGAAAAGTTAAAAAGTCTTAAAATTGATAAATCTCCTGGCCCCGATGGGATACACCCTAGAGTCCTGAGAGAGGTGGCTGAGGAAATAGCAGAGGCATTGGTTGAGATCTTTCAAGAGTCACTGGAGTCAGGAAAGGTCCCAGATGATTGGAAGATGGCTGTTGTAACCCCCTTGTTCAAGAAAGGATCAAGGCAAAAGATGGAAAATTATAGGCCAATCAGCTTAACCTCGGTTGTTGGTAAAATTCTAGAATCCATCATTAAGGATGAGGTTTCTAAATTCTTGGAAGAGCAGAGTCTGATTAGAACAAGTCAACATGGATTTAGTAAAGGGAGGTCATGCCTGACAGACCTGTTGGAATTTTGTGAAGAGGTAACAAGTAGGTTAGACCAGGGAAACCCAGTGGATGTGGTCTACCTATACTTTCAAAAGGCCTTTGATAAGGTACCACATGGGAGGCTGCTGAGCAAGGTGAGGGCCCATGGTGTTCGAGGTGAGCTGCTGGGATGGATTGAGGATTGGCTGTCTAACAGAAGGCAGAGAGTTGGGATAAAAGGTTCTTTTTCAGAATGGCAGCCGGTGACGAGCGGTGTCCCGCAGGGTTCGGTGCTGGGGCCACAGCTGTTCGCATTATATATTAATGATTTGGATGAGGGAACCGGGGGCATTCTAGCGAAGTTTGCCGATGATCCGAAGTTAGGTGGACAGGCAGGTAGTACTGAGGAAGTGGGGAGGCTACAGAAGGATCTAGACAGGTTGGGAGAGTGTTCCAGGAAATGGCTGATGGAATTTAACGTGAGCAAGTGCGAGGTCTTGCACTTTGGCAAAAAGAATAAAAGCATAGACTACTTTCTAAATGGTGAGAAAATTAATAAAGCCAAAGCACAAAGGGATCTGGGAGTGCTAGTCGAGGATTCTCTAAAGGTAAACATGCAGGTTGAGTCCGTGATTAAGAAAGCGAATGCAATGTTGTCTCTTATCTCAAGAGGGTTGGAAGATAAAAGCAGAGATGTACTACTAAGACTTTATAAAGCTCTGGTTAGGCCCCATTTGGAGTACTGTGTCCAGTTTTGGTCCCCACACCTCAGGAAGGACATACTGGCACTGGAACGTGTCCAGCAGAGATTTAGACGGATGATCCCTGGAATGACAGGTCTAACATATGAGGAACGGCTGAGGATACTGGGATTGTAATCGTTGGAGTTTAGAAGATTAAGGGGAGACTTAATAGAGACGTACAAAATAATACATGGCTTGGATGCTAGGAAATTGTTTCCGTTAAACGAGGAGACTAGGACCCGTGGACACAGCCTTAGAATTAGAGGGGGTCATTTCAGAACAGAAATGCGGAAACATTTCTTCAGCCAGAGAGTGGTGGGCCTGTGGAATTCATTGCCACGGAGTGCAGTGGAAGCCGGGACGCTAAATGTTTTCAAGGCCGAGATTGATAGATTCTTGTTGTCTAGAGGAATTAAGTGCTACGGGGAGAACGCTGATAAGTGGAGCTGAAATGCACATCAGCCATGATTGAATGGTGGAGTGGACTCGATGGGCCGAATCGCTTTACTTCCACTCCTATGTCTTATGGTCTTATGGTCTTATTTAAAAGAATAAATGTTTTAGGGAACTCTCCTGTGAGGGGCACAGTCAGGAGATTCTTCGGGAGTGAGTGTGAGTCGAGTATGGTGTATTGCTTTCCCACTGCCAGGGTGAAGGATGTCTCAAAATGTTTGAAGCAGATTGTCAAGTGGATGAGTGAGAAACCGGAAGTTGTTGTACACATTGATAGGAATGACATAGTTAGAGATAGGGTTAAGGGGTTACAGAGTGGCATGGGTCAGCACGGTGGCTCAGTGGTTTGCACTGCTGCCTCACAGTACCAGGGTACCAGGTTCGATTCCAGCCTCGGGTGACTGTCTGTGTGGAGATTTCACGTTCTCCTTGTGTCTGCGTGGGTTTCCTCGGGGTGCTCCGGTTTCCTCCCACAGTCCAACGATGTGCAGGTCAGGTGAATTGGCCATGCTAAATTGCCCATAGCGTTCGGTGCGTTAGTCAGGGGGAAATGGGTCTGGGTGGGTTACTCTTTGCAGGGTTGGTATGGACTTGTTGGGCTGAAGGGCCTGTTTCCACTCTGGAGGGAATCAAATCTAATCAGTGAGTATAACTGGTGAGGTAGAAGGTTAAAAAAAGCAGAATATTTTTAAAAAAGTAATCTCTAGTTTACTTCTGGTGTCAAGTTCTAATGAGGGAAGGAAAAAAAGGACAGGGCAGATAAATCAATGGTTGACGAGGTGCTGTAATGTGCAGGGAGTCACTTTCCTGGAACATTGGGATCTCTTCTGGGACAGAAAAGACCTGTTCAAAAGGATGGGTTTCACCTGAACTAGACCAATATCCTGGTGGGGAGATTTGCTCGTTCTATTTCGGGAGATTGTAAGATTTGAGAGAGGTGGGGCGGGGGCTTTCTAAACAACAGTGAAAATAGAAAGAAAGATGACAATGGTTCTGAATCAGAAAACAGCACGTTCTTTAGAAAGGACGGTCAAGAACAAGTCAGAGAACAAAGGGACACTGAACACTTAAACTGCATCTATTTCAATGCAAGAGGGCTCATGGATAAGGCCGATGAACTCAGGGCATATAATGGAACATGGTACTGGGATATCATTGCTATTACAGAAACATGGCTGAGGGATGGAAAAGACTGGCAGCTCAGTGTTCTGGGTTTTAGATGGTACAGGAAGGACAGAAAGAGGCAAGGCGGGAGAAGGACTGGCATTTTTGTTTCAGGAAAATATTAATCCTGTAATTTGAGAAGGTATTTCTGAGGGAACATCTAGTAAAAATATATGGGTTTAAACCGGAAATAAGAAAGGGATGATCACCTTTATGGGATTTCACTATTGACTCCCCAATAGTCAGAGAGCAATTGAGAAGCAGATATGTTGAGAGATCTCAAATGTATATAAGAATAACAATAGCAATAGCAGGGGATTTTAATTTTCCAAACATTGTCTCAGACTGCTATGATATTAAAAGATTTGATGGTGAAGAATTTGTTCAATTGCAAGAAAATTTTCTTTATCAGTATATAAATGTTCCCACTGGAGACGGATCAAAGCTTGAACTTCTCTTGGGAAATAAGGCAGGCCAAGTGACTGATGTGTTAGTCAGGGAAGATTAGAGTGGTGCTGGAAAAGCACAGCAGATCAGGCAGCATCCGAGGAGCAGGAAAATCAATGCTTCGGGCAAAAGCCCTTCATCAGGAATTTCGGGCAAAAGCCCTTCTGATGAAGAGCTTTTGCCCGAAATTCCTAATGAACGATTTTTGCCCAAAGCATTGATTTTCCTGCTCCTCGGATGCTGTCTGATCTGCTGTGCTTTTCCAGCACCACTTTAATCTTGACTCTAATCTCCAGCATCGATAGTACCCACTTCCACCTGTTAGTCAGGGAACGCTTTTGGACCAGTGATCGTAATGCGAATAATTTTAAAATAGTTATGTAAAAGGATAAGTCTTCCATAAAAGTTAAAGTTCCGAATTGGAATACGGCAAATTTTCAGGATATGAAACAAGATCATTCAAAAGTTGATTGGAGTAGACTAATCGCAGGGAAAAGGAGGACTGACAAGTGGGAGGCCTTCCAAAGTGTGACAACAAGAAATCAGAAACATTCTGTTCCTGTTAGAGTGAAAGGCAAGGCTGGTAAGGTTAGAGAACAATGGATGACTAAACATGTTGAAGTTCAAGTCAAGAATAAAAAATGATCATCTATTAGAGAGACAATTAGGATCAACTGAATGTCTTGAAGAGTATAAAGTGTGTTGGGACATCCTTCAGAAGGAAATGAGGAAGGCAACGAGGGGACAAGAGATAGTCTTGGCAGGTAAGGTAAAGATAATCCAAAGATTCTATGAATATATTAAGAGTGAGAGAGCAACTGGAGAGAGAATAAGATCCCTTAAAGACCAACGAGTTTGTCTTTGTGTTGAATCTCAAGAGATGGGAGTGATATAAATGAGTATTCCGAATCAGTTTTGACTGTTGAGAAAGAAATGGAGGCTGGAGAAATCAGGGATATATATATTGATGTTTTGAGAATAGTTCACAGAAAACAGAAGAGGAAGTGCTGGAGATCCTAAAAAACATAAAGATAAATAATCCTGCAGGACCTGATCAAGTGTGTCTCAGGACGTTATGGGAAATTAGAGAGAAGATTGCAGGGCTCTGACTAGAGATATTTGTATCATCTAAAAACACATATGAAGAACTGGAGGACTGGGGTGTGGTTACTATGTTTAAGAAGGGATGTGAGGAGAAAGCTGGGAACTATTGACCTGCGAGTCTGATCTCAGTGGTGGGTACGTTTTTAGAGATGATCCTGAAAGGAAGGATTTACACAGGGTGGAGAGGAAAGGATTGATTCGAGATAGTCAGTATAGTTTAGTGTGAGGAAAGTCATGTTTCACACACTTGATTGGGTTTGGTTTTAGAAGTAATCAAAATGATTGATGAGGACATAATGTTAGATGTTGTTTGCTTGGACTTTAGTAAAGCCTTTGACAAGGCTCTGCATGGGAGACAGGTTAGTAAAGTTAGATCACATGGGATTCAGGGTGGGCTTGCCAATTGGATTTGTAATTGGCTTGATGGTAGAAGACAGCAGGTGATGGTGGATCATTGTTTTTCAGACTGGAGGCATGTGACCAGCGGTGTCCCACAGGGATCAGTACTGGCTCCACTTCTGTTTGTAATTTATACAAAGGATTTGGATGAGAATGTAGGAGGCATGGTTAGTAAGTTTGTGGATGACACCAAAATGGTAAAATAGACAGTGAAGAATGTGACCCAAGATTACAAAGAGATCTTGATCAATTGGGTCAATGGGCTGAGTGGCAGATGGAGTTTAATTTGGATAAACGTGAGGTATTGCAATGTGGTAATACAAACAAGATCAGGACTTAATGGTAGGGCCCTGGGTAGTGTGGGAGAGCAGAGAGAGACCTCAGGGTTCAAGGACATAATTCTTTGAAATTTGCATCCCAGTTAGACAGGGTAGTTAAGAAAGTGTTTAGCATGCTTGCCTTCATTGCTCAGACATTTGAGTATCAGAGTTCTGACATCATGTTGAACTTGTACAGGACAGTGATGAGGCCTCTTCTGGATTAATGTGTGCAATTCTCATCGCCCTGTTATAGGAAGGGTATTATTAAAGTGCAGAGGGTTCAGTAAAGATTTACCAAGATGTTGTCAGGAATGGTGGGTTAGATTCCCTCTATTAGACTCCCTACAGCATGGAAACAGGCCCTTCGGCCCAGCAAGTCCATACTGACCCTCTAAAGAGTAACACACCCAGACCCGTTTTTGACTAATGTACCTAACACTATGGGCAATTTAGCATGGCCAATTCCCCAGACCTGCACATCAGTTTGAGATATAACAATGGGCTGTTGCATTGGAGGGTGAGGGGTGAACTTATTGAAGTTTATAAAATTCTGAGGGGCATAGATAAGGT
Organism: Chiloscyllium plagiosum; assembly: GCF_037043375.1. Taxonomy (NCBI): domain Eukaryota; kingdom Metazoa; phylum Chordata; class Chondrichthyes; order Orectolobiformes; family Hemiscylliidae; genus Chiloscyllium; species Chiloscyllium plagiosum. Next base: position 56,425,601 of record NW_028270178.1, read on the forward strand.
GAATTACAGGGGTCTTTTCCCTCGGGTGGGGGAGTTCAAACCTGGGGGGTGTATTTTTAAGGTGAGAGGATAAAGATTGATAAAGGACATGAGGGGCAGCATTTTTAGCAGTTCATGTGTGGAATGCACTACCAGAGGAAGTGGTGGATGCAGGTACAGTTACAGTGTTTAAAATACATTTGGATAAGTTCATGAATAGGAAAGGTTTAGAGGGATATGGGCCCAGCGCAGGCTGTTGGGAATAGTTTAGATTTAGAACATGGTCGGTGTGGTCTGGTTGGTCCGAAGGGTCTGTCTCTGTGCTGGATGACTCTATGACTCCATGACATTTCGGTACGCAGTCAAAAGACACGTTAGTCTCTTCACACGCTCACTTTGTCCTCCAGACCAGGACCTGGGACACAGCAGGGGGAAGAGTATTGTTGATGGATGGAGATACTGAGGGGCTTTTATATGCAGTGGGTGTGAAATAGAGAAACTACAGAGGGGAAGTTCAGGGGAGATGAAGCAGCACAGGGAAGGGCAAATGGACAGAGGTCATGGAGGGGGACAGGGGCTAAATGTGCTGTAGGAGGGGGAGGGTGTCCAATATTGAAGGGTCGGTGCTGTTTCAGGATTGAAAGACAGAAATAGGGAAGAAAAGGAAGAGAAGGAAAGATAGAGGGAAAATGAGAGAAGAAGAAAGAGCGAGAAAGAACATAGATAAAGGTAGAAAGAAGAGGCAGGAGAGAAAAATACAAAAGAAGAGGCTGTCGGTAAGAGAGAGAGAGAGAGAGAGAGATAGTATGAGAGAGAAAGGTTGAGAGGGAGAGGGAGATGTAGAGTGATACAGACAGCGAGTGAGAGATAGAGACAAAGTGAAAGACTGAGAGAGAGAAAAGAGGAAAAATCAGAGAGATACAAACAGGTGATAAGGAAAGATTAAAGAGGTGATATTCACCATATCAGTTGGCCCGAGCTCTCTCCCTCTCTCCCATTTGGGACAGACTCTGCTCCAGGGGCTTGCTTTAGGAGGGATTGGTTCAGGGAGGGGGTGAGGTTAAAGATAAACTGGGACTGAGGTTCAACGCTCCCCACACTCACAGTCAAAGAGAAACAGACAGAAACACACCGATACTCACCCCCTCCTCAGTGCACACAGTAAAAGAGACAATGGCTGCCAGAACCTGTTTGAAATATCCCCAAGTCTCTCACTCAAAGCCCCCTCTCTGCCCAATTCCCAGCTCATTCAGTCAGCTCTTAGCTCCCTCCACCTGGGGCATACCTTCCCCAGGGATGGAGCACAGCCAGAGCCATTTCAGTGGGATCACAGTGGGGAGGGAGGGAGGGAGGAGGTGTGAGAGAATGCAGCAGGTAAACAATTTCATCCAGTCTGCCTTTGTCTACTCCTGCTTTACATTTAATTGTCTTGGAATAAAAAACAAATGTATTCATAAACTGATCAAATTCCCTTTGTTTTTATGGTTTCCTAGTGATCAATGTGAAATCTTTATTTGTGATTGCCAGGAATCGAAGCAAGGAACTGAATGTAAACGAAGTCAATTATTGTTGAAAATAAGACACAGAATCCTTACAGTATGTTCTTTCCTCTTTCTGACAGGAAACTTCTTGTGTGTTTTAATTTGCCCAGATGTGTGGCTCAGAGAATTTAGTGAGGAAGAGTGTACAGGAGCCTATCGTTGCATTTCCCTCTCTGGCCTGCAACGAACGATTACACCTTCCTCCACATCATTTATTTTTCTAATCTCTTCACTCACTGAGAATGGATTACTTGGGATAAATGTAGCTTTTGTGTATATTTGGGTTTGCTTTTGTTGTCCCACTTCCTACTAAATGTTGCTGATTACTAACAGCACTTTACACTGGCTTTACACCTCCAGTCTCTGTCATTTTACTCCTCAGATGGAGTCATTCCTTGCCCATTAGGAAAGGAGTGTTATCATGTTGCTGCTCCTCCTTCTCCTTTCGGTCCATTCCTCATGTGGACTCCTCGTTCCGTTCTCTGCTGCACCTAATGTTGGCTCTGAGTTACTTGGATTTATTCATCAATTGAATTATTGTTCTAACTGGATATGTCATGGCATACTGTAACTGGTCTCTGAAATGTTTCTGTGTTACCACATAAATAAGGGCATTTGTGCAGCAACTGAAGTTCCGCAGCATATATCCAATCTGAGCAAAGAGATCAAAAGCAACAGAATCCAAGGAATAACCGGCATTAAAGAAATATAAAATATGCAACAACCAGAGAAGTATGAAGCTGGCAGATATGGCAAAGAGTAAAATCACAGAATTTTTCCTGCTCTCTACCTCTGGATCATTCTCTGTTTTTCTCTGACACCTCAGTTCCTTCCGCACCTTAATGGCCTCAACGATATGTCTGACAGTCAGAATGTTGATAAAGAGAATAAAAGTGAATGGGAACATTGGTGTTAAAAAAGTCTGAAAATATTTAAAACTTATCCACTGCGGGTCATCATAATAACCAGGCCTGATATAACAGTACCATGGAACATTATTGATAATCTTTCCAGGGTAATGCACAAAGGAGTTGGGAATGTTCTTTAAACAAAAGAAGAAGTAGATTGTTGCTAGAACCCTGGTTGCAGTTTTCCCTGTGCAATACTTAGTTTTCATCTCATGAAAACACATGGCAACAAATCGATCAAAGGTAAAAGCAATGGTGAACCACGCAGAACAATCAATGCTCAAGCGGTTGAGGGCATAGATAACACCACAAACAGGAGTGATTTGCAGGAAACACAGTGGATAATAATATTGTCGAAATCGGTGAAGGATGATATAAAAAACAATGAACAGTAGATCTGACGTTGTCATGGCCACAAGATAGCGAGTGGTGCATGTAGAAAGACCACATTTGCCCCGAGCTAAGATTACAATCACCACGAGACTAACTGAAAGAGAAATGAAAAAAATAGATTTGAAGTTATGAATGAAACATCCTCTGTGCCTGAGCCCAGACTGTAAGTAATGACACAAAGATAATTGTTGTTCCATGTTATATGAAGTTTAAAGAATCTCTCTCAATGAATCATTGAACTTTTAAAGGACATAGGGAAGAACATGAGCAGCAAATTACTCATAGAAACATGGTCATATACCAAGGTGTCGTATATGGCTCGACGGCAGTCGATTTCTACTGCTCCTCAGATGCTGCCTGTCCTGCTGTGCTTTTTCTAACACCGCACTCTATCTGAAAACATCATTGTCTCCTAATTCCTAATGACCTGCTGAACACACCCATTGCCCTGTTGTATCTGGGCTCCCATTTGAAGTGAGCTGCCTGAGCAAGATCCACCAACACAATCCCTTTCCATCAAGGAATGGGAAACACCAGGTATCACTGCGAGGTGGGTTGTTACAAAACCCATATCAGGCTGTGAACTACCACAGAGAGAGGTAGTCTTGTTAAACAGTCTTGTTTAACACTGTGGCCTCAATGTAAACCCACTCTGCACAGTATAGGGAAACAAACATTACTGAGGAGCCTCCGAACTACAAACTATTCACTTTAACTCAGTAAGTGAGGACACTATCAACTGGCTTCAGTATTTGCTTTACTAAATGGGAATATAATAACTATCAGTTGTCGGGAGAAATGGGGTTGATTCAATGCAGAGGTTTATATAAGTTAAGTTTTTACAAGAATTACCAGGAACACCAACGACAGCCAGAATGGTCTCATACACTCTCTCGATCCTTTCCCTGAGAAGATACATTTCGTTGTTTGTGACACATCCTTTCCCTTCCTGCTGCTGGGAGTCTGTCGGAATCGGAGAATTCTCTCAGAGATGGAGCTGACACAGTTCCAGAGACTTTGTTTTATATTGCGTGGTATGTCCACTGGGAAACCGTAATTACATCTTCAAACTTTTTAATATCATTTTGCACAAACAAGTTACGACAGCAGGTTTATTTTAATGATGTGATAGCATTGAGATTTCCGTCTGGATTTGAATACCCCAAAGACTGGATTAATCTGATCCTGTTACGCCTCAAACATACATTTCCATTTGATTTCAAGCAACAATACTTGCAATATTTCATTCTCTATCAATCACATAAATATCTAAATACCTTTTGATTTTCTTTTCAGTGATGACCTTCATTCTGCTGAGGTTATTCAGTCATTTAATATCTCTTGTTGGAGAGCTCCTTGAGAGCTGTTCTCCTGCTCACTGTTATCCCACAGCTTTCCTTGTTAATACAACTGATTTGGGAAATTCTCTCTGTGAATGAGCACTCTAATACAGAACCTGAAGCTGATACTGACCACACCTACAGCTGGAACTTCCACTCGGTCACATTTTCTCAAAACAAAGACAAGAATAATGAGAACCTTCAGTTCCAAATTATAAAATGATGACATCATCCAGGACAGAGATGGCCCTTCGCCCCATCGAGTTTTTATCTCTAAACTCAGACTCAAAGCTACTCAGGGCTGGACAATGGAAAGCCTTCAAACATGAGATAATGAGAGTCCAGAGACAGTATGTTCCTGTTCGGGTGAAAGGCAAGGCTGGTAGGTGTAGGGAATACTGGATGACTTGAGAAATTGAGGTTTTATTTGAGAAAAAGAAGGAAGCATTTTTCAGTTGAGGCAGCAGAAATCAAGTGAATTCTGAGAAGAGTATAAATGCAGTAGGAATATACTTAAGAGGAGAATCAGGAAGGCAAAAACGGAACATGAGATAGCACTGGCAAATCAGGGTAAGGAGAATCCAAACAGATTCAATAAATACATTCAGGATAAAAGATTAACTGGGGAGAGAATAGTGCCCCTCAAAGATCAGCAAGGCAGCCTATGTGTGGAACCACAGGAGATGGGGAGATACTAAACAAATATTTTGCATCAGTGTTTACTGTGGAGAAGGTCATGTAAGATATAGAATGTGGGGAAAAAGATGGTGACATCTTAAAAAATGTTCATGTTACAGTGGACATCTGGAAATGCATAAAGATGGATAAATCCCAGGACCTGATCAGGTGTACCCTAGAAATCAGTGAGAAGAAAGTAAAGTGATTGCTGAGCCTCTTGCTGAGATATTTGTATCATCGATAGTCACAGGTGAGGCGCTAGAAGACTGAATGTTGGCTAACAGGGTGCCACTGTTTAAGAAAGGTGGTAAGGAAAAGCCAGGGATCTATAGACCAGTGAGCCTGATTGATGGTGGAAAAGTTGATGGAGGTAATCCTAAGGGATAGGGTTTACATATATTTGGAAAGGCAAGGACTGTTTAGGGATAGTCGGCATGACTCTGTGCGTGTGAAGAGGATTGATGAGGGCAGAGCAGTGGCTGTGATCTACATGAACTTCAGTAAGGCATTCAACAAGGGTCTTCACGGTGGACTGGTTAGCAAGGTTAGAGATCATGGAATGCAGGGAGAACTAGCCATTTGGATGCAGAACTGGCTCAAAGGTAGAAGACTGAGGTTGGTGATGGAGGGTTGCTTTTCAGACTGGAGGCCTGTGATCCATGGTGTGCCACAAGGATCAGTGTTGGGTCCATTGCTTTTCATCATGTTACAGTGCACATCTCAAAATGCATAAAGATAGATAAATCCCAGGACCTGATCAGGTGTACCTTAGAAATCAGTGAGAAGCACGTAAAGTGAGAAGCAAGTTGGGGTGGCACGGTGGCACAGTGGTTAGCACTGCTGCCTCACAGCACCAGAGACCCGGGTTCAATTCCTGCCTTAGGCAACTATCTGTGTGGAGTTTGCACATTCTCTCCGTGTCTACTTCGGTTTCCTCCGGGAGCTCCGGTTTCCTCCCACAGTCCAAAGAAGTGCAGGTTAGGTGAATTGGCCACGCTAAATTGCCCGTAGTGTTGGGTGAAGGGGTAGGGGAATGCTTCTGGGTGGGTTGCTCTTCGGAGGGTCGGTGTGGAGTTGTTGGGCCGAAGGGCCTGTTTCCACACTGTAAGGAATCTAATCTAATCATGAATCAAATCATTTCCATAAATGATTTGGATGTGAAAATAGCAGGTATAGTTCGTAAGTTTACAGATGACACCAAAATTGGAAGTTACCTTAGAGTACACAGGATCTTGATCAGATGGGTCCATAGGCCAAGGCGTGGCAGATGGAGTTTAATTTAGATAAATGTGAGGTGCTGTATTTTGAAAAGACAAATCGGAGCAGGAGTTATACACTAATGGGTTTGTTGCTGAACCTCCTTCCAAGGCCCTAAAGGAGCCTTCCACATCCATCAAAGTTTTACCTGCACATCCACCAATATCATTTATTGTATCCGTGGCTCCCGATGCGGTCTCCTCTACATTGGGGAGACTGGACGCCTCCTAGCAGAGCGCTTTAGGGAACATCTCTGGGACACCCGCACCAATCAACCACACTGCCCCGTGACCCAACATTTCAACTCCCCCTCCCACTCTGCTGAGAACATGGAGGTCCTGGCCCTCCTTCACCGCCACTCCCTCACCACCGGACGCCTGGAGAAGGGCGCCTCATCTTCCGCCTCGGAAGACTTCAACCCCAGGGCATCAATGTGGACTTCAACAGTTTCCTCATTTCCCCTTCCCCCACCTCACCCCAGTTCCGAACTTCCAGCTCAGCACTGTCCCATGACTTGTCCTACCTGCCTATCTTCTTTTCCACCTATCCACTCCACCCTCCCCCGCCCCCGACCTGTAACCTTCATCCCCTCCCCCACTCACCTATTGTACTCTATGCTACTTTCTCCCCACCCTCACCCTCCTCTAACTTATCTCTCCATGAAATCCTTGTCAATTGTTGTTAAAACCCATCTGGTTCTCTAATGTCCTTTAGGGATTAGGGCTGTCCTTGTCTTGTCTGGGCTACATGTGACTCCAGACCCACAGCAATTGGTGCGGTTGGTGGAGGTCAGCCATCTAAGCTCCAGGGCCTCACAGCAGGAGGTCCTCAAGGTTGTGTCCTAGCCCTAACTATCTTTAGTGACTGTATAACTGACCTTCCCTCAGGCAGAATGTCATGAGTCTGAGGGCTCGCTAATACTCACACAATGTTCAGCAGCATTCTTCCCTCCTCAGATACTGAAGCCCTCCATGTGGCTCTGCAGCAAGATCCTGGCAACTTCAGCTCCTCAGAAACGGCGTTAGGGAATTGGAGCCGGAGCTGGATGAACTTCGGATTAATTGAGAGCAGTTACAGGGAGGTAGTTACACCTCAGGTACAGGGGAAAGGTAGATGGGTTACAGTCAGGAGATGGAAAGGGAACCGGCAGACAGTGCAGGGACCCTCTGTGGCAGTTCCCCTCAATAACAAGCATACTGTTTTGGATACTGTTGCGGGGGAGCGACTGACCAGGGGTAAGCCATGGGGTACAGATCTCTGGCACCGAGCATGTCTCTGGTGCTCAGACGAGAAGGGGAAGAGGAGCAGAGCATTAGTCATTGGGGACTCCATAGTTAGGGGGACAGATAGAAGGTTCTGTGGGAACTGGAGAGACTCGCGGTTGATGTATTGCCTCCCAGCTGCCAGGGTTCATGACGTTTCTGATTGTGTTTTCGGTATCCTTCAGGGGGAGGGGTGTAGCCCCAAGTCATGTTCCACATAGGCACCAACGATATAGGTAGGAAAAGGGCTGGGGATTTAAGGCAGAAATTTAGGATTGTTACCCATGTCACTTGCTAATACTCACACAATGTTCAGCAGCATTCTTCCCTCCTCAGATACTGAAGCCTTCCATGTGGCTCTGCAGCAAGATCCTGGCAACTTCAGCTCCTCAGAAACGGCGTTAGGGAACTGGGGCCAGAGCTGGATGATCTTCGGATCATTCGGGAGGCTGAGGAAGTAATTGAGAGGAGTTACAGGGAGGTAGTCACACCTCAGGTACGGGGAAAGGTAGATTACAGTCAGGAGACAGAAAGGAACAGGCAGACAGTGCAGAGTTCCCTTGTGGCCGTTCCCCTCAATAACAAGCATATTGTTTTGGTTACTGCTGGGGAGGGACAACTTACCAGGGGTAAGCAATGGGGCACAGGTCTCTGGCACAGAATCTGTCCATGTTGCTCAGAAAGGAATGTGCGAGATATGCGGCTGTCCAGCCCCATCTCCGGCACTTTTATTTCCCTTCCCAGGAACAAAAACACGGAGGAGTCTGTCCAAAACTTTTCATTCAACTTTGCAAAGTCGGGTGCAAAAATGGTACACACCCCTTAATAATAATCTCCACACATTATATACACGTAAATGTGGGCTGGGTCTCCTACTGCTGTCTTGACCAACGAGTGCTAGGGTTCCCCACTGTTTTCCTTATTTGGGTTCTGGTGCCTGCGATTATTTTGTTACTCACTTGGCCAATCAGTGTTCGAGTTCCCCGTTCTTTCCTTATATGGATGATGTTGTACAACTGTGGTTAAGGGCGGTCTCTCAGCTATCGAGGAAAGCTGTTACAATTGTTTCATTCATAAAAACATGGGGGAGGTCCGGCACCAGTTTCGAGTGTCTGCTTGTGTTTACTATAAGGCACTTGTGTTTACTATAAGGTAGAAAAGACTAAAATGCAGCTAACCATTTAAAAATTACACTACCCCCTACAAATCCCCCGTGTCTTTTCTTACGGTCTGTAATTTTTAAACCGTAAGTTTCTTCTCCAGGGCGTTTAATAACTCCCGAGCTTGTTCATCAAACTGCCCGTCTCTAATACTACCCCCGCCCAAGAGGGATTCACGTTGTTCCATCTCGAGATTCATTCGTTCAACCTGCCCATAGGGAACATCCCTCTTAGTAAGGGCGGTTTCGATCAGTCGTTGAGTAAATCCTCGGACGCAGGGAATAACACAATACCCAAGGGCAGTGAGTACCCCTGCCACCACTGTACATGAGACAAGGAAGGGAACGACCACCCCCGTCCATTTACCGAACCAAGCTTCCAACTAGTCCGTGAGGCCAGAGTCGATACCCGAGTTTTCGGCCAGTTCGTCCGCCAATGTGGTGAGTCCATCCAGGGCGCGGGTGATGGACCCATCAGGGGCTGTGTTGTTGGGGATGATAGTGCAGCACTGAGTGCCTATCATGACACAAACACCCCCCTTCTCTGCCAACATCATGTCTAAGGCCAACCTATTTTCCCACGCCATCCTACTAGTGGCGTCCAGTTGTTCTGCTATTCCTTTCACTGCATCCCGGGTATAATTAATGAACCTCTGCTGATTGTAGTAAATATAATTAATCCAATCCACGTTCTTATTGATGGTCACCCACCAGAACAGTGACGACTCAAAACCTGCCGCTATCTGGTTCCTAGCCTTGTACTCGTCAGGAACACCCCTGGGGACCCCTATGGCATCTAAATATATGTTATCATCGAAAGAGGTCTCCAAAGCTCTCTCAGTTCTTCCACTGGAACGGGGTTGCTCTTGTTTTTCGAATGCCAGGGTGAATGGGATGGCCAATTGAACGATTGCACAAGTGCCCGTCCATTTTCGTGGCAGGGTCTGTCGCAGAACCCTCCCACCACAGTACCACCAGAGGTCTGCCCTAGGCACATGAATGTGGGAGTAATTCCCGCCCCCAGTAGTTTCATTGACCAGCCGAATTGATCCGCTGCACTTGTCAAATGTCCCCACATCGTTGTCCCACTGTAGTCCCGTCCGAGAGACGCAGGCCTGGTGCGTACCCGTTACCCCCGAGAATGATGGCGGGCGGGGCGCCCCCTCAGACCTGACGGGGGGAAACTTCAAACTCAAGGGTCGACAAGTGGAGTCGTTCCAGGCCTCTCAGTCCTGGTACAGCCTTATCATGCAGTCCAAGGCTCGTGGGTGTTTCTCCCATCCCAGCGGAAATGGGACCACCTGAGGGTTAGGGCGGGCACCCGTGCATGCGTAGCAATCACTCTTTTTCATGCTCCTCACAGTATATTTGACCCATTCCATCCAGGCATTCGCCTCCCCGTATCCCGTTTCTATTTCAAAGGTCTTTTCCAAATCCGTCACCTCAATTATTCTAATCTTTCCCTGCTCATCGGTGGCGGATGAGCCCCTAGACTCAGCTTCAATGACCGTGATATACGTGCAGCACAGCTGCACCCCCTCCTGTCCTGCCTGGCCCCCAACTCTAATACCCAGTATTGTTCCATTAAGGCTCGCCCCGTTGTTTCCCAAGTTCCTTATGGTCAGATAGAGCGGATTGCACTGATTCTGCCCACAGTCCTGTCCAGGGGTGATGGGATCACCGACAACTGACACCATAGCCTGGACCCCGGGGGCTGGAGGCCTATGTATGCCTTCCCTACCATGCAATTGTAATACTAACGCCTGACCCTGGAATCCCCTTTCTCTCTCTAGGTTCCGTTTAGTTTGATTCAGTTCACTTTTAGTCCTGCAGGGCACCAACCCACATAGGTCTAAGCTAAATGTCTGTGTTGGCTTGTTGGCAAGCACGGAGATGGAGAACCACTGACGGTCCTCTACTTGTTTTTTCCGGAGGCCAAATTGGGTAACACGCACACTATGACCCAGCCCAAGGATAATGGCAAAGCAAGTTAACAATACGATTGACCTCATATTTGTCGCGACACCTGGAGCCAGAGGGCACAGTTCCTTTAGACTCGCCAAAGTCCGATTAGTTTGTTCTCAGGGTCTTTGTTCCTTAGCTGCCTTTGTCAGAGAGGTTCGTTCATCCTCCGTCGATTGTGGCACTGGTCCCTTGACTCGAGTGTAATGTGTCCAGCCCTTTTCGGCCGTATGGACAGCCGTTTCGGTCGTCAAAAGTACCAGGAAGGGACCGTCCCAAGTTGGTTCGAGGGTACGTTGCTTCCAGTTTTTAATTAGGAGCCACTGACCCGGCTTGACGGTGTGCACCGCAAACTCGAGGGGCGGCGTCTGTGCCAAAAGTCCCTGTTGGCGTAAACGAGATAGAGCAGACCCCAGATCCACCACATATTTTTGCACAAACATATCCCGAGACACGAATACAGGAGGTTCCCCCTTCGGCCCATGGAACGGGAGGCCAAACAGCATTTCGAAAAGGGAGATGCCCAAATCCTGCCTTGGCTGGGTGCGAATTTGCAATAGGGCAAGGGGTAGGCATTTGGTCCAAGGCAGGCCGATTTCACTAGTGAGTTTGGTTAGCTGCTTTTTGATGGTCTGGTTCATTCTTTCGACCTTGCCCGAGGAGGGGGGATGCCAGGGGGGGTGCAAATCCCAATCAATCCCCATTGCATGCACTATATTCTGGAGGACGGTCGAGGTGAAGTGGCTCCCCTGGTCAGAGTCAATAGCGCGGGGTAGCCCAAATCGTGGGATGATTTGTTCGAGTAGAATTTTGTTAACCTGAGTTGCTGTTGCCGTGGCAGTGGGGAAAGCTTCCACCCATCCTGTCAGGTGATCTACTACTACTAATAGATACTTCAGGCGACCTATGGGGGGGGAGCTCAGTGTAATCTACCTGGACATACTCAAACGGCCTATAGGCCGGACTCCTACCCCCTTGTCTTGCATGCTGCCGCAGCCCCCTTTTGTTAATCTTTCGACATGTTATGCAATTTCCTGTGACCTGCTTGGCTACCGTGTACAGACCAGGGTGAGCATATCGGCGCAGGAAGGCATCACACAGTGCCTGGACGCCCCAGTGACCCCCTTGGTGTAGACGGGCAATAATGTCCCGCGTCAACGGTCGATTTAGTAGCTGGCGGCCATCGGGTAAGGTCCACTTCCCTTCCCTATCCTTTGTACCCCCCAGAGACACAAGAAGAGTTTCTTCTTTGTCAGTAAACGTGGGCACTTCGGTAATTTCGGATATCTGGGGAATCCTTACCAGGCAGTTTATTCCTTCCTTCCCCATCCCGGCCAATTTTGCCTGTTCATCTGCCATTTGATTCCCCAGGGTCTCTATTTTATCGTCTTTCTGGTGCCCTTTCATATGTACTACAGCAATCTCTTGTGGCAGCAACAAATCCTCCAAGATCATGGCTACTAGTTCCTCGTGAACCAACTCCTTTCCTCTGCTATTTATCATTCCCCTTTCCTTCCAGATCTTCCCAAAGGTGTGTACTACCCCAAAGGCATACTTAGAGTCAGTGTAGATTGTCCCGGCTATTCCCTTTAAATTCCTCAAAGCCCGGTGCAAGGCGTACAATTCGCACGTTTGTGCGGACCAGGCATTCGGTAGCCGTCCACTTTCCACTAATTCCCAACCAGTCTCACTAATGACTGCATAACCGTTGTGTCTTTTCCCATCTATCACTCGAGAGGACCCGTTAATGTACCACCGCCTTCCTGCATGTAAGGGGGTGTCCCTCAGATCTTCCCTCACTTTACTCTGGTACTCTATTATGTCTGAACAGCAGTGTTCCAGTTCCTCCTCCCCTTCCCCTTTCCAAAGAAAGTCGGCCGGGTTCTGGCAGCCCCCGACTTATATTCGGAGGTCTTCTCGGTCTAACAATATGGCTTCATATTTCAGAATTCTCGAGTCAGTCAGCCACCTCCCGGCCTTCTGATTCAGGATGGCTCTAACCTGGTGGGGAGTAGTGACTGTCAAGGGGGCCCCAAAAGTCAACTTCCTGCTTTCCTCTACCAGCTTTGCCGTGGCTGCCACCGCTTGGACACACTCCGGCCACCCTCGGGAGACTGGATCCAGGATTTTTGACAGTAAAGCCACGGGCTTCCTTTCTCCCCCCCCAATCCTGGGTCAATACTCCAAGAGCGGTTCCCTTTCTGGAGTTCACAAAGAGACAAAATGTCTTACTAAAATCCGGCAAGCTTAAAACAGGTGCGGTCATCAATTTTTCTTTTAGAATTCCAATTAACATTTTCTCCTCCTCCTCCCATTTTATTCTATTGGGTGCCTCCTCAATGAGTTTTAGGTACAAGTCTTTAGTAAGGGGGGCATAGTCATCTATCCATAACCGACAATAACCGACAAGAGTCCAAAGAACTTCCGCAACTCCCTCTTGGTCGTTGGGAGGCCTAGTTCGATTATTGCCCGCACTCTTTCTGGACTTATTCGTTTCTGTCCCTGGCTTATCAAGTGTCCCAGGTACTTAACCTCTTTCTCGACATATTGGAGCTTCTTCTGACTCACTCTTAACCCCTTCTCAGCTAGGTAATTTAACAGGGCATTAGTCCCAAGTAGGACGTCCTCCTCCGTGGGCCCGGATAAAAGGAGATCGTCCACGTATTGTATAAGCTTAAGGGCCGGGGACAAGGTTAGTCCCTCCAATAATTGTTACAGAATCTGCCCGAACAGAGTCAGGGACTCAGTGAATCCTTGGGGGAGCACGGTCCACCTGTACTGCTGTTTTCTACCAGTATCAGGATCCTCCCATTCAAAAGCAAAAAGATCCCTACTGTCCTTGTCCAGGGGACACGCCCAGAAGGCATCCTTTAAGTCTATAACACTAAACCAGCCGTGGTCCGGGGGTATTCGCCCCAGAATAGTGTATGGGTTCGGTACCACAGGGTGCCGTACTTGGACAATTTTATTTACTTCCCTCAGGTCTTGGACCATTCTGTAGCTCCCGTCCGACTTCCGGATCGGTAGGATGGGGGAATTGTATCGTGACATACAGGGCTCTACCAAACCATCTTTTATTAGGTCTTCCATAACTGTCTTCAGGCCCTGCCTCCCTTCCCAAGAGATGGGGTATTGGCGCACTCTGACGTCGGGGCTCTGGGGCTTTAATTTTACCTCCACAGGTCGAATTGCGAGTCCCCCCCGGTTCCCTTTGGCGACCCAAACCCTAGGGTCTATCTCTGTCAATCGGGACTCACTAAGGTATGACATGGTAACGGCTAATTCATCCTCTTCTCCCACTTCTATTCGTAATCCGAAACGGACTATCAAATCCCGTCCCAACAATCCATAGGGAAGATGGGGGAGGTGAAGGAGTTCCACCTGGAGCTCCTCCTCCTCCAACCGCAAGGGTTGTGGTTCGAATATTTTCGCACTAAAAACCCCACCCTTAACTCCTGAAATGTTTAATGTTTTAGCTTGGAAGCCAACCCCCCTAGGATGGAGGGGGATTGAGGACCTGCCGGCGCCTGTGTCAACTAAGAAGGTAACATCTTGTCTAAATGGGCCCACCCGTAAATTTACCAGGGGTTCTTGGTAGGCCCGTGTTCCGATCCTCCCCTGACTTCCCTAATCCATTTGTTCACGCTCCATTTCATACATCCCTTCTCTTTCCCTTTTAAACTCGGGACAATCCCTTTTGAAGTGTCCCAGTTTCCCGCAATGGTAGCATCCGGCCATCTGAGGCCGCTCAAATCCATTAAATCCTCCTCTCTCACTTCTGCCCCGTCTCGCTTCTCTCCCTCTCCAACTTTTCTTCGACATTCCTCTTTCCACCCCATAACCTCCCTCCCCCATTCCGGTGGACTTACAAGCTTCCCGTACAGCTGCCACCATCATTTTTGTCTTCTGTTTCTCCCTTATTACATCCCTCTGAACGTACACCTTCTGTGCTTCCCGTAATAATTCTGCAACATCTTTTTCAGCCCAATCCTCCACTTTCTGTAATTTCTTCTGAATGTCAGGCCATGACTTAGTCACAAAGTGCACCTTAAGCATGCCCTTGCCTATTTCCCCATCGGGGTCTAAACCTGAATACTTTCGCATGGACTCCCGCAAACGGTCCAAAAACTCACTCGGGGATTCATCCTTTTTCTGTCCAACTTCGAATGCTTTCGCTAAATTCCGCTGTTTGGGCACACAGGTTTGGATCCCCCTGATTCTAAGGCTTCTGAGATCTGTCATATTGGCCCGTCCCCCCGCGTCGTTATGATCCCACCGGGGGTCCTCTAAGGGGTACTTCTGCTCTCCACGCTGAGGGCCGTCCTGATGCTCCCTATCCCAAATGGCCATTGCACTATTCCGGATCATAACAATTTCATCGTAATTAAATAGTATTCTCATCATGGCCTGCAGTTCAGCCCATGTGTATATACTCGGCCCCAGAAATAGGTCCAGTTGTATTCCCACACTGATGGGGTCGTCCAGTAGACGGGGTAGTTCATTACGGAGTTGCCGGATATCCCCAGAATTTAAAGGTTGTACTACGATCCCGGTCCGTTCGTTCCCAAACGGCACCTCTCGTAAGGGGTTCACCTGTTCAATATTGTCACTCCTCCCAGCTCTCAATTCCTCTTCTCGGCCTTTCCGCATCTCGAGTCGGACTGATTTCCTGGGGTGGGTTCTGCGCCCCCTCCTGTGCCCCTCCCCCAGCAGTCCCTGCCTCACTGGTCATAGCCTGCTGGGAATCGGATTGATCCGTCGCAGGAGGGAGATCCGCACTGGACGCCTGGTTGTGCGCCTCGTCGTGCGCCTGGTCGTGCGCGGGTGGTATATACGGGGGCGGGGCAGATGGTGGCAAACCGTCGGTGAGGATATCCCAAGACTTCTGGGGCTTCCTCGGGTCTGTTTGGGGAATCAGAGGATAGAGACGCGTGGGACTCTCGCCGTCGCCCGTCAACCAGGCGGCAGCGTATTTGCTCTCTTCTGGGTCAAACGGTTGTTTTCTGTTAACATATACATTTAGGATTTGACACACCCAGTCTTCATTAGACCCATACTCGGGCCAAACTACCGAGGGGGCGCGGATAGGTTCCTTGGTCCATATAAAATAACAATATTTTATCATGGTCTCTTTCTTTAAGTCCTTCGTTCTACCACTGTCCGTCCATAGACTTAACTTCCGACCTAATGGACTATCGGGGGGTATTTCTTTCCCATTTGCAGTCTTCCCTGACTTCTCCTTAGTAAATCTAGAAGTCTGATTTCCCATGGTCTATCTTCGGTCCTGGTCTTAAACGCCTAAAACGTTTTCACAGATGACCGTCAAAACCACAATTTCCCGTGGCTTATCTTCGGTCCTGGTCTAAAACGCCCAAAGCGTTTTCACAGATGACCGTCAAAACCACGCGGCCAACAAGGAAGAACAAAAGAAACTCTGTCACCTTGATCCGTGCACGGAGTTGTCTGGCTTTTTAAATGTGTGTACCCCCGTGTATAGTCACTAACCGGTCGTCCCAGCACTCGTCCGTGTGTTCCTTTTCCAGGATTCAAAATTATTTTTAAATGAGCCGGGTCACATCCTCTCTTGGCCGACGGCCGACAGACCAAGCTGATCAGTGAGAAGTATAAATATATACTAGACGCGTCTTTGTTGTGATCAGGCTTGATCCGTGAGCCGAAGAGACTTCCCCCCCCCCCCCCCCCCGCGGCAATAATTATTTCATCCCGGAGGAGCCCCCAATTGTGCGAGATATGCGGCTGTCCAGCCCCATCTCCGGCACTTTTATTTCCCTTCCCAGGAACAAAGACACGGAGGAGTCTGTCCAAAACTTTTCATTCAACTTTGCAAAGTCGGGTGCAAAATGGTACACACCCCTTAATAATAATCTCCACACATTATATACACGTAAATGTGGGCTGGGTCTCCTAATGCTGTCTTGACCAATGAGTGCTAGGGTTCCCCACTGTTTTCCTTATTTGGGTTCTGGTGCCTGCGATTATTTTGTTACTCACTTGGCCAATCAGTGTTCGAGTTCCCCGTTCTTTCCTTATATGGATGATGTTGTACAACTGTGGTTAAGGGCGGTCTCTCAGCTATCGAGGAAAGCTGTTACAATTGTTTCATTCATAAAAACATGGGGGAGGTCCGGCACCGGTTTCGAGTGTCTACTTGTGTTTACTATAAGGCACTTGTGTTTACTATAAGGTAGAAAAGACTAAAATGCAGCTAACCGTTTAAAAATTACACTACCCCCTACATGAAGAATGCAATTTCCAAGATCACACAGCACACCGACTTGAAGCTATCAAATAGTTCAGAACCCTGTTTCTCTCTTTGTAACATACCTGTTAGTGTTCCTGCACCACAAGAACCCCTGGGGTTTATCACTATATTCTGAATAGAAATTACACATAAACAACAGAATACTGGCCTTGCTAACGAAACTCACCTCACAACAAGAACTGAAAGAAATGAACAGAATTAAAGTTATCCATTCGACCGAATCTGCTTTCTAAAGCAGTTTAAAGGCAAGCTTTCACTTTGCGCTATGCTCCTGACCTTTCTCCAATGCCATGAAACTTCCTGTTTTTGAGTGCTGTTTAAAAGTCACATATGGGAAACTGTGCCCAATAATCTGAAAGGAAATGTCTCCATGTTCATGAGAATCATCTCATAATTTTTTCAGTATCTAATTTCAACAGAAATGCAGAAACTAGCATCAGGAGTTCTAGATGCTAAAATTGAAGCAAAAATTCAAGATAGCGAGGGGACAGAGCTTATTAGGAGAAGATGCTCAAAAAACGAAATGGGTAAATAAACTGGACCAGCTGGACAATATCCCAGAGTTCCAAGGGAGATAGCTGAAGAAATAATGGAGACATTTGTGGTGATCTTTCATGAATTTCTCGAATCAGGGAGAGGCTCAAAAGACTAGAAAATTGCAAACGTGACAGCCTCTTTAAAAAGGGAATAAGGCAAAAGGCAGAAAGTGACAGACCAATAAGCACAACCTCAGTAGTGTGTAAGATCCTGGCATCCATTGTGAAGGATGAGATTCTGAATACTTGCAAGTGAATTGTAAAATTGGGCAAAGTCAGTATGGTGTCATCAAGAGGACGTCATGCCTCATAAATCTGTAAAAGTTATTTGAAGATGCAACAAGCAAGTGAGACAAAGGAAATTCAGTAGATGTTATCCACCTGGACTTCAAGAAGGACGTTGGCAAGATGCCGAACAGGAGGCTGCTGAGTAAAATAACGCCCCATTTTGTTCGAGGTAAGTTATGAGCGTGTGCAGAAGTTTGGCTGTCTGGCAGCAAGTAGAGAGTGGGAATAAAAAGGTTCTTCTAGGGATAGCAGCCAATGACAACTGGTGTTCCAAATGGCTCAGTGTGGGGCCACAACTTTTTACTTTGTGCATTAACGATCTACATTAAGGAACTGAGAGTATTGTGGCTCGGTTTTTAGATGATACAAAGGTAGGTAGAGGGACAGGCAGCATTTAGATGGCAGGGAGGCTGCAGAAGGATTTAGACAGGTAGGAGAGTGGGCAAAGAAGTGGAAGATGGAATACATCTTGGGAAAACATGAAGTGATGCACTTTGTGAGGATGGAGAGAGGCATGGACTACTTTATAAATGGAGAGAAAATTCAGAAGTCTGAAGAGCAAAGAGAGTTGTGAGTTCTAGTGCAGGATTGTCTCAAGGTAAACTTGCAGGTTGAGTCAATAGTTAGGAAGGTGTTGCATCTGCCGCACAGTTTGCTTAA
This sequence comes from Chiloscyllium plagiosum, assembly GCF_037043375.1. Classification (NCBI taxonomy): domain Eukaryota; kingdom Metazoa; phylum Chordata; class Chondrichthyes; order Orectolobiformes; family Hemiscylliidae; genus Chiloscyllium; species Chiloscyllium plagiosum. Next base: position 56,443,847 of record NW_028270178.1, read on the forward strand.
ATTCTTCCATTCAGCAAAAGAACTGAGTCAACTCTTACAAACAATAATATTTGTTTATTGAGCAGACTCAATGTTAGTACAATAAAGTCTAATATAAAGTAATGAAAAATACTGTAAACTGTCTTATGTTTTAACTTAACTTTGGCTGATTGTGTACCACCACACTAGAACTTGGCCGGGCGTCGTGTATGATGCCTTCTAATTCTTCCGATGGTCTTGGAGTTGTCTTCTTTCTCAGTGGTTATTCTCAAGTTGCCGCACTCTGTGGGGTTTTGAGGTGATTCTTATCCTTCCAAGTCTTCAAGCTCTTGGGAAGATCTTCCAATGGAATGATCAAGTTCATTTACCCAAATAAATCAGACTCAACCAGAGGTTGGCATTATTGATGGCCCAAGGGCGACATTCCATTGTACCATTCAAGTCCAATTTCAGGTGGACATTGCAGGGTCAATAGCTGTCAGGTCTTTTTGCAAACCATCTGTGGGGAGCTGCAGCCTGTCTGGATTCTGCAGCATATGGATTAGCAGAGAGTTTACTCAAGGCTGGGATCCATTTCCCAGCATATTTTAAGCATTGTTTATTTTTAGAACTCCGTGATAAGTTTATTAATGTCCATCATGTGTTCATTGTTTCTGGTGGCCTATCCGGTCAGAAAGACAAATACAGCGATGCTATTTATTTTGAAATGACTTGGATATTAAAGCAGGGAAGGATTTGTGAGGTTTTACAAGGCTCTGATCAGACCATATTTGGAGTATTTTGCAAAAGCATCATTTAAGATACATCTAGACAGATACATGAGTGGGCAGGTAGCAAAGGGATACAGACCCTCAGAAAATATGCGACAGATTTAGACAGGATCGGTGCAGGCCTGGAGGGCTAAAGGACCTTCCCCTGTGCTGGAATTTTCTTTGTTCTTCGTTCTTTATTTTTCATTCTAAAAATTGCAAGTTTTCAACTTATTGTATGTTACAATTTAATAATATAAGCCATTTATTTATTTGACAGTGCATGTTAAATTATTGTCATTTCTAAATGAGAGTCAGAGAGTCATAGAGATGTACAGCATGGAAACAGACCCTTTGGTCCAACTCGGCCGGATATCGCAACTCAAACTAGTCTCACCTACCAGGACCCGGGCCATATCCCCCAACCCCTTCCTATTTATATCCCCATCCAGATGCATTTTAAATATTGCAATTGTACCAGCCTCCACCATTTGCTCTGGCAGCTCATTCCATACACCTACCACCCTCTGCGTGTAAAAGTTGCCCCTCCAGTCTCTTTTATATCTTTCCTCTTTCACCCTAAATCTCTGCCCTCTAGTTCTGGACTCCCCCACATCAGGGAGAACAACTTGTCTATTTATCCTAACCATGCGTCTCATGATTTTATAAACCTCAATAAGGTCACCCCTCAGCCTCCAACACTCCAGGGAAAACTGCCCTAGCCTAGGCTCTCCTTACAGCTCAAATGCTCCAACCCTGCCAACCTCCTTGTAAATCTTTTCTGAATCTTTTCAAGTTTCACAACTTCCTTCCGATAGGAAGGAGACGAGAATTGTACGTAATATTCCAAAAGAGCCCTCACCAACTTCCTGTACAGCCACAGCATGACCTTCCAACTCCTGTACTCAATACTCTGACCAATAAAGGAAAGCATATGAACGTCCTCTTCACTATCTTATCTATCTATGACTCTACTTTCAATTAACCTGTACTCCAAGGTCTCTTTGGTCAGCAACACGCCCTAGGACAACACCATTAGCAGTATAACTCCTGCTAAGATTTGCTTTCCCAAAATGCAACACCACACATTTGTGTAAATTAAACTCCATCTGCCACTCCTAAGCCCATTGGCCCATCTGATCCTGTTGCAATCCGAGGTAATCTTCTTTGCTATTCTCTACACCTCCAATTTTGGTGTTGTCTGCAAACTTACTAATTATACCTCTTATGCTCACATTCAAATCATTTATATAAATGATGAAAGGTATTGGACCCAGCACCGATCCTTGTGGCACTCTACTGGTCACAGGCCTCCAGTCTGAAAAACAACCCTCCACCACCACCCTCTGCCTTCGACCTTTGAGCTATTTCTTGATCCAAATGGCTAGTTCTCCCTGTATTCCATGAGATCTAACCTTGCTAATCAGTCTCCCATGGGGAACCTGGACGAACGACTTACTGAAGTTCAAATAAATCATATCCACCACTCTGCTCTCATCAATGATCATTGTTACTTTTGCAAACAATTCAAAGAAGGTTGTGAGACATGACTTTCCACTCACAAAGCCACGCTGACTATCCCTACTCAGTCCTTGCCTTTCGAAATACATGTACATCCTGTCCCTCAGGATTCCCTTCAACAACTTGCCCACCACCACTGTCAGGGTCAGTGGTCTATAGTTCCCTGGCTTGTCCTTAACAACTTTCTTAGACATTGGCACCACATTCGCTAACCTCCAGTCTTCTGGCACCACACCTATGACTATCCATTATACAAATATCTCAGTAACAGGCCCAGCAATCCGTTCCCTGGTTTCCCACAGAGTTCTCTATACACCTGATTAGGTTCCGGGGATGTATCCACTTTTATACGTTTCAAGACATCCAGCACATCCTCTTCTGTAATATGAACATTTTTGTAGATGTCACCATTTACTTCCCTACATTCTATATCTTCCATGTCCTTTCCAACAGTAAACATTGATGCAAAATACTCATTTAGTATCGCCCCCAACTCCTGCATTCCACACAAAGGCCTCCAAACTGATCTTTGAGGGGCGCTATTCTTTCCCTATTTACCCTTGGATTTTCCTTAATTCTATTTGTCAATGTTATCTCATGTCCTCTTTTTGCCCTCCTGATTTCCCTCTTAAGTAGACTCATATTATACTCAACGCATTCAAGAAGAACGGATACTCAAAAAATACAGTGCGCAGATTCCTCAAGAACAAACCACGACAAGCAGACCAAATACAGCCAGAAACCCTAGCCACCTTACCATACATCAAAGATGTTTAAAAATGACAGCCAGACTACTAAGATCTCTCGGAATCCTAGTAGCATACAAACCCACCAACACTCTCAAACAAAAACTAACAAACTTAAAAGACCCAGTACAACCCATGGACAAAACCAACGTCATCTATAAAATTCCATGCAAGGACTGCCACAAGCACTACATTGGACAAACAGGAAGAAAGGTAGCCACCAGGATACACGAACACCAGCTAGCCTCAGAAAGACACGACCCTCTCTCCCTCGTAGCCCTACACACGAATGAAAAAAACACCACTATTTCGACTGCGACAACACTTTTATCCTGTTACAGGCCAAGCAAAGACATGCCAGGGAATTCCTAGAGGCCTGGCACTTCAACCACAACGCCATAAACAACCACATAGATCTAGATGCCATCTATCAACCACTCTGAAAATGAACAGGAAATGACATCACTACAAACCCCAGGAACCCCATCCAGGGCAAACATATAAATAGAAAGCAGGAGACAACAGCTTCGCTTCACTTGGAGGTCGCCACTGATGATGTTACCTAGCCAGGTAACGAAACGTCTGGATATCAAAACTACAGTTCAGCGAACAAACCTACACCCTAAACCACAACCAAAGCTACAAACCTTCACAAACCTTGCATATACTCATATTGTCTTTTGTACTCTTCTAAGGGTTCACTCGATCTGCCTTGTCTGTATCTGATATATGGTCCCTTCTTTTTCTTAACCAGACCCTCAATTTCTTTAGCCATCCTGCATTCCCTATATCTACCAACCTTTCCTTTTACCGTAACAGGAATATACTGTCTCTGGACTCTCCTTACCTAATTTCTGAATATTTCCCACTTTCCAGCTGCCCTTTTATCTGCGAACATCTGCCTCCAGTCAGCTTTTGAAAATTCTTGCCTAATATCATCAAAATTAGCCTTACTTCAATTTAGAACTTCAACTTTTAGATTTTGCCCATCAGTTTCCATCACTAATTTAAAACTAATAGAATTGTTGACAAATAGCTGAAGCTCACACACTTCAGTGAGAATTAAATCGATTGATTATATATAAATGTGTCAGAATGATAATTCTGTTGATTGTTCAATCGTTTGCTCACTCTGAATATGCAATCAGTCAGAGGTTAACCACTTTGTAAATGATATAGCGACAATGTATGGATTTGACAACTGGCATTCAATATGTAATTGTGATCGCCAGAATGATCAGACATTCCCTTTTTGTTATAAAACAAAACGCGCACTCTTTACTTTTGTATCATAAAATGTTGTTGGGTGTTTACATTTTAGTTCCTTCAATATAGAACCAACTTAATTGTTTTCAGGGATGATGCAATTATTGCTCAGTTGAATAATTGTAGTTCATATCTCATCATTGCCCAATTCATAAACAACGCTAACTCCTGATTATTGTTCAGGTCAGTGAAACCACCACGTTGCAATCAGGCATGTGCTACTGGACCTCACAGCTGCCTGTGACACTGAGTGAGATACTGGCCTGCTCCAGAATATGACCAGAAAGATTCCAACCTGGATCAGGACAATCAGGTGGTCGGCGTGGAGGCGGAGACGCATGAAACGTCGATTCTCCTGCTCGTTGGATGCTGCCTAACCTGCTGCGCTTTTCCAGCAACACATTTTTCAGCTCTGATCTCCAGCAGCTGCAGTCCTCACTTTCTCCTCAGGACAATCATTCAAACATTCCTTCAAATCATTTGGCTTCCACCTTGGGCAGGAGGAAACTAGCCAACAGGCTATCAGTCATCATTCCTGATGAAGGGCTTTTGCCCAAAACGCCGACTTTCCTGCACCTCGGATGCTGCCTGACCTGCTGTGCTCTTCCAGTACCGCTCTAATCTAGACGCTGGGTTTCCAGCATCTGCAGTCCTTGTTTTTATCTATCAATGTTCTCAGTGTCGTTACAAATACTGTCTAAATTAGATACCAATGTTTGATCAGGAACAAGGTCTTACAAATTCATCTTCAGTCAGAGTATGACCCAGAGAGCATTGTCTGGACATGGAGTGTCAGAATCACATGGTATTGCTTACGGTGCTGATATCTGGTATGTTCCCCATACTTCCTACATCTGCTTCCTGGTCCAGACGCTGTGTGAAAATGTTCACAATTGACAGCTTTCTGCAGCATCTTGTGTCTCACAGTGAATCCTCTGAAATTATATCCAATAAATGTACCTTCACATTCACCAGTATCAAACTAAAATTGTACAAGTCTGTGGATGGTCAGATATTAATACATTGGTCACCAAACAGAATGTATCTGAAGAAAACAGGAGCTAACGACAAACCAAAAATCAGTTTAATAACTAAACTTAGTGGATTTTGTCTGGTCGAGGTAACCACATATATTGTGCTGGCACTCAGCTGATTGTGACCATGCACACCATAACTGGAAGTCTTGGCCTCACGCTCCTTCCAGCTTCCTGACCTCACACACCTCACTCCCTCACACATTCACCAACTGATGAGAATCCACCAGCTGAGAGAAACTTGGAACATGGAACAGAACAGCACATTAAGAGCCCTTCAGCCCTCAATACTTTTATCCTACTCTAAGATCAGACTAACCTACATAACCTTCAATGCACGAGCTTCCATGTGCCTATTCAAGAGTCTTCTTAGTTATCCCGAAAGTATCTGACACTACTTCTATCACTGGCGGTGCATTCCAACCCCACCATACTCTGTGTAAAGCAGCTACCTCTGACATCATCCCTAAACCTTCCTCCAATCACCTTAAAATTACGATCCTTGTCGATAGCCATTTCTGCAATGGGAAAAGACTCTGGCTGTCCAATCTTTGTCTCTCAACATTTTTACACCTCTATCAAGTCAGCTGTCATTCATCTTCGCTCCAGGGAGAAAAGCCCGAGCTCCCTCAAACTTACTTCCTAAGACATGTCCTCCAGTCCAGGCAGCATCCTGGTAAATCTCATCTGCACACTCTCTGCGCCTTCCACATGTTTCCTATACTGAGGCTACCAGATCTGAACACAATATTCCAAGTGTGGTTGAACCACAGCTTTATTGACCTTAGCAATAACCTCGTCGCTCTTAAATCCAATTCCCCATAATGAAAGCCAACACGCCATACACCTTCTTAACAACCTTATCAACTTGGGTGACAATTTTGTGGGATCTATGGACATGGACCCCAAGATCCCTCTGTTCCTCTCCATTGCCAAGAATTCTGCCTTTAACCCTGTATTCTGTTTCAAATGCAACCTTCTAAAACAAATCACTTCACACTTTATAAGGTTTAACTTTATCTGCCACTTATTAGCCCAGCACTGCATCCTGTCAATGTTCTGTTGCAACCTACAACACTATCCACAACTCCATCAATCTGCATGTCTTCGGTAAACTTACTAACCCACTATTCCACTTCCTCATCAAAGTCTTTTGTAAAAATCACAAACAGCACAGGTCCCAGAGCCGATCCCTGTGGAACACCACTGGCCACTGGCCTCCAGGCTGAATACCTTCCATCTGTTACCATCCTCTGTCTTTTATGGGCCAGCCATTCCCGTATCCAGACAGCCAAATTTCCGTGTCCCATTCCTCCTCAACTTCTGAATGAGCCTACAATGAGGAGCCTAATCAAACGCCTTGCTAAAATTCATGTTCACCACATCTATCGGTCTACCTTCATTAACATGTTTTTTTCACATCTTCAAATAATTCAATAAGGTTTGTGAGGCATGACCTGCTCCTCAAAAAGCCATGCTGACTATCTCTATCAAATTATCATTTTTTAAGTAATTGTAAATTCTGTCTCTCAGAAGCGACTCCAATACTTTGCCCACCACTGATGTAAGACTGACTGTTTGGTCATTTCCAGGGCTATCCCTATTCCCTTCCCTGAACAAGGGAATAACTTTTGCCACACTCCAATCATCTGGCACCACTCTCGTAGACAGTGAAGACACAATGATCATCACCAAAGGAACACCAATCTCTGCCATCACTTCCTGGAGTAACCTCGTGTATACCCTATCTGGCCCAGGGAATGTTTGTACTTCAATCAGTCTGTACTTGCACTCAACTTGACTACCCCCTGTCCAACCAACTGACTGACTGCTTTCCATTTCAGTGCAATATATAGTGCTGCCTTCCTAAGCAAGTATGGTTTCCAACGTCCTTCGAAACACAGAAAAAAACAAAAAAAATGCACCAATCCCTTCCTGATAAAGAGCTCATGCTCGAACCATTGAACCTCCTGAACCTGGGTTGCTGCCTGATCTGCTGTGCATTTCCAGCACCACACTTTTCGACTCTGATCTCCATCAACTGCAGTCCTCGCTTTCTCCATTACTGAGGGATATCCCCTCTACACACTGAGCGGGGAATTAACCATCAGAAACTCATTGTATGTGGAGCTGACTGCTCAGTTCTGGAAAGTTGCACTTGATAAATACATTTTTAAAAAAGAAATTACAATTCAACAAATAGTCATTCAGTTCCAGAGTTACAATTTTGGTTCATGATTTGGGCAGCCTATTAAAAAATAGTGAATTATTGAGGAACTCCGAGATACAGAGTATTCCAGGTGTTATAATCCAGCTTACGTTAATGCTGGGAGCATTCTCAGACAGACTGATGTGATAATGGCATGAATTGACATGTGGAGGTGAAACATTTTTGCCATCACAGTGACGTGTTTGAGGGAGATCAGGACTAACAACTCAATATTCTGCTGTACTGGAACTACAGGCAGGACGGGAGAGGGTGTTGAAGAGGAGGTGGTATTGCATTATTAATTAAGGAACAGTTACTGCAGTAAGGAGGGACGATATCTTGGAAGTGTATTCAAATGAGGCTTTATGCGTCGAGGTTAGTGTCAAAACGATGACACACACACTACTGGGGATATTTTATAGAGCCACAGGAAGATGAAAATTCAGGGAGCAGACATATAAACAATTCACTGAGGTACGTAAAATCAAATTCACTGAGGTGTGATGGAAAGCAGAGATATTAAAGCAAGGCTGAAGATATTACAGAGACAGGAACGCAAGGCTGGAGATGTTACAGAGGTAGGAAAGCAAGGGTGGAGATGTTACAGAGAGAGAGGAAAGCAAGGCAGGAGATGTTACCGAGATAGGAATGCAAGGCTGGAGATGTTACAGAGACAGGAAAGCAAGGCTGGAGATGTTACAGAGACAGGAATGCAAGGCTGGAGATGTTACAGAGGTAGGAAAGCAAGGCCGGAGATGTTACAGAGGTAGGAAAGCAAGTCTGGAGATGTTACAGAGAGAGGAAAGCAAGGCTGGAGATGTTACAGAGAGAGGAAAGCAAGGCCGGAGATGTTACAGAGAGAGGAAAGCAAGGCTGGAGATGTTACAGAGACAGGAATGCAAGGCTGGAGATGTTACAGAGAGAGAGAAAAGCAAGGCTGGAGATGTTACAGAGGTAGGAAAGCAAGGCCGGAGATGTTACAGAGGTAGGAAAGCAAGTCTGGAGATGTTACAGAGAGAGGAAAGCAAGGCTGGAGATGTTACAGAGAGAGGAAAGCAAGGCCGGAGATGTTACAGAGAGAGGAAAGCAAGGCTGGAGATGTCACAGAGAGAGGAAAGCAAGGCTGGAGATGTTACAGAGGTAGGAACGCAAGGCTGGAGATGTTACAGAGAGAGGAAAGCAAGGCTGGAGATGTCACAGAGATAGGAAAGCAATGCTGGAGATTTTACAGAGAGAGAGGAAAGCAAGGCTGGAGATATTACAAATAGAGAGGAAAGCAAGGCTGGAGATGTCAGAGAGAGAGAGAGCAAAGCAAGGCTGGAGATATTACATATAGAGAGGAAAGCAAGGCTGGAGATGTCACAGATAGAGAGGAAAGCAAGGCTGGAGATGTTACAGAGAGAGGAAAGCAAGGCTGGAGCTGTTAGAGATAGGAAAGCAAGGCTGGAGATGTTACAGATAGAGAGGAAAGCAAGGCTGGAGATGTCAGAGAGAGAGAAAAGCAAGGCTGGAGATGTTACAGAGAGAAAGAAAAGCAAGTCTGGAGATATTAAAGAGAGAGGAAAGCAAGGCTGGAGATGTTACAGAGAGAGGAAAGCAAGGCTGGAGATCTCAAAGAGAGGGAGAAAAGCAAGGCTGGAGATGACACAAAGAGAGGAAGCAAGGCTGGAGATGTTACAGAGAGAAAGGAAAGCAAGGCTGGAGATGTTACAGATAGAGAGGAAAGCAAGGCTGGAGATGTTACAGATAGAGAGGAAAGCAAGGCTGGAGATGTTACACAGAGAGAGGAAAGCAAGGCTGGAGATGTCAGAGAGAGAGAGAAAAGCAAGGCTGGAGATATTACAGAGATGGGAAAGCAAGGCTGGAGATGTGACAGAGAGAAAGGAAAGCAAGGCTGGAGATGTTACAGAGAGAGAGGATAGCAAGGCTGGAGATGTTACAGAGAGGGGAAAGCAAGGCTGGAGATGTTACAGAGAGAGGAAAGCAAGGCTGGAAATGTTACAGAGAGAGGAAAGCAAGGCTGGAGATGTTACAGAGAGGGGAAAGCAAGGCTGGAGATATTAAAGAGAGAGAAAAGCAAGGCTGGAGATGTTACAGAGAGAGGAAAGCAAGGCTGGAGATATCAAAGAGAGGGAGAAAAGCAAGGCTGGAGATGACGCAAAGAGAGGAAAGCAAGGCTGGAGATGTTTCAGAGAGAGAGGAGAGCAATGCTGGAGATGTTACAGAAACAGGAAAGCAAGGCTGGAGATGTTGCAGAGAGAAAGGAAAGCAAGGCTGGAGATGTTACAGAGATAGAAAAGCAAGGCTGGAGATGTTACAGATAGAGAGGAAAGAAAGTCTGGAGATGTTACACAGAGAGAGGAAAGCAAGGCTGGAGATGTCAGAGAGAGAGAAAAGCAAGGCTGGAGATGTGACAGAGAGAGGAAAGCAAGGCTGGAGATGACACAAAGTGAGGAAAGCAAGGCTGGAGATGTTAAAGAGAGAAAGGAAAGCAAGGCTGGAGATGTTACAGAGAGAGATGAGAGCAAGGCTGGAGATGTTACAGAGAGAGAGGAGAGCAATGCTGGAGATGTTACAGAAATAGGAAAACAAGGCTGGAGATGTTGCAGATACAGGAAAGCAAGGTTGGAGATGTTACAGAGATAGAGTGACCTGTGCATGCTGGACTTGATTAGCGAGATATTTTTAAATTCATTTACAGAATATGGGGAAAGATGAAGCAGCTGAAGATTAGAGAGATAGGGACGGGTGTAGGGGCTGGCCGAATTTACAGCGATAGATGGTACTAGAGTAAGAGATAAAGATTGTAGTGATACAGAGGGTGACTGAGATACAAATGAATGTTGCAACTGGAGCAGATGACAGGGAAAGAAACAGAAATATACGTAGATAGTCTAAAAACGGAATTATGCAATGTCTTTATAGAGAAAATATTGTAGAAATCTGTGGAATAGACAAGGCACTTGGAGGAACTGAAGGAGTGAGACCTTGGACTGTCAAATCACAAGAGTCATAGAGTGAGTGTCATACAGCACAGAAAAGGCCCTTCGATTGATAGTGACAAAAAATTAAAAGCCCTGCAGACCCTGGAAATCCCTCCTTCCTAACATCTGGGGGCTAGGGCTAAATGTGGGAGAGGCGTCCTACAGACTCCTCAAACAGCAATGTGTCATAACGAAACCTCATTGTGTCAGATCAAACACTGACACGGAAACCTCCTGCTGACTCCCTTCCCTCAGCTGATGGATCAGTGTCCCTCTGATGGAAGCCGAGAGTGACAAAGCTTGAGAAGGTATACTGGGTGGGCCATTTCAGAACCACATCCCAGAGGGACTCAGCAGCAGCATTGCTCATCAAGACGGTCGGGTCCAAAAGGACATAGCTGCAAGACAGGGACTGCACGGAGTGGGCAGGGAACGACTGAGAGGGACCAAACTACCGGCTGCAGGCACATTGATCGATGGCCGTATTGGGAAAGGTGACTACCACACACAGTATTTCTATAGACAAAGTCCCGATTTTACATTGTGAATTTTGTGAGTGTGAGAGTGTGACTGAGTGAGTGAGTGGGTGACAAAGAGAGAGAGAGAGAGTGAGATAGTGAGAGAGAGAGTGAGTGAGACAGTGAGAGTCAGAGTGAGAGAGTGAGAGTGAGAGTGAGAGAGTGAGTGAAAGTGTCAGTGTGATTGTGTTTGTGACTGTGAGAGTGAGTGTGAGAGTGAGAATGACAGTGACAGTGAGTGTGAGAGTGAGAGTGAGAGTGAGAGTGTGAGTGTGTGTGAGAGCGTGTATACACATGAGCACACATGTGAGAGATACTCTCAACATGTTCAACGGAACAAACTTCAAAGAGATCTAGAACTCAGCACTGGCGTGTGTGAGGTGATTCGGGACATTACCAACAGCAGCAGAATTGTACTCCTGCACAATTTTCACTGTCACTGCCTGGCCTGTGCTCCACAATACCCTGACCATCAGGCCAGGGGATAAACCCTTGTTCAATGAAGTACACAGGATGGCCGGTCAAGAGCAGCACCAGATACACCTCACAATGATGTGACATTATCAAACAGGACCACTTACTCACCAAATAGCATAAACAGCCAGTGACAGACAGATCTTACTAACAAATCAGACCTAATTTCTGCAATCCTGTCACATGCAATCAGCGTGAATTGCGTGGTCAATTAAACAACTCACTGGAAGAGTAGGATCCACAAATATCACCTTCCTCAACTATGCAAGGGCCCAGCACAACAATGGAAAAGCTAAGGATGAAACATTCACAACAATGTTCAGACCGAAGTGTCAATGGGATGATCTATTTTAGTCTTCTCCAGATGGGAGTCTTCAGCTAATTTGATTCACTGCGTGTGGTAAATCCAAACGGCTGGAGGGATGGGATAATGCAATTGATGGGGGCTCTGATAACATTCCATTCAAACTGTTCCTGCAGGGATATTGCACTGGGACCTACCTGAAAATGTGGGAAACTATCCGGGTGTGCCCTGTACTCACACAGACAAAACATCAGACACTCAATGGCTGCCCCATTGCTCTAATCCCTATCATTAATAAAGTGATGGAAGATGTCACTCACAGTGGGATCAAGCAGCACTTCCTCAGCACCAACCCGCTCACTGAAGCTCAGTTTGGGCTCTCATCCCTTGTGCTCATTGAAGCCTTGGTTTAACAATGTACAACAAGAAAACACACTGCTGAATTCTAGAGATGAGGCGACAGGGACTGCACTTAACATCATCATAACCGCATTTGATCAAGTGTCGTATCCAGGATTGACGGCAAAATTGGAGCAAACAGGAATCGTCTGCACTGGCTGAAGTGATACCTGGTACAAAGGAAGGTGGCTGGGGTTGGTGGGGAGCAGCCATCTCAGCTCCAGTTCTCCAGGGGAGGGGTTTCTGGGTAAGCCTGCAGATCAAAAATTGAAGAGTAAGCCACCATACTCCTACAGGATGATAGGGGTGCTCTCTTGTTAGACAGAGACGACTGGTGGCAATTTAACTGGACAGTCATCATGCATCAAGTAAGGGAGAGGTTGTGGAGAACAGTCCATTAGTCACCCCAGTCAGTACAGGAATTGAACCCGTATTGTTGGCATTAATAACTAACCGTCCAACCGATTGAGCTAACTAAGTCCTCACTCAGCTTCTTGGGATAAATATTGTAACATTAATCCGTTCAGATATGTTGTCAGAAACCTCAGGAGCAGGTCGAACTCGAAGCCAGCTTCCTAGCTCAGAGAGAGGGGCAGCATCAGTGAGCTCTCAGAGTGCTCTCTGCCCTAAGCCTAATCATAAATGACCATCCCTAAGCTCGAAAATCACAAGTGGAGATGCTTGCTAATGATTGGACAATGTTCAACACTATTTGTGATTTACTCAGGTACTGAAGCAATCCTTATCCAAATGCAACAAGGACCTGGAAGTATGCGGGTTTGTGCTTAATAGTGACAAGTACCATTTCCATTACACATGTGCCAGACAACGATTACCTCTAACAATAGAAAATTGCACCATATTCTCTAATGTCCAATGCCACCACCATCACTGAACTCCCACCTAGCAATATCCCGGGGATTACCGTTAACCAGAACTGGACCGACCGTATAATTTCATTACCCATTCCTGTGAAGGGCTAATGCTAAAACGTCGAGTTTCCTGTACCTCAGTGCTGCCTGATCTATTGTGCTTTTCCAGCGTTACACTTTGACGCATATAAATTAGTCGACTACAATAATATGCCAGGGGCTAGGAATCCTGCAGAAGTAACTTACCTCATGATTTCCAAAAGCCTGTCACCCATCTAGAAGACACACACTGAATATGTGTGTGATGAAATACCCACCGTTTGCCTGTGTTAGTGCAGCTTCACCCCTCATCCACTGACACTCAATAGCAGCAATACCTGCCATCTACACGGTGCTCTGCAGAAATTTACCAAGGCTCCTTACAACGTACCTTTGAAGCCCGACCATCAACAAGGACAAAGGAAACAGATACATGGGACCCCCACCATGTTCACGTTCCGATCCCAGCCATCCACCATCCTGATTTAGGAAGTATATTGCTGTTCCTTCAGTGCCACTGTTTCAAAGACCCTCGCTAATGCACATCTACAGCATATGAACTGCAACGGGTCAATGTGACAGCTCAACACCACCTTCTCAAGGGCAACGCGAAACAGGCAAGAAATACCGTCCCAATCATATTCCATGAAGAAATTAAAATGAAAAATATTGTCCAAACATGCCAAATGCTGGACCCTGACTATTGGACTTTGTGAGCTCAGGCTGGTTGGATCTAGGCAGTATCTTGCTTGTTCTGAACAGCTGAAGGGATATATTGTTTGAAATAATCTGTCAGTCTTTCAGACGCATGGCCTACATACCGAGCATCACACATACACTGACATTCACATCCCACATTACTAAGCTCTAAGATAGGCAGAAGCAATTGAAAATATATCCATATCTGACTGTAATATGTTTAAACACACAGTGATATTGTTGCCACGAAAATGATTATGAATGGATATTAGCAGGGAGAAAGTGAGGACTGCAGATGCTGCAGATCAGAGTCAAAGAGTGTGGTTCTGGAAAAGCACAGCCATTCAGGCAGCATCTGAGGAACAGGAGGGTCAACTATTAGTTCACAAAGGAAAATAATTGCAAATTTTCAAAGTCCTTGCACTTAATAATAATTTGGTCTTGGGTGTGGTAATGCATCTCAACATTTCAATGCTCCTTACCGTGAGTTGGGCACTGTTTTCATCATATCGTTGTAATAAAAGTGAACGGAATAAATGGGTGGATTTTGGGCTTTTTGGACAATCTAAAAGTTGGTATTATGAAAGGCTATCATACCTTCAGTAAAGAGACTTTGCAGTTAACGGTTAAAACAACGCTGTAAACATTTACACAGACATTTCCAGCTCAAGTTACACATAAGATTGTTGGGCTGGGATCATACTGGCCATCAATGGAGCTGCACAATTCTGTTTGGATATTGGATATTATAACACTGGATATGTTTTATGAGGGATTCAATGTATGATGCCATGTGCTGCAGGAGCCCATCACCTTTATAACACCTTCATTCAGGATCGGGTCCAAGGTGCAGAATAACAGAGTTTAGGGGCCTTATCAGAAGAGATATACTTGCAAGATATGGTTGTTCATAGGTCACTGTTACAAATGTTGAACTGGGTCTAGACCAGCGCCATGTGCTAGTCCATTGACCGGTTTTTCCCACTCACATCTCCCTGCTGTTCAGATATGTCTCTACCAGTCCATTGTGAGGGATTATGTCAGTAACTGCCCAGCTCCAGTTTGGAAGCTCTCTGGACAGATTTTGGAGATGGCCAGTGTTTTGGAGGTCATGGTGAGGCCCAGTAACACTGTGTCTGAATTCAGGCTTTTTCTGAAAGTCTTTTTCAACAGCTTTGCTGCCTGCAAGATGGTGTGTTCATTCATCTGAACATCAGTGAGCTGTTTACTACAGTCACTGAATTGTGTAATAGTTAGGTGTGCGCTCTGGTATTTCAATTACTGTTCACTTCAATTGTTTTCAACTGAAAAATAATGATGTTTGGTTTCTTTTAAATATGTAAGAAAAATTATGTTAACTCTTCATTATACAAAAAGGAAAAGTGACCTGTTGTATATTTCCCAAGGACTAATCAAGCAACAGTCAGATATTGTCTGTAAAGCAGGATTCTGTAAACAGGACTATATCCCAGGCAACATCATCACCCTCTCTGGTGGGGTCTGCCCCACTGGCAGCACATAGCCAGGCTGAGGGGGCAGCTCCTTGGTATATAGTCAGTATAGTGCTCGGTATTGATGCTGGATTCTGTGGCTGCTAGACTGCTCTGTGGCTGGTTATGGGGGAATCAATAAAAAGGAAACCTATAATTGACCACATCATCACCGATCTGCCTGCTGCAGGTACACCACTCCATTTCATACATCGGTAAGAATGGTCACTGCATAGTCCTTATGGGGAGCAAGGGCTATCTTTACATTTTGCAGACCCATCTCACCATGATATGTAGCCCCCTGGGCAGTGAATGGCACAGTCTTTAAATAGATTGAGAAGCTAATAATGATGCATCCATGAAGTGTAGAGGGCCATCGGCAGGAGCAGAATCATATTCTGCACAACTCATATAGTCTGCAACCACACAGCCCAACATAGCCCCCACTGTACAGTAACCATCACGGCCTGACATACCCGCCACTGTACAGTAACCATCACACCCCGACATACCTCCCACTGTACAGTAACCATCACGGCCCGACATACCCGCCACTGTACAGTAACCATCACGTTCCAACATGCCTCCTTCTCTACGGTAACCATCAAGAGCGACATGGTGGTTCAGTCGTTAGCTCTGCTGCCTCACAGCACCACGGACCTAGGGTGAATGTGTGGAGTTTGCTCGTTTCCTCTCCCCATCCCACCCCCGCTGTGTCTTCGTGGGTTTCCTCCCAAAGGCAAAAGATGTGTAGGTCAGGTGAATTGGCCATGCTAAATTGCCCATAGTGTTAGGTGCTTTAGTCAGAGGCAAATGGGTCTGGGTGGGTTACTCCTCGGAAGGTTGGTGTGGACTGGTTGGGCCGCTGGTCCTGTTTCCACACTGTAGGGAATCTAATCTACTCTTCAATGTTCAAGTCGGGAATATGATGGAATAATCAGTTATCTGAATTAGTGCAGCTCCAACAATACTCTAGTATGGACTTACTTGCAACAGGCAACACAGTTGTGTGGGGAAGATCCTGTCTCACAAACTTGATTGATTATTTTGAGGAAGTGAGAAATTTGATTGATGAGGGCATGGATGCTAGCCGTTTGGATCTTAGCATGGCCTTTGATAAGGTTCCTTATGGCAGGCTCATACAGAAGGTGAAGTGAAATGGGATCAACGGTCAGTTAGTAAGGTGCATAGAGAACTGCTTGGTCATAGAAGACAGAGTAGTGGTGGAACAGTGTTTGTGTGACTGGAGATCTGTAAATAGATGGTGGAGTTGCAGATTGTGAGGATGATTGCCAGAGAATACAGCAGGATATAGGTCAACTGCAGACTTGGACAGAGAAAACACAGGTGTAACTTTATTTGGACAACTGTGACGTGATGTGTTTTAGAATATATAATGAAGGAGAGAAGTGGATGGAAAAACTAGTGGCCGCATCAACATCCAAAGAGATCTAGGTGTATAGCTCCACAGTTCCCTGAAAGTGGCAACGCGGGTGGACAGGGTGATCAAGAAGACTGATGGCAAACTTGCAGACAGGCATGGAAGCATGAAGTATGAAAATTAGCAGGCCATATTGCAGCTGTAGAGGAAATTAGTTTGGGCACATTGGATATTCTGTCGAGTACTGTTTGCCACATGATGTGTAAGTGTTGGAGAGGATATGGAAAAGGTTTACCAGCGTGTTGTCTGGTTTGTAGGGTATTAGCCAGAAGGAGAAATTGAACACACATGGTTTGTTTGCACCTGGGCATCATTGACTATGGGGCTACCTGATAGATATTTACAAAACTGTCAGAGGCATGGATAGAAGGACAGTTAGAGGCTTTTTCCAAGAGGAGAAATATCAATTACTAGGGGGAACCATAGGTTTTAGGTAAAATGGAGAAAGTTCAGGAGACATAATAGGTAAGTTTTTTTGGCTTTTTCAGACAGAATGTGCAAGTGACTGGGATGCACTGATAAAGGGGAAGAAGCTAATATAGCAAGAATTAAGAGGTGTCTTGGCACAGAGAAGAGAAAGCAGCGAAAAGAATGACATAGAATGTGTAGAAGCAAAAACTTTCGTTTGAACTTTCGAAGGGCATCATGTGTCAGTGTGGGCTTGCTGGGCGGGATGGCCTGTTCCTGTGCTGGACTGTTCTTTAAGTCAAGATTTGAGCGCAGCAGTGGCGAGGTGCTGACTGAAGGATGACTGATGATCAACAGCCACATTATTGTAGATCTCTCCTCATCAATTTTCAACTTCATATCCTCCCTCCCACTGTGGGGAAGCTCAATATGGAGAATTTGACATGAATGCCAGAGTTGGTAACTGGTGACTCCATCTTGCACCTTGATCTTGCGGCCTTCTCTCTTGGACACCAACGTCTCGGGTGACAATGCACGAACAGAAACTACATGTACTCCACACCCACCAATGCTGGCATCTGTCACATGCCAGCCTCACCATGTATTCCTAGCACATCTCCGACCCACTGACAGTACACTTCTGTACTTCAATGCTGCAGCTCGGGGTGGACTGACAACTCTAATTGTAAGGACACTGCTCAGGGATACACACACAACTCATGGACTGTCCCTCTGGGCTGCTCACTGTGTGTTTGTATATACTCAATACCGGTGCAAGGACTCTGTGCTCAGGGATACACACCTAGATCATGGCCTGTCCTGCTGGGCTGCTCACTCCATGTTTGTACACACTCAATGCTGCCACAAGGACACTGTTCTCAGGGACATACACTCAGCTCATGGACTGTCCCGCTGGTGTGCTCACTCCGTGTTTGTACACTCACTTTGAGCAGACTTGAATACTTACAGAATTATTGCCTTGCCTTACCCTGCCTTTAGCAGTGTTTCCCCTCAGCCAGAGCTACCAGACTCATCCGCCTGCTGTATTGTTTTGGTATTTAGCACAGACACAAACACAGGATGCTTGATATCATTGTCCACAGTCAGTCACGGTGCCCAGCACAGTCAGTCAACGGGAGTCTCAGGTCCAAATCCGGGAGCTTGGACACGGTCAGTCAGCTTATCGTGGTTGTTAGGGTCAGGATCCCTCCCCTGTGAGGGGGTGAGGAGCTGAATGTTGGGAAATGCCTATCTCTCTTGGCTCTTTCTCTCCTATTGTGGGATGGTTCCTTCTGGAATGTAAAAATTAGCAAGAGGTATTAAGGGAGATGGAAAAGGTTGGTGCAGCTGTTAGTGCTGGTACAGCTGGGGGATAAGCTAGTGAGGTGTCCTGAATGAGTGATTAAGCAGCACAGACACCAGGCAGAGTTGGGTAGATGGGCAGTGATGAGATTGGAGAGACTGACAGAAGGTGCTGCATTCAGTGACAGTGGGAGAACATGAGCCTTGGTGGGAGGTGGGTGCAGTAACAGAGATAGAGTGAGGGCAAGGTCACAAAATGCAGATGGTGGCACTTCCCCTGGTGGAGTGGGGAAGGTCACTGACCTTCTTCCTACTCTGCTGGGCATTCACCCAGGGGTCAGGCTCGTACCAAGCTGGCATAGTCTGGTGTCATAGCCTTCCCTGCCAGTCCTGGAGGAAGATAATGTCCCTCTCTTGAACCATGTCATTCACCAGAACCTCAGGGGCTTGTCCACAAAGTGAAGCCCCAGTTTTACCCCTCTGCCATGTCCAGGGTAGTTTCAGATTGACAATCTAAGAGTGTAATGTCTTTTTACAAATGGCACCTGGAACAGGGAGGCCACTGCATTCTGGGATATCCAGGCAGTGGGCAGCTGTTACGATGAAGGGGAAAAATCATTGCGTTAGTATCAGATGAGAAGACAACTACGTGGGCAGGAAGGGTAGTTAATGAGGCAGATTGGGGATGGTATCATGAGAAAATGCACTTCACTTTGTGGAGAGAAACCCCCTCCATAAAACCTGACTAAAATGAGAATTAACCACATCATAAGTTGGTTTCGGCCTCTGTCTGTCTGAATCAAAATAGGGATGCAGTGTGAAATATTGGGAGCAACAAACTTGGAACGGATTCTAGATTAGTGGAGCTGGAAAAGCACAGAAGTTCAGGCAGCATTCAAGGAGCAGTAAAATCGACGTTTCGGGCAAAAGCCTTTCATCAGCAATACAGGCACGGTGCCTGAAGGGTGGATAGATAAATGACAGGAGGGCGGGGTGTGGAGAAAGTAGCATAGAGTACAATAGGTGAGTGGGGGAGGGGGTGAAGGTGACAGGTCAGGGAGGAGGTGGAGTGGATAGGTGGAAAAGAAGATAGGCAGGTAGGACAAGTGCTGAGCCAGAAGTTTGGAAATAGGGTGAGGTGGGGGAAGGGGAAATGAGTATTTCTTTTCCACCTAACCACTCCATCCTCCTCCCCGACCTATCACCTTCACCCCTACCCCCATTCACCTATTGTACTCTATGTTACTTTCTCCCCACCCCGCCCTCCTCTCATATATCTCTCCACCCTTCAGGCATTCTGCCTGTATTCCTGATGAAAGGCTTTTGCCCGAAACGTCGATTTTACTGTTCCTCGGATGCTACCTGAACTGCTGTGCTTTTCCAGCATCACTAATCCAGAATCTTGTTTCCAGCATCTGCAGTCATCTTTTTTACCTAAACTTGGAGCGGTGAGTTATAAAGGAGATTCAAATCGATAAAAAAGGGGTAACACAATGTGCCTGACTTTTAAAAGGAGCCAGGGAAAATCCCCTGCGAAACAGTTACCTACATTATCCAATCCTCCCTGGATGCAGGGATGATGCCGGAGGCCTGGAGAACCCTGCAGCTTTGTTTAATGTGGAGCAAGGGACTGACTGAATAGGTCACGGCTGGAATTCTGAGACAGTGGATAAAGGGTCAGTAAGGAAGTCCCTGGGACTCCAGGAAAGTCGGTCTGGATTTGTTCAAGGAAGATCGTGTGTAATTAATCTGACTGTGTCGGTTTGAGGCAGTAACTTGTAACTGCATGTGACTGACTTCGATTTGATGAGAGATCCCATGGCAGGCTGTTTAAAAACAGAAACTATAGGATCCGGGTGAATGGAGCAAACAACTCAGAAGTGCAAGGCAAGGCATTTGGGGACATCCACAATAGAGAGGAATGTACAATAAATGAGAGCATAGTCATTGTGGGCAGATAAATGAAGGTAGCTGGAAACACCAATAATCTCATTAATGTAGCAAATGGCACCATTTCCTCTATCAGCCAAAGTGCAGGAAGCTTATGCAGGAACTGTATAAATAATGAGCTCAGTCACAGCTTGGGGACGTGTGCAGTTCTGGTCACCCATCACATGGAAAGCTGGAATTCGACTGGAGAGGGGAGAGAGGAGATTCTTCACCCTGTGACAGTGGAAGTGCAGTTATGAGTTAAGATTGGAATGGAGGATGCTGAGAGGAGATTTGATTGGAGTGAATATATTGTCAGGAGCCTGGGTAGAGAGGGAGCGAACACCTTGTTCCTGTTGGAGAGCTCAGTTACCGGCGGCGAATATTTAACATAATTGGTTGAAGTATTAGAGAAGTGGTGAGGAAAGTTGTTATTTCACCCAGAGTATGGTCGGGATCTGGGAGGCACACATGGAAGCCGAGTAGAGGCAGAAATTCTCAAACCATTTTAAAAAGGTGCCGGGATCTGCACCTGAAGTCCTACAGTGTCCGGGGAGACAGAACTCGGGCTTTACAAAACAATACATCTTGACCAGTGCAGACAGTGGGCAGAGTCATCCCCTCTATACTGCTGTTTTCTGAAGTTTTCAAAAGGTTACCAATATCTGACGGGATCAATATCTCATAGGACACAGGCATAAGGGGTGAGGGCAGAGAGGAGCAGTGTGTAAAATGATTAGCATCACAATAATACTGATCCCATCCTTTATACACAATGCTACTTTACTGTGTTGGTCTATTAATCCTTCCTGTAGAAATGGGAAAAAACTTTTAATTATCCAGTTCCCAGTCATGGTCACACTGCAGCCCCATCTCCATAATCCCAGCTACATCTAATTTGGTTCACACTATTTAAAGCTAGCCTTTCACTGGCCTCGTTGAAAAGTTCCCAGCTTCATTCTTGCCCTATTGAAGGCTGCTCTCAGTTAACTAATGTTTCTCACTCTCAATTATTGCATAGCATTCTCTATCATCATCCTGAACGTTACAATAAAATGATCGCTGACCCCCAAAACATTCCCCTACTGACAATGGATAGACTTACCCCACCTCTTCCCCAAGGACCAGGTCCAACAGTACATGCTCTCTTGGGCTGGACACATACTCCTGCAGTGATCTCTCCTCCATGTAATCCTGGGATACTGGCCCCTCAGGACGCTGCACCACCAGTAACCCAGTCAATATCTGAATAAATTAAGTTTCTCATTATAACTAATCTGTAATACTGTCTTCGCTCTCAAATGACTCTGCATATTTATTCTCTCCATCCTTTCCAATGGTTGCTGGCCGACAGACTGTACCTCACAGTGTACTTTTTGTTCTGTAGCTCCAGCCAAATTCATTGTGTCCTTGGACGGATCCTCTTTCTCTTGGACTCCTTAACTAACGCTAATCTAAACCAATACTTCTACCTTCATCCTTTCCCTTCCCTTCTATCATTTTGGAATATTTTATACCCAGCAATATTTAACATCCCATCCTGCCATTCCCTGAGCCAGCTCTCAGTGATCAGTACATCAGATTTCCACACACCAATCTGCGTCTGTAACTCCGCACACTCCCAGTATTCAGGTCCATGCAGAGGACCTCCGATTAAGGCTTTCTTTCTCACTCTATCTTCCACTGTTAATCGTGTTGTTGTAAATTAGTACCAACTGTATCTCCCATTATTTTGAGAATCCTGGTACTCTCCTCTACTATTTCTTTTTGGATCCTAAGCACACACCAAGTTATTTTCAATCCCTCCCAAAAAAACCCTGTAAGAAATTCAGTCCCAGCTCTGTAACGTTAGCACATCCAGCTTGTACAGTTGCTGTCTTCCCCAGAACCAGTACCAAGTTCCCAGAAATCTGAAGCCCTTCCTGCTGCACCATGGTTCCAGTCACACTCTCATCTACCTAAAGCTCGAAGTCCTGTTCTCACTTGGACACGGCACTGGGAGTATTCTAGGGATTGCTACATTTGTGGACCGGCTTGCTAACCATCCACCAAGCTCCCTAAATTCTGTCTCCCAGACCACGTCACCCTTCCTACCCAGGTCATTCCTACCAACATGGGCATGACCTTTGACTGCTCACTGTCTCCCAGATGAATGTTCTGCACACACAGTGACATTCGTAACCCCACTATCCTGGAATTACACACACACTGACACCTTCTTCACTTCCCTGTCCCCCCTGTGACTGTCGCCCCTCCTTCCTTCTCCCTCCCCTCCTGTGCAGTCAGGCTGCATGTGGGGCCACAGACATGGCCCAGTCTGCCTTCCCCTGAGCAACCAGCACCTTTATCAGCTTCCAAACTGGGAAACCGAATTGGGAGGGAGACACCAGGATATGCTTCTATTCCCTGACTTTTTCTCTCCGATGGCCTAGTCCCCCAGACCCTTCCTTCTTCCAGGCTGTCATGACTGTAGGGTGATCTGCTCTGTGTGTGTGTGCTTTCCACTTAATCTCAGCATCACAGATGTCCCATAGTGTCTCTAGTCACTGTCTGAGCTCCATGACCCAGTGTCCATCTCGGACACGAGCAGGGGCTATGACTTCCCAATTAATAGAACACATTTTCCATCTCACAAACATGTGCTAATATGCATTTTGTCTCGAGTTACTTAATTAATTACTTAGAATGATGTTAACATCCAGGAAATAACAATATGCTTAAATCCCTTATTCAACTGTGGCTTACTGAGGGTAATTTATTATATTGGCTCACAATTTTACTTCTCCCTCTTATTTCTGTGTTCAACCCTTATTTCAGAAGTTGAAAAAAAATGTTAACTTATAGCAATTAACTGACAGTCGCTAATAACAGCGAATTTATCAGCCAATGAACTTACAGCATTTTCTGTGCTGGCTCTTGGACTTGTTTCAAACTCAGTGCAGGCAGGTCCCAGCAACAGAAACTTATCTCTGTGACTCCCAGGTGTGTGTAATCCTCCAGCTCCCACTCCACTCTGCTCCCTCACAGCGTCAATATCTCTGTGACTCCAAGGTACGTGCAATCCTCCAGCTCACACTCCACTCTGCTCCCTCACAACGTCACCGTCTCTGTGACTCCCAGGGACGTGTAATCCTCCAGCTCCCACTCCACTCTGCTCCTTCACAGGGTCACCGTCTCTGTGATATCCAGGTATGACTAGGCCTCGATCCTCAGTGCTGATTTATATCCTCCCACTTTGGTGCTTCTGTAACTCCCAGGTGTGAGTGAACCTCATGTTCCTGCTTCAAGTAACTCCCTCACATGGTCACTCCCTCTGTAACTCGCTGCTGATTTCGCCCCTCCTGCTCTGCTCTTTCTCCAACTCCCAGTCCCAGTCGCCCTCGACCCTCGCTGCTGATTTATATTCTTCTGCTCTGTGCTGCTCTCTCTCAGGTTCTCTCCCTTTGTGACTTCCAGGTAATGGTAGGCCTCAAGCCTCAGCTGAGATGTATAACATCATATTGCACACTGGTCCCTCACAGGATCGCCATTGTGCCTGGAAGACAGTGGAAAAGAGAAGGATTAGATAGAGCAGAGGATGTTACAGTGATTGAGGGAGCTGTCGGGGATGGAACAGGTTATCTGGAGAGGTAGGCAGACCTGCAGAGTCTAAAGCAGGTTACTGGAAGATACAGGGAGGGTTGTAGGCACTGAGGGAAGCAAAAGAAGTAGAGAGATGGCGGCTTGTTGTTGATGGAGCCTTGTAGAGTCTAAAGGGATTTTTGTGAGCTGCGTACTGAGATGTGAAGACTTCAACAAATTCAAATTGACAGCCAGGGAGTGTTCTGTGGCACTGGAGACTGTTGGATGTTACAGAGTTAGAAGACTCGCAGTAACTGGCAGGGGGGGGGGGGGGGGTGCGGGGTTACAGATGTTTGAAACACTCGTGGTGTTCAAGGACCCTCAGAACAT
Source organism: Chiloscyllium plagiosum (assembly GCF_037043375.1). NCBI lineage: Eukaryota > Metazoa > Chordata > Chondrichthyes > Orectolobiformes > Hemiscylliidae > Chiloscyllium > Chiloscyllium plagiosum. The sequence goes on from NW_028270178.1 coordinate 56,468,161, forward strand.
AAGGAGGTACAGAGAATGGGAGCATTCTAAATAGTGGGATTGCAGGGGCTGGAAGAGCCAAGATGGATGAGGAGGATGAAAAGTACCAGTGCAGCACAACCAGCCGCTGTAATTCACAGAGATTTAAGGAAGGGAACGTGTGCTGTCATTGAATACAGTTATATGGAGAGTTACAGGTACTGAGGGGTTACAAATTTAGAAAAGAAGAGGTTATGGGTGATCAGAAGTTTAAATAAGTATAAAGAAATTTGAGAGATCACTAGCACAGATGGGAATGGAGGTGGTGAGACATTCTGATGAACAATAAGCGTTGTTGGCAGAGGAGGATGTCACATACAGGAAGAGCTGCATTGGCTGTATGCAGTTACAGATGTGAGGAGTATTGCAGCGCCTGCTGGAGGGTACACAGGTAACAACAGTTCCAACGACTGGTGCAGTGGCTCAGGAAGGCAGCTCACCACCACCTTCTCAGGGACAACTCTAAATCAACAATACATCCAGCAATGCTCATAACCACGAGTGAATAAATAAAGTATCTACAAGCAGCACTGAGGTTACTGAGGAAGGCCATTTCATCACCACTTCACAAACACGGAGCAACTATACCCTGGAAGGACAGGAGCTCCAGGTGCACGGTAATTTCAGCATTTCCAAGGTGCCCTTCAAGCCACGCTCCATCCTCCGAGCACTGTGTCTGTCCCTACACCTAAAGGATTGCAGTGGGTGAGGAAGGCAGCTCCCCAACACATTCTCCAGGTAATTACAGATGGGAAGGTAATGATGGCCAAGCAAGTGATGGCCACATCACATCAATGTATTTGTACGAGGGAAACTCATGGACTGTTCATGTCCCCTTTGCTTCCTCCACACAACCCACGTTCCCATCTCGTTCTGTGTCAGCAACAAACATGGAAACAGTATTTTGTTCATCCATCAAATGCATCGAATCCCTTTGTGAATAGTTGGGGATAAAGCACTAATCCATTTATTCCCACTTAGTTTTCTGTTAAAGAATTCCCAATCCATGCCAGCACATTCCCTCCAATCCCACATTTGCCAAATTTGCTTATCCACATCTTCAGTGGGACCTTGTTGAAAGGTTTCTGAAAATCCCGACAAACCATTCCTCCCTTTTATCTACTCTGCCAGACAGGAAAACAAACCCAGCAGGGTTTGTGAAATAAAATTTCAGTTTCAGAACAACATGTTTGATATGAATAGAGGATTGGCTGATTAGCAGAAGACAGAGTAGGTATAAAGGGGACGTTTTCATGATGGGAACTGGTGACGAGGGGAACTCCGCAGGGGTCAGTGTTGGGACCACACTGTACATGTTATACATTAACAGTCTGGACAAAGGATGTGAGTGGGTACAAGAACTAGTTTTACAAGAAAGAGCCCAAGATGAAATGTTTGTCATATGAGAAGCTGGTGAAGTCTCTGAGTCTGTACTTGATGAATTTTCAGAGTTGGCGGTGGCAGGATCTCATTCAAACTTACAGAATACTGAGGGGCCTAGATGGAGTGGACGGGGGTGGGGAGATGTTTTCACTGCTGGAGAGACCAGGGCTCAAGAGCACGGCTTCAGAGTGAAGGAACAACCCTTCAGAATGGAGATCTGGGGGAATTTATTCAGCCAGAGGGTGATGAATCTGTGGAACGGTTCCTACCGTAGGGAGGGTTATAGATGAGGGTGATATTTACTAGATAGGGTACAAGAGCTGGAGAAGGTTATGGAGATGATTAGATGGATGGAGATACTAGAGGAGCGTACATTGACAGGGTGGACGATAGTGACAGGAGACTGTTACACAGATAGTGAGTCTTGCAGGAACTGGATTGGGAGAGTCACAGGCATTGGATTGGGTTCTACATGTCGGGATCTGTTGGATTACACAGATAGGGAGTATTGTGGGGTCTCCACATGTTGAGAGGTTTTCAGGAAGAGGTTACACCGATAAGGAGGGATGTTGGAGCTGTCGTAATTTACAGAGTTTGGGATGTTTGGAGCTGTTTAATTGTTAGAGGGATATTTTTAGGGTCATTAATATGGAATGCAGATGGAGAGTTTAGATTTTATTAGATTCCCTACAATATGGAAATGGCACTTCGGCCCAACACGTCCACACCAACTCTCCAAAGAGTAATCCACCCAGACACACTTCCCTCTGAATGATGCACCTAACGCTCGGTCAGTTTAGAATGGCCAATTTATCTGACCTGCACATCTTTGGACTGTGGGAGGAAACCCATGAAGACACGGAGACAATGTGCCAACTCCATACAGACAGTCACGCGAGGCTGGAATTGAACCTACGTCTCTGGCGCTGTGAGGCAGCAGTGCTCACCACTGAACTACCCCAAACTGCAGAGCTGCACAAAGAGAGAGTATTTGAGGGGCAGGGAGGAGCACACAGAGATGGGAAGTGTTTGTGCAGCTGGAAAAGGGTCTGGAGGTGTTTACACAGATAAGGAGTCCGGTCAGGATGGGAGATGGTTACAGAGGTCATGTGGTGCTATGGGTCAGGAGGTAGGAATGTGATCTGGCCTGCAGAAGGTTACAGTGAGATCATGTTCTCTTGGGGCTTGGGGAAAGTACACAGGTGGGTATTGTGGTCCAGGCTGGAGGATTTAAAGAGACAGGGTGGACTGTAGTTATTGCGGAAAACTATAGAAATAGAGATTATTGTATTAAGTGCAGGATGAGGTTACTGAGATTGGGCACGTTACCGAGTTTGGAGCAAATTATACATAGGGAGCGTCGTCAGCATTGGAGTAGGTTTCAAATAAATTATGGGAGGAGTGGAGGTTACAGAAATTGGAACGTTTCTGGGAATTACAAGCATTCAAGACACTGGCACAGATGCGTTGGCCCAAAAGGTATGTCTCCTTGCTGTATGACTCTATCACACGCCAAGAGACAGTGTGACAGGGGAAATATAGAACAGAAAGACCCCAGGTTTCAATACCACCTTCTTAAGGGAGGCCTGCTTTCCCCTCTGTTGTCCTGATCCTCACTAAGACAGCACAGGCCTGGATTGATAACTGTAAACTTCCTATATTGATGTAGGAAGGCTCAGTACAGCAGTGATGAAAGTGAACAAGAGAGTGTGGATTGAGTCTGGGCCCATCATGCTCTGTATTCACCCTTCAACACTCTATCTGTGTCATGTCTTCCGGACTAAACTTCGATCCCTCAAATCCGCTCTGCTCTGTTCACTGTGAGTGATCTTACCTCGCTGCAGGATTTATTGAAGAAACCAGATCTCCCTGCCCTCTGGCTGACCCATTGCGTGCAATGAGATGATGAATGAAACACCCAGCAATTGGGAGGTTTATTGAGTCAGGAACATCCTGAGTACCTGCAGGAGACAGAGAAATAGACAGAATGGGAAATTAGACTGATGCAGTGAGAGTTGCACAGAGAGAGTGGCGCTGTGTACCACAGAGATCTGGAATATTCCAGTCTCCATCCCTGGCCTGTGCTGCTGCGTCTCTCTGGAGTGGAGAGTTCTGTTGGCTCAGGATCTGGAGTAACTACAAAAGCTGCAATCACTGGCAGCAATTAGACTCTCGCAGTGACAGATACCACATGGAGAGAGACTGAGAGAGAGAGTGTTACTCTCACTAGACTGTTCATCCAGAATATAATGCCAGTGGTAGGGATACCCATCTGAATGTTCAATATCCTTTCAGGAACGAAATCTGCGATCGGCAGCTGGTCTGACCTACATATGACTTCAGACCCACAGCAATGGAGTTGACTCTAAACTGTCTTCTCTAATAGTCTCACAAGGCACTCGGCTCAATGGCAGCTCGAGGGTGGGCATGGAATGTTGGCCAGACTGAAACAGCAACATTCCATGGAATGAATTAAAAACAACATCGTTGGGACCAGTGTCCTGGCAAATTATGTCGGTGGTTTTATGGACAGTGCTTTAATTGACAGAGAAGATGCAGGGACAGGGTTCAGGTGAAAGGAGCTTTCCAAATCCAAACAGAAAAGGTGACACATTGGAACAGCATGGGAATGTGGCTAAAGACAAGCAGGAGAGAACTGGATGGGACAGAGTTTAACTAAAACTGTACATCAGGGAATTAGGCTGTGACAGGACATTCTGGGAAAAAGTCAATTACAATGTTCTTTCTTTGGAATGGACAAAGTTTCTGCAATAAGGTAATAGACTTGTGGCACAGAGATAAATAAGATTTAGTCACCAGGAAGATGTGGCTAGGGGAGAAACAAAGGCAGAACATAAATATTCAATTGTACCTATCCCTGAGTGGTCTCAGGGAGTGCAGGATGGGTAACCCTGACAGTAATGGGTAACAAAGGCATTACAGAGAAAGCATTTGGCATTTGATGCTGCAGTTGAATCAGCCTGAATGCAGATTCTGGGTCATACGTGTCAAAAACACAAGCAGGAGAACAGTTTTTAGGCTGCCTGACAGTATTTCATTGCTCAACACTGTTACACTTTCCAATGAATTCCTGTGTAATGCAAAGGCAATGTGATCATTTTGGGAGACTTCAATCTTTGTCAAAAATGATATTCTCTGAACTCCTCTTCAAATGTTTGTGCCAGTGTTTCTTTGAATAACACATTGTGAAAGTGGCCAGGGACGTGACTATCTCAGATCGACCGTTGGGTGAAGAAGCTGAGTGAAGGAGTAATGTCACACTGAGATATCCTCTGGGAAATTGCAGTATAGTGGAATTCAGTGAGATGATGGATTTTTAAAGTGACCATAAAGCACACCCTACAATCACAACCAAAGCGATTGACATGTGTTTGAGAGGAGAATTGACCAAGGTAAACAGGGGAAACAGTGAAGTGTGTGGCTGGAAATGTACAGTGCAAAACATTTTGTCATAGAGATGTACAGCACGGAAACAGACTCTTCAGTCCGTCTCGTTCATGCTGCCCACATACGCGAACATAATTTTGTCTCACTTGCCAGCACTTGGCCCAAATCCCCCTCACCCCTTCCTGTTCGTATACCCATCCAGATGCCTTTTAGATGCAGTAATTGTACCAGCCTCCACCACTTCCTCTAGCAGTTCATTGCATTCACGCATCACCCTCTGCCGAAAAAAGTTGCCCCTTAGATTCCTTTTATTTATTTCCCTTCTCACCCTGACCTAGGCCGTCCGGTTCTGGACTCCACTACCTCAGGGAAAAGACCTTGTCTGTTAAACCTATCCATACCTCTCATGATTGTATAAATCTCTATATGGTCACCCCTCAGCCTCAAGTAGCCCCAGCCCATTCAACCTCTCCCTTTAGCTCAAATCTTCCAATCCTGGCAACATCCTTGTAAATCTTTTCTGAAACCTTGCAATTTATACAACATCCGATAGGGAGGAGACAAGAACTGCATGCAATATTCCAAAAATGGCTTATCCAATGTCCTGTACAGCCACAACATGACCTCCTAACTCCTCTACTCAGTGCTCTGATCAGTAAACGCAAGCAGAATAAACACCTTCTTCACTATCCTATTTACCTGGGATTATACTTTCAAGGAACTATGAACCTGGACTCCAAGGTCTCTTTGTTCAGTAACACTCCCTAGGACCTTACCACTCAGTGCACCAAGATCCTTCTGTATATCAATGTCCCTCAGTACCCTCACTTTCTTCTTGAATTTGACATGACCTCACACTTGTACAGATTACACTTAATTTGCCATTTCTCTGCACATCTTTCCAACTGATCAGTAACCTCCTGCAACCTTGGATCTCCTTGCTCATTCACCCCAACTCCACCAATTTTCAGATCATCTGCAATAATTATCTTTGTGACTTCCTTTTGTTTCAATTGTGTGAGAATGTGTAACCAGAAAATCCCAGCAAGAGCTCACCCATTTAAGATGGAGATGAGGAGGAATGTCTTCACTCAGAGGGTAGGGAATCTGTGGGAATTCCTGACTGCAGGGGGCTGTCGAGGCTGGGTCATTAAGAATATTTACAGCAGAGATGGTCAGATGTTAATGGATCAGGGAAATAAGGGTTTTATGGAAAAGGCAGGAATGTAGAGTTGGAGAGTATCAGGTCAGCCATGATCTGATTGAAGGGCAGAGCATCCTCAATGGGCCAAATGGCCTCATTCTGCTCCGACATTGTCTGGTCTTAACTCAAACTCAATATCTGCATTATCACACTATGGGTGTTTCCTCACAAAACTCCTCTAAAATGGGACGATTGGATATTTATTATTACACAGCATTTGAAATCCAATGGACAATTTTGTTGCTGGCTCCTTGATATGATGTTATAGAAAACCATCTCGTATACAATCCAGGATTCCATCCATGACAGCCCTGATACTCATTAGTGATCCAGTCGGGATGGAGACCACTGTCACACACAGTTACAGTACTGCCCTTGCTACAAGTACATTCAGTGTGCTGACTGTACCCATATTGACATTCCCATCACTGGTTGATTCCGTTAAAGGAATTCCAGCCAATGATTGCTGCTGCTGCTTGTTCATTCCCAGCTCCATCCAAATAGACTCCAAATTTTGATCTTCAGTTCCACGTGGCTATCTCATTAATGCATTAACCTCATCCTTTCTTCACAACTTGTTGGATTTTTGCCTATCCTGCCTAGATCCCAACAACCCTTCAATAGTCTCTTCCCAGCGATGGTCATTCTGCAGCTCCATGACGATTCCAGCATATCTGTTCACTGTCATTCCATCTGCCTTATGGCGAATGCAGGGTGTCATTCCTCAGTAGTGGGGGGGGGGGGGGGGGGGGGGGGTTGAACAGATGGATAGAGGTTACAGAGACAGGGAGGCTTACAGGGACTCGAGGATTTTCGAGCTAAATCTGGGCATAATGTTCATGGGATAAAGGGGTTTGCAGATTGGAGGAATTTACAGAGGTAGAGGGAGCTGGATTAGATTCTGGAGATAGGAATAGGGATGGATCTAGGGAGAGGCAGGCAGACTGAGAGGAACAGATAGGGAGTGTTTCAGGAGGAGATTATTGTGTATATTGACAGAGATATGGAAGGTTGTAGTGACTGCAGATGTTTACAGATATAAGAAGGCTTCTAGGTTCTGGAGGCTGCATAGATAGGAAGGCAATGGAGAATGCCAGGTTACTGGGTTGGAGACAGTTACACAAATGGGGAGGGTCGCACAAACTGAAAGAGGTCCCTGTGGTCGGGAGGGTTGGTGGGGAGAGGGTGCAGTTTAAATAGATTAAGATCGAAGATTAGTAGAACAATAAGGAGGTTACGATTTTTTTCACAGGTAAGGAAGGGTTGTAAGAGCTGGAAAAGTTTACCCAGATAGGGATGGATGGAGAGGTTAGAGATAAAACACATTTACATGGAGGGTGGCATTGGTAGGAGGAGCTTACAGGGATAGACAGGGCTCGGCAATTACAGGGATGAAGGAATTTAGTATCTACTGGACAAGTTTAGGAATTAGGGTGTCAGGGATTGGAGAACCTGACAGAGACAGACAACATTCTGTGTACTAGAGGAGATTCCAAATAGAGGAAGGATTATCGGGGCTGTAGTATATTACAGAGATCACTAATAGAGTATGTGCCAAGATTGATGCCTGGGACCTCCTGTGCAGTCTCAGGGAGTTCCAGTACAGCAGAGGTGACAGCAGGGCCCTCACAAGATGGTGGGAATGAAGCCTAGAATGTTGCTGTTCCTTGCCCAGCTCTGTAACTATGTCCTGTGTTCCAGGTCTGAATAAAGAAGGCCACTAACTCCACCCTGTGCTGTTTACTATGATTGATCTTACCGGCTGTAGGATTTACTGAAGGCTCCAGATCTCCCTCTCCATCTCTCTCTGGCTGACCAAGCGTCTTCAATGAGGTGATGGATGAGACAGGAGTTAGAAACATCCTGATTACCTGCATGAGAGAGAAATAGACAGAATGGGAAATTAGATTGATGCAGTGAGGATGACTCATGTAGAGTAGCACTAAGTCTAGCAGAGATCACAAAAATCCCAGTCTTCATCCCTGGTCCGTACTGTTGCGGATTGGAGGATTCTTTTGGCTCCGGATCCGAAGGAGCTGTAAGAGTGAGAGACGCTGACAGGAGCAGCAATTAGACCCACACAGTGAGGGATACCAAATGGAGAGAGACTGAGTGATATCACTAGAGATTTCAGGATCAAACCATAGTGTCAGAAGAAGTAGGTCTGATGCAGTTGGCACTGCTACCAGTACTCAGGGAGGAGTCAGCTATTTTATTGAGATGGTTCAGTGCTGGGACCAGTGTGTGCCCTGGTCAATCATATGACCAGGACAATGTAGACTGCTTTAAACTGACACAGACAAGGAGGGACAGGGCTCAGCTGAAATGAAATACCCAATTCCATAGAGAAATGTTCAAATATTGAAACATGGGGCTGAGGCTGAGGAAAAACAGGAAGAAACAGGAAGAGACTAAGTTTAACTAAAACTATACATCAGCAGATAGGTTTGTGAGAGGAATTTGTGATTTCAAAAGTAAATTACTATTTCAGAATTTGAATGCATAAAGCATTTGTAATAAGGGATATGCTGGTGTGACTGTGATTTCTATCTAATCACCATCAGGGAGACGTGGTCACAGGGTGAACAAAAGGTGGGGCATTAATATTCACGGCTACACAACATTGTGGAAAGTCAGGCAGAGTGGGAAGGAGAATGGGGAACTCTCATCGTTAGGGATAACAATGGGATTATATGTGGCCTCACACTATCAAACATTAGGAAACCAAATTCTGGGTAATAAGAGTCAGATCACAGAAGGTGAAGGGCAGTGTTAAGGCCCCATTACAGCATTACATTGTGAGGCATGGCATGGACAGGGAATTATTGGAATTTGTAACAAAGACAGTAGGACAACTGAAAGGGGATTCAACTTCCCTATCTCACCATCTCATTGGCGGTGGGTCACAAACGAAGCTGACTCTCTCCCACTCTCAGGGGAGTCTGTGTGTTGCTGTACAGGCCGATGTGGCCTTCCACACTTGGGGCAGAAGGTGGCCGTGGGATGGGGGTGGGTGGGATGTTGGTGTGACAGCGCGCTCCTTGTGCTGTTTTCTCCTGGATTCCCCTTTTTCTCCACATCAAGTGTCCAGCTGCTTGACGCCGTCCCAATGCTCCTCCCCCACTTTGGACGGTCTTGGCTCAGTAATTCCCAGGATTTACCTGACTTCATTAAGCGATGCGCAGAAGACAAATTCTGAAGAAGCCAATGCTTTAGAAATATGGAAGTATTTGTTAAAGGGATCGCTATAGGTCTACTAGCAGGAGGCGTGCAGTCGGAAGGGGAATCAGATGATAGGAAGAGGGAGAGGTGAAGGTGCCGGAGGTGGTGAGAGTGTTACAGAGAGGGACAAGGGCCTGAACGGTGTTACAATGCCAGTACGGATTGCTGCGCTGGAGGGGATTGCAGTGGTAGGGAGGAACACTTTTTTTAATGTATTCATTCATTCATTCATTCGATAAGGATGTCACTGATTCAGTCAGCATTCTTTGCCCCACAGCTAATTTCGCAGCGGGCAGCTCAGAATCAGCTATATTGCTACAAGTCTGGAGTCACACGTGAGCCATGGTGTCAGATGTCAGGTAACAATGTCAGATGTCCTTCCCTAAAGGACAGGCGTGAACCAGTTAAGTTTTTCCAGGTAATCAACACTATTTTTATGGTGGCCTCACTAATGTCCTGTACAGATATAACATGACATGGTATCCCAACTCCTAATCTCAATGCACTGACCAATGAAGGTAAGCATCCCAAATATCTGCTTCACCAACCTGTCTACCTGAGACACCACTTTCAAAGAACCTTTTACCTGCATCCCTGGGTCTCTGACTGTACCAGTCCAGCTCTGGTCAGCTTTACCAGAGTGCAACACTGTGTATTTCTCCACTTGCTATTCCTAAACTCACTGGCCCACTCTCAGATAATCCTCTTCACTGTCCACTTTACCACCACTTCCAGTCTCACTTACAAACTTGCTAACCATGACTCCTGTATTATCATCCAAACCGTTCATATAAATGATGCACAACAGTTACCCAGCACCGAACTCCATGACACACCGTTGGTCACAGGACTTCAGTTTGAGCAGCAACTCTCTATGAGCATGCTCTGTCTCTTACCGTCAATCCAATTTTGTTTCCAGTTGGTGAGTGATCCCTGGTTATGAGTGATCTAAACTTATTAACCAGTCTGCCGTGCAAAACCTTGTCAAAGGCCTTGCTAAAGTTAATGTGGACATCATCCACTGCTCTGCCTTGCTCTATCACTTTTCTACCTCCACAAACACTCAATCCAGTTTGTGAGACATGCTTTCCCGTGCACAAGGTCATGCTGACCGTCGCTGATCCATCCTTGCCTTTCCAAATGCATGATGATCCTTTCTCTCAGAATCTCCTCCAACAACGTACCCACCTCTTCCATCACTGGTCTGAGGTGGCTGTTGATGATACAAATATCCCTGTGAGGTGCCCTGTAAATTCCTCACCAAGCTTCTCACAGAGCGCTGGGATACATCTGATCATGTCCCAAGGTTTTATCAACCTTTTTTCATTTTATACCATCCTGCTATCCAATGTGAACTCTGTTCAATACATCACTATGTATTTGCCCAAGTTCCCGAGCTTCCAATCTTTCTCCAAAGTAAATCAAAATGCAAAATATTTGTTTCGAACCTCCCCCATCAGCAGTGATTCCTCACAGACAGCCTCATTGACCTTTCAGGGGCCCTATTCTCTCCTGAGCTAATATTTAACCCTTGTTGAAACTTATCAAAATGCTTCCTAAATTTCAAATATATTTCGACCGCTACTAGCCTCCCCCACCCTTATCTATTCTGCCATTTATGGTCACACCAAAATATGGAATCCAACTGATTTTTTAAAAATTCCCCTTTTATAAAACTACGCATCGCTCATTGCACAGACTGGGAGTGTTGTACGCAGTGGAAGAGATCACACTGATAGGGATGGTTTTAAAGACGAAGCAATGTTGAGTAATAATGGGGGTTGCAATGGTGACAGCAGGTTTCAGCAAGTTGGAGGATAAAGACCTGAAGGAGGTTACACAGACAGCATGGCTTTAGGGTCTGATGGGGGCTACACAGTAAAGAGGCTGTAGTAACTGGAGGCAGTTACACAGACAGGGACAGTAATAGTGATAGGCAGAATTCACAAAAACGGGGAGGATTGTAGGGTCTGCAGGGCACTACAGACATGAGACGAGTTGTATCAACTTGATGATGAACACAGGCAGGGAGGGTTGAGAGGTTTGGAGCAGTTCACCATGATCGGCAGGGGCAAGGAGACTGGAGGTGTTATTGAATTGCAGAAGTTTCAAATCACTGTAGGCAGTCAGAGATCATGGATTCTGGATTAGTGGTGCTGGAAGAGCATAGCAGTTCAGGCAGCATCCGAGGACAGGCAAAATCCGAGGACAGGCAAAATCGACGTTTCGGGCAAAAGCCCTTCATCAGGAAGCATGAGCGAGTCACAATGTCTGCTGGAGTTTCCTCAGATCTGGAGGATTGCAAGGACTTGATGATGTTGTATATGGAAGTAGGGTTGTCGGGACTGAAGCTGGGAAAAGAGATAGAGGGATCAGCAGGGGATTAGAAATATGGTGGGTAGTGGTCTCTGGTGGAAGTTCCACATAGAGGGCTGTTTTGTGGAACTGCAGGACAATGCAGAGATGTGGAAAGGTGGAGGGGTTTCACTGAGCAAAGAAGATTGGGAAGGGTGGAGCACTTTACAGGGATAAGGAGGTTGTTAGGTTGGGGAGGTTTACACAGACAGGGGTTGTTTAGGGACCGGAGCAGATGACATAGGTAAAGACGGTTGTACGGTGGGAAGAACATGCAGACTTATAGAGGATAGTCGTGACAGTAGATGTTTATTGATACAGGAAGGTTTAGGTTGTGAAGGTTATTTAGACATGGAGGATGTGGAATCAGACAGATTTTCCAGGAGATAACAAGGGCAATTTTGGTTGGAGACAGTTTCACAGATAAGGGAACATTACTAATCTCTTACAGTTGGTCAAAGTGGGAAGTGTTGTTAGGGGACGGTGATTTTTACGTAGATAGGGGTGTAAGAGCTGGAGAAGGTTACAGAAATGGGTGGATAGATAGAGAGACTGGAGGAGCTTGTATTGACAGGGTGTGTGCTGGCGACGGTTGGATGTCACACAGATAGGGAATCTTATCGGAGCTGGATTGGGAGAGTCACAGGCATTGGAGCGGGTTCTACAGATCGGAATGCTGCAGGGACCTGAGAGGATTGTAGGGTCTTCACAGATTGATTGTGTCAATCAGTCTGGTGAGGTAGGTGAGGCAGATATGGAAAGCTTAAATCCAATGTATACCATCTTTATTTTCCAGACCGGAACTTCAATATCCCTCATAAGCCACGAATCCCTAAACCTGCCAGCTTTTCCCTTCACTCTAACAGGATCAAATTTGTCATGGATTCTTAATATCACACTTTTAAAAGGCTCCCATTTGCCAGTCATTCCTTTACCTTCAAACAGACTCACCCAGTTGATGGCAGCATGATGTGGAGGAGCTGGTGGTGACTGGGATGGACAAAGTTAAAAATCACACAACACCAGCTTCCAGTCCAGCAGCTTTATGTGGAGGCACTAGGTTTCAGAGCGCTGCTTCATCAGGTGGTTGTGGAGCACAATCATAAGGTACAGAATTTATAGCAACAGGATTGCAGTGCCATGGAATGTAATACCAAACAAATTTAGTTTAAGTTTTCATCTTTTAGGATGATCACCTGCGCTTTGAAAGCTGGTGCTGTGAGATAAACTTGTTGGAGTATAACCTGGTTTTGTGCTATTTTTAATTCACCCAATCGACCTCTGCTAGATCCTGCCGAATGGCCCCAAACCTGGCCCTGCTCCAGTTTCACACCTTAATCTGTGGACCTGTCTGATCTTTTTCCATAACTATGTTAAAACTAAGACAGTTGTGGGCACTGGACCCAAAGTGCTCTCTGACTGACACTTCAGTCACTTGCCCGACCACGTTTTCTGAGGGGAGGTCCAGTGTTGCACCCGCCTGAGTAGAGTTAGGCCTTGTTAGAGTTGCATCTTGATTTTGGAAACGTTCTTGGACACATTTGACAAACTGCACTCCGTCTGGGCCTTTTACTCTCTGGGTAGCTCAGTCGATACTGGGAAAATTAAATTCTCCAACCAATACTACTCTATTATTCTGACAGGTATCTCCAATCTCTCTACACATCAGCTCCTCTCGTACTTGCCGGCTATTTGGGGGTCTATAATACAGTCCCATCAGAGTGACCACCCCTGGTTTGTTTCTAAGTTCTAAACATGTGGCCTCATTTGATGACTCTTTAAGAATATCCTTTCTAATCACTGTTGTTATGTCCTCCCTTATCAAAAGGACAACTCCCCTCCTCACTTATGTGTCCTTCTGTCCCACCTGTAGTTTCTGTATCCTGGAACACTGAGCTGCCAGTCCGGCCCTTCTCTCAGCCATGTTTCAGTTATGGTTATAATATCCCAGTCCCCAGAGCCAATCCATGCTCTGAGCTCATCTACCTTACCAGTCAGGCCTCATGCGTTGAAATAAATGAACTTTAAACCTGAAGTCTTTTCCCTCCCTCGTCTGTGCCTCTGGATATCCTGAATAGGAAACTTGCTCTCGATGGCTAATGTATTTTCCCCTGACTTTTTGATGTTCCCTCTCTTAGTCAGAGTCCCAACCTCCTGCTAAACTACTTTAAACCTTCCAGAATAACACGAACAAATCTTCCCGCATTGATACTGGTGCCCCTCTGGTTCAAGTCTAACCCATCCACCCCAATTCCCCCCCGCCCCCTCATACAGGTCACCTCTACCCCAGAAGAGATCCCAATGATCCAAGAACTGAAAACCCTGACCCTCCAACAGCTCCTCAGGCATACATCCACCCCCCGGCCTATCTTTCTATGTCTATCCTCACTGGGGCATGTGGCACTAGGAGTAATCTAGAGATCACTGCCCTTGAGGTCCTGCTTTTTAACTTCTTACCTAACGCCTGATACTCATTTCATAGGATCCGATCCCATTGTGTTCATGAAGAGGGAGTAGTGAAGGCAGCAAGTCCAGCGAATACAGATCAAGCGATATCGTGAGTTTGATGAAGAAAACACAGTGCAATAAAACCAGGTGAAGCCATTCACAAGTACAGGGAGTGCAACGGGGTCCTTAGAAATGGCTGTGAAATAATCTTGTCAGATACTATGAAGGAAAAGCCACAAGGTACTTTGTCAGTATAGTTAGAATAAAAGGGTAACTGAGGAAAGGTGAGGCCTATTAGAAAGCAAAGAAACAATCTGTGCATGGAGCCAGAGGAAGTGGGTGAGGTCTTCAATGATAACTTCCCATCTATATTCATGCAGGAGAAAGACTTGTAGCCAGGAATTTCAGACGGGATGGTGAGGTTCTCTAACATGTTAAGATCAATAAGGAGGAGGTACTAAATATTTTCACAGGCATAAAAAGGTGGAGAAATCCCCAGTGCCCAATGAAATGTATCCAGGCTGCTATGGGAGGTAAGGGAGGAGTTTGCTGGGGCCTGGTGGATATATTTAATACTTTGCTGGCCACAGGTGAAGTGCCGAATGACTGAAGGATCGCGAATGTGGTTCATTTGTTCAGGAAGGGCAGCAGGGATAGGCCAGGTAATTACAGAGCAGATAGTCTGACAGCAGGGGGAGGGATATTATTGGATACCACTCTGAGGATGAATCAACACTTGCAAATGCAAGGAACAAAAGGAAAGAGCCCATGGGATCCAAGGCAAGTTGGCAAATTGGATACAAAATTGGTGGATAATCTTTTTCATGTTTAAAATTGTTTCACCAGCGGGTGTACCACAGAGATCTGTGCAGGAACGATCGCTGGTTATTCTGGGGAATAATAACTTCGATGTGAAAGCAGAAGGTATCATTAGTCGGTTTGCAGATGACATGAAAGGTGAGGGTGTTGTTCAGTGTGGGGGGATGGTCTCAGGCTACAGTCTGATGACGATCAGATGATAATCTGAGCAGAGTTTAGTTCTGATCAATGTGAGATCATACCCTGTGGGAGGTACGATAAGTGAAGTACAGACATAATGAGTGTTCGGACTTTGCGGAGTACCGAGGAACACAGGGACCTGAGTGGATAACTCAAAGATCGCTGAAGGTGTCAGCACAGGTGGACCGGGTGGGAAAGGCACCTGAACTGGGAGCGGGAGGGGGACCCATATCCTAGTGGGGCAAATTGCTAGAGCTGCTTGAGATGATTTAATCTAATTAGATTAGATTAGATTACATTACAGTGTGGAAACAGGCCCTTTGGCCCAACAAGTCCACACCGACCCGCCGAAGCGAACCCACCCATACCCCTACCCCTACATTTACCCCTTACCTAACACTACGGGCAATTTAGCATGGCCAATTCACCTGGCCCTGCACATCTTTGGACTGTGGGAGGAAACCGGAGCACCCGGAGGAAACCCACGCAGACACGGGGAGAACGTGCAAACTCCACACAGTCAATCGCCTGAGGCGGGAATTGAACCCGGGTCTCTGGCGCTGCGAGGCAACAGTGCTAACCACTGTGCCACCGTGCCGCCCACAAATCTGGCAGGGTGTTGTATCTTAAACTGTCGAAGGGTCAGAAAGAAGATTGAGGCTGGTACACAAGTTAAAGAGAGCAATTTCAAGAGATAAGGCAGAAAAGAACATAACAGGGAATTGGGGGAAAACTGATGATTAAACTACATTTATTTCAATGCAAGGGGCCTGACAGCTAAGGAAGATGAACGTAGGACATGGATTTGAACATGGGACTGGGAGATTATAGTTATTACAGAAACAAGCTGAGGGAGGGGCAGGACTGGCAGCTCATTGTTTCAAGGTAGAGGAACTGCAGGAAGCTTTGAAGGGGAGGCAAGGGAGGACGTGTGGTGATGTGTTTTGATTGCATGACTCATCCTAGCAGTACTTAGAGAGGATATTCCTGTGGGATCACCCAGTGAAGCTATGTTAGTGGAACTGAGAAATAAGAATGGGTCATCACTTCGATTTGATTGTCCTACTAATCCCTAATAACAAGTGGCAGACTGAGGAACAAATATGTCGGTAGATCTCAAATGTCAATCATAATAATAGGGCTGTTATGGTAGATGTTTTTTAACTTTCCATCTTAGACCGGGACTGCCAGTGTTCAGCGTTTGCAAGGGAGGAATTTGGTAATTGATTTCCAGTAAACTTGCAATCAATATATAAATGACATGAAAACAGAATTGGGCAAGACCTGACCTCCCTTGGGAAACAAGATAGGGAAAGGGACTGAGGTGTTAGTGGGAAAGCATTTTGCCAAAGTGACCACAGTTCTAGTAGTTTGAAACAGCGATGGAAAAGGACAGGCCTAGTCCATAGGTTCAAGTTATAAAATGGGGCCAGACCAATCTTGATCGTACCAGCCAGGAACTTTCAAAAGGTTACCGTGGAGTCGATTTGCAAGGAAAGGGAAGTCTGGCAAGTGAGAATATTTTAAAAGTGAGTTAAATTGAGCGATCAGCGCCAGCATGTTCCTGTTTGTGTGCAGCTCAATGCTGACAGCTTTCGGGAACACTGGCTGTCTATTGAGGGTCTGGTCAAGGAAAAGGGGGCACGTGTCAGGTGTAGCCAGCTGGATCAAGGGGATCCCTGAGGAGCACAGGGGCTGTAGGATGGAAATCAGGAATGCAAAAAAGGGACAAGAAATAGCATTGGCAAAGGAGGATGAGTGCAATCCAAAACTGATTTTAGATAATATAGATACAATAAGAGTAAACGACTAACTCGGGACAAAGTAGGGGCCCTGAAAGATCAATGAAGCCGTCAATGTGCATGACTTCTGGATATGGCTAAGATCCTAAACAAATTGTTCATTCCAGGACTTACTGTGCTCCAAGACTGGGGAATTCAGATTACTACGTTACAACACAATTGGAGTACTCTGTGCAATTCTAGTCTCCCTGCTGTCAGAAGGATGTTGTGAAACTTGAAAGGGCTTAGAAAAGATTAATAAGATGTTTCCAGGGTTGTTGCTGAATAGGCTGGGGCTATTTTCCCTGGAGCGTCGGAGACTGAGGGGTGAACCTACAGAATTTATATAAACATGTTTATATCCAGTTACCCCTTCACCTAACACTTTGGGCAATTTAGCATGGCCAATTCACCTAATCTGCACATCTTGGACTGTGGGAGGAAACTGGAACACCCGGAGGAAACCCACACAGAGACGGAGAGAATGTGCAAACTCCAAACAGACAGTTGGCTGAGGCAAGAATTGAAGCCGGGTTTCTGGTGCTCTGGGGAAGCAGTGCAAAGCACTGGGCCATCATGCCACCCCAAGCAGGGGAGTGGAGAAATCCTGGTAGTTATAGACCTGCGAGCTTTACTTTGACTCTGGGTAAAGTGTTGGAAAGGCTTGTAGGGGATAGGATTTATAATCATCTGGAGATGAGTTAGTTGATTAGGGACAGTCAAAACGGTTTTGTGAGGGGCAGGTCGTGCCCTCACAAACCTTATTGAGTTCTTTAAGAAGGTGAACAAAGAGAAGGATGAGGATAAAGCCGTTGATGTGGTGTATATGTATTTCAGTAAGGCTTTGGTTAAGGTTCCCCATGGTAGGCTATTGCCGATAATATGGAGGCATGGTATTGTAGGTGATTTAACAGTTTGGATCAGAAATTGGCTCACTGAAAGAAGGCAGAGGGTAGTGGCTGATGGGAAATATCGATCCTGGAGTTCTGTTACTGGTGGGTACTTCCTGGATGTGTTTTGGGTCCACTGTTGCTGTCATTTATATAAATGTCCTGTATGAGGGCATTGAGGAATGGGTTAGTAAATTGCAGAAGACACTAAGGTCGGTAGAGTTGTGGATAGTGACGAAGGATGTTTTAGGTTACAGAAAGGTATAGATAAGCTGCACAGCTGGACTGAAAGTTCGCAAATGTAGTTTAATGTGGAAAGGTGTGAGGCGATTCACACTGGAGGGAGTAACAGGAACACAGCGTTCTGAGATAATGGTAAGATTGTTGGTAGTGTAGATGAACAGAGAGATCTCTATGTCCATGCACATAGATCCTTGGAAGTTTCCACCCAGGTTTAGGGGATTTTTAGGAAACCATTCAGTGTGTGAGCTTGTCTTGGTAGAGGGATTGAGTTTCGGAACCATGAGATCATGCTGCAGCTGTACAAAAGTCTGGGTGTGGCCACATTTGATTAGATTCGATTAGATTACTTTACAGTGTGGAAACAGGCCCTTCGGCCCAACAAGTCCACACCGTCCCGCCGAAGCATAACCCCCCATACCCCTACATTTACCCCTTACATAACACTATGGGCAATTTAGCATGGCCAATTCATCTGACCTGCACATCTTTGTGACTGTGGGAGGAAACCGGAGCACCCAGAGGAAACCCACGCAGACACAGGGAGAACGTGCAAACTCCACACAGTCAGTCGCCTGAGGCGGGAATTGAACCCGGGTCTGCTGGCGCTGCGAGGCAGCAGTGCTAACCACTGTGCCACCGTGCCGCCCACGGTTACTGCATTACAGGATTAAAAATCACACAACACCAAGTTATAGTCCATCAGGTTTAATTGGAAGCGCACTAGATTCCGGAGCAACGCTCCTCCATCAGGTGTCAGCGGAGGGCTCGATCGCAACACAGAATCCACAGCAAAAATTTTCAGTGTGATGGAACCGAAACCACACATTGAAAATTTGACTGTCTGTCAAGCCTTCCATCTGCTAGAACACAGCGACAGTTTCACCCCTTCCATGTGTAAATCACAAAACCCCTTCCGAATGTTGCATTCCCGGCCAGCCGTCAACAATGGTGATAACTAGATAACACGCTGAAGGTGTTGCCCCCCCCAACCGTGCTGTCCGTCCACCTTCAGCGTGTTGTCTAGCTATCGCCATTGTTGACGGCTGGCCCGGGAATGCAACTTTCGGAAGGGGTTTTGTGATTTACACATGGAAGGGGTGAAACTATCGCTGTGTTCTAACAGATGGAAGGCTTGACAGACAGTCAAATTTTTAATGTGTGGTTTCGGTTGCATCACACTGTAAACTTTTGCTGTGGATTCTGTGTTGCGATCGAGCCCTCCGCTGTCACCTGATGGAGGAGCGTCGCTATGGAAGCTAGTGCACTTCCAATTAAACCTGTTGGATTATAACCTGGTTTTGAGTGATTTTTAATCCTGTAATGCAGTAACCTGAACAAATGTGACCATACCCAGACTTTTGTACAGCTGCAGCATGATCTAATGGTTCCGAAATTCAATCCCTCTACCAAGATAAGCTCACACACTGAATGGTTTCTTAAAATGCACATGAACCTGGGTGGAAACTTTCAAGGATCTATGGACATGGACATAGAGATCTCTCTGTTCATCTGCACTACCAACAATCTTACCATTATCCCAGAACGCTGTGTTCCTGTTACTCCCTCCAGAGTGAATCGCCTCACACCTTTCCACATTAAACTCCATTTGCGAACATTCAGTCCAGCTGTGCAGCTTATTTATACCTTTCTGTAACCTAAAACATCCTTCGTCACTATCCACAACTCTACCAACCTTAGTGTCTTCTGCAAATTTACTACCCATCCTTCAATGCCCTCATTCAGGCCATTTATATAAATGACAGCAACAGTGAACACAAAACACATCCTGGAAGTACCCACCAGTAACAGAACTCCAGGATCGATATTTCCCATCAACCACTACCCTCTGCCTTCTTTCGGTGAGCCAATTTCTGATCCAAACTGCTAAATCACCCACAGTCCCATGCCTCCGTATTATCGGCAATCGCCTACCATGGGGAACCTTAACAAACGCCTTACTTTATCCTCATCCATTCTTTATTCATCTTCTTAAAGAGCTCAATAAGGTTTGTGAGGGCACGACCTACCCTTCACAAAACCGTGTTGACTGTCCCTAAACAACTTAATCATCTCCAGATGATTATAAATCCTATCCCTTACAAGCCTTCCCAACACTTTCCCCAGAGTCAAAGTAAAGCTCACAGGTCAATAACTACCAGGATTTCTCCACTCCCCTACTTGGGGTGGCACGATGGCACGGTGGTTAGCACTGCTGCCTCACAGCGCCAGAGACCCAGCTTCAATTCCTGCCTAAGCCAACTGTCTGTGTGGAGGTTGCACATTCTCTCCGTGTCTGGGTGAGCTTCCTCCGGGTGTTCCAGTTTCCTCTCACAGTCCAAAATGTGCAGGTTAGCTGAATTGGCCATGCTAAATTGCCCGTAGTGTTAGGTGAAGGGGTAAATGTATATAAACATGTTTATATGAATGTCTATCGGTTCACCCCTCAGTCTCCGACGCTCCAGGGAAAATAGCTCCAGCCGATTCAGCAACAACCCTGGAAACATCTTATTAATCTTTTCTAAACCCTTTCAAGTTTCACAACATCCTTCTGACAGCAGGGAGACTAGAATTGCACAGAGTACTCCAATTGTGTTGTAACCTAGTAATCTGAATTCCCCAGTCTTGGTGCACAGTAAGTCCTGGAATGAACAATTTGTTTAGGATCTTAGCCATATCCAGAAGTCATGCACATCGACGGCGTCATTGATCTTTAAGGGCTCCTACTTTGTCCCGAGTTAGTTGTTTACTCCTATTGTATCTATATTATCTAAAATCAGTTTTGGATTGTACTCATCCTTCTTTGCCGAGGCGATTTCATGTCCCCTTTCTACATTCCTGATTTCCATCCTACAGCCCCTGTGCTCCTCAGGGATTCCCTTGGTCCAGCTGGCTATACCTGACATGTGCCCCCTTTTCCTTGACCAGACCCTCAATAGACAGCCAGTGGTTCCGAATGCTGTCAGCATTGACCTACACACAAACAGGAACGTGCTAGCGCTGATCGCTCAATTGAACTCACTTTTAAAATATTCTCACTTGCCAGACTTCCCTTCCCTGCAAATCGACTCCACAGTCACC
This sequence comes from Chiloscyllium plagiosum, assembly GCF_037043375.1. NCBI lineage: Eukaryota > Metazoa > Chordata > Chondrichthyes > Orectolobiformes > Hemiscylliidae > Chiloscyllium > Chiloscyllium plagiosum. Next base: position 56,489,190 of record NW_028270178.1, read on the forward strand.
TTTTGAAAGTTCCTGGCTGATACGATCAAGATTGGTCTGGCCCCATTTTATAACTTGAACCTATGGACCAGGTTTGTCCTTTTCAATCGCTGTTTTCAAACTAATAGAACTGTGGTCACTTTGGCAAAATGCTTTCCCACTAACGCCTCAAACCTTTCCCTATCTTGTTTCCCAAAGGGAGGTCAGGTTTTGCCCAATTCTGTTTTCAGGCCATTTAAATATTGATTGCAAGTTTACTAGAAATCAATTACCAAATTCCTCCCTTGCAAATGCTGGAAAGTTAAAAAACATCTACCATAACAGCCCTATTATTATGATTGACATTTGAGATCTCCCGACATATTTGTTCCTCAGTTTGCCACTTGTTATTAGGGATTAGTAGGACAATCAAATCGAAGTGATGACCCATTCTTATTTCTCTGTTCCACTAACATAGCTTCACTGGGTGATCCCACAGGAATATCTTCTCTAAGTACTGCTGGGATGAGTCATGCAATCAAAACACATCACCACGCGTCCTCTCTTGCCTCATATTCAATGCTTCCTGTGGTCTCTCTACCTTGAAACAAAGAACTGCCGGTCCTGCCCCTCCCTCAGCTGTGTTTCTGTAATAACTAATATCCCAGTCCCATGTTCCAATCCATGCCCTGGTTTCATCTTCCTTAGTTGTCAGGCCCCTTGCATTGAAATAAATGCAGTTTAATCATCCGTTTTCCCCCATTCCCTGCTATATTCGTGCCTGCCTTATCTCTTGAAATGGCTCTCTTTAACTTGTGTACCAGCCTCAATCTTCTTTCTGACCCTACGACTGTTTAAGATACAACACCCTGCCAGATTATATTATATCCTCTCTAGCAGCTCCAGCAATTCGCCCCACCAGGATATGGGTCCCCCTCGCGTTCCCAGTTCAGGTGTCTTCCCTACCGGTCCATCTGTGCTGACACCTTCAGGGATCTTTGGGTTGTCCACTCAGGCCCCTGTGTTCCTCAGCACTCCACAAGGTCCGAACACTCATTATGTCTGTCCTCGCTTATCGGACCTCCCATAGGGTATGACCTCACATTGATCAGAACTAAACTCTGCTCAGATTATCATCTGATCGTCATCAGACTGTAGCTAGAGACCATCTGCCTCACTGTGAACAACATCCTCACCTTCCATGTCATCTGCAAACCGACTAATGATATCTTCTGCTTTCACTTCAGAGTAATTATTCCACAGAATAACCAGCGATCGTTCCTGCACAGATCCCTGTGGTACACCCCCTGGTGAAACAATTTCAAACACGAAAAAATTATCCACCAATTTTGTATCCAAATTACCAACTTGTCTTGGATCCCATGGGCTCTTTCCTTTTGGACCAGCCTTCCATGTGGGAACTTGTCAAAGGCCTTAATGACTCCATGTAACCCACATCATCTGCACTGCCCCCTTCGGTATTTTTAGACACCATTTAAAAAAAAATGAAACTGAATTCCTCCGACAGTATCTTCCTCTATCAAATCCGTGATGACTAATCCGAGTTGATCCTTTCAATTGTCGATTCATCCTCAGAGTGGTATCCAATAATTTCCCTCCCTCCTGCTGTCAGACTATCTGCTCTGTAATTACCTGGCCTATCCCTGCTGCCCTTCCTGAACAAATGAACCACATTAGCGATCCTCCAGTCATTCGACACTTCACCTGTTGCAAGCAAAGCATTAAAGATATCCACCAGGGCCCAGCAATCTCCTCTCTTACTTCCCATAGCAGCCTGGGATACATTCACTGGACACTGGGGAGTTCTCCACCTTTTTATGCCTTTGAAAATATTTAGTAACTCCTCCTTATTGGTCTTAACATGTTATAGAACCTCACCTTCCCGTCTGAAATCCCCGGCTACAATGCCTTTCTCCTGCATGAATACAGATGGGAAGTATTCATTGAAGACCTCACCCACTTCCTCTGGCTCCATGCACAGATTGTTTCTTTGCTTTCTATTCGGCCTCACCCTTTCCTCAGTTACCCTTTTATTCTAACTATTCTGACAAAGTACCTTGTGGCTTTTCCTTCATAGTATCTGACAAGGATTTTTCACAGCCATTTCTAAGGACCCCGTTGCACTCCCTATCCTTGTGAATGGCTTTACCTGGTTTTATTGCACTGTGTTTTCTTCATCAAACTCACGATATCGCTTGATCTGTATTCGCTTGACTTGCTGCCTTCACTACTCCCTCTTCATGAACACAATGGGATCGGATCCTATGAAATGAGTATCAGGCGTTAGGTAAGAAGTTAAAAAGCACGACCTCAAGGGCAGTGATCTCTAGATTACTCCTAGTGCCACATGCCCCAGTGTGGATAGACATAGAAAGATAGGCCGGGGGGTGGATGTATGCCTGAGGAGCTGTTGGCTGGGGCAGGGTTTTCAGTTCTTGAATCATTGGGATCTCTTCTGGGGTAGAGGTGACCTGTATGAGGGGGCGGGGGGGAATTGGAGTGGATGGGTTAGACTTGAACCAGAGGGGCACCAGTATTACTGCAGAGAGATTTGCTCAAGTTACCCTGGAAGGTTTAAACTGGGTTGGCAGGAGGTTGGGACTCTGACTAAGAGAGGGAACATCGAAAAGTCAGCGGAAAATACATTCACCATCGAGAGCAACTTTCCTACTCAGGACGTCCAGGGGCACAGACGAGGGAGGGAAAAGACTTCAGGTTTAAATTTCATTTGTTTCAATGCATGAGGCTTGACTGGTGAGGTAGATGAGCTCTGAGCATGGATTGGCTCTGGGGACTGGGATATTATAGCCATAGCTGAAACATGTCTGAGAGAAGGGCCGGACTGGCAGCTCTGTGTTCCAGGATTAAGAAACTACAGGCGTGACAGAAGGACAAGTAAGTGAGGAGGGGAGTTGTCCTTTTGATAAGGGAGGACATAACAACAGTGATTAGAGAGGATATTCTTAAACAGTCATCAAATGAGGCCACATGCTTAGAATTTAGAAACAAAACAGGGGTGGTCACTCTGTTGGGATGGTATTATAGACCCCCAAATAGCCAGCAGGTACTAGAGGAACTGATGTATAGAGAGATTGGAGATACTTGTCGGAATAATAGAGTAGTATTGGTTGGAGAATTTAATTTTCCCAGTATTGACTGAGCGACCCAGAGAGTAAAAGACCCGGTCGGAGTGCAGTTTGCCAAATGTGTCCAAGAAAGTTTCCTAAAGCAAATTGTAGCTTTAACAAGGCCTAACTCTACTCAGGCGGGTGCAAGACTGAACGTCCCCTCAGAAAACGTGGTCGGGCAAGTGACTGAAGTGTCAGTCAGAGAGCACTTTGGGTCCAGTGACCACAACTGTCTTAGTTTTAACATAGTTATGGAAAAAGATCAGACAGGTCCACAGATTAAGGTATGAAACTGGAGTAGGGCCAGGTTTGGGGCCATTAGGCAGGATCGAGCAGACATCGATTGGGTGAACTAAAAATAACACAAAACCCGGTTATAGTCCAACAGGTTTATCTCACAGCACCAGCTTTCAAAGTGCAGGTGATCATACTAAAATATGAAAACTTAAACTAAATTTGTTTGGTATTACATTCCATGACACTGCAAACCTGTTGCTATAAATTCTGTGCTGGAAATGTTTTGCTAGAAAAGAGCAGCAGGTCAGGCAGCATCCAAGGAACAGGAGAATCGATGTTTCGGGCATAAGCCCTTCTTCAGGAATCAGGCTTATGCCCGAAACGTCGATTCTCCTGTTCCCTGGATGCTGCCTGACCTGCTGCACTTTTCCAGCAACAGATTTTCAGCTCTGATCTCCAGCATCTACAGCCCTCACTTTCTCCCGCTATAAATTCTGTGCCTTATGATTGTGCTCCACAACCACCTGATGAAGCAGCGCTCTGAAACCTAGTGCCTCCGAATAAACCTGCTGGACTGGAAGCTGGTGTTGTGTGATTTTTAACTTTGCCCGTCCCAGTCACCACCAGCTCCTCCATATCATGCTACCGTCAACTGGGTGAGTCTGTTTGAAGGAAAATGAATGATTGCAAATGGGAGCCTTTTAAAAGTGTGATATTAAGAATCCAGGACAAACATTTCCCTGTTAGAGTGAAGGGAAAAGCTGGCAGGTTTAGGGATTCGTGACTTATGAGGGATATTGAAGTTCTGGTCTGGAAAATGAAGATGGTATACATTGGATTTAAGCTTTCCGAATCTACCTTACCTAGCTCACCAGACTGATTGACACAATCAATCTGTGAAGACCCTACAATCCTCTCAGGTCCCTGCAGCATTCCGATCTGTAGAACCCGCTCCAATGCCTGTGACTCTCCCAATCCAGCTCCTATAAGATTCCCTATCTGTGTGACATCCAACCGTCGCCAGCACACACCCTGTCAATACAAGCTCCTCCAGTCTCTCTATCTATCCACCCATCTCTATAACCTTCTCCAGCTCTTACAACCCTATCTGTGTAAACGTCATCCTCCCCTACAACCCTTCCCACTTTGACCAAATTGTAAGGGATTACTAATTCTCCTTTATCTGTGAAACTGTCTCCAACCAAAATTGCTCGTTATCTCCTGAAAAATCTGTCCGATTCCACATCCTCCATGTTGATATAACCTGCACAGCCTTCCTGTATCTATAAACATCTACTGTCACGACTACCCTCCATATGTCTGTATATTCTTCCAGTCTGTACAAACGTCTTTACCTCTGTCATCTGCTCCGTTCCCTAAGCACTCCCAGTCTGTGTAAATCTCCCCAACCTAACAACATCCTTATCCCTGTAAAGTGATCCATCCTCCCAACTTGCCCATCTCCATGAAACCGCTGAAGGCCCTCTAGCTCTCCACATTTTTGTAGCACCCTGTGGCTTTATGGCCTTCCCTTCCTGCGAAACCACCTCCAGTCCCCACAACCCTCCCAGTCTGGGCCATCTGCTCCAGATCAGACCATTGCTGTCTCTGTAGGCTCCGACAATCCTAGCAACCCTTCCTATTTGTGTCTCTTCCTTCAGATCCCATCCTCTCCAGCTTTCTTAAATCTCTTCCTGCCGTTGTAACCCTCCCTATTTAGAACATGGAACAGTACAGCACAGTGCAGGCACTTCAGCCCGCGATGTTGTGCTAATCTTCTGTCCTACTCTAACCTATGAAGGTTTTCTGCAGAATCCTCCAGTTTTAAACCCGCCCTATTTGGTAAATTCCTCCAGTCCCAACAACACTCAAACTGTGAAACTTCTTCAAGTCCCTCCAATTCTCCTTAGCTCTCTGACCTCCTTTATGAGCATCAACCCTCAAAATTACCGAAGCCTCTTTTAGTCACTGCAATGTTCCTAATATCTGCAAAACCCTCCAGTCCTGATATCGCTCTTTCTCCATAACATCCAACTTGTTCCAGTGCCTTTCTGGGGAACACCGCAGAGGATGGAAGATTTGTAGAGTCCAGTCCATGTTATAGAGGTAGGACGGGCTGCCAAACCTGGAGGGTGGTACTAATGTAAGAAGGGACGTGGATCCTGCAGGAGGTTAGAGATAGCATGATTCATAGAACCTGCAGGATGGGATCGAGAATGGGTTGTGGAACCTGAAGAATGTTACAATTTGAACCACAGATCTTTTTTGACTGAACCATTGGACTGATCGTAATGTCCTTATTCTGAACATCATTACCAGAATGGCTGGGCACAGTTGCAGGTTCCCAGGCTGGGAGATGTGAGTTAAGATCTGAATCTATTTACCCATTCTGCCTGTGTGCCTGACACTGACCTGGTGTGGCTCTGGTACACAGCACTCTCCGTGCATCTGGTAACCTCCTGATCTATGTAACTGACAGAGCTCACCTCATGGAAGCCTTCATTTGGAATGTTCTTTATTTTAATATTTTTAAGTGGCAGTTGCGTGAGATGCAGGATTGGGAAGTTTCCATTTTGAGAAAATGAAATTTTTACCTTTAATCCTGACCCATGCAATGGGATTTTGTTTTTTTCTGTTGTTTTCTGCAGACTGCCACTCAGATGATTGTGTAACCAAGGAATCTGAGTGCAGATGGTCTTTTCATGGGAGAGTGTGTATTTACCAGTTTATGTCGGCTAGGAGAATGTATAACTGTGTAAAAACCTCACCGACCCCGTAAGGGGGTGAGTGCACTGGGCCCTGAGCACCAGGAGCTGGGAAACCTCATGGTGTTTGTATGTGGGCCGTGGCACCAGACTGGGTGAGAGCAGTTCCCTGAGTAAATAACAGGTATGGAGCTTGGGATCCTCCTGCTGTGTTTGACCTTGTACCATATCGTTACCTCCCTCTCATGAGTGAGCGTGTCATGTTCTCCAGTCCTGACAGTGTCCACACCCTGTAAACCCTTCCAGCTGTTGAACACTCCCTTCTCTCTCACGCTGTCCAGCCCTTCCAACCTGGCCTTCGTCTCGTATCTCCTGCAGCCCCAAACGACCTTGCTCTTTGTTATTGCATTGCCTTGCTTTGATCTGTATGGAAGTAGGTTTGGGCCACTGAGAAATATGATAACGCCCACACTCTCCATTTTGGTCAAACATTTCTGCTTGTTTGTCTCTCTCCCATAAGGGGAAGTGGGCATCCTTTCAGCATCCACCCTGCCCATTTTCCTGAGGATCTGTACATTTTAATGACAACTGTCCTGATGACCGTCAGTGACACAGCACCGAAGTGACATGATTATGTTCCTCTATTCTCTGCGACTGTTTCCTTTTGCTCTACCCCTCCCTCATTCTGAAACCTCCCTCAGTCTGGACAGTGCTCCAAACCAATAAGTCCTGAGAATGCTCCAACCTCCCTATCTCTGTAAACTCCTCACACTCCTACAATCCTCCTTGTGTGTATGAACCCCTCCAGCTTCTCCAGTCCAATCAAATTATTCCATCTCCTACAGCCCTCACCATCTCTGTATTCTCCAGTCACTACATTTCTCCATGCCTCTGTATACCACTCCAGCCCCTTCAAATCTGTCAATATCTGCAAGGTCCTGCAGTTCCACAAAACAGCCATCAACATGGAACCTCCACCAGAGACCACTACCCTATATATCTCTGTAATCACCTGCTGTACTCTCTATCTCTGTTCCCAGCTTCAGTCCTGACAACCCTACTTCCATGTACAACATCATCAAGTCCCTGTAATCCTCCCAAACGGTGCAACCTCCACCAGACCTTACAACACTGCCATGGTCTCGGACTGCTTGCAGTAAATTCAAACTTCCGGAATTGTATAACATCTCATTTCTCCATGCGCCTCTCTATCATGATGAGCTGCTCCAAACCTTCCAAACTTTCCTGCCTATGTACACCATTAAGTTGATACATCACTTCTCATTCCTGTAATGTCCTTCACACCCTACAATCCTCCCTGTTTTTGTGAGTTCTGCCGACCACAAGTACTCTCCCTATCTGTGTAAATGTCTCTAGTCACTCCAACTCCTTTACTGTGTAGCCCCCACCAGACCCTAAATCTATTGCTATGTGTGTAACCTTCTTCAGGTCTATATCCTCCAACTTGCTGAAATCTGCTCTCACCGTTGCAACCCCCATTATTTTGTAACATTAATTAGTCTGTAAAACCATCCCTATCAGTGTGTTCTCCTCCACTGTTAATCACAAAATCATGAAGGGTGTCGACACAGTGGATAGAGACAAGCTTTTTCCCAGGGTGAAGGATTCAATAACAAGAGGTCACGATTTCAAGGTGAGAGGTGGAAAGTTTAAGGGGTGTACACGCGGCAAGTACTTCACACAGAGGGTGGTGGTTTTCAGGAATGCGTTGCTAGCAGAGGTGGTAGAGGCAGGCACGGTAGATTCATTTAAGATGCGTCTGGACAGATGCATGAGTATGTGGGGAGCAAAGGGATACATATGCTTAGGAATTGGGCGACAGGTTAGACAGTAGATTTGGACTGGCTCAGGCTTGAAGGGCAAAGGGTCTGTTCCTGGGCTGTAAATTTTCTTTGTTCTTTGTGTACAACACTCCTGGTCTGTGTAATCTCTTTAAATCCTTCATTTCCTATATACCTATGTATTGTTGTGTCTGTTTTGAGGCCATTATATTCTCCTTTCTACCTGTAAACAGCTCCACACACGCTGCAGCCTATCCTTTGCTCATTAGCGACTCAAGTCTCTCTCAACCCTTTCTATGACTGTAACCTCCTCCAGTCTCAACACACCTCCCTATCCCTATCATATTTTCGTACATGCACAACACTCACGCTCACTGAAATATCTTCCAGTGCTTAAAACCAGCTTTCCCTCTAACTTTCTCCAGTCCATAACTCCCTCCCTATCCCTGGAACATTGTCTAGTCCATACAACACTCCCTAACTCTGTCAAATTCTACAGTCGACAACTTACTCCCTATGCCTGTAACATTCTCCTGTGCATACCATCCTTACTGTCCGTTTAATATTCTGGAGGCCATACCAATTTCCCTATTCCTGTAATATTCTCCAGTCCATACCATCATCCCTATCCCTCTTAACTGTTGTTAAATGTACCACATCCTCGTATCCTGTGAATGATTCTACACCCTGCTCAACGTAATCCCTATAACGAGCCACAATTCGACACAAATCCCTATCTGGAATCTGTTCAAATCGGCTCTATTCTGTAATTTCCTCCAAACAATAAATCTTATTACCTGCGAACTTTCTCTAGCACCTGTAACTATCCTTCACCCTGTCCAGCCCCCAAACGTCTCTCTAACTTTGTGATCTCTCTCCATCCCTCAAAGACCCACTTTCAGCAAAACGCGCCCTGCATTTGCAACAGGCAGATTGAATGACAGCATTACGTGTAGTGAACAGATATGATACGAACTATGATTATGGAGACGTGGCTGCCGAATAACCATGCATAGGATGTGATTATTGAAGGGTTTCAGCAGCATCAGCAAATCGCCAATCAAGGTCCCGTTGTTAGGTAAGGATACAGTCAGTGGATCAGTGAGAGCCAGTTTAATCTGGCAATCAAAATTTAGAGTCACTTTGGGTGGAGGTGAGAAATAGCAAGGGAGACCTGGAAGATCAAACCACAATCCATGGAATCCATGGTGGTTGATAAGTTGGATACAACATTTTCTTGGTGATAGTAAACAGAGGAATGTGGAAGAGTGAATTTCGGATTGGAGGTCTGTAGCCAATGGAGTTTCACAAGGATCAGTGCTGCGATTTCTGTTTGTAATTTATCTCTGTGATTAAGATGAATAGGTCAGCAGTTTGATAAGCAATTTTGCAGATGACATTTGGAAAGGCATGTAACGTTTAGGGGAAGTTAGGTGAATTAAAGATAGTGAAGAAGATTGTTAAAGATTGCAGCAGTGGAACTACTGGAACTCTGGGCACAGAAATGGCAAACCGAATTTGATCGGGACAAGTGTGAAGTAATGCATTTATGAAGTCAAATGGAAGCGGGAACAACACTAATTGGAAACATTGATAAACATTGATAAACAGATGACCTTGGATGCAAATCCGTAGCTCCCTTAAAATAAAAACACAGCAGGATGTGGTAGTAAAGGAAGAGTGTGGTATTCTTCCTTTCATTGGTCACAGTATTGAGTTCAGACGTTTGCATGTCATGTTGTGACTGATTGAAACTTCATTCGGCCATATCTGGAATGTTGCATGTAGTTCTCATGGCCACACGACAGGAAGGATGTGGAGACTTTGGGCAGGGTGTAACAGGGGGTTACCAGAATGTTGCCTGGATCAGAATGTGTTCACTATAAGGAGCTTGGACATAGTTAGATTATTTTGCGTGAGTCTCGGAGGCTGAGGGGTGACCTGGTACAGTTATATAGCATTAGGAGAGAGGTGAATAGTGTGGATAGTTGGAATTCTTCTTCCAATGTAGAAATATCAAATACTAGGGCGCATCGGTTTAAGGTGAGAGTGAGAAATTTTAAGTGAGATGAATGAAGCTGGTTTTCTGTACTGAGAGGGTGGAAGCTGCTCAGGAGGTGGGAGAGGTGGCAGTGAGAATAAAGTTATGAAGTGGCATTTAGACAGAAACATGAACAGGCAGAGAATAGAGGGATATGGACCATGTGCAGGCAGATGATATTAGTTCAGAAAGCAACATGGTCAGCACAGCCATGGTGGGCCGAAGGGCCTATTACTCTGCTGTACTGTTCTCGTTTCTAACTTCACGGCATCCACCCTGTCAAAGCCCCTCAGAATCCTAGATGTTTCATTCAATTTCTCTCCCATTCTTCAAAACCCTAATGGGTTCAAGGTCAATCTACTCCACCTCTTCTCATTGGAAAATCCCGCCATCTCCAGGATCAGCCGAGTGAACCTTCCCTGGCCTGCCTCCAACACAAGAATGTCTTTCCATAGGGCACTCATACTGTTCATTATAATCTTGGTGTGGTCTGACTTGTACCTTGCATCGTTTTAGCAAGACCTCCCTATTTTTAGACTCCATTCCCTTTGTAATAAATGGCAGCATTTGATTTGCCTTCTCTATGACCTGCTGATCCTGTAAGCTACCGTTTTCAGGTTGATTCACAAGGATTCCCAAAACCCTTTGTGCAGTCAGTCTGAAACCAAACGGTGTTAGCCTGACAGTAAGTCGGGAACATGCTGGCGAGTATTGTAAAGGATACAGCAATAAACAATAAATAGACTCTCAGAAACATTGGGCAACACGTGATTTTACAAAAGGGGAATATTTTTAACGCCGTTGGATTGGTGTGACCATGAATGGCAGAATAGATAAGGGTGGGGGAGGCAAGTAGCGGTAGGGGGATATTTTAACTTTCAGAAGCATTTTGACAAGTTTCAACAAGGGCTAAATTATAACGACGGAGAGAATAGAGCCCCTGAAAGGTCAATGAGGCTGTCTGTGTGGAATCACTGCTGACGGGAAAGATCCGAAACAAATATTTTGTTTCAGGATTTATTATGGAGAAAGATATGGAAGCTCGAGAATTTTGGAAAATACATAGTGATGTCTTGAACAAAGTTCACATTGGAGAATAGGAGGTGTTGGATGTCTTAAAATGCAAAAAAAAGTTCATTAAACCAAGGGATATGATCAGATGTATCCCAGCGTCTTGTGAGAAGCTAGGGAGGAAATTATAAGGCTCATCGCAGAGATATTTTTATCATCGACAGCCACGACAGACCCATGAGACTGATGGCGGAGGTGGGTAAGTCGATGGAGGAAATTCTGAGAGAAAGGACAATGGAAGTAGACAAGTGACAGATCAAAGCAGAGCAGTACACGATGTCCACATGAACTTTACCAAGGTATTTGACAAGGTTCTGCATGGCAGACTGATTAGTAAGTTGAGATCACACATAACCAGGGAGCGCTCACCAACTGGATACAAAACAGATTGACTGTAGGAGACAGAACATGTTCATAGAGGGTTGCTGCTCAAACTGCAGGCCTATGACCAACGGTGTGCCATGGGGTTCGGTGCTGGGTCACTGTTGTGCATCATTTATATAAATGGTTTGGATGAGAAAAGAGGAATCATGGTTATCAAGTTTGTGAGTGACACTGAAATTGATGGAATAGTGGACAGCAAAGAGGGTTATCTAAGTGTACAATGGGATCAACAGTACTGCTGGGCCAATGATGTTAGGAATAGCAGGCGGAGAAATGCACGATGTTGCATTCTGGTAAAGCAGACCAGGTTGGACTTGTATAGTTAATGTTCTGGCCCTGAGTACTGTTGTCGATCAGTGACCCAGGGATGCAGGTAGACAGTTCTTTGAAAGTGGCGTCACAGGTAGACGGGCTGTTGATGCAGGCGTTTGAGGAGGTTACCTTCATTGGGGAGAGCATTGAGAGCAGGAGTTGGGATGTCATGTTGTATTCGTACAGGACATTAGTGATGCCAGCATATAAGCATTGTTGATTATCTGGAAAAGCGCAACTTGTTCACATATGTCCTTTAGGGAGGGACATCTGACATTCATACCTGATCTGGCTCACATGTGACTCCAGACTCACAGAAACATGGCTGACTCTGAGCTGCCTCTGGGCAATTAGCAGTGGGGCAATGTATGCTGGTCGAACCGGTGACATTCTCAGGTCATGAACGAATCAATGAAATGCATGACCCTCCCTATCTCAGCAAACAGCTGTAGCAATTCGTACTGGTTTTGTAACACTGTTTAGGCCCTGGGCACTCTCAGCAACACTCTCACCACCTCCAGCACCTTTAATTCTCCCTGTTACTATCACCTGATTAAACGCTGACAATGTGTCCTCTTCCTACTGCACTCCTGCTCGGAGACTCCTTAGCGATCTCTTTAACAAATGCGTCCACATTTCTAAACATTGGGTACTTTAGAATTGATCGTTTTTTTCATCTCTTAATCAAATCTGGTAAATCCTGGGAATTACTTGGCCAAGATCTTCTAAAGTAGGCGAGGAGCATTGGGTAGGTGTCGAGCACCTTGAGACTTGCTGTGGTGAAAATGGGAACCCAGGAGGAAACAGCACAAGAAGCTTGCTGTCACACCAACGCCCCACCCACCCCCTTCCCACGGCCACCTTCTGCCCCAAGTGTAACAGAGTCTGTACAGCCACCTACAGACTCCCCCTGAGAGTGGGAGAGAGTCAGCCTCAGCTGTGACCCATCACCAATGAGATAGTGAGATAGGAAGATTGAATTCACTCACAATTATCCCAGTTCCTTTCTTACAAATTCCAATTATTCCCTGTTAATGCAGTGTCTAACAATGGAATGCTGTGAAAGGGCCTTAACACTATCATTCCAGTTTTGAGTTCTGACTCTTATTACTCAGAATTTGGTTTCCTATTGTTTGATAATCTGAGGCCACATATTTTCCTGGTAATCCCAATTGTTATCCCAAACTGTGGGACTCCCCCATCCTGCTTCCCATTCTGTCTGGTTTTAGAACATAGAACATAGAACAATACAGCACAGAACAGGCCCTTCGGCCCACGATGTTGTGCCGAACATTTGACCTAGCTTAAGCACCCATCCATGTACCTATCCAATTGCCGCATAAAGGTCACCAAGGATTCTGACTCTACCACTCCCACAGGCAGCGCATTCCATGCCCCCGCCACTCTCTGGGTAAAGAACCCACCCCTGACATCTCCCCTATACCTTCCACCCTTCACCTTAAATTTATGTCCCTTTGTAAAACTCTGTTGCACCCGGGGAAAAAGTTTCTGACTGTCTTCTCTATCTATTCATCTGATCATCTTATAAACCTCTATCAAGTCACCCCTCATCCTTCGCCGTTCCAACGAGAAAAGGCCTAGCACTCTCAACCTATCCTCGTACGACCTATTCTCCATTCCAGGCAACATCCTGGTAAATCTTCTCTGCACCCTCTCCAAAGCTTCCACATCTTTCCTAAAGTGAGGTGACCAGAACTGCACACAGTACTCCAAATGTGGGCTAACCAAAGTCCTGTACAGTTGCAACATCACTTCACGACTCTTGAATTCAATCCCTCTGCTAATGAACACTAATACACCATAGGCCTTCTTACAAGCTCTATCCACCTGAGTGGCAACTTTCAAAGATCTATGAACATAGACCCCAAGATCCCTCTGTTCCTCCACCTCACTAAGAACCCTACCGTTAACCCTGTATTCCGCATTCTTATTTGTCTTTCCAAAATGGACAACCTCACACTTGGCAGGGTTGAACTCCATCTGCCACTCCTCAGCCCAGCTCTGCATCATATCTCTTTGCAGCCGACAACAGCCCTCCTCACTATCCATAACTGCACCAATCTTCGTATCATCTGCAAATTTACTGATCCACCCTTCGACTCCCTCATCCAAGTCATTAATAAAAATTACAAACAGCAGAGGACCCAGAACTGATCCCTGCGGAACTCCACTTGTAACTGGGCTCCAGGCTGAATATTTGCCATCCACCACCACTCTCTGACTTCGATCGGTTAGCCAGTTTTCTATCCAATTGGCCAAATTTCCATCTATCCCATGCCTCCTGAATTTCCGCATAAGCCTACCACGGGGAACCTTATCAAACGCCTTACTAAAATCCATGTATTCTACATCCACTGCTCTACCTTCATCCACATGCTTGGTCACCTCCTCAAAGAATTCAATAAGACTTGTAAGGCAAGACCTACCCTTCACAAATTCGTGCTGGCTGTCCAGAATCAAGCAGTGTCTTTCCAGATACTCATAAATCCTATCCCTCAGTACCCTTTCCATTACTTTGCCTACCACAGAAGTAAGACTAACTGGGCTGTAATTCCCGGGGTTATCCTTATTCCCTTTTTTGAACAGGGGCACAACATTCGCCACTCTCCAGTCCCCTGGTACCACCCCCGTTGACAGTGAAGACGAAAAGATCATTGCCAACGGTACTGAAATTTCCTCTCTTGCTTCCCACATAATCCTAGAATATATCCCGTCAGGCCCGGGGGACTTGTCTATCCTCAAGTTGTTCAAAATGTCCAACACATCTTCCTTCCTAACAAGTATCTCCTCTAGCTTATCAGTCCGTTTCACACTCTCCTCTTCAACAATACGGTCACTCTCGTTCGTAAATACTGAAGAAAAGTTCTCAATCAAGACCTCTCCTATCTCTTCCGACTCAACACACCGTCTCCCACTACTGTCCTTGATCGGACCCACCCTCGTTCTCGTCATTCTCATGCTTCTCACATACGCATAAAATGCCTTGAGTTATACTTGATCTTATCCGCCAAAGGTATTTCATGCCCTCTCTTAGCTCTCCTAACCCTTTCTTCAGGTCCCTTCTGGCTATCCTGTATCCCTCCATTGCTCTGTCTGAACCCTGTTTCCTCAACCTTATGTAAGCCTCCTTCTTCCTCTTTATAAGACATTCAACCTCCCTCGTCAACCAAGGTTCCATCTCACGACCATTTATTTCCTGCTTGACAGGTACATACATATCAAGGACACGTCGTATCTGTTCCTTGAAAAAGTTCCACATTTCCACGACATCCTTCCCTGACAGCCTATGCTCCCAACTTACGCTCCTGAGATCCTGTCTTACAGCATCGTAATTACCCTTCCCTAAATTGTAAAACCTACCCTGTTGCACGCACCTATCTCTCTCCCTAACCAACGTGAAAGTCACAGAATTGTGGTCACCATCACCAAAATGTTCACCCACTAACAAGCCCATCACTTGTTCCGGTTCATTATCGAGTACCAAATCCAATATGGCCTCCCCTCTGTTCGGACAATCTACATACTGAGTTAGAAAAGCTTCCTGGACACACTGCGCAAACACCACCCCATCCAATCTACTTGATCTAAAGAGCTTCCAATCAATATTTGGGAAGTTGAAATCGCCCATGACTACTACCCTGTGGCTTCTGCATCTTTTCAAAATCTGTTTCCCAATCTGTTTCTCCACATCTCTGCTGCTATTGGGGGGACTATAGTAAATACTCAACAAGGTGACTGCACCTTTCCTATTTCTGACTTCAGCCCATACTACCTCCAAAGGCAGATCCCCCTCGAACTGACTTTCTGCAGCCGTTATACCATTTCTAATTAGCAAAGCCACCCCCTCCTTTTTTTACCACCCTCCCTAATCTTACTGAAACATCTGTAACCAGGAACCTCCAACAACCATTCCTGTCCCTCTTCTAATCACCTTTCCGTGATGGCCGCAACATCGTAGTCCCAGGTACCGATCCACTCCTTAAGTTCACCCACCTTATTTCTGATACTCCTTGCGTTGAAGTATACGCACTTGAACCCATCTCTGTGTCCGCAAGTATTCCCTGTCAGTGCTACCTTCTTCACAGCCTCCCTACATTCTTGGACATCCTGACAAACAGCTAGCCTACTTGCTGGACTACAAGTCTGTATCCCATCCCCCTGCCAAATTAGTTTAAACACCCCCCCGAAGAGTGCTGGCAAACCTACCCCCCAGGATATTGGTGCCCTTCTGGTTCAGGTTTTCCACAATGTTGTGTGGCTGTGAATATTGATGACCATCTTTGTGTTAACCCTGTGACCATGTCTCCGTGATGGCGAGTAGATAGACATCACAAATTAAGAAACAGTAATTTTTACCACAATTTCCTGTCACAAACCTAATTTCAGTTAAACTCAGTCCCTTCCTGTTTCTTCCTGTTTGTCTTTAGCCACATCTCCATGTTTTTCCAATATTTCAAGCTTTCTCTTTGGATTAGGGAATTTCCTTTATCCTAAGCCCTGTCCCTCCTCATCTGTGTAATTTTAAAGCAATTTGATTGACAAGGGCACAGTTCCAGTGGAGCCCATCCCAATATAATGGCTGACTCCTTCCTGAGGACTGGGAGCAGTTCCCACTGCATCAGAACCACGTCTTCTGACACGATTGTGTGATCCTGATACCTTCCTGCACTCTGGTAGTATCACCCAGTATCTCTCCATGTTGTATCCCTCGATGTGTAGGTCAATTTGCTGCCTCTGTCAGTGTTTCTCCCTCTTACTGCTAGTCTGAGATCCTGAATCAACAGAATTCTCCAAACCAGAGAGCCGCAGCAGCACAGGCCAGGGATGGAGACTGGGATTTTCCAGATCTCTGCTGAACTCTGTGCCACTCTGCACGAGTTATCCTCATTGCATCAATCTAATTTCCCATTCTGTCTATTTCTCTGTCTCATGCAGTTAATCAGGATATTCCTAACTCCTGTCTCATCCATCACCTCATTGAAGACGCTTCGTCAGCCAGAGCGAGATGGAGAGGGAGATCTGCAGCCTTCAGTAAATCCTGCAGCTGGTAAGATCACTCACAGTAAACAGCACATGGAGGAGTTAGTGGCCTTCTGTATTCAGACCTGGAAGACAGGACACAGGTATAGTGCTGGGCAAGGAGCAGCAATATTCTAGGCTTCATTCCCACCAGCTTGTGAGGGTCCTGCTTTCACCTCTGCTGTGCTGGTCCTCTCTGAGACAGTACAGGGGATCACAGGCATCAATCCTGGCCCATGCTGTATTCGTGATCTCTGTAATATCCTCCAGTCCCAATAATCCTTCCTCTGTTTGGAATCTCCTCTCGTCCACACCATTCTCTCTGTCTCTGTCTTTATCAGGTTCTCCAATCCCAAACAACCTAATTCCTAAACTTCTCCAGTAGATACTAAATTCCTTCATCCCTGTAAACCCCGACTGTCCTGTTTATCCCTGTAAGCTCCTCCTACCAATACCACCCTCCCTGTCAATGTATGTGTCTTTAACCTTTCCATCGGTCCCTACCTATGTAATCTTCTCCAGCTCCTACAACCCTTCCTTAGCTATGGACAAATTTGTAATCTCCTTATCGTTCTCCAATTCTTCGATGTTAATCTTTTAAAATTTCACCCTAGTTCCCAACTCCAAACCCCTCCCGAGCACAGGACCCTCTTTCAGTTTGTGCAACCTTCCCTATCTGTATAACTGTCTCCAACCCAGTAACCTGGCATTCTCCATTGCCTTCCTATCTCTGTAGCCTCCAGAATCTTGAAGCCTTCTTATATCTGTAAACATCTTCAGTCACGACAACCTTCCATATCTCTGTTAGTATATACAATACTCTTCTCCCGAAACATCCCCTGTCTGTGCCTCTCAATCTGCCTGCCTCTCCCTACATTCATCCCTACCCCATCTCCAGAATCTATCCCAGCTCCCTCTATCATTGTAAATTCCTCCAATTCCCAAACATCTTTGGCCCACTGACATTCTTGTCCAGATGTAAATCTGTTTAATTCTAACATTCTTGAGCCCCTGTAGGCCTCCCTGTCGCTGTAACCTCTCCACATCCGTTCAAACACCCACTACTGAGGAATGACTCCCTGCAGTCGCCATAAGGCAGGTGGAATGATAGTGAACAGATATGATGGAAAAGCCAGGAAATTACAGCCCCGTGAGCCCAGTGTTGGGGAAGTTGTTGGAGGAGATTCTGAAAGAAAGGAGCTATGTATATTTGGAAAGGCAAGGGCTGATTCAAGACGGTCAGCATGACTTTGTGAGTGGGAAACCTTGTTTCACAAACCGGATTGACTCTTCGAGGAGGTGGCCAAGAGAGAGATGAAGGCAGAGCAGTGAACATTGTCCACGTGGACTTTAGCGAAGCATTTAACAAGGTTCAAAGGGATGTAGAACATCTAGCCATGAGGAAGAAGGAAGCTTATTTAAGGTTGAGGATGCAAGAATCAGACAGGTTTCTAGAGGGTAACATGGAGCAGCACGATGGCTCAGTGGTTAGCACTGTGACCTCATAGCACCACGGACTCTATTTCGATTCCAGCCTCAGGCGACAGTCTGTGTGGAGTTTGCACATTCTCCCTGTTTCTGCGTTGGTTTCCTCCACGTGCTCTATTTTCCCCCCACAGCCCAAGGATGTACATGTTAGGTGACACAACCATACTACATTACCCATAGAGTTCACGGATGTGTAGGTTCGGCGCATTAGTCAGGGCAAATGGAGAGAATTAGGTTGGTGGGATGGTTCTAGGTGCTGCACTGTTTGGAGGGTTGATATGGAGGTGTTCGACCAAATGGCCCGTTTCCACACTGTAGTGAATCCCTGGAGATACCAGGAAGGAACTGAGGAATGGACGTAGGACAACTAGAAGAGGGCATGAAAAAGCTTTGTTGGGAAGGATTAAGGAAAACCGTAAGGCATTCTCCAATTATGGGAGGAAGACGAGGATGACAAGAGTGAGGGTAGGGATAGTGGAGGGAACTTGTGCCTGGAGTCACAGGAGGTAGGGGAGGTCCTTAATGAATACTATGCCTCAGTATTCACTGCTGAGAGGGACCTTGTTATTTGTGAGGACAGGGTGAAACAGGCTGATATATGTGAACAGGTGGATGTTAAGAAGGAGGATGTGCTGAGAATTTTGTAAAACACAAGGATAGATAAGTCACTGAACCAGACTGGATGAACCCAAAGTTACTACAGGAAGCGAGCGGCGAGATTGCTGCACACTTAGCGATGATCTTTGCATCTTCACTGTCTACTGGAGTCGTACGAGATGATTCGAGGTTGGCAAATGTTATTCCCTTGTTCAGGAAAGGGAATAGGGATAATCCTGGGAATTACAGACCTGTCAGTCTTCTGTCCGTGGTGTGCAGATGATTGGAGAGGACTCTGAGAGAGCGGATTTATGACTCCGTAGAAAACCATCGTTTGATTAGAGATAGTATGGTTTTGTAAGGGGCAGATCATGCCTCACAAATCTTATTGAACCTATTGAGAATGTGACAAAACACTTTTATGGCTCATTCAGAAAGTACGGAGGCATGGGATACAGGGGAACCTGTCTGTCTGGATACAGGATTACTCGCCCACAGAAGACAGATGGTGATGATAGATGGAAAGCATTCACCCTGGAGCTCAGTGACGAGTGGCTTTCTGCAGGGAGAGGTTACCGGGGCTGATCTCTTTGTGTGTTTAGGAATGACTTGGATGTGTGAGTGGAAGAGTGGGTTAGAAAGTTTGCCAATGAAACGAGGGTTGGTGGAGTGGTTGATAGTGTGGAGGGCTGTTATAGGTTGCAACAGACAATGACAGGATGTAGAGCTGGGCTGAGAAGTAGCAGATGGAGTTCAATCTGGAAAAGTGTGAAGTCATTCATTTTGGAAGGTTGAATTTGTAAAGCAGAATGCAGGGTTAAAGGTATGATCCTTGGGCAGTGTGGAGGAACAGAGGGATCTTGGGTTCCAAGTCCCTCGATCCCTCAACGTTGTCACCCAAGCTGAGAGCCTTGTTAAGAAAGAATATATTGTGTGGGATTTCATTCGTGTGGGGATTGAGTTTTAAAGCTGTGAGGTTATGCTGCAGCTCTATAGAGCTCTTGTTAGACCACTCTTGGAATATTGTGTTCAGTTCTGGTCCCCTCATTACAGCAAGGATGTGGAAGGTCAGAGAGGGTAAAGAGGAGATTTACCAGGATGCTGCCTGTACTGGAGGGCATGTCTTCTGAAGAGAGGTTGAGGGAGCTAAGGCTTTTCTCATTGGAGTGAAGAAGGGAGAGGGGTGACTTGGTAGAGGTGAACAAGATGATGAGCGGCACAGAGAGAGTGAATATTGAGAGACATTTTTTACCTTGACATAACTAGGGGGTCTAATGTTAAGGTGATTAGCCAGTGGTTAAGGGGAGATTTCAGAGGTAGGTTTGTTACATTTAGAGTGGTGGGTGAGTGGAATTCACTGCCAGCAGTGGCAGTAAAATTAGATGCATTTGGAACATTTAATATACTTCTGGATAGGCACATCAATGGCAGTAAAATGAAGGATATGTAGGTGAGTTTGATCTTACATTCGGATAAAAGATTGGCATGGCATCATGGCCGAAGGGTCTTGTGCTGTACAGTTCTGTGTTCTACTTTCCATGTGGTAAACTGGGTAATAAGCTCAGATCAATGTAAAAGGATATGACATTCTGGAGGAGCTAGTCAACTGGATATAAAATTGGCTGGATGGTAGGAGATAGAGGGTGATGGGAGACATGTTGTTTTTCTGACTGGAGGCATGTGACCAGCGGTGTAGAGGGTCCACTGTTTTTTGACATTTGGATAAATGGTTTGGATGGGAGTATTGGTTTTGTGGTAAGTAAGCTTTTTTTGGGTGACACTGACATTGGTGGTAAAGTGGACAGTGAAGAAGGTTATCTGCGATACAACAGGATGAACAGTACTGTTGGGATAGAGGGATAAAGAATAGCAGATGGAGTTTAATTAGATAAAGGTGAAGTGTTCTTTTGTGGTGAAAAAAACAGGGTGGGACCTGTACAGTTAATGCTCGGACCCTGGGTAATGTTGTCAGTCAGAGACCCAGGGATGCAGGTACACATTTCTTTGAAAGTGGTGTCACAGGTAGACAGGCTGGTGAAGCTGACGTTTGGGATGGTTACCTTCATTGGGTAGAGCATTGAGAGTAGGTGTTGGGATGTCATGGTGTGGCTGTACAAGACATTGATGCAGCCACCATAAAAGCATTGTTGATCAGTAGGAAGAACTCATCTGGTTCACTTACATCCTTTAGGGAAGGACATGTGACATTCTAACCTGGTCTGGCTAACATGTAACTCCAGACCCACAGCAGTGTGTCTGACTCTGAGCTACCCTCTGGATAATTACCATTGGGGCAATGTATGCTGGTCCAGGCAGTGACACCCACATTCCATGAATGAATAAATAAAATGCTTATGTCCATCCCTACCTCTGCAAACCCCTCCAGCTGCAACGTACCGTACTGGCTTTGTTTAGGCCCTGACCACTCTCTGTAACATTCTCACCACCTCCAGCATCTTCACCTCTCTCTGTTCCTATTGTGCCAATAAACCGTGACAATGATTTCCCGTCCCACTGTCCTCCTCCTGCTAGCAGACCCTTTGCAATCCCTTTAATACTTACTCCTAAAACACTCTGTCAGTTCAGGATTTTAAGTAGTTTTGGTGACCTTCTCAGCCTCATAATCAAATATGATCCATTTTGTCCTGAGTGAGGGACCAGTGGGGATTTCTTGCTGAGGTTTTGTCTGTTTCAATGGAATGTCCTTTTGTTCAGTGTTTTACACTTTTCCTTCAAATGATTTCCATTATTCATTTACAGACACATATTTCAGACTGTTTAGCCTGTTTATCTTGGTCAGTTATCCTCTCAAACTCATGTAATTGGCTATTTTTGTTTTTAGATGCAGCTTATCCTTTCTGTGATTCACTTTAAGATGTTATATTCCTTAAATCTGCACTTTATCACAATTTGCCGGAGGATCTCTCCAGGTGAAATTAAGCATTCACTAGGTTTCATCGCGCAACGGTGGGTCTGAGATAGTTACATCCCGACCCAGTTGTACAATGTTTTATTCAAAGAAATATTGAAAAAAATTCTCCAAACTCCTCTTGCAATATCACTCTTGTCAGGGTGATTGTCCCAGATTATACGAATTTTGAAGTTTCACTGAATTATCATTATGCCTTTATCAAAAATTCCAATGAGCTCCTGTGTACTGCAGGGATGAACAATGGAATGCTGTTCGGTGGCTAAAACTGTTCTGCTGCTTGAGTCCTTGGCAAGTAGTAGCCAGAATTTACATTCAGGCAGATTCTACTTCATGATCTGAGGTCAAATGCTTTCTCTGTAATTTTTTGTTAACCATTATTGTTAGTGTAACCCATTTTGCCTGAGTTTCCACAAGGTTGTGATCCATTGAATACTTTTGTTCGCCCTGGAAGCATGTCTCTCTGGTGTCTAAATCTCTTTTATCTCTGAGTCTTAAATCATCTACCTTATTACAGCGACATTATCCATTAAAAAAACATAACTTACTCTTTCCTACAATTTTCTGTCACAAATCTATTCACTGATGTACAGTTTTAGTTAAACTTTGTCCCATCCTGTTCCTTTCTGCTTGAGTTCAGTCACATCCCCATGCTGTTCTGATGCTTCACCTTTTCTCTTTGGATTTGGAAAGCTCCTTTCACCTGTACCCTGTCCCTGCATCCTCTCTGTCAGTTGAAAGCCATGTCCATAAACCTACCGACATGATTGGCCAGTACACTGCTCCCAGCATATTCCCGTGGGACCATCCTAATGGATTATTTATTAAATCAGTTATGGGATGTTGGTGTCCCTGGCTGACCAGCATTTCTTGCCCATCCCTAGCTGCCCTTGAACTGAGTAACTTGCTCGGCCATTTCAGAGGGTCATTGAGAGGCAAACACTTTGCTGTGGGGATGTCGTGCAGACCACGTGAGGATGGGCAGATGTCCTTCTCGAAAGGACAAGTGTTTGGGTTTTTTGTCCAACAGCAATGGGCTCATACTTATTTATGGATTATTATTATTTTTGAAACTATTGATTTCAAATGTCGCAATTTCAGATGGTGGGATTCAAACCTGCCTCCCCTGAACATTAGCTGAGGTTTTGGATACATTCTATAGCAATAATATCACTAGGCCATCACTTCACCTGCTCACTGGGTGCTCATCCCTGAGCACTGATACCAGTGCATCATGAAGCTAAACCCATTCTTCCGACACAATTGTGTGATCCTGACATCTTCCAGCAATCTGGTGCTCTTTCTTAATATCGCTCCATTTTCCAGATCTCTGTGGGGCCCAATGCCATTCTCCCTGTGTAACCCTCACTACATCAGTATAATTTCCCATTGTGTCTATTCCTCTGTCTCCTGTATGTATTCAGGAACGTTCTGACTCAATAGTCTTGCTAGCTGCGGGGTGGATCGTCCATCACCACATTGAACACAGTTAGTCAGCCAGAGACAGACAAAGGGAAAAGAGATCTGGAGCCTTCAATAAATCCTGTAGTGAGGTAAGATCGCTCACAGTGCATAGAGCAAAGAACTATGAGAGGGCTCCAAACATCTGTGAACAAGACATGACATTGATACAGTGCTGGAGGGGTAGCACAGTACAGACACACCCCAGGCTCAATCACCACCCCTACAATAAGTTCAGTTGTACTAAGACTCAGTACTCTGCAACACTGTATCTGTGCCATGTCTTGTGGTCCAGTGTCTTTAATAATTTTTAATTCCTATAACATTTCCTATCTCTGTAACCTCCTCCCTTCCCGATAGTCTCGCCACATATTTGAAACATACTGCATTCCAGCCAACCATCCCTATCTCTGTAACTTGCTTCAGTGTCTACAACATGCTTTATCTCGGTAGTCTCCTCCTCCAATAACTGGAGACAGAGGCATGCAGCACGGAAACAGTTCTTTCGATCCAACCACTCCATGCTAACAAGAGTCCCTGAATGATACACGTTTCTCTACATTTAAACCATATCCCTTCAAACCTTCTCCTCTCCATGTGCCTACCCAAATGTCTTTTACATATTGTTATTCGACTTCTCTCCACCACTTCCCCTGGAAGCTCATTCCACACCTGCACCATTCTCTGTGTTAAAAATGTTCTCCAATTGCTTTAAAGTCTTTCCTCTCTCACCTCATATTTATGCCCTCTAGGCCATAGAACATGTAAGCGCACTACAGGCCCTTCGGCCCTCAATGTTGTGCCAACTTCTGGAACCAATCTGAAGCCCATCTAACCAACACTATTCCATTATCGTCCATATGCCTATACAACGACCATTTAAATACCCTTAAAGTTGGTGAGTCTACTACTGTTGCAGACAGTGCGTTCCACGCCCCCTACTACTCTCTGAGTTAAGAAGCTACCTCGGACATCTGTCCTACAATTATCTCCCCTCAATTTAAAGCTATCTCTCCTCATGCAAGGCATTGCCTTCCGAGGAAAAAGCCTCTCAACCCATCTCACCCTGTGCTTATCCTATATGCCTCAATTAATTTGCCTCAAATGTTTTCTCTCGAACGAAAACAGCTTCAAGTCCCTCAGCCTTTCCTTGTAAGACCTTCCCTCCAGACCAAGTGACATCCTAGTAAATCTCCTCTGAACCCTTTCCAAAGCTTACACATCCTTGCTGAAATGTAGTGACCTGAACTGTAACCAATACTCCAGTTTTGTACAGCTGCAGCATGATCTCATTGATCCGAAACTCAATCCATCTACCAATAAAAGCTAACACACCGAATGCCTTCTGAACAAACTTATCAACCTGAGTGACAATTTTCAGGGATCAATGTACATAGACACATAGATCTCTCTGTTCACCGACACTATCAAGAATCTTACCATTAGCCCAGTACTCTGTGTTCTTGTTACTCCTTCCAAAGTGAATCACCTCACACTTTTCCATATTAAACTCCATTTGAGAACTCTCAGTTTAGCTCTGCAGTTTATCTCTGCCTCTCTGTTACCTACAACATCCTGCATCACTATGCACAACTCTACCAACCTTAATGTAATCCGCAACTTCACTCATCCTTCAATGACAAGCAACAGTGGATCCAAAACACATCGTGGCGTTACCCCACTAGGAACTGAATTCCAGGATGTATATTTCCCATCAACCACTACTCTCTGTCTTCTTTCATTGAGCCAATTTCTGATCCCAACTGTGAAATTACCCACAATCCCATGCCTCTGTATTGTCTGCAATAGCTTACCATGGGGAGCCTTAACAAACTTAACAAACAAGCCTTACTGTCATCCAAAACACTACATCAACTGCTTTACCCTGATCCACCTCATTGGTCACCTTCTCAAAGATCTCAGCGGTTTGCGATGCTCGACCGTGTTGACTATCCCTTATCAACTTATTCATCTCCAGATGGTTATAAATCCTATTTCTTATAAGCCTTTCCAACACTTCATCCAGAATCAAAGTAAGGCTCACAGCTCGTATAGTTACCAGGGTTTTCTCTGCTTCCCTTCTTGGACAAAGGGACATTTGCTATCCTCCAGCCTTCTGGCACTATTCCTGTAGACAATGACAACATAAAGATCAAAGCCAATGACTTAGCAATCTCCTTCCTGGCTTCGCAAAGAATACGAGGATAAATCCTATCCAGCCCAGGGGACTTAGCTATCTTTACAGTTTGCAGAATTGCTAACACGTCCTCCTTATGCACTTCAATCCCATCTAGTTATGGACTCCACTACCCTGAGGTAAAGATGTTGGCTAATCAACTTACCTGTATCCCTCAAGGTTTTCTAAACCTTTATACGATTACCCCTCAGCCACCTACGCCCAATGGAATACGAAGGACAATGATAGAAACATCTCTGTTCCTGTCCCTGCCACTACTTTGCCACAATGTTCTGGGATACACTTGTTCAGGACCTGGGGCTTTCTCTATCTTTGTGTTCTAAGACCTCCAGCGCTACCTGTTCTGTAATGGGAACTATTTTCAAGACATCATTATTTCTTTCCCTTTGTTTCTTAGTCTTTTTCCACAGTGCGTTCTGACATGAAGTATTCATTTAGGGTCGCGCCCATCTCCTGTGGTTCCACATATGGATGGCCTCACTGATCTTTGAGTGGCCCCATTGTCTCTCCATTTGTTTTTTTGTCCTTGTATGCTATGGAAAACTCTTTGCATTCTCCTTAACCTTATCGGCCAAAGCAATCTCGTTACCTCATGTTGCTTTCCAGCTTATCCAGATTCTCGGATTCTGCCAACTCTCCAGCATCAGTAACATCTTCGTCAATCTTTGCTCCAATTACAATTTCAGATAATGCTTCCTAAATCAGGATGATCAGAATTCTATGTAATACTCCAAAGCTGTGCTGACTATCCCCAATTAATCCTTGCTTTGTAAATGCATGTAACTCCTGTTCAGCAGAATCACTCCCAACAACTTACGCACCACTGACATCAAGATAATTGGTGTTTATGTCCCTGGCTTTCCCCTGCAGACTTTCCTAAATATTGGCACAACATCAGCCACACTCCAGGCTTCCAGCTCATCACCCGTGGCTGTCAGTGATAGAAAAAAACTCTTTCCGGGACACCACAATTTCTTCCTGAGCTTCCCACATTATCCAGGGATGTACCTGATTGGTTCCCAGGGATTCGTCTACCTTTTATGCATTTTAAAACCTCCAGTACCTCCTGTTCTGTAATGTGGACTCTTTTGAAGACATCACTGTTTATTTCCCTGACTTTGCCAGTCTTTCTTTACAGTAAGTTGAAACGTGAAATTTTCATTTAGGATCTCAGCCATCTCCTCTGGTTCCACACTTGGTTGGCCCCATTGATCATTAAGGAACCATATTCTGTCCGTATTTAATCTTCTGTTCTTAATATACTTATATTTTCCTCAGTTTGATCTGCCAGAGCTTTCTGTGGTTCCCTTTGGGCCCTCCTGAATTCCCACTTAAATGTATTCCTCCACCCGCAATGTTCTTCAATGGATTCCTTTAACCCAGCTGGCTATATGTGTCATGTGCTCCATTTCTCTTGATGTCAACCTCAACATCTCCAGTCATTCAGTGTTTCTTACTTGTATCAGCATTGTCCTTCACACTAACAGGAATATGCTGGCCTGAACTCTCATTTTATCTCAAGTTTGAAAGCTTCCCATCTGCCTGACGTCCCTTTACTTGCAAATAGACTCCACAATCAATTGTTAATTGCTCTTGACTAGTACCTTCTGGATTCAGGCAGGGCCAGTTTTGATCAATAACTTGTGATCCAACCATGTTCTTTTCCATTGCTATTTTCAAACTAATACGACTGTTGTGAATTTGCCGATGTGTTTCCCCATGAACACCTCAGTCCCTTTCCCTCCCTTGTTTCCCAAGCGAAGGTCAGGTTATACCCCTTCCTGCAGTCCGACCATTGACATTCTGACTGGGACAGTTTTGTTGAACATGCCTAACAAATCCCTCCCATCCAAGCTCTGAACACTCTGGCAGTCCAAGTCTAAGTTTAGAAAGTTAAAAACCCCGACCATTACAACGCTATCATTCTTACAGATATCTGAGATCTCCCGACATATTTGCTACTCCTTTTCCCGCTGACTATTGACGGCCTGTAGTGCAGTCATAGCAAAGTGATGACCAATTCTCATTTCTCATTTCCACCATTACAGCATCACTGGGCGATCCCCAGGAATATCCTCGCTAAGTGCTGCAGTGATGTTTCACTGATCAAAAACTCCAATCCTCCTCCTCTCTCACTCCTGTTCTCTCCATCCTGTAGAATCTGTACCCTGGAACATAGAGCTATCAATCCTGTCCCTCCCTCAGCTGTATTTCTGTAATATCTATGGTGTCTCAGTCCCATGTACCCGTGCATGCACCAAGTTCATTTGCCTTTCCTGTTAGGCCTGTTATGTTGAAATAAAGTTGTTTAATTGATCAGTTTTCTCTCATTGCCTGCTGTGCTCTTGCCTGCCTTGTCTATTTAAATGACTCTCTTGAAATTCTGTCCCAGCCTCAACCTTCAGATAGTAGCCTGAAACTATCCCCTTCACTGTGGGCAACACATTCACTTTTCATGTCATCTGCACACTGGATAATGACCCCTTCTGCTTTCACATCCAAGGTATTCATGTACATACAAACAGCAATGGCACCTGCACAGATCCCTGTGGTATACCCACTGATGAAAGAATTTCAAACACAAAATCAACACTCCACCAATTGTGAATCCAATTTACCAACTTGCCTTGGATCCCATTGGTCTGTTGGACCAACCTTCCATGTGGGACCTTGTCAAAGGCCATAGTGAACTCCAATGAATCCACATCATCTGCAGAGCCATCTTCAATATTGTTATTCGTGATTTCAAAGAAAACTCAGCTGAATTTATCAGACAGAATCTTCCTTTACCAAATCCGTGCTGACTATCCCTAATTGTTTCCTGCCTTTCCAATTATTGATTCATTCTGTCCCTCAGAATTGTTTCCAATAATTTCCCTCCCATTGCTGCCAGACTATCTGCTCTGTAATTACCTGGCCTATCCCTGCTGCCCTTCTTGAACAAAGGAACCACATTTGCGATCCTCCACTCATTCAGCACTTCACCTGTGGCCAGCAAAGTATTAAATATATACGCCAGGGCCCTAGAAATCTCCTCCCTTTCCTCGCATAACAGCCTGGGATACATTTCATTGGGCACTGGGAATTTCTCCAGTGAAATTCCCTGTGAAAACATTTAATACCTCCTCCTTATTGATTTTAACATATTCTCGAACCTCACCATATCAACAGAAATCCCCTGCTACAATCCTTTCTCCTGTGTGAACACAGATGGGAAGTATTCATTGAAGACATCACCTACTTCCTTTGGCTCCATACACAGATTGTCCCTTTGGTTTCCAGCAGGATGCAGTCTTTAGCTGGGACTCCTCTGACTATAGACACAAAATATCTGCTAGCTTTTCCTTAATACTGTCTACCAAGGATATTTCATGGCCATTGCTTGCCCCTTATTTTTTAAGGACCCCTTGCCCTCTCTATACTTGTGAATGACTTCACCTGATTTTATTGCACTGTATGTTCTTTATCAAACTCACAATATCACTTGATCAGTATTCACTGGACTTGCTGCCTTTGTCATTCCCACTTTATTAACAAACTGGCCATGGATTCTCACTGTTTCACTTTAACATATTCCACTTTCCACATATAGCCGTAACTGCAGATAGTTCCAGCCAGTCTCTGTTTGCCACTTCCTGTCTCATTATTGGAGACTCAGTTGTGAGCGGGACAGACAGGAGACTGTGTGGCTGCAGAAGAGACCCCAGGATTGTGTGCTGCCTCCCAGGTACCAGGGTCAAGGATGTCTCTACGCGGTTACTGAACATTCTGAAGGGGGAGGCGAACAGCCAGAGGTCATTGTGCACATCGGTCCACATAACAGAGGTAGACAAAGTGATGGGGTCCTGTGCAATGAGTATCGGGCGTTAGGTAAAAAGTTGAAAAGCAGGACCTCAAAGGTAGTGATCTCCAGATTACTCCCTGTGCCATGTGCCAGTGAGGATAGACATAGAAAGATAGGCCAGATGGATGTGTGGCTGAGAAGCAGATGTCGGGGGCAGTTCTTGGATCATTGAGATCTCTTCTGTGGTAGAGGTGACCTGTCAATGGGGGGCGCGGGTTGGACTTGAACCAGAGGGAAATCAGCATCCCTTGGTTGAGGGTGGGGGGAAGGTTGGCTGACTGGCAACGCACGAGACCTGACTGGTAAGGCAGATGAGCTCAGAGCATGGATTGGCTCTGTGGACTGGAATATACCAGCATAACAGAAACATGGCTGACAGATAGAGGTATTAGACACAATGCTGGGCAAGGAACAGCTACATTCAAGGCTACAATCCCACCATCTTGTGAGGGTCCTGCTTTCCCCTCTGCTGTACGGTCCTCACTGAGACAGCACAGGAGGTCCAAGGCATTAATCCTGGCACATGCTGTATTTGTGACCTTTGTAATATCCTCCAGTCCCGATAATTCTTCCTCTGTTTGGAATCTCCTCCAGTCCACACAATGCTCTCTGTCTCTGTCAGTTTCTCTAACCCCTAACACCCTAATCCCTAAACTTCTCCTGTAGATACTAAATTCCTTCATTCCTGTAAACCCTGACAGTCCTGTCTATCCCTGTAAGCTCCTTCTACCAATACCACCCGCCATGTCAATGCATTTGCCTTTAACCTCTCCATCCGTTCCTATCTGGGTAAACTTCGCCAACTCCTCCAACCCTTCCTTATCTGTGAAAAATTATTCTGTCCATGGAGCTGTCCAGATCTGTGTAATCACTTCCAGACCTGAACTGCCTCCCTGTCTTTGTAACTATGTCAGGCTCCTACCAGAGAATCTAACTATATGTGAAATCTCCCAAGGAACCCTGACCTTAGGAACCTCCTCCACCTGTTAACATTCTCCATGGCTGTGGATACCATCCAGTTCTACCGTCCCTATCATGGGATTTAGTCTCTACAATCCTAATGATGCCAATAAACTCTTCCCCTCTCAACCAGACTCAGTCTCTGTAAACTCTAGTAGTCCCTAATCCCCTTGCTGTGCATATAATCTTCTTCAGACATTACAAATCTTTATACCTTTAATGTGCTCCCCTTATCACTCCACTAGTTATTTGTTATATTCATGAGCTGCTGTAATTGCCACTGTGACACTCACCATGTTCCATCCCTACATCCTTCAGTTTGTCTGAAATGTCCTCCTTATTCTTAAACCCTCCCCCTCTATGTCACCTGTTCAAGTCTCCACAACCCTCCATACCTCTGGAGAAACTATACAGTTAAAGCTGCTGCAATAACCTCAAATCCTCCTGATCTTTCTAACTCCCTTTAGTTGTGAAATTCTCCCCATCTCTGTAACATACTATCCTACAGGGTTGAAAGCCCTCCCTATCTTTGCTCCTCCAATCCCTAGAGCTGTCCCAGTCTTTGTAACTTTGTCCTGCACCTTGAAACCTCCTGGTTGCTGAACCCTCTTCAGACACTGTACTTTGTCGATTTCTGTAACTTTCCCCTGCTCTTAGAAATCCCCTGTCTGTATGATCCCCTGCAGTTTCTGCAATGCTCCCTATCTCTAACCATCAACTGCTTCCACAACCATCCCTACATTTTTTTACCACTTCCAGTTCCTTCAGCACCTTCTATAGTTGCAAACTCGCCATTTTCCAAGGCTATTCCACTTCGTACAATGGCTGCCATAATCTGAAGCCCACACTCTCTCTAACCTGGAACTCTCTCTATAATCCGTTAACATCTGCAGCCACCACTGCTGTCTGTATCTTTCTTCGCTCCTCCAGTCCTATTAAGCTTCCCATTATTGCACTAACGTAAGTACTAAGTGTATCTTAGTACTGTCCTAAAAGTTTTTATGTCACTGCAAACTGCTTCAGCCCTGCCACTATCTCCATAAACATCTACAGCCCTTAAAGCCCTCCCTTTCTGTGTAACCTCTTCCAGTCCTGACAACATCCCAATCTATGCAGCCCCTTTAATCTTCACTTGTTGGGTAATCCCTTGGAATCCCTGACGATTTCCCGATCTTAGTACAAACCCCAATCTTTGTGACTCTACAGTTCCCATAAGACTCACTTTCAATGTCAGCTCACCCAATCCATACATCCATCTTTAACCTCCTTATCCTTCTCTAATTCTTCGATCTTAACCTATTTAAACCTCCCACTCCCCCCCACCCCTCAACCCTCCTGACCACAGGAACCTCTTTCAGTTTGTGCAATCTTCCCCATTTGTGTAACTCTCCCTAACCCAGTAACCTGGCATCCTTCATTTCCTTCCTATCTGTGTAGCCTTCAGAACCTGGAAGCATCCTTATAACTGTAAATGTCTTCCGTCACTACAACGTTCCATATCTCTGATAGTATATACAATACACTTCTCCCTGAAACACCCACTGTCTCTGCCTTTCGAACTGCCTGCCTCTCTCTACATCCATCCCTATCTCTAGAATCTAATCCAGCTCCCATTATCTCTGTGAATTGCTTCAATCTCCAAACTCGTTTGTCCCACTGACATTCTTGACCAGATGTAACTCTATTTAACTCTAACAGCCTCGATCCCATGTAAGCCTATCTCTGTAACCTTTACCCATCTGTTCAACCACCCCCCCCCCCCCCCCCCCCCCCACTACTGAGGAATGACTCCCTGTATTCGCCATAAGGCAGATGGAATGACAGTGAACAGATATGATGGAACTGTCATTCCGGAGATGTAGCTGCAGAATCACCATCGCTGGGAAGGGAATATTGAAGTGTTGTGGGGTTGAGTCATAAAATCAATGAGATGTACAGCATGGAAACAGATCCTTCAGTCCAACTCATCCATGCCGACCAGATATCCCCACCCAATCTAGTCGCAAGAGGTAGACGAGGCAAAACATCAACAAGTTGTGAAGAAAGGATGAGGTTAATGCATTAATGAGACATTACGTGGATCTGACGATCAAAAGTTGGAGTCTAGTTGAGTGGAGCTGAGAATAAGCAAGCAGCAGCAATCATTAGCAGGAATTCTTTTATATGCACCAACCAGTGATGGTAATGTAAATGTGGTTACAGTCAGGACACTGAATGTACTTGTAGCAAAGGCAGTACAGTGACTGTGTATGACAGTGGTCTCCATTGCAACTGGATAACTAATGAGTATCAGGGCTGTAATGGATGGATTCCTGGATTGTATATGAGATGGTTTTCTATAATATCATATCAAGGAACCATCAACAAAATTGTCTTGTGTAGATCAAATGCTGTGTAATAATAAATATCCAATAATGCCATTATAAAGGGGTTTTCTGAGCAGAGACCCATAATGTTATGCAAGACATACTGAGTTTGAGTTCAGACCACGAGATGTAGGAGCGGAATTAGGCCATTTGGCCCATTGCGTATGCTCTGCCCTTCAGTCAGATCATGGTTGATCTGATGATCCTCTACTCTATTTACCTGCCTTTTCTACAAAACTCTTGTTTCTCTGTTTAATTAAAATCTGACCATCTCTGCTGTAAATATTCTTAAGGGCGCAGCCTCGGCAGCCCCCTGCAGTCAGGAATTCCCACAGAGTTACTATCCTCTGAGTGAAGACATTCCTCCTCATCTCCATCTTATATGGGTGAGCCCTTGCTGGGGCTTTCTGCCCTCTGGTTACAGATTCTCTCACAATTGAAATGAAAGGGATGACAAATATAATTATTGCAGATGAAATGAAAATTGGTGGAGTTGGGATTAATAAGGCGATCCAAGGTTGCAGGAGGTTACAGATCAGTTGGAAAGATGTGCAGAGAAATGGCAAATTGAGTTTAATCTGGACAAGTGTGAGATGATGTCAAAGTCAAGAGGAAAGTTAGGATACTGAGGGACATTGATATACAGAAGGATCTTGGTGCAAGTCAGTAACTCCCTGAAAATGGCAACAGAAGTGTTTCAGATGGGAAAGAAGGCAAATGGAACACTGGCCTTCATCGGTTACAACGTTGGGTATAGTGGGTTGCATCTGATGATGGAATTGTACAAAATTTCTGTTTGACCACATTTGGAGCACTGGGAGCAGTTGTCATCTCCACACAATAGGGAGGATGGGGAGGCTTTGGAGAGGGTACAAAAGGGGTTTATCAGCATGTTACCTGTTTTATGTTTTTAAGGGTGTGTTAGGTGTTAAGAGGAAATTAAACAAAGTTGGAATGCATTGTGAGATTATCAGAGGCTGACAGGTGACCAGGTACAGGGATATAACGTTAGGACAGGGACAGATAATGAGGATAGTCAGAATCTCTTTTCCAATGTGTAAGTTTCAAATACTAGAGCGCAGAGGTTTAAGGTGAGAAAGAGAAAGTTTAAATGAGGTGCGTGAGGCAAGTTTTTTTTTCTTTACAGAGAGTGGAAGTTTTCGAGGAGAAAGTGAGGACTGCAGATGCTGGAGATCAGAGCTGAAAATGTGTTGCTGGAAAAGCGCAGCAGGTCAGGCAGCATCCAAGGAGCAGGAGAATCGACGTTTCGGGCATGAGCCCTTCTTCAGGAATGAGGAGAATGTGCCAAGCAGGCTAAGATAAAAGGTAGGGAGGAGGGACTTGGGGGAGGGGCGTTGGAAATGCGATAGTTGGAAGGAGGTCAAGGTGAGGGTGATAGACCGGAGTGTGGGTGGGAGCGGAGAGGTCAGGAAGAAGATTGCAGGTTAGGAAGGTGGTGCTGAGTTCGACGGATTTGACTGAGACAAGGTGGAGGGAGGGGAAATGAGGAAACTGGAGAAATCTGAGTTCATCTCTTGTGATTGGAGGGTTCCTCGGCGGAAGATGAGGTGCTCTTCCTCCAACCATCGTGTTGCTATGGTCTGGCGATGGAGGAGTCGAAGGACCTGCATGTCCTTGGTGGAGTGGGAGGGGGAGTTGAAGTGTTGTGTCACGGGGTGGTTGGGTTGGTTGGTCCGGGTGTCCCAGAGGTGTTCTCTGAAATGTTCCGCAAGTAGGCGGCCTGTCTACCCAATATTGAGGAGGCCATATCGGGTGCAGCGTATGCAATGGATGATGTGTGAGGAGGTGCAGGTGAATTTGTGGCGGATATGGAAGGATCCTTTGGGGCCTTGGAGGCTAGTAAGGGGGGAGGTGTGGGCGCAAGTTTTGCATTTCTTACGTTTGCAGGGGGAGGTGCCGGGAGTGGAGGTTGGGTTGATGGGGGGTGTGGACCTGACGAGGGAGTCACAGAGGGAGTGGTCTTTTCGGAACACTGAAAGCGGAGGGGAGAGAAATATATCCCTGGTGGTGGGGTCCATTTGGAGGTGGCGGAAATGACGGCGGATGATACGATGTATATGGAGGTTGGTGGGGTGGTAGGTGAGGGCCAGTGGGGTTCTGTCCTGGTGGCAATTGGAGCGGTGTGGCTCAAGGGCGGAGGAGCGGGAAGTCGAGGAGATGCGGTGGAGGTCATTGTCGATCACGTCTGGGGGAAATTGCGGTCTTTGAAGAAGGAGGCCATCTGGGTTGTACGGTATTGGAACTGGTCCTCCTGGGAGCAGATGCAGCGGAGACAAAGGAATTGGGAATATGGGATGGCGTTTTTACGGGGGGCAGGGTGGGAGGAGGTGTAGTCTGGGTAGGTGTAGGAGTCGGTCGGTTTATAGTAAATGTCCGTGTTGATTCGGTCGCCCGAGATAGAAATGGAAAGGTCCAGGAAGGGGAGGGAGGAGTCTGAGACGGTCCAGGTGAAGGTGCTGGTAAAGTGGATGAACTGTTCAACCCCCTCGTGGGAGCACAAGGCAGCGCCGATACAGTCATTGATATAGCGGAGGAAAAGGTGGGGGGTGGTGCCAGTGTAGCTGCGGAAGATGGACTGTTCCATATATCCTACGAAGAGGTAGGCATAGCCTGAGTCCATGCGCGTGCCCATGGCTACTCCTTTGGTTTGGAGGATGTGGGAGGATTGGAAAGAGAAGTTGTTCAGGGTGAGGTCCAGTTCAGTCAGTCGAAGGAGGGTGTCAGTGGAAGGGCACTGGTTGGTACGGCGGGAAAGGAAGAAGCGGAGGGCTTTGAGGCCTTCGTGATGGGGGATGGAGGTGTACAGGGACTGGATGTCCATGGTGAAGATAAGGCGTTGGGGACTGGGGAAGCGAAAATCCTGGAGGAGGTAGAGGGCGTGTGTGGTGTCCCGAACGTAGGTGGGGAGTTCTTGAACTAAGGGGCACAGGACCGTGTCGAGGTATGCAGAGATGAGTTCGATGCGGCAGGAGCAGGCGGAGACAATGGGTCGTCCAGGGCAGTCAGGTTTGGGCAGGAGGTAGAAACGGGCGGTGCGGGGTTGTGGGACTATGAGGTTGGAGGCGGTGGATGGGAGATCCCCTGAGCTGATGAGGTTATGGATGGTCTGGGAGATGATGGTTTGGTGGTGGGAGGTGGGGTCATGGTCAAGGGGCCAGTAGGAGGAGGTGTCTGCGAGCTGGTGTTTAGCCTCAGCGGTCTAAAGGTTGGTGTGCCAAACTACTACCGCACCTCCCTTGTCTTCCGGTTTGATAGTGAGGTTGGGGTTGGAAAAGAGTGGAAGTTGCCAAGCGAGGTCATAGAAACAGAAATGTGTGTAAAGTTTTGAAGTGACATTTAGACAGAAACATGAACGGCCAGAGAATAGAGGGACATGGACCATGTACATACAGATGGGGTGAGTTGAGAATGATATCAAGGTGGGCCAAAGGGCCTATTGCTGCACTGTTCTTTTTTCTACCTTCCCAGCATTTAAGCGCTCAAAGCACTTCAGAATCTTGCATGTTTCATTCAGTTTCTCTCTAATTTTTCTCAACTTCAATGGGTTCATTCTCAATCTACACTACCTCTAATTATATAATCCCTCCATTTTCAACATCAGTCGAGTGAACCTTCTCTGGCCTGCGTCTGATACAAGAATATCTTTCCATCGGGCACACACACTGTTCATAATATTCTAGGTGTAGTCTGACTTGTACCTTGCATCGTTTTAGTAAGACCTCCCTATATTTAGACTCCATTCCCTTTGTAATAAATGGCAGCATTTGATTTGCCTTCTCTATTACTTGATGACCCTGTAAGCTACTTTTTTTCAGATTGATAAACAAGAACTCCCACAACCCTTTATGTTTCCAGTCTAAAAACAAATACTGTTAGCCTGACAGTAAGTCAGGAGCATGCTGAAATGAGTAAGAAACAACATATCAATAAAAAAACTGGACCCTTAGAAACACATTTTAAAAAAGAGAATTTGTTTTTGAGCCTGTTGGATTTATTTGTTGGTGTGAATATAAATGGCAGAATAGATAAGGATGTTGGGGGGGTGGGGGGGAGATGGTGTTGGTACGGAGAATATGGTTTATTTGAATTTTCAGAAGCCTTTGAGCAAGTTTCAATAAGGGTTAAAGAGTAACTTGGTAGAGAATAGGGCCCCTTAAATATCAATAAGGTCGCCTATGTGTGGAACCAGAGTAGGTTGGTGAGATATGAAACGAAAAAATAGTCTTGTCAGTATTTACTGTGGAGAAAGACATGGAAGCTCGGGAACTTGGGGAAATAAATAGTGATGTCTTGGAAAGAATCCTCAACAGAGAAGAGAAAGTGCTGGAATATTAAAATAAGTAAAGGTAGATCTATTCTTAGTAGCTCATGAG
This sequence comes from Chiloscyllium plagiosum, assembly GCF_037043375.1. NCBI lineage: Eukaryota > Metazoa > Chordata > Chondrichthyes > Orectolobiformes > Hemiscylliidae > Chiloscyllium > Chiloscyllium plagiosum. The sequence goes on from NW_028270178.1 coordinate 56,526,125, forward strand.
GTCGATCTGAAAATATTGTTGAAAGCTAGGGAAGAGATTGTAGTATTCCTAACAGAGATATTTTAATTTATATTATCAACAGACGCAGTGATGTGCCGAAAGACTGGAGGGCGGCTAATGCTGTTCCATCAGGAAAGGATTGCAGGGAAAAGCCAGGAAATTACAGCCCCGTGAGCCCAGTGATGGGGTAGTTGTTGGAGGAGATTCTGAGAGAAAGGAGCTACATATATTTGGAAAGGCAAGGGCTGATTAGAGATAGTCAGCATGGCTTTGTGAGTGTGAAACCGTGTTTCACAAACTGGATTGACTCTTCGAGGAGGTGGCCAAGAGATAGATGAAGGCAGAGCAGTGAACATTGTCCACGTGGACTTTAGTGAAGCATTTAACAAGGTTCAAAGGGATGTAGAACATCTAGTCAAGAGGTAGAAAGACGCTTACGTAAGGTTGAGGACGCTAGGATCGTTAGACCTCTATAGGGTTATATGAGGGCGGCACGATGGCTCAATGGTTAGGACGGCTGCCTTATCGCAGCAGGGAACCGATTTCGATTCCAGTCCCGGGCGACTGTCTGTGTGGAGTTTACACGTTCTCCCCGTGTCTGCGTAGGGTTCCTCCAAGTGCTCCAGTTTCCACCCAAAGATGTGCAGATTAGGTGAATCAGCCATGGTAAATTACCCATAGTATTCAGGGATGTGCAGGATTGACGCATTAGTCAGGGTAAATGGAGAATAATAGGGTGGGGGAATGGTTTTGGGCGGGATGTTCTTCAGACGGTCCGTATGGAGTTGTTGGGCCAAATGGCATGTTTCCACACTCTGCGGACTCTCTGAAGGTATCCAGGAAGGAACTGAAGAATGGACTTAGGACAGCTAGAATGGGACATGAAAAATCTTTTTTGGGGAAGGATTAAGGAAAACCTTAAGGCATTGTCCACTTATGTGAGGAACAAGAGGATGGTCAGCGTGAGGTTAGGGCCGGTCAGGCATAGTGGAGGGAACATGTGTCTGGAGTCACATGAGGTAGGGGAGGACCTTAATGAATGCTTTGCTTCAGTATTCACTACTAAGAGGGACTTTGTCATTTGTGAGGAAGCGTGAAAAGGACTGATATATGTGAACAGGTTGATGTTGAGAAGGAGGATATGCTGAGGATTGTGTAAAACTTAAAGACAGATAAGTCTATTGGACAAGACCAGATATGCTCAAAGTTACTGCGAGGGAAGGGATTGCCTTTGGCGATGACCTTTGGACCCACACTAGGAGAAAGGGCTTGAAGAAGAGCTTATGTCCGAAACGTCGATTCTCCAACTCCTCGGATGCTGCCTGGCCTGCTGTGTTTTTCCAGCACCACACTTTTCAACTTTGCACCCACACTGTCCACCAGAGTCGTACCAGATGATTGGAGGGCGGCACATGTTGCTCCCTTGTTCAAGAAAGGGAATATGGCTAATCCTGGGAATTACAGACCTCCACTTTCTTATGTCTGTGGTATGCAATTCATTGGAGAGGACTCTGGGAGAGCGGCTTTATGACTCCGTAGAAAACCACAGTTTGATTAGAACTAGTCAGCATGGCTTTGAAAGGGACAGGTCATGCCTCACAAATCTTATTGAATCCTTCGAGAATCTGACAAAACACATTTATGGCTCATTCAGAAAATACAGAGGCATGGGATACAGGAAACCTGTCTGTCTGGATATGGAATCCTGCCTCATAGAAGACCGAGTGTGATGATAGATGGGAAGCATTCAGCATGGAGCTCGGTGGCCAGTGGGTTCTGCAGGGATCGGTTGCAGGAACTCTGCTCTTTATGATTCTTTTTATAAACTACTTGAATGTGGTTGTGGAAGAATGGGTTAGTAGTTTTGCCAATGACATGGAGGTTGGTGGAGTGGTGGATAGTGTGGAGGTCTGTTGTAGGTTGCAGCAGGATATTGCCAGAATGCGGAGCTGGACTGAGAAGTGGCAGATGGAGTTTAATTTGGAAATGTGTGAAATGATTCATTTTGGAAAGTCTAACTTGAATGCAGAATACAGGGTTAAAGGCAGAATGCTTGGTAGTGTTGTGGAACAGAGAGATCTTGGGTTCCACATCCATCTATCCCTCAAAGTTGCCATCCAAGCTGATAGGGTTGTTGAGAAGGAATATGTTGTGTTGCCTTTCAATTGCAGGGGGATTGGGTTTTCAGGTGTGAGGTTATGCTGCAGCTCTACAGAGCCATGGTTAGACCCCACTTGGAATATTGTGTTCAGTTCTGATCCCCTCATTACAGGAAGGGTGTGAAAGCTTTATGGAGGGTAAATTGGAGATTCACCAGAATATTGTCTGTACTGGAGAGCATGTCTTACGAAGAAAGGTTCAGGGAGGTAAGCCTTTTGTCATTGAAGTGAAGAAGGGTGAGGGACGACTTGGTAGAGGTGATCAAGATGATGTGAAACATAGAGTGAATAGTGAGAGACTTCTTTATACCATGGCATAAATGGCTATTGTCATTGGGCATAAATAATTTTAAGGTGATTGGTGGATGGGTAAGGAGAAATTTCAGAGAAAGGTTCTTTACAACGAGTGTTGCATGGTTGGAATGCACTGCCAGTGGTGGTAGGAGAGTCAGATACATGAGGGACATTTAATAGACTCTTGGATAGGCACATGGATGGCAGTAAAATGAAGGGTATGTAGGTTAGTTTGATCTTACACACGGATAAAAGGTTGGCATGGCATCATGGCCGAAGGGTTTTGTACTGTACTGTTCAGTGTTCTACGTTCCGTGTGGTAAACTGGGTAATAAACCTCGACCATTGTAAAAGGATACGGAATTCAGGAGGAGCGAGGAAACTGGTTACAAAATTTGGGTTGATGGTAGGAGACAGAGGGTGAAGGGAGACATGTTGTGTTTCTGACTGGAGGCATGTGACCAGCGTTGTAGTGGGTACCCTGTTGTTTGTCATTTGGATAAATGGTTTGGATGGGAATATTGGTTTCCTGGTAAGTAAGTCTTTTGGGTGACACCGAAATTGCTGGTGATGTGGACAGTGAAGAAGATTATCTATGAAACAACAGGATGAACAGTACTGCTGGGATAGTGGCCTGAAGAATAGCAGATGAAGTTTAATTTTATAAATGTGAAGTGTTACATTTTGGTGAAACAAACCAGGGCGGGATTGTACAGTTAATGTTCGGGCACTGGGTAGTGTTGTCAATCAGAGACCCAGGAATGCAGGTAGACAGTTTCTTGAGAGTGGCGATACTCGTAGACAGGCTGGTGAAGCAGTTGTTTGGGATGGTTATCTTCATAGGGCAAAGCATTGAGAGTAGGAGTTGGGATGTCATGTTGTGGCTTTACAGGACATTGGTGCGGCCTCCATAAAAGCATTGTTGATCAGTAGGAAGAACTCAACTGGTTCACTTAGCTCCTTTTAGGGAAGGACATCTGACATTCCAACCTGGTCTGGCTGACATGTGATTCCAGACCCACAGCAGCATGTCTGACTCTGAGCTACCCTCTGGGTAATTCGCAGAGGGGGCAAAGAATGCTGGTCCAATCACCCTCATCCCATGAATGAATAAATAAAAATACATACGTCCCTCCCTACCTTTGCAGTTGGCTTTGTCAGACTGTTCAGGCCCGGACCACTCTCTCACCACCTCCAGCATGTTCACCTCTCCCTGTTCCTATTGTGTCATTAAACCCTGACAATGATTCCCCTTCCCATTGCCCTCCTCCCTGCTAGCAGACCATTTGCAATCCCTTTAAAACTTACTGCTTAAACTCTCTCTCATTTCAGGATATTAAGTACTTTGTGGTAATTGTCTAAGCCTCATAATCTGATATGATCCATTTTGTCCTGAGTGAGGGATGGGTGGGAATTTCTTGCTGAGGATTTTCTATTTCAATGGAACGTCCTTTTGTTGAGTGTTTTACACTGTTCCTTCAAATGTTTTCCACTGTTCATTTACAGACACATATTTCAGTCTGTTTAGCCTGTTTACCTTGGTCAGGTCTCCTCTCAAACTCATGTAATTGGCTGTTTTTGTTTCCAGATGTAGCTTGTCCTTTCTGTGATTCACTTTAAAACTTTGTATTTCTTTAAACTGCACTTTACACAATTTCCCAGAGGATCTCCCCAGGTGGCATTACTCACTAAGTTTCATGACACAAGGGTCGCACTGAGATAGTGACGTCTCTAGCCAGTTGCATAATGTGTTATTCAAAGAAACACTGAAAACAATTCCACAATCTCTTCTTCGAATATCACTCTTGCCAGTATGATTGCCAAGATTATATGAATACTCAAGTTTCACTAAATTATCACAATGCCTTTATTAAAATTCCAATGAGTTCCTCTTTCATGCAAATGATGAGTAATGAAATGTTGTTAAGTGGCCGAAAACTGTTCTGCCGCTTGTGTCCTTCGCAAGTAGTAGCCAGAATTTAGATTCAGACTGACTCTACTTCATGATCTGATGCCAAATGCTTTCTCTGTATGGCCTTTGTTATCCATTATTGTTAGCATTACCCATTTTGCCTGAGTTTCCACAAGGTTGTGAACCATTGAATATTTATGTTCCAACTGTTGTTCGTCCTGTAACCATGTCTCCATGGTGTCTAAATCTCTTTTATCTCTTTATCACAAATCAGTCTACCTTGCTGCACAGACTTTGTCCATTCCAAACAAAAAGATAATTTTCTCTTTCCCACAATTTCCTGTCACAAATCGATTCACTGATACACAGTTTTAGTTAAAATCTGTCCCTTCCTGTACCTTTCTGCTTGTCTTCGACCACATCCCCATGCTGTTCACATGCGTCATCTTTTCTATTTGGATTTGGAAAGCTCCTTTCACCTGAACCCTCTTTCAGTTTAAAGCCCTGTCCATAAACCTACCTACAAAATTGGCCTGGCCACTGGTCCCAGCTCAGTTCCAGTGGGACCCCATCCTAATGGATTATTTATTAAAACAGGTATGGGATGTGGGTGTCTCTGGCTGACCAGCCTTTCTTGCCCATCCCTAGGTGCCCTTGAGCTGAGTAGCTTGCTCGGCCATTTCAGAGGGCAATTGGGAGGCAAACACTTTGCTGTGGCTATGTCGTGCAGACCATCTGAGGGTGGGCAGATGTCCTTCTCTGAATGACAAGTGTTTGGATTATTGTACATCAGTAATGGTATTTATAGATGGTCAATTACTATTTTTAAAATAATTTATTTCAAATTCCACCATTTCAGATAAGGTGGTTCAAACCTGCCTCTCCTGAACATTAGCTGAGGTTTGGGATACATGCTCTGGCAACAATATCACTAGGCCATTACTTTGTCTGCTCACAGGCTATTTATCCCTGAACACTGATACCAGTGTATCATGAAGCTAAACCTGTTTTCCTTCATGATTGTTTGATCCTGATACCTTCCTGCAGTCTGGTGACATCACTCAGTCTCTCTCCATGTGGTATCCCTCACTGTGTGGATCTCATTGTTACCTCTGTCAGTGTCTCTCACTCTTACAGTTACTCCAGATTCTGAGCCAACAGAATTCTGCACAGGCCAGGGATGGAGACTGGGATTTTCCAGATCTCCGTGGGACACAGTACTATACTCCATGTGTAACCCTCACTGCATCAGTCTAATTTCCCATTCCGTCTATTTCTCTGTCTCCTGTAGGTACTCAGGAAGTTCCTGACTCAATAGATTTCCCAGCTGCTGGGTGTCCCATCCATCACCACGTTGAAGATGGTTGATCAGGCAGAGAGACAAAGGGCAGGGAGATCTGGAGCCTTAAACAAACCCTGCACTGAGGTAAGATCACTCACAGTGCACAGAGCAGCGAGAGGGCTCCAAACATCAGCTAACAGTGCTGGAGGGGGAGCAGTGTACAGACACACCGCAGGCTCAATCACCACGTCTACTGAAAAGTTTGTTGTTCTGAGACAGTATCAGGAGTGTCACAGTTATCAATCCATGCCTGTGACGTCTTAGTGAGCATCAGGACAACAGAGGGGAAAGCAGGCTTCCCATGAGTGGGTGGGAAAGCTGCCTGGGATCTTTCTATTCTGTGTTCTCCCTCCAACACTGTACATATTCCATGTCTCGTGGACCAGTGTCTTCAATAATTTGTAACTCCTACAACAGTGCCTGTCCCTGTAACCTCAACCTTCCCTATTGTCCCTCCCCATACTTGAAATGTACTGCATTTATTATCCTTCCATGCAACTAGTCCATGCTGACTACTGTTCATGAACGAGTCGCATTTGCATGTATTTGGTCCATATCCCTTCAAACCTTCTCTTCTCCATGTATCTGCCCAAATGTCTTTTCCATGTTGTAACCTTACTTTTCTCTACCCCTTCCCCAGACGCTCATTCCATACATGCACCATTCTCTATGTGGAAATGTTCTCCTCTGGTCACTTTTAAGTATTTCTTCTCTCACCTCATATTTCTGCCATTTAGTAATGGATTTCCCCTACCCTGGGATAGAAACCTTCACTATTCGGACCAGTTACATACTGCCTGAGACAGTTTTCTTGAACACACTGAACAAATTTCTTCTATCCAAGCTGTGAACACTCTGGCAATACCAGTCTAGGTTTAGAAAGTTAAAATCCCCGACTATTACAGCCCTATCATTATTACAGATATTTGAGATCTCCAGCAATTTCCCGCTGACTGTAGTACAGTCATATCAAACTGATCATTCAGTATAATTTCTCAGTTCCACTAATACAGCTTCACTGGGCGATCCCCAGGAATATACTCTCTCAGTGCTGCAGTGATGTTTTCACTGATCAAAAACTCCAATTCCCCTCCTCTCTTGCCTCCCCTTCTATCCTTCCTGTAGCATCTGTCCTGGGAACATTGAGCTGCCTGTCCTGCCCGGCACTCTCAGCTGTGTTTCTGTAATTCCTGTGATATCCCTGTCCCATGCTCCCATCCATGCCGTGCGTTCATCTGTATAACCTGTTAGGCCTTTTACATTAAAGTAGATCCAGCTTAATTGATACGTTTTCCCTCATTGCCTGCTGTGTTCATGTCTGCCTTGTCAATTGAAATGACTCTCTTGAAATTCTGTCCCAGCCTCAAAGTTCAGACTGTAGCCTGAGACCATCCCCTTCAATGTGTTCAACATCCTCACCTTTCATGTCATCTGCAAACCTACTAATGATACCTTCTGCTTCACATCGGAGTGACTAATGCCCATAAGGAACAGCAATGGTTATTGCACAGATCCCTGTGATACACCCGCTGGGCAAAGGCTTTCAATCACAAAACCAACCCTCACAACAATTTTAGATCTAATTTCCCAACTTGCGTTTGATGCCATGGACTCTTTCCTTCTGGACCAGCCTTCAACGTGGGAAATTGTCAAAGGCCTTAATGAACTCCATGTAAACCACAACATCTGCACAGCCCTCATCAATCTCTTCAATCGTAATTTCAAAGAAATCTCAGCTGAGTTCATCAGACATTATCTTCCTCTTCCAAATCCATGCTGACTATCACTAATCGATCGCTGTCTTTCCAGTTATTGATTCAACCTGTCCCTCAGAATTGTTCCCAATAATTTCCCTCCCCCTGCTGTCAGACTATCAGCTCTGTAATTACCTGGCCTATTCCTGCTGCCCTTCTTGAACAAAGGAACCACATTAGCGATCCTCCAGTCATTCGGCACTTCACCTGTGGCCAGCAAAGTATTAAATATATCCACCAGGGCCCCGGCAATCTAATCCTTACCTCCCACAGCAGCCTGTGATACATTTCATTGGGTACTGGGGATTTCTCCACCTTTATGCCTGTGAAAATATTTAATACCTCCTCCTTATTGATTTTAACATATTCTGGAACCTCAGCATCCCAACTGAAATCCCCGGTTACAATGTCTTTTTCCTGTGTGAATACAGAAGTATTCATTGAAGACCTCGCCTACTTCTTCTGGCTCCATGTACAGATTGTCCTTTTGGTTACTCACAGGCCGCCCTCTTTGCTGGGAATCCTCTTACTCTCACGATGCTGATAAAATACTTGTGGCTTTTCCACAATCGTGTCTGCCAAATATATTTCATGACTATTGTTTGTCCCTCGTTTTCCACAATCCCCTTGCACTCTATATACTTGTGAAGGGCTTCACCTGATTTTATTGCACTGTATTTTCTTTATCAAACTCACGATATCACTTGATCAGTATTCCCTGGACTTGCTGCCTTTACTGTTCACTCTTCAAGGAGCACACTGGCCCTACGTTCTCACTGCATCACTTTAAAATACTCCACTTTCCTAACATGGCCCCAACTGCAGGGAGTTCCTCCCAGTCTATGTTTCCCAGATCCTCTGTAATAATCGCAATACTTATGGGAGACTCAGTTTTGAGGGGGACAGACAGAAGACTGTGTGGCTGCAGAAGGGTCCCCAGGACGGTGTGCTGCCTCCCAGGTACCAGGGTCAAGGATGTCTCTGGGCGGTTACTGAACATTCTGAAGGTGGAGGGTGAACAGCCAGAAGTCATTGTGCACATCGGCCCACGTGACCGCGGTAGACAAAGGGATAGGCCCCTGTGAAATAAGTACAGGGATTTAGGGAAGAAGTTTTTATAAAATGGTTATTGACGTTAATGATCTCCAGATGACTCCCAGTCCACGCACCAGTGAGGATAGAAATAGAAAGATCGGTCAGATGGATGTGTGGCTGAGGAGCTGGTGTAAGGTGCAGGGTTTCCAGTTCTTAGGTCATTGGGATCTCTTCTGGGGTAGAGGTGACCTGTACCAGGGGGATGGTTTGCATTGGAAGCAGAGGGACACCAGTATCCCTGGGAGGAGATTTGCTAGTGTTACCTGGCAGGATTTAAACTAGTTTGGCAGGAAGTTGAGACTCTAAATAAGCTAGGGGCCATCAACTAGTCAGGGGAAAATACATCAGCCATCGAGAGCAAATTTCCTATCCAGGATATCTGGGACACTGTATAGGAGGGAAAATACTTCTGGTTTTAAAGGGCATTAATTTCAACTCATGAGGCCTGACTGGTAAGGCAGACAAGTTCAGACCATGGATTAGCTCTGGGGACTAGGATATTATAGCCAGAACAGAAACATGGCTGAGAGAAGGGCAGGACTGGTAGCTCAGAGTTCCAGGATACAAAAGCTACAGGCATGACAGAAGGACAAGTAAGTGAGGAGGGGGAGTTGTCCCTTTGATTAGGGAGGACATAAAAATAGTGCCAAGAGACGATATTGTTAAGCGATACTCAAATGAGGCAATATTGTCAAAAGTTAGAAACAAAAAGGGGATGGTCAGTCTGCTGGGATGGTGTTCTAGACCCCCAAATAGCCAGCGGGTACGAGAGGAAAAAATGCGTAGTGAGATTGCAGGTACCTATAAAAATAATAGAGTAGTATTGGATGGAGATTTTAACTTCCCATGGATTGACTAGGTCACCCAGAGTGTAAAAGGACCATACGGGGTGGAATTTGTCAAATATGTCTAAGAAAGTTTCCTAATTCAAGATGTAGAGGGCTCTATGCTACTCAGGTGGGTGCAAGACTGGACCTCCCCTCAGAAAACGAGGTCGGCCAAGTGACTGAATTGTCAGTCGGAGAGCACTTTGGGTCCAGTTACCACAACTGTCTTTATTTTAACATAGTTATGGAAATGAGTATACATTAGATTGTAAAGGGGGGATTTGGGTTCCTTAATTGAGTGCAAGACAAAAGATTGACAAACAGGGCAAGTTCATTGGGAGACCAAGAGAAGGAATGTAAGAAGATTTGAGTACAGCCATAATGACGTCATGTTGTGAAGTTATGGAATTGAATACAAACTCCTACAGGCTGTAACGTACCAAAGTAAAATGTGAGGTGTTACTCGAGCCTGGGTTGTGCTTCATTGGAACATTGCAGCTGCCCCGGACTGAAATGTTAGCATGAGAGCAAGGTCGGTTATTAAAATGGGAAACAATGAGATGGTCAGGGCTCTTCCGACAGACAGAGTGGGAGTGTTCGTCAATGCAGTCTCTGCTTGGTCTCCCCAATTTAAAGGAGACTGAATTGTGAGCAGCAATGACAGGAGACAGGATTGAAAGATTACCAGTGAAATGCTGCTTCATCTGGAAGCTGTGTGTTGGGTTGTTAAGAAATGAGGAATGAGTCAGCGATCTTTTCAAATGTCCAAATGTATTTCTTCTTACACGTAGACGACATAGTTCCACAACTTGGAGAGAGTAAGTACTACAGGTGCGAGAGGCCAGATTTAGTAAACTTGGAGCTGGATTAACACAGCAGACCAGACAGAATGAGAGGAGCAAAAAGGCAATATTTTGATATTGGACCTTTCGTCAGGACTGGCGAGGGGGAGGGGAGCCCAGAAACGGAGTGATGGGATATGGAAGGGTGAAGGGTAGGTATGATGGTGGTGTATACATGTAGTTATGAGGTTACTGTGATTGGCCAGTGGGAAGGATGGAGCAGATATGTGAGTGAGAAGATAGACAGGTGTGTCTGGTCAGGGAGAAGGGACAGGGGATAAGGCTGCGTGTGGAGGGATTTTGAAGCTTCTGCAGTCAATATTGAGGCCATTGGGTATCAGCTTCAAAGGTAGACTCTCAGGTGGTATTCCTCTGACCGTGGACAGGCTAAGGATGGGCATGTCCCCGGAAGAGTTGAAGGGGGAATTGAAATGGAAGTTAACTGGAACGTCGGGTTGGTTGTTGTGTTTGGAGCACTGGTGCTCCATACAGAGCCTGATCCTGCACCGCCAAGCACGCCTCCAACTCCCGATGTGGTCTCCCCTCTATCAGGGAGACCAAAGGGAGATTCAGGGACATATTCATGGAGCAGCTGATCTCTGCACGCTTTAACCAACCCTACATTCCAGTTGCCATTCAATTGCTCCCTCACACTCCCCCCCCCCCCCCCCACCCCAACCTTGCTCATCCAGCGACAGATCCATCCTTGGCCTCCTCCACTGTCAGAGTGAGGCCAAATAGAAACTAGGGAACAGAACCTGATCTTTCAGCTTGAGTGCTTACAGTTCACTGGTCTCAATATTGACTTCACTGGCTTCAGAACCCTCCACCCACAGCCTTATTCCATGTTCCCCTTCCCTTACCTGACCTAAGCTGTCCATCTTTCTATTCGCATATCCGCTGCACCCTTCCCACTGACCAATCACATTATCCCCCTACTTGCATCCCCTATCGTCATCCTATCTACCCTTCCCCCAGCTCCACGCCTCTCCCTCTATTTTCTTCCCGGCTCCCCTTCCCCCGGACCAATCCTGATGAAGTCTACCAGCCTGAAACGTTGACTTTCCTGTTCCATGGATGCTGTCTGACCTGCTGTGCTTTTTCAACTTCATATGTATTGCTATATCCGCAGCAACAGATTTTATTGTGCTTTCTATACATTTTATTTTAGTCTGTTTACTGACAAGCTTATCTCAACATTCTCACTACAGGGTCAAGGAAACGGTCTCTTTGTCACGAATGCTCCTGTCTGCTTCGAAATGATTTCCTTTGTTTTAACCGTACTTTCAAGTCTGCTGTTCACAATAGTATTGTAAATTTCACTATTGTTATGCTGTAGCTTAATCACACCACGCCCAATATACTTTAGAACTTCCTTGTTCTTATACTCCACGCATCTAATCATAAACGTAAGGATTCATTAAGTCCTTTTATACAACAGTTTGAACTTGCCTGGCCATTGGTAATTTCCTGTCTTCTATGTCTGTCTCTCCTTACATTTGCCAGTCCTCCCTCACTCCAAAATTTCCTGAAAAATCACCAGCAATGTCTCCACAATCACCTTCGGCATCTATTTACAACTACGGGGTGTTCTCCAACTGGTCTCACTGATTGATCCAACTTCACGTTCCCAAGCACTTTCTCCTTACTGGTGGTCACTATACTCACCTCTACCCTCTGACTGTCTTGAAGTTCTGACATTTTGCTGGTGTCTTCCACCGTGAAGACTGTTGCAATGTATTCAATTGCTCTGCCATTTCATTGCTTCCCGTAACTATTCAAGCTTCATTTTCCAATATTCCTGTTTGCTCTTTACTCCTTGTCTTCCTTGTTATATATCTAAAAATCTCTTTCAATGCTCTTTTACATGATTAACAAGCATAATATCATATTTCACCCTCTCCTCCCATTTGCTGTTCTTAGTTAACCGTGATGGAATTTATAGGCTTCGTAATCGTCTAAATTCCCAATAATCTTCACCACATTGTGCGCATTTTCTATTACTTTTATGCTGTCCCAGAGTTCATTATCACGCACGGCTGACTTGTCTTCCGCTGAATATCTTTCTTCTTACTTGGGATGAATTTCTGACGTGCTCCTGAATTATCTCCAGAAACCCCTGTCATTGCTGCTCCACCATATTCCCGTGCTCAGCTCCCGTTCCAACTAACTCTGGCCAACACCACCCTCATGTCTTTTTAGTTACATTACTCAATTGTAAGCCATCGCATCCAAAAGTGAGAAATAGATGTAAACTGAAGGAGGGGGGGTTTGAGACATGGGACACGAAGAACGATTGGATGACTTATTAACTAGACGGAAAGATAGAGACAGAGAGAGAGAATATAGACGTGGAGATATAAAAATAGGGAAGTCTACATGATTGATAGAAGTAGATGTGCTTCCGTATTTGGTTTGATAATTCCTTTGTGCTATGGTCCTTTGTACAGTGTATGTGCAACAGATTAATCTGTTGAAATCCTGGGTTTGATGCCAGAACCTTTATCTCCATCAATATGACAGGCCCCAACTGTTGACAGAACCCAGTATATGTTTTCTGGTAGAAAATGGATTAACTGAAACAAGGTGGAACACCAGAAGCAGGAATTTATAACATCCATCCGATAAGAATGAAAGATTAGATCAGGGAATGCCAGAAAGGGGCAGAAGGCAGACGGTACGTTGAGAGTAGAGGAACATAACATCTCAGCTGAAGATTAAATAACATATTACTATTTTATAAATTTTGTACATCACAAGCATCATGTTCGTTAAGTATGTCTCTCGTTCATTCTGAATGTTTTGCACACATATGAACAGTCTTATCTATCTACATACTCACACACAGACACACACACACAGACACACAGATACACAAACACCATCACTGTTCAGCCATTCCATTTGAAATGATGCTGTTTTGTTTACATTGTCACTTGCAATTCCTTTTTCTGAATATATTCTGTTTCTTTCACTGCATTTTATTTTATTCTGTCTGTCAAGAAGACTTTTGGGACTGGCGGGGATGTCACTTTACTCCTCATCAGTCTCCACAGCCTCTGTCTTCGAATCCTTTCTGTTTCTTAACCCATGAAAAATACATACTGTGTCTGACCCTTGAATCCCAATACACAGGTCAATTTTAAACAGAACACTTACTTTTGCGCTAAGGCTACAAAAAATCTCAAAAAGAAAAGGCATATAAATTGTTCAATAAGATGTTTGCATCTTGACAAACAGATTATAGAAGTGCATAGTGTAAACGATAAACAATTAACTGGTCAGAGCTGTGAGAGTAAAATCGAGGGAAATCCGTATTTCTTGTGTATGTTCAGGGCAGTCGTGCCCAGAAGCAGTTTTTATTTTGGAAGTTGTTGTGGTGGAGGAGACTTCAGTGTAGTAACAACATCTCTATTGACGCTGTGTAATGATGACTATTCAGGCAGGTTATTATCCCATCCTCGCTATTGTTGGTGTTCCTGGTGAGTCTATCTCTGCCCATTTACTAATTCTCTAACCCATTGTGAATGTCATCGTTTTCTCTGTAGTGTATATTTGGCAAAGACCCAAACTATTGTCTTCGCTTTCAATCACAATCTCCATTTCTATGCCACGAATTTCATATCCCTCGCGTACAAGCATCTGAGGAGACACGAAAGTGTTCATAACCACGATTACCCCATTTTATCCTGAACGGATTTATATCTCAATATTCCGTCTACCACAAAACCTGTCCACTCCCACCTTCACGATATTCCTAGTCTTCACTTCTGCCTCAACACTGTTTCTGAATAAACCATTATCCACACCTTTCCAGTTACAATTCTCTTCTGGCAACTCTTCTCGTTACACATATTTTGATCACAAACCTTTTCTTACCTCGACCTGGACCTATGCAAAGTGTGAAGTCAGTTTGATTCTAAAATGAGTTTCAGCATAACCTGTAACCTCCCACGAGGGAGAGGACTATGCTGTCAGTGACCAGGAAGTGACAGTTTCATTGAACTGTCTTGATTCGGGAACTTTCTGAGCAGGAGTGGGTGTCACGTCCATCATCTCCCATCTCCAATGCATTCACACAGTGACGGAATCCATCTCTGCCTGCTGTTGAGGGTAATACCTTTGTGTTGTCTCCATAATCGAAGGTACCAAAACTCTTCTAGAAATAATATGGGACAGATTGACTGGTGAAAATAAGAACATGATTAGAATTAATAAAGTGAACTTAGTCAAACACTAATTGAATTGAAGGGTGGCAAGTTACTGCACCAAATGAGTTCCATCTGAGTTTTCAGGGAAGTGGCATTACAGCAAGTGAGTGACTTATAGAGTCATACAGGACAGAAACAGATGCTTCGGTCCAACCACTCCATGCTGACTATTCCAATTCCAAACAACCTGCCCGCGGTTGGCCCATATCCGTCCAAACCTTCCCTCTTCATGTATTTATCCAAATGTATTTAAATGTTGTAACGACACGTAAGAAGTATTGATTACCTACAAATTTCTTTAAACTCTGGAATTTCTCGTTCCTGCAGACTGGAAAGTAGTTATTGTAATCCTAAATATTTAAAACCGGAGTGGGAGGTAAAACAAAAAAAGATACCTTGATGTTAGGTCTGAGGAAAATATTAGAATCTTTTCTGAGAAATTTTATAACTCGACACTTGGGAAATCATGATGTGACTTGGTACAGTCAGCTTAGACTGAGAAACCGAAAATCATCGTTGAGAAACCTGTGGAGTTTGTGTTAGTTGATACATACACAAGAGAGAAAGAGTGCGAGTAGTGTATTTGAATTTGTAGAATACTTGTTACATTGTTGCTAACAAGTGAGCAAAGGAAGTTAGAGTACATTGATAAGTTGCAGACGGGGTGATCTGTGTATACCACATGGATTGAGAATTTTCCAGTGGAAGCAATGCTGAGCTTCTTGCACTTTATGGACTGAAGGCACTTACTCATGGGATATCACAAGTTTCAGTGTTTGAACCACAACAATTTGCAAGACATAGCAATGATTTGGATGTGAGAAATAAACAGCATGCATCTCATTTTGTATTGACTAAACAGTACAAGGTTGAGAAGTGTTGTTTTTCAAAAGGACCTAAATGTCCTTGATCATGAGTCATCAAAAATAGCACACCCAAGGCCGGAAGTATTAGCATCTTATATAGTATGCTGCCCTTTATTGTAATATGATTCAAGTGCATAAGTAAAGCCGTCTTTCTGTATTTGTAGGGCCTTGACGAGAGAGTATTTGGGGCACTGTGAAGAGGTATGATCTCCTTTGTAAGGCACGATCTCATTAACACTGACACAACTCAAGCTAGTATTAGCAGTCTAGTCCATGAGATGATGATTCCATGAGGAAACAGTGATGGAAATGAGTATTTAATCTGTCGTGTAGGAGACAAAGAGGGATGATTACGCTGAAATGTGAGGGTTAGCGACTATCACATATTTCTAAAAGAGACACTGTTAGGGTGAGAAATAATTAATTTATTAGATTTATTGCAAGAAGTATAGTAGGTAAGGCAGATGAACTTAGAGCTTGGAATAGTACCTGGGAATATAATGTTATTGATGTTACTGAGACTTGGTTGAGGGAATGGCTTGATTGGCAACTAAATATCCCAGGACATTAATGCTTCAGGAGGGTAGAGAGGAAGGTACAGGGGGTGGAGAAGAAGCGTTACTGGTCAAAGAAGATATCACAGCTGTGCTGAAGGAGGGCACCATGGAAGATTTGAGCAGTGAGGCAATATGGGCAGGGCTCAGGAATAGAAAGCGTGCAGTAACAATGCTGGGATTGTACTAGAGGCTTCCCAACACCGATCGTGGTACAAATATGTAGATAGATCACAGAAAGATGTGGGAGCAACAGGATGGTGGTGATTTTAATTTTAATTTTCCCAACATTGACTGAGATTCACTTAGTGTTCGAGGTCTAGATGGAGCAGAATTTGTAAGGACCATCCAGGAGCATTTTCTAGAGCGTTGTAGGAATAGTTCAACTCGGGAAGCGGCCATGCCAGACCTGGTGTTGGGAACTGAGCCCACCCAGGTAGTGGAAGTTACAGTGGGGGATTACTTTGGAAATAATTATCACAATTCCTTTAGTTTTACAATAGTCATGGAGAAAGATGAGAGTGGTCCGAAAGGAATAGTGCTAAACTGGGGGAACGCCAACTATAGCAAAATTCGCCAAGAGCTGGGGAACGTGGATTGGGAACAGCTGTTTGAAGGGAAATCCGCATTTGATATGTGGAAGGCTTTTAAAGAGAGGTTAATTAGTGTTCAGGAGAGATATGTTCCTGTGAAAATTATGGATAGAAATGGCAAGGTGAGGAAACCATGGATGACAAGTGATATTGTGAGACTAGGTAAAAGGAAATAGAATGTGTACATAATATCTCGGTGAATGAAGATAGAGGAAGCCTTGGAAGAATATTGTGACTGTAGGACCAATCTGAAGTGAGGAATTAAGAGGGCGAAAAGGGGTCATGGGATATCCTTAGCCAGCAGGATTAAGGAAAACCTTAAAGCTTTTTGGTCACATATAATGAAAAAGAAGGTAGCTAGAGACAGGCCCACTCAAGGACAAAGTAAGAAAGATATGCTTGGAGGCAGAGAAATCGGGAGAGTTCTTAATGAGTACTTTGCATCAATATTCACCAAGGAGAGGGGCTTGGTGGATGTTGAGGTTAGGGAAAGATCTTTGATTACTCTTGGTCAAGTCTGCGTAAGGAGGGACGAAGTGGTGTGATTTCCAAAAGACATCAAGAAGGACAAGTCCCCAGGTCTGGATGGGATCTCCCAAGGTTACTGAGGGAAGCGAGAGAGGAAATAACTGAGGCTTTAACAGATATTTTTGCAGCGTCCTTGAACACGGCGGAGGTACCTGGGGAATGGACAATTGCTAATGGTGTCTCCTTGTTTAAGGAATAATCCAGGAAATTACAGACCTGTGAGCCTTGCGTCAGTGGTAGGGAAGCTACTGGAGAAGATACTGAGGGATAGGATATATATCTATTTAGAATGCAATGACTTTTCAGTGCTAGGTAGCATGGCTTTCTGCAGGTTAGGTAATGGCTTACAAACTTAATAGAATTGTTTGAAGAGGTGACAATGTTGATTGATGAGAGAAGGGATATAGATGCCATACAGATGGACTTTAGTAAGGTATTCGATAAATTTCCCCATGGTAAACTGATGAAAAAGGTGAAGTTACATGGGTGTTCTAGCTGGATGGATAGAGAACTGGTTAGGCAAAGGGAGACACAGAGTAATGATGGAAGGGAGCTTCTCAAAATGGAGATCTGTGATAGTGGTGTCCCACAGGGGCCCTTGCTGGGACACTGGTTTTTGTGGTTTACATAAATGATTTGGAGGAAGGTGTAGCTTGTTTTATTAGCAAGTTTGCAGGTGACACTAAGGTTGGAGTAGCAGACAGTGAAGGGGACTGTCCGAGAATACAGCAGAATATAGATAGATTGGGGAGATGGGCAGAGAAATGACAGATGGAGTTCAATTTGGACAAACATGAGGCGATGCATTTTGTACGATCCATTCCAAGAGGGAACTATACAGTAAATAGAAAAGTATTGGGGAAAGTTGATGAACAAAAACATCTAGGTCCATTGTTCCCTGAAGGTGGCAAGGCAGATCAGTAGAGTGGTGAAGAAGATGTACGGCATGATTTCATTCATTGGACCGGGTACTGAATACAAGAGTTTGCAGGTCATGTTACAGCTGCATAAGACTTTAGTTTAGCCACATTTGGAATACTGCATACAGTCTGGTCGCCACACGAGCAAAACGATGTGGATGCTTTGGAGAGCGTGCAGAGGAGGTTCACCAGGATGTTGCCTGGTATGTAGGGTGCCAGCCATGAAGAGAGGTTGAACAAATTTAGGATTATTTTCATTAGGTAGACGGTGGTTAAGGGGAAACCTGATCCTTGGATGGCGAGGGATATTGAGGATCTGGTAAGAACAATAAAGAAGGCATACATTTGGGTTTACGATATCAGGCTTAAGTCAATCCTCAGATGACTACACAAAGTGTAGAAGCACCCTTAAGAGGGGAATCAGAATCCCAAAAAAGGGACATGACATGGATCTCTCAGAAAAAAGGTGAAAGATAATCCCAAGAGGTTCTCTAGCCATATTAAGAGGAGAAGCATGACTCAGGACAGAATAGGTCCCCTTACTGATGAGCATGGCTGTCCTTGTGTGGAATCACCAGGAGACGGGGGGAATTGTTTAATGAATATTTCTCCTCCATGTTTACTCGGGAGCAAATGATGCATTCTAAGGCAATAAGGAAAACAAGTGGGAATGTTTTGGCCCGCATACATATTACCAGAGTGGAGGTATTTGCTACCTTAAAGCACAATAAGGTGAATAAATCCCCTGGGCAAGAACATGTCCATCCTCGGATATTATGGGAGGTTAGGAAAGAAATTGCAGAGGCTCTTGCACAGATTTTTGCTTCATCGTTTGCCACTGGAGTGGTTCCATTGTTTAAGAAAGGTAGCAAAGACAAGCCAGGGAACACTTCATCAGTGAGCATAACCTCAGTGTTGGGCAAGTTGTTGGAGACGATAATGAGAGACAGGATGAACCAACATTTGGAAATTCAAGGTCGATTAGAAATAGTCAGCATGGATTTGTGTGCGAGAAATCGTGTCTGACAAATCTTTTAAATTGTTTCAAAGAGAAAACCGCGAGAATAGATAAGGGTAGGACAATGGATGATCTGTAGACGGACTTTAGTAAGACTATTGACAAGGTCCCATATGGCAGATTAGTCAGTGAGTTTAGGTGACATGGGATCCAGAGAGAGCTAGCTAATTGGAGTCACAATTGGCTAGATGGTAGGAAGCAGAGGGTGATGGTTAAAGATGGTTTCTCAGACTGGAGTTCTATAACTAATGGTGTGCCACAGGTGTCGGTGCTGAGACCTTTATTATTTCTTATTTACATAAATGTTCTGAATGTGAACATACAAGGCATGATGGGGACCATAAGACATAGGAGCAGAAATTGAAATATTCAGCCCATCGAGTCTGCTCCACTATTCAATCATGGCTGGTAAGTTTCTTAACCCCATTCTTCTGCTTTCCCGCCATAACCCTTGATCCCCTTGACAATCAAGAACCTGTCCATCTCAGTCTTATATATACTCAGTAACCTGGCCTCCAACGCCTTCTGTGGCATTGAATTCCATGGATTCACCACTCTGTGGCTGAAGAAGTTTCTCTTTATCTCCATTCTAAAAGCTGTTCCTTTTACTCTAAGGCTGTGCCCTCGGGTCCTAGTCTATTCTACTAATGGAAACATCTTCACAACATCTATTCTATCCAGACTATTCAGTATTCGGTATATTTCAATTAGATCTCCCCTCATCCTTCTAAAGTCTATTGAGTAAAGATCCAGAGTCCTCAAAGTTTCCTCATATGTCAAGCTATTCATTCCTGGGACCATTCTCGTGAAACCCCTCTGAACAAGTTCCAAGGCCAGTGCATCTGCTCTGTGATATGGGGCCCAAAACTGCACAACATACTCCAAGTACTCCCAAGAAGGTTACTACATTTATGGATGATACAAAATTAGAAGGTATCATTGATAGCAATGAACGTTATCAGAAATCATAGTGGGATTTTAATCTGATGGGGAAGTGAGCTGAGGATTGGCAACTGCAATTAAATACAGATAAGTCGGAGGTGTTACACTTTGGAAAGTAAAACAAAGATAGAACTTAGACAGTTCTGAGAAGTGTTGTGGAACAGAGGAACCTCGGACCACAAGTCCATATTTCACTGGAACAGGCATTACGGGTAGACAGGGCGGTAAAGAAGGCATTTAGCATGCTGGCCTTCATCGTTCAAAGCACTGAATATAGGAGTTGGGACATTATGCTACCATTCTGTAAGTCGTTGGTGAGGCCACACTTGGAGTATTGTGTACAGTTTTGGTCATCCTATTAACCTGAAAAGAGTGCAAAGAAGTTTGACAAGGATGTTGTCAGGACTAATAGGCCAGAGTTATAAGGAGGGATGAGCCAGGTTCGGATATCATCCCTTGGAATGTACGAGAATGGGGGGGGGGGGGGGGGGGTTTATGGAGATGCATAATATCATGCGGGCCATAGATAGGATGAATGCGTAGAGTCATTTTCCCAGAGATTATGGACTGAAAATTACAGGGCATAGTTTTAAGGTGAGAGGGGAAAGATTTAAGAAGGACCTGAGTGGCAACTTCATTATGCAGAGGATGTTTTTGAAATGGAATGGGCTGTCAGAAAAAGTAGTTGAGGCAGGTACAATAGCAACATGTAAAAATGAATTGATACATAGATGGGAAGGGTTGAGAGCGATATGGTTCAAATGTGGGCAATTGGAATTAGTTGAGTGGGCAGCATGGTCAGCTAGGACCAGTTTGGGCTAAAGGGCCAGTTCCCATGCTCGATCACTCTATGATTCAATGACACTACATTTAAGTCAGTGACACAGTGACACTCCGGCTTACACCAGCCCACACCGCGTCACTGTCAGGGGGACACTCTGGGCTACATCAGCTCACACCGTGTCACTGTCAGGGGGACACTCCGGGCTACAACAGCCCACACCATGTCACTGTCAAGGGAACATTCTGAGCTATACCATCCCACTCCACATTGCTCTCGGGGGACACTCGTGGATAGAGCAGCCTACATCATCTCGCCATGCAGTGGTTTCTATCATTTGATTATCGAAGGTGCAGATGTTACCTACCTGCTTGGTAATGTTCTCTATGAGGTCAGTAATCCCCATCATACACTTGCCCTTTACTATGGAACAGCCCGACCCTCTTTGCCGTGTAGGTAGTCGAGGGCATACCGGTTTTGCTGAGGAGATAGACGTAATTCTAAGAGCATACCCTTACCTCCTGCTAAGTCCAAGCGGTCTCCTTGCCCAAGCGGGTTGGACCACAAATAAGATAGTTTCAATTTTGATGGCTATTAATTCCTGCAGATCCTCCTCAGGAAAAGGTACTGAGAAATGTGTAAGCCAGAAACTGGGCTTTACTGTTACCCAAAGCCATACCACCCCTCAAATGCACGCAGAATACAGGTGAAACTGAACGTTCAGTAGGGAAACCCCAGCCCCATTCCCAGGTAATTGGGCAGGGAATAGTAGTTTTGAAAACTGCCCCTACAGCTACAGCACAGGGATTCCCATTTCATTAAGAACAATGAAGACAGTAACTTTGTCTTGGCTGACAAAAATAATATCCAGGTTTAATTTAGATAATGGAGGGGGCTTCCCAATATGAAGTAGGCCTGTCTTTGCGACTACCCTGAAAGTATGGGTAGTCCGTAGCTGCAAAATATGGTCGCACAGGGCTCTTAGGGTGAAAGCTGTTCAATAAAAAGTAGTTGGTCTTTCAGTAAGAGATGTGATTATTGTCCCAGACTGGTTCCTTCCATCCCACAACTGAGAAGATGGAGGTGCCATTGGGGGTCTCATACTAAGGTGTGTGTCATTAAACACCACAAAGAGCCTGAATATACACAATAACAGAGACACACTCCTCCAGTAGGCTCACGCATGAGATGTGAGGCGCCACAGGGAAGCTGTGGCAGTTGGACCATTGGACCAAGGCCCATGGAATTAACATAGTCACATTCATTTAAGTGCATCCCTATCCTGTACAGTTGTAACAAATTGCATAGGCTTCCCCGGACTTATTATAGGAATTCCACAGGCTAGCAGGTGGGGATAAGTAATAATCAAAGGAAAGATTATATCCAATAAATGCCTAACAGGTATTCCATATTCCGTTGTTGAGATTCAGGAGGGGGATAGGGATCAAAGAGCCCTTTGCTGATGTGAGGGCGTAACAGACCACTTCATGCTGACTGAATATTGTATGATGACTTTGCAAACGCAAATTGTTAGTGAAGGACGACATCTCCCCCTTTCTCTTTTGTGAGGTGCCGATTTAGGCCTCTTTGAGTAGAGGCAATGCTTACGAGGAACACCGAAATGACAACTGAAATCAAACTGGCAAAAAAAACACCTTGACAAGGTAAAGACCATTGAGACTTGTTCTGTAAATGAACTGTCCCATCTTCTTGGTGCAGTTGACAATTGCTGCAGTCATTCTTGGTAACATTCCATGCATCAAAGGAATCAGTTTCCCGGGCACATAAGGACATCTTTTCAGCTTAAACGGTACACAATTTCTGGTTGCTCAGGATCACACAGGTACACAGCCCCTTCTTCAGCACTAATACTGGCGACAACGCGTCCACATAAGTTCGACCTCCATCATAATGGCCGTTCTGCATTAAAGATTAGGGTATGTAAAACAGAAGAAGAATTACGATTCGAAGCATGCAGTTGTATCATCGTAGTCTGGTTTGTTACCAACTGATTCCGTTTCGTCTTCCAGGTCCCCATCGTCTCCACCTCCATCATCACCTCCACCACAACCCACCCCGCCCCGGAAGGGGCTCATCTATTGACCTTGGAATGATGACGGTGAACCCAGGCGGAATGCCCGGCGACCTTAACATCAATCAGGCTGGTGAGGAGAACATGGGAGGGCCCTTGCCATTGAGATTGGAGGCTGTGGCTTGTCCAAATCATGATGAGAATAAAGAGTTGGGATATTCAACAGTTGGGATATTGTTGAGCGAGTGGAGCAACACAGACCTTAGAGTGAAGATCTCCCAAAACTTTGGTCAAAGAAAGAACACAGGAGGACATATGCTCAGTCAAGTGTTTGAAAGGAATAGGGGAGGAGGCATCATTCCAAGGCGAGAGGACAGCTCGACCTCGGATGATTTCGGCTGGGGACAAGTGGGTTTTCCCAACAGGAGTTCCTGGAACAATACCAGCGGCAACACCTAACCCAAGAAAGACCTGTCTCGGAAGTCCATTTGGCAAGTTTACTTTTCAGACTCTGGTCACCATGCTCCACGATCCCTGCAGCCTGTGGGCAATAAGCACAATGAAGTTGGTGGTGGATCCCAAAATGAGAGCATAATTCCTCATTAATATCTCCAATAAAATGGGGGGCATTTTCAGAACGTAGACAAAAGCAACTGTCAAAGCAGGTAATAATCACCTTGAGTAAAATATTTACAACAATTTTAGCAGTAGCGTTGGAAGTGCAGTAAGCTTCTACCCATCAAGGAAAAAAAAACAACAATGACCAAAACATACTTATTGTGCTGACAACTTTGCAACTCAATGAAGTCTTCAAACATCTTGTGAAGTTGGCATTTTTTTGTCAGAGATCGACCCACACTTGTCAATGAATATAGAACATCGAAAGTACAGCACAGAACAGTCCCTTTGACCCACGATGTTGTGCCGAGATTTAATCCTAATGTAAAATATAGTAACAACCTCCGCACCCCTCAACTTACTGCTATGCATGCAACTTACTCTCTGTGTAAAAAAACTACCTCTGACATCTCCTTTATAACTTCCTCCTAATATTTTCAAACTATGATTTCTAGTACCAGTCATTCCTGCCGTGGGGAAAATTCTCTGGCTATTGACTATCTGTTCCTCTCATTATTTTGTACATCTCTGTTTGGTCTCCTCTCTTCCTCCTTCTCTCCAGAGAGAAACGTGCGAACCTATTCAACCATTCTTCATAAGGCAAGCCCTCCAGTCCAAGCAGCATCCTGGTAACCATCTTTGCACCCTGTCCCAAGCCTCTGTATCTTTCCTATAGTAGGGCGACCAGAACTGGACATAATATTCCAAGTATTGCCTCACCAGAGACTTGTAGAGCTGCAGCAAAACCTCACAGCGCTTAAACTCTATCCCCCTGTTAATGTAGGCCAAAACACCATATGCTTTCATAACAACCCTATCCACTTGTGTGGCAACTTTGAGGAGTATATGTACTTGCACACCAATATCCCTCTGTTCCTCCACACTGCCAAGAATCCTGTCTTTAATCCTATATTCAGCATTCGAGTTCCACCTTCCAAAATGCATCACTTCTCAATCTGCCATTTCTCAGCCCAGCTCTGCATTCTATGTCGCGCTGCAGCCTGCATAGCCCTCTATACTATTAACGACATCTCCAAACTTTGTGTCATCTGCAAATTTAATAACCCACACATCAACCTCCTCATCCAAGTCATTTGTAAAATCTACAAAGAGCAGAGGCCCAAGTACAGAACCCTGCGAGAGCCCAAAT
The DNA here is from genome assembly GCF_037043375.1 of Chiloscyllium plagiosum. Lineage (NCBI taxonomy): Eukaryota > Metazoa > Chordata > Chondrichthyes > Orectolobiformes > Hemiscylliidae > Chiloscyllium > Chiloscyllium plagiosum. The sequence continues at coordinate 56,550,563 of NW_028270178.1, forward strand.
AACACTGGCAGAATACTCTCCATCTACAGCCACTCTCTGCTTTCTGTCCGCTAGCCAATTCTGTATATACCTGTTTAATGCCTGGAAACAGAGTGTTGCTGGAGGGTTGTCTGTGTATGATTAATGGTCGGTGATCGGGTGATGGTGCAGGGTTGTGTGTGTTTTCTGTACATATCTGTTTAATGACAGGAGACAGACTGGTGGTGGTCGAAGGTTGTGTGTGTATTTCTGTGCATACCTGCTCAATGGAAGGAGAATAGGGTGATGGTGGAGGGTTGTTTGTGTATGTGTTACTGTGCAGCTCTGTTTAATAGCAGGAGATAGGGTTATCGTGGAGGGGTGTGTGTGTGATTATGTGTATATCAATTTAAGGACTGGAGACAGGGTAGTGGTAGAGGGTTATGCGTGTGTATTTCTTACTATATCTGCTCAATGGCAGGAGAACAGGGTGGTGATGGAGGTTTGTGTGTGTGTTTCTGTTTATATGTGCGTAATGGCAGGAGACAGGGTGGTGGTATGTGTGTTTCTGTGTATATCTGTTCAATGGCAGGAGACAGGGTGGTCGTGGACGGTTGTCTGTGTGTTCCTGCATATATCTGCTTAATGGCAGGAGGAACGTTGTTCATGGAATATTGTGAGTGTATGTGTGTTTCTGCGTATATCTATTTAATGGCAGGAGACAGGGTGGTGATGGAGGGTTGTGCATGTCTGTGCGTTTTTGTGTATATCTGTTTAAGGGCAGTAGGCAGGGTGTTCGTGGAAGGTTGTGTGTGTGTATTTCCGTGTATAGCTGTTTGATGACAGGAGTCAAGGTGGTGAAGGAGGTTTGAGTGAGTGTGCATGTGTATTTCTGTGCATATGTGCTTAATGGCACGAGACAGGGTGGTGATAGAGGGTAGATATCTGTGTTTCTGTGTCTAAGTGCTTACTTCAAGGAGACAGGGTGGTGGTGGAGGATTCTCTGTGTTTGTGTTTCTGTGTATATCTGTTAAATGGCAGGAGACAGAGTGTTGGTGAAGGGTTGCCTGTGTGTATTTTTCTGAGTCTGTCTGTTTAGTGCTGGTATTAGGGTGATGGTGAACGGATGTGTATGTTTTTCTCTATTTATCTGCTCAATGCTAGGAGGCAGACTGGTGTTAATGGAGGGTTGTGTGTGAGTGTGTGTTTCTGTGTATATCTGTTTAAGGGCAGGAGACAGTGTGGTGGTGGAGGGTTGTGCGTGCATGTTTCTGTGTATATCTGATTAACGGCAGGAAACAGGGTGGTGGTCGAGGGATATGTGTGTGTTTGTGTATATATCTGCTTAATAGCAGGAGACAGGGTGTTGATGGAGGGTATAGTGTCTGTGTTTCTGTGTCTATGTGCTTACTGGCATAAGACAGGGTGGTGGTGGAGGATTGTGTATGCATTTTCGTTTCTGAGTCAGTAGGCAGGGTGTTCATAGAATATAGAACATTACAACGCAGTGCAGGCCCTTGGGCCCTCGATGTTGCGCCGACCTGTCATACCAATCTGAAGCCCATCTAACCTACACTATTCCAAGTGCGTCCATATGCTTGTCCAATGACTACTTAAATTAACTTAAATTTGGCAAATCTACTACCATCGCAGGCAAAGCATTCCACACCTTTACTACCCTCTGAGTAAAGAAACTACCTGACATCTGTCCTATATCCATCACCCCTCAAATTAAAGCTATGCCCCCTCATGCTCGCCGTCACCATTCTTGGAAAAATGCTCTCCCTGTCCACCCTAACTAACCCTCTGATTATCTTATATATCTCTATTAAGTCACCTCTCAACCTTCTTTTCTCTAACGAAAACAGCCTCAAGTCCCTCAGCCTTTCATCGTAAGACATTCTCTCCATACCAGGCAACATTCTAGTAAGTATCCTCTGCACCCTTTCCAAAGCTTCCACATCCTTCTTATAATGCAGTGACCAGAACTGTACACAATACTCCAAGTGCAGCCGGACTAGAGTTTTGTACAGCTGTAGCATGACCTCATGGTTCCGGAACTCGATCCCTCTATTAATAAAAGATAAAACACGGTATGCCTATTTAACAACACAGTCAACCTTGGTGGCAACTTTCAAGGATCTCTGTACCTGGACACCGAGATCTCTCTGCTCATCTACACTACCAAGAATCTTACCATTAGCCCAGTACTTTGCATTCCGGTTACTCCGACCAAAGTGCATCACCTCACACTTGTCTGCATTAAACTCCATTCGCCACCTCTCAGCCCAGCTCTGCAGCTTATCTATGTCTCTCTGTAACCTACAACATCCTTCGTCACTATCCACAAATCCACCGACCTCAGTGTCGTCTGCAAATTTACTAACCCACCCTTCTACTCCATCATGCAGGTCGTTTGTAAAAATGACGAACAGCAGTGCACCCAACACTGACCCTTGCAGCACGCCACTAGTAACTGGACCCCAGGATGAACATTTCCTATCAAACATCACCCTCTGTCTTCTTTCAGCAAGCCAGTAACTGATCCAAACTGCTTTATCTCCCACAATCCCATTCCTCCACATTTTGTACAGTAGCCTTCCGTGGGGAACCTTATCGAACGCCTTGCTGAAATCCATATACACCACATCCACCGGTTTACTCTCATCTACCTGTTGGGTCACTTTCCCAAAGAACTCAATACAGTTTTTGAGGTACGACGTAACCTTCACAAAACCGTGCTGACTATCCATAATCAAATTATTCTTTTCCAGATGATTATAAATCCTATCTCTTATAACCTTTTACAACACTTTACAAACAACTGATGTAAGGCTCAGTGATCTGTCATGACCAGGGTTGTCTCTACTCCCATTCTTGAACATGGAAACCAAATTTGCTATCCTCCAGTCTTCTGGCACTATTCCTGTAGACAGTAACGATTTAAAGATCAATGCCAAAGGCTCGGCAATCTCCTCCCTGGCTTCCCAGAGGATCCTAGGATAAATCCCATCCGGCCCAGGGGACTTACCTATTTTTGCACTCCACAGGATTTCTAATACCTCCTCCTTGTGAACCTCAATCTAACCTCGTCTAGCTGCCTGTATCACAGTATTCTCCTCGACAACATTGTCGTTTTCTAGAGTGAATACCGTCGAAAAATTTTCATTTAGTGCTTCCCCTATGTCCTCTGACTCCTGACACAACTTCCTATTAATATCCTTGGATTGGCACTACAGTTACTCTTGTCATTCTTTTATTCCTTAAATACCTATAGAAAGCCTTAGGGTGTACTCTGATCCTACCCGCCAACAATTTCTCATGTCTCCTCCTGGCTCTTCTGAGCTCTCTGTTTCGGTCTTTTCCGGCTACCTTATAACGCTCAAGCGCCCTAACTGAGCCTTTACATCTCATCCTAACATAAGCCTCTTCTTCTGCTTGACCAGAGATTCCATTTACTTCGTAAACCACGGCTCCCGCGCTCTACAGCGTCCTCCCTGCTGACAGATACATACTTATCTCGGACACTCAGGAGCGTTTCCTTGAATACGCTCCACATTCCTAATGTGCCCAACCCCTGCAGGTTCCTTCCCCATCCTATGCTTCCTAAATCTTGCCTAATTGCATCGTAACTGCCGTTCCCCAGCTGTAAATTTCGTGGAAGGTTGTGTGTGCGTGTGTGTATTTCCGTGTATAACTATTTGATGACAGAAGACAGGGTGGTCAAGAAGGTTTGAGTGAGTGAGTGTGTGTGTGTGACTGTTTCTATGTATATGTGGTTAATGACACGAGACAGTTTGGTGTGTGTGTGTTTTTGTGTATGCCTGCCCAATGGCAGGAGGCAGGGTATTCATGGAGTGTTGTATGGGCTTGTGTGTGTGTGTGTGTGTGTGTGTGTGTATGTGAGTTTCTGCTTATATCTGTTTCATGACAGGAGATAGGATGATGGTGGAGGGTAGATTGTCTGTGTGTCCGTGTCTGTGTGCCTACTGGTAGGGGACAGGGCGGTGGTGGAGGTGTGTGTGTGTGTGTGTGTGTGTGTGTGTGTGTGTGTGTGTGTGTGTGTGTGTGTGTGTGTGTGTGTGTGTGTGTGTGTGTGTGTGTGTGTGTGTGTGTGTGTGTGTGTGTGTGTGTGTGTATCTGTTTAAGGGCTGGAGACAGAGTGTTGGTCGGTTTGGGTGTCTGTTTGTGTGTTTTATTTTCTGTGTATGCCTGTTTAATGGTAGGCGATAGGGTGGTGGTGCAGGGTTGTGTGCGTGTGTGTTTCAGTGTATATTCGATTAATTGCAGGAAACAGAGCGGTGGTGGAGGGTTGTGCGTGTGTTTCTGTGTATATCTGTTTAATGGCAGGAGACAGGGTGGTCGTGGAGGGTTGTGTGTGTGTTTCTATGTATATCTGTTTAAGGGCTGGAGACAGAGTGGTTGTGGGGGGTTGTGCGTGTGTTTCTGTGTATATCTGAATAATGGTAGGAAACAGGGTGGTGGTCGAGGAATGTGTGTGTGTGTTTGTGTGTATATCTGTTTAATGGCAGGAGACAGGGTGATGGTGGAGGGTTGTGCGTTGGTTTCGGTGTCTATCTGTTTAATGTCAGGAGGCAGTATAGTCATATTGGGTTGTGTGCGTGTGTGTTAATGTGTATATCTATTTAAGGGCTAGAGACAGGGTGGTGGTGGAAGGTGCTGTGTGTGTGTTTCTGTGTATAACTGTTTACTGGCAGGTGGCATGTTGGTGGTGGAGGGTTGTGTGTGTGTTTCTGTGTATATGTGCTTAATGGCAGGAGACATGTTGGTGTGTGTGTGGTTCCTTTGTATACCTGTTCAATGCCAGGAGACAGGGTGGTCATGGAGGTTTGTGTGTGTGTTTCTGCGTATTTTTATTCAATCGCAGGAGACAGTGTGGTGTTGGAGGGTAGAGTGTCTGTGTTTCTGTGTCTGTGTGCTTACTGGCAGGAGACAGGGTCGTGGTGGAGGGTTGCGTATGTATGTGTTTTTCTGTGTATATATGTTTAAGGTAAGTAGGCAGGGTGTTCGTGGAAGGTTGTATGTGTGTTTCTGTGTATATTCGTTTATTGGCATGAGATAGGCTGGAGGTCGAGGATAGTGTGTGCGTGTTTCTGTGTATATCTGTTTAATTCCAGGAGACAGGCTGGTGGTGCAGGTTTGTGTGTGTGTTTCTGTATATACCTGTCTAATTGCAGGAGACAGGGTGGTGATGGAGGGTGGTATGTGTTTGTTTCTGATTATATCTGTTTCATGGCAGGAGACATGGTAGCGGTTGAGGGTTGTGTGTGTGTTTCTGTATATACCTGTTTAATTGCAGGATACAGGTTGGTGGTGGAGGGTGGAATGTGTTTGTTTCTGAGTACATCTGTTTCATGGCAGGAGACATGGTGACGGTTGATGGTTGTGCGTATGTATCTGTGCATATCTGCTTAATGGCGGAAAAATAATGTAGTGGTGTACGGTTGTGTGTGTATTTCTATGTATGTCTGTTTAATGGCAAAGAGACAGGGTGGTGGAGGAGGTTGGTGTGTGCGTGTGTTTGTGTGTGTATATAGGTTTAATTGCAGGATACAGTGTGGTGTTGGAGGAATGGGTGTGCGTGTTTCTGTATATATCTGTTTAATGACAGGAGACCGGGTGGTGATGGAGGGTTGTCTGTATGTTTCTGCAAATATCTGTTGAATTGCTAAATGACAGGAGACAAATTGCTGTTCAAGGGATGTGTGTGTATGTGTATGTCTGTTTAATTGCTGGAGACAGGGTGTTGGTGTCGAGATGTGTGTGCTTCTGTTTATATCTGTTTAATCACCGGAGTGTGTGAGTGTGCATGTGTGCGTGTCTGTGTATATCTGTTTCATGGCAGGAGACAGGCTGATGGTCGATGGTTTTGTGTGCGTATTTCTGTGTATATCTGCTCATTGGCACGAGAATAGAGTGGTGGTGGAGGGCTGTGTGTGTGTTTCAGTGCATATCTGTTTAATGGCAGGAGACAGGATGGTGATGGAGGGTTGTGTGTGTATTTCTGTGTGTACCTGTTTAATAGCAGGAGACAGGGTGTTCCTGGAGGGTTGTGTGCGTGTGTTTCTGTATACATCTATTTAAGTGCGGAAGACAGGGTGGTGGTGAAGGGTCGTGTGTGTGTGTGTTTCTGTGTATAACTGTTTAAGTGTTGGGCACAGGGTTGTGGTGGAGAGATAAGTGTGTTTTTCATTGCATATCTGTTTAATGACAGGAGACAAGGTGGTGGTAGAGCGATGTATGGGTCTGTGTTTCTGTGTATATCCGTTTAATGGCAGGAGACAGGGTGGTGGTGGAGGGAGTATGTGCGTGTTTCTGTGTATATCCGTTTAATTGCAGGAGACAGGTTGGTGATGGAGGGTTGGGTGTGTGTGTGTGTTTCAGTGCATATCTGTTTAATGGCAGGGGACAGGGCGGTGGTGGAGGGTGGTGTGTGCGTGTTTCTGTGTATATCTGTATAATCGTAAGAGACAGGGTGGTGATGGAGGGTTGTGTGTGTTTGTGTTCCTGTGTTTAATGTCAGGAGACAGGGAGGTGGTGAAGGGTTGTCTGTATGTTTCTGTAAATTTCTGTTTAATAGCAGGAGACAGTGTGGTGGTGGAGGATGGTGAGTGTGTGTTTCTCTGTATAACTGTTTAATAGCCGAAGACTGGGTAGTGCTGGAGTTTTATGTGTATATTTCTGTATGTATCTGTTTAGTTGCAGGAGACAGGGTGATCGTGTGTGTGTGTTTCTGTGTATATCTGTTTAATGCCAGGAGACAGAGTTTGGTGTAGGGTTGTCTGTGTGTGTTTTTTTCTGTGCATGTCTGTCTAATGGTAGTTGATAGTGTGGTGGTGCAGGGTTGTGTGCGTTTTTCTGTATATATCCACTTAATGACAGGAGAGAGACTGGTGTTCGTGGAGGGTCGTGTGTGTGTGTGTGTGTGTTTCTGTCTGTATATGATTAATGCAGGAAAAGGGTGGTGGTGGAGGGTTCTGCATCTGTCTGTGTTTCCGTGTATATCTGCTTTAAGGTGGTAGACAGGGTGGAGGTCGAGGGTTGCGTGCATATATTTTTTGTTTATATCTGCTCAATGGCCGGAAAACAGGATGGTGTTGGAGGGTTGTGTGTGGGTTTCTGTGTATAACTGTTTAATGGCTTCAGACAGAGTGGTGCTGAAGATATGCGTGTATGTTTCTGTCTATAGCTGTTTATTTGCAGGAGACAGGGTGGTGGAGGAGGATGGTGTGTGTGTTTCTGTGTATATATGTTTAATTGCAGGAGGCAGGGTGGTGGTGGATGGATTTGTATATGTGTTGCGTGTATATCTGTTTATGGGTCGGAGACAGGATGATCGTGGAGGTTTGTGCGTGTGTGTGTTTCTGTGTAGATCTGTTGAAGGGCTGGAGACAGGGTGGTGGTGGTGGGTTGTGTGTGTATTTATGTATATCTCTGCTCAATGGCAGGAGAACAAGATGGTGTTGGAGGATTGCGTGTGTGTTTCTGTGTATATCTGTATAATGGCAGGAGGAAAAGTGGTGCTCGAAGGTTGTGTGTGTGTATTTCTGCATATATCTGCTCAATGAAAAGAGAACAAGGTGGTGTTGGAGGTTTGTGCGTAGGCAGGATGTTCGTGGAAGGTTGTATGCGTGTTTCTGTGTATACGATGGCGATAGGCTTTCGATGGATTTGACTGAGACAGGGTGGGGGGAGGGGAAATGAGGAAACTCATTTCCGACGCCCCTCCCCCAATTCCCTCCTCCCTACCTTTTATCTTAGCCTGCTGGACAAACTTTCCTCATTCCTGAAGAAGGGCTTATGCCCGAAACGTCGATTCTCCTGTTCCCTGGATGCTGCCTGACCTGCTGCGCTTTTCCAGCAACACATTTCCAGCGCTGTTTCTGTGTATATCTGTTTAATGGCAGGAGACAGGGTGGTGATCGAGAATTATGTGTGTTTGTTTCTGTGTATATCTGTTTAATAGCAGGAGACAGGGTGGTGGTCGAGAGTTGTGTATGTTTGTTTCTGTCTATATCTGTTTAATGGCAGGAGAGAGGGTGGTGGTGGAGGGTAATGTGTGTGTGCATTTCTGTGTGTACCTGCTCAATGGCAGGAGACAGGGTGGTCTTGGAGGGTTGTGTGAGTGTGTGATTCTGTTATTATCTATTTAAGGGCTGGAGACAGGTTGGTAGAGGTGGAGGGTCTAGAGTGTGTGTTCCTGTGTATATCTGATTAAAGGCAGGAAACACGGTGATGGTGGAGGGATGTGTGTGTGTTTCAGTGTATTTCTATGTAATGACAGGAGACAGGGTGGTGATGTAGGGTTGTTTGTGCGTGTTTCTGCGTATATCTGTTTAATGGCAGGAGACGGGGTGGTGATGGAGATTTGTGTGTGTATTTCTGTGTGCACCTGTTTAATAGCAGGAGACAAGGTGTTCGTGAAGTGTTGTCTGCGTGTGTTTCTGTACACATCTATTTCAGGGCTTGAGATAGGGTGGTGGAGGAGGGTAGTGTGTGTGCGTGTTTCTGTGTATAACTGTTTAATGACAGGAGACAGGGTGGTGCTAGAAATATGTGTGTATGTTTCTGTATGTATCAGTTTATTTGCACGAGACAGGGTGGTGGAGGAGGATGGTGTGTGTGTTTCTGTATATATATGTTTAATTGCAGGAGTCAGGGTGGTGGTGGATGGATTTGTATATGTGTTGCGTGTATATCTGTTTATGGGTCGGAGACAGGATGTTCGTGGAGGCTCATGTAAGCGTGTGTCTGTGTAGATCTGTGTAATGACAGGAGATAGGATGGTCGTGGAGGGTTGTATGTGTGTGTTTCTGTTTATATCTGTTTAATGGCAGGAGACAGTGTGGTCGTGGATGATTGTGTGTGTGTGTGTGTTTCTGTGTATATCTGTTTAATCACAGGAGACAAGGTGGTCATGAAGTGTTTTGTGTGTGTGTTTCTGTTATATTTGCTTCATGGCAGGAGATCAGAAGGTGGTTTAGAGTTTTGTGTTTTTCTGTTTTTATCTGTTTATTGACTGTAGGCAGGTTATTAGTAGAGGGTTGTGTGTGTTTGTGTGTGTGTTTCTGTGTATAGCTGCTAAATAACGGGAGAAGGGCGGTGAAGGGTTGTGTTATGTGTTTCAGTGTATATCTGTTTAATGGCAGGAAACATGGTTTTGGTGGAGGGTTGTGTGTTTCCGTGTATATCTATTTAATTGAAGGAGACAGCGTGCTGATGGAGGGTTGTGTGTGTGTGTGTGTGTGTTTCAGCATATATTTGTTTAATGGCAGGAGACAGGGTGGTGGTGGAAGGTTGTGTGCTTGTGTTTCTGTCTATAACTGTATAATAACAGGAGACAGGTATTGGTGCAGGTTGGTGTGTATGTGTTTCGGTGTATCCCTGTTTAATGGCGGGAGACAGGGTGGCGATGGATGGTTGTGTGCATGTGTGTTTTATTTACATGTCAGTTGAACTGCAGGAGACAGCGTGTTGTTAGAGGGTTGAGTGTGTCCATTGCTGTGTATTTCTGTTTAATGGCAGTTGACAGAGTGGTAGAGGGGGATTGTGTGTGTTTCTGTGTATATCTGATCAATAGCAGGAAACAACTTGGTGGTGTAGGGTTGTGGATGGTGCTTCTGTGTACAACTGTTTACTGGCAAGAGACTACGTGGTGGTGGAGGGTGGTTTGCCTGTGCTTCTGTGTATATCTGTTGTGGTTCTGTTCGCCGAGCTGGGAATTTGTGTTGCAGATGTTTCGTCCCCTGTCTAGGTGACATCCTCAGGGCTTGGGGCCTCCTGTGAAGCGCTTCTGTGATGTTTCCCAGCATTTATAGTGGTTTGTCTCAGCTGCTTCCGAAGTCAGGTCCAGCTGTCTCCGCAGCAGTGGCCGGTGTATTGGGTCCAGGTCGATGTGCTTATTGATTGAATCTGTGGATGAGTGCCATGCCTCGAGGAATACGGTGGCTTTTCTCTGTTTGGCTTGTCCTATAATAGTAGTGTTGTCCCAGTTGAACGCATATTGCTTGTCATCTGCGTGTGTGGCTACTAAGGATAGCTGGTCGTGTCGTTTCGTGGCTAGTTGGTGTTCATGGATGCGGGTCGTTAGCTGTCTTCCTGTTTGTCCTATGTAGTGTTTTGTGCAGTCCTTGCATGGACTCCATCATGCTTAAAAATGTGTTGTTGGAAAAGTGCAGCAGGTCAGGCAGCATCAAAGGAGCAGGAGAATCGACTTTTCGGGCATAAGCCCTTCTTCAGGTCACTCCATCAAGTCACATTTCAAAAATCATTTTAATCCACGTCCTCAGACATATAATGAAACATCTCTGTGGGATGTGAACCTTTAGGCTCAGAGGTCGGGGCACTACCACCACTCAACAATAGCCCATAAAGCTTCAACATCATTCTCCTGTGTGTTTGTTCATCAGCTATCTTTGAACATATTGTGACACACCCCCACAACAGAATCGAGAACATCTTTTCCAGAGAAAGTGACACTACCACAAATTCATGGAAGGGAATCGAATCCAGATCTCTGTCCCAGGAGCAGGGGTGCTACCCACTACACAAAATTTAAACCATGCCCAGAATTTGAGTCATATTGTAAGTGCCAGTTTTCAGCTTTATATGGATTTATTAAATTCTGATTAACATTACTGAAAAACACAGGCAACAGTTCTCATTGTTAAACAAATAAAAGGTATTAGCCTAAACTATAGAATGATGAGTGCACGTGCTCTGCCATCGAGATGAACAATGAACTTCTTTAATTGTTTGGCTATGATTTCCAGCTTAAATAGCTATTATCTGTAATCTGCAATATTAGGGTATGAAATCTTGCAGAAACACTCTGCACTAGGAGGGATCTCGAATAGATATCAATACTGAACACCAGAGATGACGAAAGAGCACAATTTATGGCCAAAAAATCACTGGCCACTATTTCCAACCTCTCACGTGGCTTCCATCTTCCTGAAATTATTATGTGATGCAAGGCATTGGTTTACTTTCCAGCCTCTCCTTACCCTCTCCTGCCACTGCTTACACAAAGCAAATCAAGCTCTTGGTCTTTGGTAAACTCAAGGCTTTCTGGAGAGGGGAGGGTCTTTTAAACCTGAAGCAGGAGGGGGAGGGGGCAGTAATATCACTCACTGGGCTGAGGTGTGGCAGTTTGAGTTTAACTTGGATAAATGCGAGGTATTGCATTTTGGTAAAATAAAAAGAGGGAAGGCTTATACAATTAATAGTAGTGCGTTGGTAGTGTTGTAGAAAAGAGGGACCCACAGGTGCAGATCGAATTCACAGAAGTTTGTGGCACAAGGTGTTTTAGGTTACTTCTTTGCTCAGACTTTTGTGGTTAGAAGTTGAGAAGTCATGCTGAGATTGTGCAGGCCATTGATGAAGCCTCTTCTGCAGTACTGTGTGCAGTTCTGTTATTGGAAGGAGATTATTAAGCTGAAGAGGGTTCAGAAGAGATATACCAGGATGTCGCTAGCAACACCTCATCTTCTGCCTCGGGAGCCGACAAACACACGGCATGAACATTGAACTCACTAATTTGCAAATCTCCCCTCGCTGATCCAGATCCCAGATCCAACCCTCCGACTCAGATCCACCCTCTCGTGTGAACCTACCTGTCCATCTTCCTTTCCAGCGATCCACTCCAACTCCCTACCGACCTATCACTATCACCTTCTACCTTCGTCCACTTATCACTAACCTTTCCCCCATCCTCACCCCCACCACCATTTATTTGTCAGTTCTGAAGAAGGGCCCTGCCTGAAACGTTGACTCTCTTGTTCCTCGGAAGCTGCCTGACCTACTGTGCCTTCTCCACTGTCATGTTTTATCTACACTTAATTCTCCAACATCTGGAGTCCCCATTGTCTCTTAGGTACAATTCTCTGTTAACCCCACTTGTCTGTTATAACCCCATGCTGTCTTAAGTATATATACTCTCCAGATCATGGCCTATAAAAGTTCTCTCAATCTCTTACTGATATTGTCATGCCTCAGCAGTAGTTACAGGGTCTATGTTTCCATTTATAAGCAGAGAAGCATGTTGGTGTTCCGATAAACCTCTGGCATTACTTCCATATCCAATGCAGAGTGAATGGTTGCACACAATTAATCTACCAGACTCAACATTCGTTCCCTCAGTCACCCTTGCATATCCAATCCAGACTGTGTAAATGTTACTCATTATTTTGAATTGTAATAAAACAATATTAAATTGAAAGGCGTTGGCTGCAGCTATTTGTTCAGTGACTGTGGTTAATGTCAGTCTCCGTGGATCCTAAATGTGTCACTGGAGGGCTTGCCTCTTTTATTAATTAAGGATTCAGTTCAATGTGTTATCCCATAGTATGAGTGGGAGCATCGCCGACAGTACTAAAGGGATCAGCAGCTCCAGAGAGACAGGGAGGAGATATCAGAATCTGAGAACATTAGACTGGAATGATCCAACAATGGAGAGGAGTTTATCCAATAGTCTTTACTGGCTTTCCCAACCTGGGATGTCATTAGTATGGAGGATCTATGATGTAATGATGGTTATTCAAGCTGGTTACTATCCCATCCTCGCTATAGTTGGTGTTCCTGGTAAGTCATTCTGACTGTCTGTTAAAGCAGAACTGAATTGTTGTTCATGTTATTGAAATTAGGAAATGTGGAAGTGATCGTTTTCAGCTCCAGTGAAAAATTCAATTTCTTAGAAATTATAATGAGCAAATTACTACTTTCAAATGACTCATCAATATGTGAGGAGAAACTCTAAAACTCCATAATCCTTCTAGCCCCGCACAGATCGATATCTCCATATCGTCCCCACTCGCTAATTCTGTCCAATAACACCATCATGATATCCCCGTCTCCTCCTCAGCCACAGTGCACCTTCTGAGTAAACTATCATTTGGGCTTCTGTTAAATCCGGAATCACCTGTTTCAAGCCCCTTCTAACCATATGTCAATCACAAAATAATGGCACTTGAAATGTTTAACTTGTTCTCTGCACAGAAACTGTCTGACGGGAAGATAATGCGCCGTGCTCAAGTCATTGACTCATGCTCTAGAGCCACAGAATAATAATCTGTTAATATGAAGTAAATTGGTAGCATTGAAGTGAAACCATCATCATTAAGTATAAAAAACCAATCGGCGCCTCCGAAATTTTAATTTTGTCTCTTTCAAAGATGTAAAAAGGAGGGCCCTGTATAGACTGCTGCTGCACACCGTCCACCTCTTATACCTCATCCACCGTCCGGACACGCCTTGGCGTGCCCAGTTGCCACCAGGCGGTGGGGATCCCCAGTGTAGGGCTCTCTACGCGGGAGTCCTCCCCCTTTCTCTCGGGGATCTGGGGTGGAGGGTGCTGCACGCAGCAGTCCCCTGCAATCGCAGATTGCGGTGGTTCACGGACTCCCAGCCCAACTGCTTGTTCTGTGGTGCTGTAGAGTCCGTGGACCATGTATATATTGGGTGTGGGCGTTTGCACTCCATTTTTGATTTTCTTAAAAACCTTCTCCTATGCTTTTGGCTGCACTTCAGTCCCACGCTCCTGATCTTTGGGCACCCGGTACGGAGGAGGGAGGGCAGGTCTGAAGACCTCCTCGTGGGTCTGCTCCTGGGCCTGGCCAAATTGGCCATTAACAGGTCCAGGCAGCGGGCCGTGGAGGGGCTCGTTAGGGCCGGCTGCCTGCCCCTCTTCCGCGGTTACGTTAGGGCCCGGGTGTCCTTGGAGAAGGAGCACGCGGTGTCGACCAACACCCTGGAGTTGTTCAGGGAGAGGTGGGCGCCGCAGGGAGTGGAATGCATCATTTCTCCCTCCAATTCTATTTTGATTTAGTCCCTACCCTCCCCTTCACTGTTTTTGATCGCACAGCACTACCCTTTGATGTGAAGGGCAGTGCTTGTCACTGGCCACCCGGGTGTTTTCCTATCTTCCTGGTGGTGGAATTTGAATAAAGGTTCGTGCACTTTGTGTCTTTCACTGTGTCTCACACCTGCACATACACACCATGGGTGCTGGGGATAAAATAAGCGCTCCCGCACTTAGTTGGTAGTGTGGGGGTTAAGAAAAAAAAGGGGAAAAAAAGAGGAAATCAAATAAGCACTACCGCACTTAAAAAAAAACAGGAAATTTTCCCCCTCCAACTCTATTTTGATTTAGTCCCAACCCTCCCCTTAAAAAGAAAATAAAAAGCCCATCGGCTTGACTCATGTCCTTTAGTGAAGGCAATGGGTCATCCTTCGCTGATCAGGTCTCTGTGTGACTGCAAACCCACAGCAATGTGTTTTACTTTTTACTGACCTGTGGAACAGCTGAACCAGCCACTCAGTTCAAGATAGGCATAACATGCTGGCCTGACCTATGAGGGAGGAACAAAAGGAAAGATAGCTCCCTTCTTCTGCCTGTTTCCCATATTCCTACAGCTCATTTCCATTCATGTGATGACCATTCCTTATTTCAAGTGCACTCTTTCTTAGTCTTCCTCTGAGTGTGATGTTCATCTCCCGTAGCACCTCTGGTGTTGACTTTGTTGATGCTCACATATAGATATTAGGAGCTTGAAAGTTCCACGTCAGGCGCAGTGTAGCGAGAAGAAAAGGCTTTTTACGCCAGAGGAAAGAAACGGAGGTGTCTCAGTGAGGAAAATTAATTCTTGTGATCAAACTTGAGAGTGTTGTTGAGGCAGTCTTTGGGACATTGTGGACAGGTTTTCTTTCCTTTATAAGAAATAATCGCCCTGCCACAGACAGACTGCAAAGGTTTTTCACCAGGCTAATCCCTGGAATGTTGGTAAGATGAGGGGTGAACGAAGATTAATCTTTAGCGCTGTGAGAGAATAAAAGATGATTGCATTGAAACTTAAGGGGAATGGACAGTCTCTCATGATGTTCTAAACAGACATTGATACGGTGATAAAATCCATGGCTTGTTTTACTCGGGTTACAAGAGCCTTTGAGGACGTTACCCTCACCCTACCCCCACTACCTATATCAATAGAGAGAGAGAGAGAGAGACAGAGGGTCAGAATTTGAATATAGTGCATTTGGTGTGTGTGATCCTAGACTGAACATCACGTTTTCCAAAATCCTGACAGCAGCCACAATACCTTCATTCTAAAACAGTTAACTATTCCCATCATCTTCTGACCTCCATGGAGAACATGTGTTTGTTTACTCAGAGAAGGACGATGCCTCTTTGCGACTTGATACAAAACATTTGCCTTCCCTCCTCTCTGCCAGTAATCCACTTTAAAGTAGCAAACATTCCACCGGCAATGGACCCATGAGGAACCTCGTAGATCCATCCATGAGTGCAGTCTCTGCTCCATTGGTTTATCATATTGGAGCATCAATGACACCCTCCTGTTCATGTATAACTATCTCATGGGGCTGAATGGAAGTCATGGAACAGGTTCAAGGGTCTGATTGGGCTATACCTGATCCTGTTTAACAGCTCGATGTGCTGACCAGACCCCTTCTCTTCCTGTGGAACAAGCAGGAGTATTGAATGGGCTGTCACTCTTCTCTTCAGTAGTTTCAATGGGCTGAATGGCTTCCACCAGCTTGATATGTTGAATGAGCTCCTCTTTTAACTGTGTCTGACAGCATTGTTACATGAATGTTACCGACACTTTAACAGCACAAGCTTGAATGCTGTCCGGGTCTTACTGAACACATACACAGGCTGCATCAGGAGCTGATGGGAGACAAAATATTCTGAACGTTGTGTAACCCTCAGTGACCATCCCCAACTCCGGCCTTATGATGGGGAAAGACATTGATGAAGCAGCTGAAGATGTTTGTGCTGAGGAAGTTACCCTGAGGATGTCCTGAAGAGATGTCCCGGGACTGAGAAGATTTTCGGCCCCCACCCACAGGCATCTTCCTTTGTGCTCTGAAAGACCCCAGCCATTGGGGAGGAGACACCTGATTCCCATTAAGCTCAAATAAGATGGCGCTTCTGATGACATTCTCAGTCAAATACTGCCTTGATAGCAAGGCTATTCACTCTTTGCTGAGCCCCTGTGTTCCCCTCTTAATTATATCAATATGTGACGGTGTCTTTGTGGAGAGTGTTTTCCTCTCACAGAGGATAGTGAATGTCACGAATTATCTTGTCTCGAGAGCTAGGGGAGATACATCACTGAAAGTATTTAAAAGGTGGTAGATTGATTTTTGATCTGCCAGAGAGCTGAGAGGGTGTGAAGAATTGGACATGAAAGATGAGTTAATACGAACAGTAGATTGTCCATAATGGGAAAAATGTCTTGATTATCCGAACGACATGATCCTGTTCCTTATGTTCTTATATTCTGTAATTACAAAGCTAATGGTTGTAATTTTCCTGCACGTTCTGTTATTGAACGTTCCAATCAGAGAGAGCAAAGTACTTTATGAGTCATCACTTAGTGAGATCTGGGGGCTGAATTCACAGCGAATCTGGGTCTATACCATTACCAACAAATGAAGCACAAGTTCCAGAGAGGAGACACTCTGTAAAGAGACCAGAGTTGTCTTTCGAACCCAGCCTGGGTTTTGAAGTAACATTTTCCAACCCACAGCAAACTATGCGTGACAGTTTGGAGGGAATGAATGAGATCCTGTGCTACTGTGGACCAGGTATTTGGAGCAAGATGCCCCCGTCAGCACCAGTGCAAGTGGTTTGAGGGGCTGAATTGAACATCGGAACATAGGACTGAGGAGCAGGAGTGGGTCATTAGACACGTTGTCACTACTCCACAAGGCACTAAGATCGTAGCTGCTCTGATTGTGGTTTCAGCAGCACTTTTCTGTCTGCATACAATTTTCCTACATGCACTTGTCTGTCAAATGTTTGAATACAGCTCAACTTTGAACAAATGCAAACATCCAGGCACCACAAACGTTTGGTAAAGGGAGTTCCCACTTGAACAGTCCAATAAGAATTTCTCATTTGTGTTCCGACAAATGTTAGAGGGTCACTGTGTCCTTTTCCAGTCCCGCTCTTCCACTGGTTACAACAAATTTTAAATGTCGCCAGTTTTGTGATGTGACCAATTGTATAGGACTTAGACTGGGTCATTTTAGAGAAAAATGTGAAATGCAGGAAGTTGAACTCACAACAAATGGTAAAAGATAGAGTGTCCCAAATGTTCTTCGGACGTTTAAATTATCCTGTTCACACAAGCTGCTGGTAATGGGATTTATTTGTGGAACAGTTGGATTTGGCTGAACTTCCTTTGCTTCCATCAGTGGAGAGCTTCCAATGAGTCCTCACTAGGAATCCTTCACAAGTGGTGAAGATAACTCAGGGATTTTATGGTCTCACATTTTGCTATCCGGTGGACAATGTAAGAGAGGGGGATCAATCAGCAGAGAACATTTTTTCTCCCTCTCTGTGTTGAACCATACAATAATATCAATTGAATATTAAATTGGGCCATGTGTTCTCTCCTGGAGCATTCTCTGGAACGGATGATAATGGACGATAGAAGGTGCATCATTGCTGTTGTTGTACATATTGTCTTTCATTAGAAAGGAAATGTCCCTGCTTTATCATCTGATGACATGTTTATATGCGTCTGTATAATTTGTAAATATCGGTCGATGTCTGTATAATACGTGTGTTGATATCAATACATCTTATTCTTAAATTTATTCTCTACTTTAAACTGCTTAACAAGAGGAAATATGCGTCCAGCTGAAACACCTTTCAGAAAGTCATGTATGGTTCAAGAAGATCTCTCATCTCAGATCAAAACTGATAATCCCCATTTAAAAAAGGCCTTCCCTCCAGGAAGGTGTGAAGGGAAACATCTGTGAAAATCTTCTGAAAGAATTATATCTTTGTTTTTAAATTTAGGCGATCAAAACTGCACACAGTGTATCTGATGTGGTCTCAGCAATGCCCCGTACAGATGCAGTAAAACATTCCTCATTAATCCTGATACGTTTTGCCAAAAACAGCACCATTCCACTTACCTTCCAAATCACTTGCTGCATCTGCAGACTGACTTCATATGATTCATGTCCCAGGAACATGGAAACGGCCTGCATCACAGGGTTCTGCAATCTCTCTCCATTTAAATTGCTCGCCATTGTTTTGTCCTTACTGCCAGCTCACCTTATGTTCTTTCTGCTGAAGGTTTGCTCACTAACCTTCCCTGTCTGTATCACATTGCAGACTCAGTACCTCCATTTGATGACATCTTGAACGATCATCTTGGGTGATGCACTAATTGAGCTTCGCGCCATTCAGTTCCCTTCCTCCAGATCTTTGATACAGATTATTTGTCATTGATGATCCCACAGTGATCTCTAGAGCATTATATTAGTTACAGCTTTGCAACCTGTAAATAAATATTTACCTCTACTCTCTATTTCCTGTTAGCGACAGCTTCCCCGTTCCTGTGTAACAACTAAGGTGGGTTGAATGGTCTCCTCCTGGGCTGTGTAATGTACTCAACGTGCTGAATTACTTCATTCTCTATTCCTGTGTAACTCATTCGAGGGGCAGAATGGTCTTCTCCAGTCTCATTGTAACGATCCTACCTGGCTGAAAGGGGTGGTCCCCTACCTTGTAACAGCATCGAAGGGTGGATTGAGTGAAAACACATGGGGTAGATGCAACAGTATATCTCTGTAACTGCATCAAGGGTGGATTGAGGGAACAACACATGGGATAGGGACAGCAGTATATCTCTGTAACAGTCACGAGGGCTGAATTGAAGGAACAATACATGGGGTAGGGGCAGCAGTATATTTCTGTAAGAGCCTCGAGGGGTGGATTGAGAGAGCAACACATGGGATAGGAACAGCAGTATATCTCTGTAACAACATCGAGGGGTGGATTGAGGGAACAACACATGGGATAGGGGCAGCAGTGCATCTCTGTAACAGACTCAAGGGTGGATTGAGGGAACAGCGCATGGGGTAGGAGCAGCAGTATATCTCTGTGACAGCCTCGAGAGGTGGATTGAGGGAACGACACCTGGGATAGGGACAGCAGTATATCTCTGTAACAACATCGAGAGGTTAATTGAGGGAACAACACATGGGGTAGGGGCGGCAGTGCATCTCAATAACAGATTCAAGCGTGGATTATGGGCATAGCGCATGGGGTAGGGGCAGCAGTTGGCCTTTTGGCTGCACCATTCAGAATGCTCATAACTAATCTGATTGTGTCTGACTATCCGTCTCCTGTCTGTCCCAATAAACATTGACTCTCCTGTCCAGCAAAGATCAGTCAAGCTCAGCGTTGAATATCTTCAATAACCGAGTCTTCACTGCTCCCTGAGTATGAGGACACCACAGATATCACAACAGTAAAGTGAAAGGGATGTCCTTATTTCATTGTGGGACCCGTTATTTTAAACCGTGTTAACCTAACATCAAATTACAACTTCTCTTCAGACATAAGGACAGAATAATTAGGAATAAAGATAACGCATTCTGGACTTCAAACCTGTCCCACATTCCCGCTGACCCTTTCCAGTCAAATATGCATCAAACCCAGCATCTACTGCTGTCTCAGGAAGAGAATACCTGATAGCATAACACCACAAGAACATTAAAGCAAGAAGCAGAATGAGGCCATTCGGCCCATCGAGTCTTAAAATTCAGTTCAATTATTTCTTATATGTACCTCAACCTCATTCTGCCTTCTCCCTAGAATCCTTGATCCCATTACAAATCCAAAGCATATCGATTTGCTTCTTAATGACATTAGTTTCTGTTCCTCAATGGCTATGTGTATTTGTGTGTGTGCGTCTGTATGTGTGTGTGTGTGCCTCTGTGTGTGTATGTGTGTGCGCGTATACGTGTGCATGCCTGTCTGTGTGTATGTGTGTGTGTACATATATACTGTGTATCCATGTGCTTGTTATCTGTGTGTTTGTGTGTCTATGTCTGTCCGTCTGTGTATCAGCCTGTGTGTTTCTTAACTGTGTTTGCGTCTATTCGTACGTGACTGTATGTGTCTGTTGTTTCTACCTGTGTGTATGCCTATCTCCTTGTAAGTATTGTATGTGGATCGTATATTGGGATGTATTTTTGTGTCTGCGTCACTGTACAGTGAAGTATCTGTGTCTGTTTTTTGGATGTAAAAGGACTGTCGTTGGAACTGCCAATGGGTTTAAAGTGAGAATTGCCTTTCACTGAACATTGCTCCTTAATCAGTCAGTGGGACGTGGATGTTTCAGAATCTCCACACGCGGCATTCCAGTCCTCTCCGGCTCATACCAGGGTCCTCCCCACATAGCAGGGGGAGGGGCTGAGGGAATGGATATTGGGCACTCCACCACCCGACTTTGCCTTTCTGTCCTATTCCAGGCTCTCCCTCCTGGAATGGGAGAAAGGGAGGGTTGGAGGGAGTGTGGGAATGGGTGACCCAGCTGTTAGTGCTGGTGTACTTGTGGGGAATTGTGAGGTGTCTGGAATGAGTCAGTCGACAGTTTTGATTCCATATAGTGTTATTAGTGTGGGGGGTATTGCTAGGTGACAGAGAAAGTGAGGAAGAAAGTTACTGAATTCAATGGTGAGAGTGATAGTACCTGAGCCTTATCTGGAAAGAAAGCATGAACCTTGTTCGGGGGTACGTGCTATAACAGATGTAGAGTGAATGTGAGCGAGCAGAGAGTATACGGTACCACTCCGACAAAAATGTCCATCCACGCTAACCCCATTTCCCTGCCATTGCCCCGTATCCTTCTAATCTTTTCATATGCGTGTATTTGTCGAAATGCCTTTTAAAGGTTGTTAATGTATCCGCCTCAATCACTTCCTCGACAGCTCATTCCAAATGCGTACCAGCCCCTGTGTGTAAAAAGGTTGTTCCTCAGGTTCCCATTTATTCTTTCTCCTCTGACCTTAAACTGATGCCCTCTAGTCTGTAATTGCCCAACCCTGGGAATAAAAAAAACTGGGTACATTCACTCTGTCCATGCTTGTCATGATCTTATAAACTTCAATATGATCCTCCCTCAGTCTCACACACATAAAAGTAAGAAGTCCAAGTTTGTCCAACCTCTCCGTATAACTCAGTCCATTGAGTCCTTGGCAACATCGTTATAATTCTTTTCAGAATTCTTTCCAGTTTAAGAACATCCTTCCTATACCAAAGTTAACAAAACTGAACATAATGCTACCAATATGGCCTCAGCAGCGTTCTGTATAACTGCAACATAACTGCCTAATTTTGATATTCAGTGAAATACACTGATGAAGGCCAGTGTGCCAAAAGCTTTCTTCACTGCATTGTACACCTCTGAATAAACTTTCAGAGAACCATGCACCTGAATTCCAAGGTCCCTCTGTTCCACTACACTCCTTAGGACCCAACCATTCATCATGAAACTCCAACCTTGATTTGACTTTCTAAAATGCAAAACTTACACCGATCTATATTGAAATCTATTTGCAAATTCTCAGGCGACTTCCCCAGCTGATCAAAGTACTGCTGTAATTTCTGAAATTTATTATAAACTTCCTCACTCTCCATGCTGCTGCCCATTTTAGTGTCGTCTCCAAACTTATAAATCATGTCTGTACATTCTCATCTAAATCACAGACATATGTAATATGCAGTGGTCCCAGCACCAACCCCTGAGGCATTCCACCAATCACAGGCCTCCAGTTTGACCAGCGTTCTTCCAATATTACCCTCTGCTTCCTAACATCAAGCCAATTTTGTACCTAATTTGCCAGCTTCCCCTCAATTCCATGTGGTCTAACCTTCCAGAGCAGTGTAACATGTGGAACCTTATTGAAGGCCTGACTGGAATCCATATAGACTACGTATACCACCCTGCCCTCCTCAACGTTGCTGGTCACTTCAACAAAGAACTCCAGCACATTTACGAGTCATGATCTCCCATGCACAAGGCCGTGCTGAATTTGATGAAGGGCTTTTGCCGAAACATTGATTTTCCTGCTCCTCGGATGCTGTCTGACCTGTTCTGCTTTTTCAGAACCATTTTCATCTTACTCCGAACCACACCCTGTCTTTCCAAATGCAGGTGCATCCAATCGCTGTGAATCCTCCCAAGTAACCTACCCACTAGATTTGAGGTTTACTGGTCTTTAGTTCCCAGGTTTATCATTGTAGCCTTTCTTGAATATGGGCTCAGCATACGTTACACTCCAGTCGTCCAGGACCTTAATCGTTGGCCAACAATGATAGAAAAAAGCCAAGCAGCGCTCCCGCAATTTCTTCTCTATCCTCCTCTCCTCCTGCAGTGTTCCTGAATGTATCTTGTCAGGACAAGGAGATTTTAGAAATACTGCAAAGTCTGAAAAAATACGTCTATTTATTTCAGGTACAAACACGAAAGAGTGAGAAAGTGAGTCAATGATGGTTAACATCACAAATTAGAAAATATGTTAATCAAAGAAAGTGACTTCAGAAGAATTCCAGATATTCTGGTAAACTGAGAATTCTCAGAAATGAACGATCCAGGAAAGGAAGGCCATGAAACTGATAAGGAAATCAAAAAGAGAACATACTGGCTAACAAACAGGAACACAAACACTGCATCAGTCTACGATCTATATTTCAAAGGAAACAAAATAAAAGCAAGGTCAAATGTGGAAATTTGTAATCGGGAGAGGAGAGGTCATTGTGGAGAACAGGGAAACGACCAAGAAAAGAACCAGTTACTTTGCATCTGTCTTCATGGATGAAGATCCAGAAAATCCCCCAGTAATACCAAGTGATCATATCGGACTCCTGGAGCTAAAGAAATAATGTCAATTCATATCAGTAACAAGGTAGTACTTGAACATAGAACTGGATTGATCATTGCTAAGTCTGACGAAACAGATGTACTTCCAATCAAAATGTCAGAAATAAGTCACCAATAGTAGAGTTAATTGCACTGTCGATAACTTTGTTTTATTTTCCTGTACATTCCGCAGAGACCGGAAACTATTGTGGATAAACGTGGTCCAAGCACTATGGATGAATGGAACGGGTCCAAACAGCTACAAAGGGAAACAGACATAGTGTGGAGAACTGCAGACCAATTAACTTGACATTTGTAGGGAAACTGTTAGAATCTATTGCACAGGATGACGTTTTGATATCTGAAAATTAACAGCAACAATGGAGAGAATCTGATAGAGAAATCATACTTGATAAACTTCGGAAATGTTACAAGTTGTTTCTTACAGCATAGATAATGGGGAACCAGTAGAATTGGTATATATTTGATTTTTGGAAGGGTTTCTATACGAAGTCAGTGAGTTCGTAAATGCCATGAATGTGAAGGGTATTTGGAGGAATATATGTAAGTGGAAAGTTAAAGTTTGGTTCGCCTTCATTTAAGAGTCAGAACATTGATGTAAAGACATCTTAAAGCAGTTTCACAGCGTGTTGGTGGGACTGTACCTGGAGTTTTGTGTACAGATTTCGTGACCAAATCTCAGAAAGAATATACTGACTGGAGAGGGTGTGCAATGGGTATTCTGGGAGAGATGAGATGTTATGCACTTTGATAGGAACAGTAGAATGGCAGCCTATCATTTGCAAATGGAGTGGTTGAAAAATGTTGATCTATAAAGGAACTTTAGCTGCATTTTTGTTTTATTTCTGCGCAGCCCTCCGAATCCATTTAAGGCTGTGATTCTGAAGCCAGAAGTCAATACTGGGAACGGCATTGACACGTTGACCAGTGTATATCGAGCCAGCAAGTGGGGAGCTGTAACATTGAAAACGATCTGTACCTCCCTGTACACCAGTCATCGAAAGTAATATTGCAGGAGCAGAAAGCAGGTAGGCAGATAAATGGTGTATTCACCTTCATTTCAGGGGGATTTGAATACAGGAGTAAGGGTCATTTACTGCAGCTGTACAGGGCCTTAGTGTGACCCCATCTCGGACATTGTGCAGTATTATTTGCAGTTTTGGTCTCCTTGCCTAGTAAAGGATAAACCTGACATTGAGGGAGAGCAGTTCAGAGTGACCAGACGGATCTCTGGGAGGACAGGCTTGTTGTGGGACCAGAGTTTTGGGGTGACTGGGCCTGTATTTCATATGGATTAGGAAAATGAATGGAGATATCACTGACATATATCAAACTCTGACAGTGTGAGACAGATTGGAGGCAGGGATGATAGTTCACTTAATAGAAAACATATTTAATACACAAGTGTTATCAAAGAACCGCGTGTATATTGAATAGAGGAGCAAACTTGATGTGTAAGCATACTATCGGATATGAACATTGTAGGGGAAAAGTGCATTGACGAGATATTCGGCCATGAACTAGCATGGGGAAAGCTCAATGTATTGAATGACCTCCTCCTTTCCTGATGTTTCTGTGCAGTCTGTGGGAAAGCTCTGTAAATGTTGTCACATAATCTCAGACGTTAGAAAGGAGGCCTCTGCAGGGTCGACAAGACTGCGTTTCCCATTCCCTTTTCTCATAACACGGCTGGTGCCAGGTGCTCTGTCCAGTTTTATCCTTTAAGACCTCAGAGCAGTTTGATACAATTGAGTGTCTTACTTGGCCGATTCAGAGACCATTGAAAAGTTTTATCACATGTCTGTGCGCCTGGAGTCACTTTTCGTCCAGACCAGGAAAGTACGGCAGATTCACTTCCTGAAAGTACACTGGGGAAGTAGATCGATGTTCACAATCAACATTGGACACAAGATCACTGTTACTGACACCAGATTTTACGTCTCGATATTTTATTAATTATTTTTAACTTCGACCAGCTACCAGAGCATTACCCTGCTCTGGATAAGTAATCCAATGATATTTCCACAACAACATCATCTCCACATGGGGACCTATAGGAAACCACGCTGATCCGATTATTTCGGTACTACTTGACAGCACTGTCAAAAATAATTCCCACCAATTTGACTGTCGTGATGGGACTTCGAGGTGGTAATTGGCCAGATTGTAATGATTCTCCTCTTCGGGGACTGGACAAAGCTGAGTAATTTTCCACATTGTCAGGGAGATGTCAGAGTTGCAGCTGGAATGAAACAGATTCCCCAGGGACACGGCTTGTTGTGCAGCACAAGTCTTCATTCCTATTGCAGGAATGTGGTCAGGGCCCATTTCTTTTGTCATATCTACAGAGTTCATCTGTTTCTTCATGTGACGTGTAGCGAATCAAGTTGTTGGAAGACTGTCATCTGTGAGTCTGTGGGCATCATGATGAGTGCGAGTTGGATCATCCACTCAACACCTCTGGCTGAGGATAATGCAGACACCACGTCCTTGACTCTTTTTTTCACTGTTGTACAGAGTTGTTCCGATATTTAGGATGAGGATATTTGTGGAGTCCTCTTCTCAGTAAATTGTTTAACAGTCCACCACATTTACGCTTGGATTTAGCAGGGCGACAGAGCTTAGATCCGATCTGTTAGTCTTGGGATCATTTCCCCCTCTCCGTCAGAAGGTAATTCTGCTGTTTGGAATGCAACCAGTCAAGTGTCATCCCTTTACTGGGTTGTCAACAGGTTTAGGTGCACGTGATTCTGATCTTGGCATCAACCCTGTATCCAGTGACCTAATCTGGTTTCTGATGCGGTAACACTTCCATGTTCATATTCTCATTCTGCTGAGGGCATTTCCCTGGTGTCACACGTGCAATTTGTTACTTTAAATTAATCCATTTAAGTAATAATCTAAATCGTTCATTTTCCACAATGTCAACTTCTGTATTTGAAGTGAATGTGTTTCCTTTTATTTTTCTCCCTGACCATGATTAAAAGCTCTGTAGTGTCAGTGATGCCAATCCTTTTCAGTTTCAGAGTCAAGGTACTTATGCACCATGCGTTATTGCTCAGTTCCCAGTGTACGGCACTCCAAGTTGGACAGGATGTTTGAGCATCTTTGACATTCTTCTTTAGACATTGTCCAAAAACAGACATTGCTGAAGAAATTACTGAAAATGTTGCAGCATCTTCTGGAGTGAATGCAGAGTTAAGCTTTCAGGTCCAGTGACCCTTACAAAGCTCCCAGTTTCTCCAGCAATTTTTGTATTCTTTTTCCAGTATCCATAGTTACTGGTTTTCGTGAAAATTTGTTCTGTGCCTATTCACTTCTGGAGAAACTCATCAGGTCTGTCATCATCTGCAGAGACAGAGAAACGGCGTTAGCATTTCAAGCCCAGTGTGACACTTCTTCAGAACTGAAAAGGATTGGAAACTGGGATTTTCAATCCCTTGTCAGACTTGGGCGATAGGTGACAGGGAAAAGAGGGTGTGACAAAGATAAATGGGCTTTTAGCACAGGTGAACGAGTGGATGATGTAAAATGTGTTTAAATTAAGGTGTGAATGGAGGAAATGGGTTCTCTCTGTTGAGTGCAAGATAAAGAAGAAGCAACCACACAAGGTCATAGGGAGGCCAGGAGGGAGAATGCTGAGTATGTGACATTATATAGATCTGGCCATGAATACGTTTTCACTGTTGAGATCATCGCCCTCTTTAGACAGAGGAATCCAGGTGCTTGACTTCTTATTGTCACTAGTAAGCATTTCGTGCTGCCTTCGTATTGCAATATGGAGAAAAACAAACCACCATACAAGGTTTGGACTGAGTATTGTTTACCTGTTATGTTTAGTATTGTTTAAATTTGCAATGCTTATCTTTAAATACTTTTTCTTGAAATTAGTATCAGATGGAGTGTAGGAGGTTGGGTGGTGCCATTGTAAAAGTTTCTAAAACCATGAGAGATATGGATAGGGTGAATAGCCAAGATCTTTCCAACGACATGGGGAGTTCAGCCATAGAAGGCATATGTTTAAGGTGAAAGAGGAAAGCTTTGAAAGGAACGAAGGGGCATTTTTTTTTATAGAGAGTGGTTGGGTATGGAATGAACTGTCAGAGGAAGAGTGGTAGATGCCAATACAGCTACAACATTTAAAACTCATTTGGACAACCATATGAATGTTAAACAGTTAGACACATATTGGCCAAACAAAAGCAGAAGGGACGAGCTTAATTTGGAAAACCTGGCCAGCATGAACATTTAGAAAAGCTTCACGCAGAGTCAGTGTGGTTTGTGAACGGGAAATTATACTTTTCCCTGTAAAATCATGCAAAGTATTTCTGGAGATGCCTGAGAATGTAACAAGCGGATTTGATAAAGGGGATCTGTTAGACATCAGGCTTTCCAGAGATTTTCCACAAAGTATTACAAAATAAGAGTTCTTACACACAACAGAAGATCGTAGGATGATGGATAATGTATTAACATGGGAAGTTGATTGGTTAGCTCATAGAAATCAGAGAGTCAGGATTAATGAATCTTCATGATAAAGGTGTATTTGCTGGAGTACCACAGCTATGAGACCGATGGCATCAGTTATTTACAATCTATACTGATAGCCTGAAGGAGGGAGCTGAGTGCAATATACATCCGAGTTTGTGGATGACGCTGTGAACCAAAAGACAGGGTGTTATTTAATGGAGAGCACTTCCAGAAAAGGACCAGTACAAAGGGATTGTAGTCTTCCAGTGTATGAAACATAAAGTCAGCATGCTGATGCAGCAAGTAACTAGGTTGGTTCAAAAGATGGGTTCCTGGTATGAAAGGGCTGTGTTATTGAGAATCTCTAAAATGGTGAGGCGATTATTCATTGGGGTTTAAATGAATGAGGAGTGATACTGCTGAAAAATACAAGACACAGAAGGAACTTGAGAAGGTAGATGTTGAAAAGTTGTTACCATTCCTGGTTAGAGTCTCGAACTCGAGGACATAGATACCGAATATGGAACATAGATTTCTGTCTGAGTTGCAATGTGATGCCTTCTCTCAGAAAGTAGTGAATGTCGCGAATTTCCTAACCCGGAGAGCTGTGTAGGGATACAAGGAGTCGGCAAGAAGGTGGAGTCCAGCCCTGGAGTAGATCAGCCATGTTCATATTAAATGACAGGGCAAGCTTGAGGGGCCGAATAACCTACTCTTGTTCCTACTTATTAATTTCACATGTTATGCTTTTGGAAAGTAACTGGTAATTTTCCTGGAAGCTGTGTTGTGTAATGCTGCATTTGGATGAGCAAAGAATAAGTTTGAGTTAACCCTGAGTGGAGTGGGGGAACTGTATTCACAGCGAATCTGGGTCTGTGACATGACTTATATCTGGAGCAGAAGTTACAGAGAGGGGAAGCTTGGAAACAGGGATTGGGGGTGAGGGTCACTTCCTGGCCCAGCCTGGATTTTCGAATTACATTTCCAAAACTACACCTAACCATCGGAGTGGCCTCGATCTGCCGCTGTATAGCAGGTCCGAAGGGCTGATTGGAACATCAGAACATAGGACTGAGGGACACGAGGGGGCCATTCGGCCCTTTCACACTACTCCATCAGTAAAGTATGTCATGGCTCATCTCATTGTGGTCCCAGCTGCACTCTTCTCTCCATGCACCATTATCCATGTCTATTGAAAATCAGGCGAAGCCAGCCTTGATATAATACAAAGATTCCGCCACCCTAAACTTCTGGGAAAAAGGATTCCCACTTGAATGAATTCCCACTTTGTGAATTTCTTCTCACTCCAGTTGTGACTGAGGATGGAGGGTGTCACACCTTCCTTTTCTAGTCCCACTCCTCCACGGCTCACAACAAATTTTAAATGTAATCAAGTTGGTGATATGGTCGATGATTAAGATCTCAGACTGGGTTAGGTTCAGTGATAAGAACAAGTCAGGCAGATGTCTTTAGTCAGCCACAAGTTACTAACAGAATTACCGGAGGAGTATGGTGGATCTGTGGGTGGCACTGCTTCCTCACATCACCAAGGAGCTGGGTTCAATTCTAACATCGGGCGATCCTCCATATGACGTTTGAACATTCTCGCCGTGACTGTGCGTGTTTCCTCTCAGGGCTCCAGTTTCCTGCCACAGTCCAAAGATGAGCATGAGTGTTAGTTATGGGAAATGCAGGGTTACATGGATAAGGTAGGGGGGGCACGTCGAGGTGGGATGTGGTTTGGTGGATCAGTGTGGACTTAATGGATGGAATGGCCTGCCTCCACACTGTAGAGGTTCTATGACAATGACAACAAATTTGGACTGTACAAACACGGCTATACCTTCTAGGAGAAAGTGAGGACTGCAGATGCTGGAGATCAGACCTGAATTCCAGCAACACATTTTCAACCCAGCGGGTATATACATAATTCACTCTCCTCAATGTCTTGTATGTTTCATTCTCAGTCCAAGAGTAACCTGTTAAAACCTTCATCATATAAGCCCTTCACCCCAGGAATAGGTGAAATGAAACATCGCTAAACTGCTTTCAATGTAATTATATCTTTTTTCAGATACACAAAAAACTAATCTCACACTCAGATCATAACGTTTATAATTGTTTTCTCAAAGTGCTGTGAGTTTTTCGAACACTCTTCCTCGCAGAGCTTTGGAGGCAGAGATATTGAATATTTTTGAGGCACGGACAGAAGTTCATGAATAACAACAGAGTCAAGGATTAACGAGAAATGGGCAGCAATTTGTAGCGTAGGGGAAATGTAGATAGTGGTATCAAATTACACGGGTCCAGAACATCCAGGAATATTATGCAAAATGAAATGATAATATCAATAAAATGTTGAGGAGGAATACAAGATGGCGATGATCCAGAAGGTCTGTTTTGCTGGGCTCTGCATCAACACACGGGCAAAGTGGTTCTCTAACCCACCCCATCCCAGCCGGTTAATTAGAATTCAACACTAAAAGAGTGATAGAATCTTTACTAATCCCGTTTTGTCAAATGGAAATGAGAAAACATGGGAAAGAATCGATTAAGTCCCAACACACTGTGCACCCGTCAGAAGCACCAAGCATGCCTGAGGCTGTAGCTGCAACCCACTCTGCTCGTTCAATAGACCCAGTTACTCACCAGGCCTT
The DNA here is from genome assembly GCF_037043375.1 of Chiloscyllium plagiosum. Lineage (NCBI taxonomy): Eukaryota > Metazoa > Chordata > Chondrichthyes > Orectolobiformes > Hemiscylliidae > Chiloscyllium > Chiloscyllium plagiosum. The sequence continues at coordinate 56,580,378 of NW_028270178.1, forward strand.
GGTCACTGAGTTCATCAAGTTACGTAAAATGATTGAAGAAGGGTTCAGCAGTGGTTGTAGCTGCTCTCAGCCGTGCTCCAAAAACATGAGCAGCAATTGACAGCCTTGGAAACAGAACAGATGATGTCAAGCGCCGAACTGCAGCGACAGAGAACGCGATCAATTCCACTCATTTGATTCCTTTGAAAACCAGGTCCGTACCGTAAGTGAGCATGACGACGACCTCGAGAACAGGGGTAGGATAAGGATGTTCACATCGTCGGTTTGCTGGACGGGACGGAAGGTGGTCAGCCAGTGAGTTTATTGAGAACTGGCTGCCACGATTCCTTAACTTTGAAACTGAAAAGGGACAGGTGAAGATTGAGACAGTTCGTCGAGTTACGTTGCACAGATCAGACTCAGACCAACGCCTTCGCCCTGTCCTTGTGTGGTTACATAGATATGGGGATAAACAAAGACTGATGGAATCTTCCCGAACACAGGGGAAAGATCCAATGGTTTTAATTCACGAGGGCTCCAGTATTATGTTCGTTCAGGACTTTTCAACGGTGGTGATTCAGGAAAGAAAATCTTTTGATGACATCAAGAAAAGAATAAGGGAACTCGGGATTCAGTATTCCCTACGGTAACCAGCTGTGCTCTGTATTGCTTTCAATGGATCCACGAACTCGTCTGACTCTCCAGAGAAAGCAAAAACTTTATGGACATTTTAAAATAAGCTGGATATTTAGATAATCATGTTTCTCTCTTAAAGAAATTTTCTTGGAATTTTCTGGTATTAACCAGTGTTAAATTGTAGTCGGGGATGGGTAGAGTATTCACTTTTAACTTCTTCATTAGTATTACTACTCTTTTTTTCTTTCCTTGCTTGTTTCTGGGGTGCGGCACAAGCTGGAGTGGGTTACAAAGGTACTTGTGATGACTAAATAACGACCAAAGGGCAGTTGAAGCCCGATGTTTGTTGTTAATTGCCATGAATGTCATATTGGTAGCGGGCAGAAGATAAAGTGTTGTGATATGTAACCGTGCCCACTGGGTGAGCGTGGGGTAAATTTCCTATCGAATGTCATTGGCACTTTGGATTTTGTTTCTTTTTTTTTGTCTTTTTTATATGAGTTTAGTTTTGGAATGTTTTTAGAGCTTGTTAGTTGTAGTCGTCTTAGTTTGTGTTGTTTTTAAGCTCTATGAGTCTTTTTTCATTCATGATCAGTGATGTGTAATTCAAGTTGTTCCTCTCTAGAGCTCAAATGTCGCTACGGTGTGTGATGGATAATGATGTTCTTAAATGGTGTACCTGGAACAATAAGGGGAGCCATCGTCCAGTCAAGAGGAAATGTGTACTTTCTAGTCTTAGGAAGGAGAGGGTGGATGTTGTCCTATTGCAGGAGATGCACCTTGATGACAAGGAACATTGGACATTACAGCAGGGCGAGTTTGATCGGGTTTATTTCTCGATTTTTTTTAATTGTAGGAGTAGGGGAGAAGCCATACTGGATAGGAAGAAACTTCCAGTTAAATTACTAGATTATATTTGACACTCACAGGAGGATCATAATCCCGAAATCCTTGAACTATGGAAAAGAATACAGTATTTTGAATGATTATTGCCTCCTGGCGCACCCTCTTAAAACCTTGGTAGATGCATTTTCTAAATTAAGTTATCTTGCCTCGTGGCACATTATTGTAGACGATTTCAACTGTCTTACGTACCCCGCAGTGGACTGAATGTCGAAAGGACCCCCAATACCCAGGTTATAATGTAAGCAATTAGTGGAATTCTGTGCAGAACTAGAGCTGGTGGATGTCTGGAGGCAAATCTACCTCACAAGTAGGGATTTTGTTTTCTTCTTTAACCAGCAGAAATGCCGCACGAGGGTTGATATTTTCCCATCCCTGCAGCAATCTTAGATTCGGTGGCATCCTGCACAATTGGGAATATTATCATTTCTGACCATGAAGCAGTATACTTATTGATTAAGGTTAAGGGTAATATAACAGATTCGAGACACTGGCGAATGTATCCCTTTATTCTTAAGGCTAGTTAGTTCATTGAATTTTTCTGCAATGTATTCAGATCTTTCTTAGCCATTAATTCAGTTTCAACCAGTAACCCATCCATTCTATGGAAAATTGCTAAGGCTTATACCAAGGGATAATTATTCCTTAGGATGCAGTAGAAGTGGGAGCAGGAATGCTGGTTTGAGGCACAGCTGAGGGCAGCAGAGAAGGCATACTGTGACAGACCCTCAGTGGCTAAGCTGCAGAGGATTACAACGCTTCGGACTACAGTGGATTCCACATTCAAACAGACAGCCAAGAAGGAACTTACTTTTGCAAAACAAAGGCTGTTTGAACATAGTGATAAGCTGCGCAAGCATTTAGCCTATCTTGCCAGGAAAAAGAGTGCCCCTCTCAAGCCATTACCTCAACAAGGGAAGGTACTGGGATCCTTACCTTTGATTCCAGAAAGATTAATGGCTCCCGTCCGAGTTTTTTCTGCGAATTATTGTGAGGATAGATGGATTAAGATTGAGTCATTTTTCAAGAACCTGGGTCTTCCAGGAGTAACCCCTGAATAAGTGTTGTGTCTTAATGCACCATTGTCAGCACAGGAGGGTGTGAAGCAGCTTCAGAATGTAAAGATGCACGTTCCTGACGGATTTCCTCGTGACTTTTACAAATAATTTATAAACCTATTGTCAGGACAGATGTTTCACACGTTCCGTCGCTCATACAGTCACAAACCCCTCCCTCCATCCTTTAGAGGCTCATATCTCACTGATGCTGAAGAAAGGAAGACCTTGGAAGATTGTGCTTCTTACACACCAATCTCACTTTTAAATGTTGATTTCAAAATTCTGTCTGAGATCCGTGCATTAAGGCTGGAAACTTTGCTGCCTTCCATTGCCAAAGAGGACCAAACATGCTTTATAAAGGGCCGCAGATCTTCCTACAATGTTAAGAGGTTACTCAATATGATCCAAGAGTCTCAACAACAATCTATCCAGGGATTATTGATCTCTTTAGATGAGAAAAGGCATTTGATTGGGTTGAGTGGTCGGATCTCTTCTGTACTTTAGAACGGTTTGGTCTACGCATAGTTTTTATCAAGTGGGTGAGGGTCCTTTACCACGATCCTCTGGCTATGGTTCTCACTAATGGTGTGCCAACCAGTAATATTAATATTTCTCCAGGCAGCCGACCAGGTTGACACCTTTCACCATTATTCTTTACGTTGGGGATTGAGCCACTGGCGGAGGCCATCTGTAGGGATACCAACATATCTGCCCCAGAAGTGGGATAGAAGTCACGTGAGATTACATTGTATGCAGATGAGGGTCTTACGTTTTTTGTCAAATCCCGCAATTTCGGTAGTTCATGTGATGCAATGCATTAATTCGCTTGTTGCCTTTCCGGGCGATAAGATTAATTTTACAAAGTTGGAGGCCATGCTTATGGGAGGTCTTGGAGAAATACCTGATACTGACGGCAAATCCTGGTTTCCTTTTAAATGGTCACTGGGGTAGTTTCCCTATTTCAGTATATTCATTACATCTGTCTTTGATCATTTATTTAACGTGAACTATGTCCATTTGTTTGACAAAATTAAACAAGACCTTCAAAGATGGGAGCCATTTCCAAAATCCTGGCTAAGTCAGATAGCTGTTATTAAAATGAATGTCCTTCCTCATTCCCTAGGCCCCGTGCGAATGCTTTCCGACAGATATGTCGGAAACAGAATGGCTGGTTCAGCTTTTATTTTGTACCACAAGCAATTCTTTATCAAGCTAACAAAATTGCAACTGCCCCACAGATTGTGGCGCAGAGGGGAGGGGGGCGGGGGGTTGGATCTCCCCGATTAAAAGCAATCAATTAAGCTCTTTTATCATCCTATGTTAGTGCCTGGGCCGCCGAGGACTTGGCGTCAATACAGTAGACATTGGGTCATCTCAGACAAAGTGAACCCTTATTAGTCTGTTATTCTTAGATAAAATGACAACATTTATGGAGTATTGTCAAAAGCTAATGGTGATCAATACTGTTAAAACTTTAAGGACAAGGCCTCAGATCAAGGGCAGTACAGCCATTACCATGTTTCTTACCCCTTTAATTGGTATACCGGGTTTTCAACCGCGGGTAATGGATTCCAGGTTTAAACTGCAGGCAGCGAGGAGGTGGGGGGGAGGGGGGGGTTATCTTGCTTGGATGATTTAGAACTAGTAGAATCCCTACAGTATGTAAACAGGTCCTTGGGTCCAACAAGTCCCGTTTGATCCTCTGAAGAGTAACCCAACCAGACCCATTCCCCTACCATCCTATACTTATTCTGACTAATGCCCCAACTTACAGATCCTGGAACACGATGAGCGATTTAGCAATGGTCAAGTCATCTAATTTGCACATCTTTGTGACTGTGGGAGGAAACCTACGCAGACACAGTTGAGAATATACTAACTCCACACAGCCAGTCACCCCAGACAGGAACCAAACCCGTGACCCTGCAACCACTGAACCACCACGTGTTACTTGAGGGATAAACAATAATATCATTTGATCAAATAACTCGTAAGTATGGACTACCGAGTAGAGACTTCTTCATTTTTTTCCAGATTAGAGATTTGATTTAAAAATACTTTCAACAGACTCTTACAGATCCGATAGAGAGAAGCCATTGCTTATTGTTAAGAATACACTGTGTCAGTACCCTTTATCATGAGTTGGATAGTGTCCCCTCAGAAAAGACTGTGCAGCTTCGTGACGTCTGTGCGAGAGAGTTGGGGGTGTTAGATCTCTTTGGAGACATGGGAGGATATTTGTGAAAATGCTCGAAGGATTTTGATCTGTAATAGGACCCATTTCATGCAGTTGAAAATCCTTCATAGGGTCGATCTGACACCAGATTTTCTCTCAAAATTCAAAGTGGGATTATCTTCAGCATTCCTAAATGCAGAATGACTACAAGCACTCTTACTCATTGCATGTGGTCCTGCTGCAGGCTTCGTTTATAGTGGAGCACTGTGCTAGGTGTGATAGAGTGGGTCTTGAGGACCAATTGGAGATGGACCCGATTTCTCTTTCGTGGGAATGCCCAGAGTATCTTACGCAGATGCATATGGGAGACAATATATCCTTACTTTCTGGGCTAGGAAAAATATTCTGTTGTGTTGGATGTCTGAAAACTCCCCGCGTTTGTTGGGTCTTTGTCAGCTCATCATGGGGAATATCCCTTTGGACTTTCTCACCAGTATGGTGCACCAAAAAACAAAGATTAATATAAGTCATAGAGTCATAGAGATGACCGGCATGGATACAGGCCCTTCGGTCCACCCCATCCATGCCGACCAGATATCCCAAACCAATCTAGTCCCACATGCCAGCACCCGCCCCATGACCTTCCAAACCCGTCCTATTCATATACCCATCCAAATGCCTCTTAAATGTTGCACTTGTACCAGCCTCCCCCACTTCACCTGGCAGCTCACTCCATACACGTACCACACTCTGTGTGAACAAGTTGCCTCGTAGGTAACTTTTATATATTTCCCCTCTCACCCTAAACCTATGCCCTCTCGTTCTGGACTCCCCAACCACAGGGAAAAGACATTTCCTATTTACCTTATCCATGCCCCTCATAATTTTTAAAATTTCTATTATGCCACCCCACAGCCTCCGATGCTCCAGGGAAAACAGTCCCAGCCTATTCAGCCTCTCTGTATAGCTCAAACCCCCAACCCTGGCAACATCCTTGTAAATATTTTCTGAACCCTTTCAAGTTTCACAACATATTTCTGATAGGAAGGAGACCAGAAATTGAACGCAATATTCCAACAGTGGTCTAACCAATATCCTGAAGAGCTGCAACATGATCTTTACACGCCTGTACTCAATACTCTGACCAATAAAGGAAAGCATACCAAACACCTTCTTCATTATCCTATCTACCTGCAACTCCACTTTCAAGGAGCTATGAACCTGCACTCCAAATTCTCTTTGTTGAACAACAATCCCTGGGACCTCACCATTAAGTGTTTAAGTCCTGCTAAGATTTGCTTTCCCAAAATGCAGCATCTAGCATTTATCTGAATTAAACTCCACCTGCCACTTCTCAGCCCATTGGCCCATCTGGTCAAGATTCTGTTGTAATCTGAGTTGACCATCTTCGCTGTCCACTGCACCTCCAATTTTGGTGTCATCTGCAAAGTTACTAACTATACTCGCATCCAAATCATTTATGTCAATGTCAAAAAGTAGTGAATCCAGCACAGATCCTAGTGGCAATGCACTGGTCACAGGCCTCCAGTCTGAAAAACAACCCTCCAACACCACCCTCTGTCTTCTACCTTTGAGTCAGTTCTGTCTCCAAATGGCTAGTTCTCCCTGTATTGCATGAGATCTAACCTTGTAATCACTCTCCCATGGGGAACCTTTGTCGAACGCCTTACTGAAGTCCATATAGATCACATTTACCCCTCTGCCCACATCAATCCTCTTTGTTACTTCCTCAAAAATCTCAATCAAGATTGTGAGACATCATTTCCCACGCACAAAGCCATGTTGACTATCCCTAATCAGTCTTTGCCTTTCCAAATACAAGCACATCCTATCCCTCAGGATTCTCTCTACCACCAATGTCAGGCTCACGGGTCTATAGTTCCCTGGTTTGTCCTTACCACCATTCTTAAACAGTTGCACCACATTAGCCAACCTCCAGTCTTCCGGCACCTCACCTGTGACTATCCATGTTACAAATATCTCAGCAAGAGGCCCAGCAATCACTTCTCTAGCTTCCCTCAGAGTTTTCGGGTACACCTGATCATGTCCTGAGGATTAAACCACCTTTACCCGTTTTAAGACATTCAGCACTTCCTCCGTTTTAATATGGACATTTTGCAAGGTGTCATCATCTATTTCCCTGCATGTTATATCTTCCATATCCTTTTCCACAGTAAATATTGATGCAAAGTACTCGTTTAGTATCTCCCCCATACTTCCTGTGCCAGGAAAAATATTCTGTTGTGTTGAATTTCTGAAAGCCCCGGGGTCTGTTGGGTCGTCATAAGCTCGTCATGCAGAATATCCCTTTGGACTTTCTCACCAGTATATGGTGCACCAAAAAGCAGATTAATATAAGATATGGCAACCCTTTTTGCATCACCGCGATGCAGGCTTATCTGCCACTCTAAAAAGGGCTTTTATATAGCCATGACGATATTGTCTAATGAATCAAATATTAAAAATTGTGAACATATGAATGTGTATAAGTTAATGCTCTCGAAGAACATGAGCTATCGTTTTGTTATTCTGAGCCGTATTATTTATTTATTATTTATTTTTTATTTTTTTATTTTCTTCAGTCCATTAAGAGACTTTAACTTGTTTTGCATGTACATGCACATGGATGTAATTTTGTTCAGCTTTGAGTTGTTTTGTTATTGGTCAAATATAATAATAAAAAATTATTTTTCAGTAAAAAAGTTGTTTTAAAAATTAAAATGCTAACATTGATAGAATAGAGTCCCAAAGAACTCTTATTAGATAGACCACTCGTGGTTTACGCTGAAGGTCACCACACTTCGGGTGGTGGGGTGAGGTTGAGAGAGCATCCCCTTCATGGTAACCTCGATCAATATGGGGAATTGAACCTGCGCAGGTTTCTACCTCTGCATCACAAACCAAACATCCAACCAATTGAGTGGGAGACTGTGTAACTGTTACACTCAGAATCAGTCACAGACAAAGAGCAAGAGAAACATTCATGACAAGGAAAAAGGTATATTTGAGATAACGGTCATGATAATGGCTGAGGATAAAAACGTTCGCTGCTAGAAAATGTATAATATAATGAGACAAGTGTTTGGAAGGTGTCTTTGGTTGAATACAATAAGCTGAGACAAGTGAAATAACCAGAATGACTAATTGTGAATGAATATCGATAACCATAAAATAAGTGTATGTTTTTGATTGTTCTGTGGAAAGCATGCTGACTGTTGTATGAATTTATAAAGCAGATAAAATATATTGTTAGGAGAGTCCGTCCCCATGGGAAATGCCTTCTGAACACATGCTAGAAGAAACCCGGGGTAAAACTTGTCTGAGAATCATCTGCTCAGTAATAGGAAGCTGGTGATTGAATGAGTGAAAGTTCCTGTAACATGATGCTGAGAAAATCATCACATCACTCCCAAACGTATTGAATGTTGGAGCATGTTTAAAGTACAGAATGGCCTCATCATAGATTTTAACTGTGTGTGATTTGAAAAACGTACATCTCTACTCCATCCTCTTACCTGTTACACACTGGGGCACTGCCGCTTTACTGAAACTGGGAATAAGTTGGAACACTATCTGAATCATTCCATAATTGGCATTCTCCAGAATATTCGATAACTGTGTGTGTGTGGGGTGGGGGGGGGGGGCATTAGAAATGCAAGAGAGAAACACAGGGAAGGTGCTGCATGCAGTGGTGAGATTGGTGGAGCATGAGCCTTGTTCGGGGGTCCGTGCTATAACAGATATACAGTGAGTGTGAGGGAGCAGAGAGAATACGGTGACCCTTATCCTGACAGAATGGGAAAGGTTATTGATCCTTGTCCTGTTTTGCTGGACATTTCTTCAGACCGCAGATACTGCACTGAGGTGGATGGTGAGCTCAGACCAGGGGCTCGATGGGTCTGGTGGTGTGACCCTCTGGGAAGAGAATGGTTCCCCTCTGTACTAGCCCATCCACCAGGACTTCCGTGCCCCTGTAAAGAAACCGTGGTGTAATTGCCCATGATCTGGCATGCTCGTGGCAAACTGTGCAGGGCAGCTCCAAACTGAGAAAGCTCAATCGTGTGCCCATTGGCCTTTTAAAGATGACCCCAGTGTCAGGGATCAAGGAATATCCAGGGGGAATCCGGGCGATGGTGAGTACCTCCAGTCCTGGTGGTTGGGAGAATTAGTCTGGCATTGTATGAGAGGGACACAATAGAGTGGGGTGGGTAGTTAATGAGATGAGTTTGGTAAGACAGCACCAGGAAACTAGCTCGGCCTTGTGCAGACAATCCCTCTGTCACACTCAATAAAAATGTCACTGAGACAGTTTTTTGTTAGATTCAGCCCAATGAGGCGAAGACTCTGCTGTCCTCACTCCCAGTTACAAAGCTGCAGAACAAATGCTCATCCAAAACTCTCCATCGCCTCAACTCACAACAATATCCCATTCACTCATAATTCTTCATAATACTGACTGGTGTCGCATGATACTATCGAAAAGTCTTCATTTCAGCATTCTGAAACCTGTGAACATATCCTTCCATGACATTTTTTCTCAATCTCCCCCACTCTGCCTCCACTCCAAAACACACTCACTTACAGTCATACTGCACGAGACTGCCAGTATGCCTGACCATTTGCCCAGCTGGTCCATGCCAACCAAAATGTCTATTCATACTCACCCCATTTCCCTGCCCCTTCTCTGTATCCCTATAAACGTTTCCTATCTGTGTATTTGTCAAAATGCCTTTTCAATGTTGTTATTGTACCCACCTCAATCACTTCCAATGGCAGCTCAGTCCATATACGTATCACACTCTGTGTAAAAAACAGTTGCACAGGTTCCTTTTTTATATATCTTTTTCCTTACCAAACATTAATGGATGTCCTCTAGTCCTCGATTCCACAACCTTGGGAAAAAATTTTGAAGTATTCACCACATGCACGCCTCTCATGATTTTATAAGAGTTACACTTCCACAAGAACCCTCTTCGTTTCCGACGCTGTGAAGAAATAAGTTCTAACCTGTCCAACCTCTAGCTATAACTTAGAGCCTTTAGCCCAGGAAACATCATTGTAAATTTCTTCTACACTCTTTCTCGTTCAATAATATCCTTTCCAGAGAAAGGTGAACAAAACTGAGCACAATACTCCGACTGCAGCCTTACCAACATCCTGTACAACTGCATCATAACGTCCCAACTTCTATACTCAATGCCCTGATGTAGGCCAGTGTGCCAAAAACTTTCTTCACTGTCCTGTATATCTGTGACTCAAATTTCAGACAACCATGCACCTGATCTCCAACGTCCCTTTGTTCCACTACATGCCTTAAGGCCCTCTCATTCATAATTAAACTTCTGCCTGGATTTGACTTTCCAAAATGCAAGACGTCACACTTATCGATATTAAACGCCATTTGCTATTTCGCAGCCCACTTCCACAGTTGACCAAGGTACTGCTGCAATTTCTGATAATGTTCCTCACTGTAAATGATGCCTCCTAATTTAGAATCATCTGCAAACTTACTAACCTTGCACTGTACACTCTGGTCCAAATCATTGATATAGATAACAAACAGCAATGGGCTCAGGGCCGACCACTGAGGCACTCCACTCGTCACAGGCCTCCAGTCCGACAAGCATCCCTCCACCATAGCCATTTGCTTCATAATGTCAAATCAATTGTGTTGCAAATTTGCCAGTTTACATTAGAGTCCATGCAATCTAACCTTTTAGAGCGACCTACCATGTGGAACATTATCAAAGGCCTTAGTGAAATCCATATAGACTTTGTCCACCACCCCACCCTTGTCAACCTTCCTGGTCAATTCCTCAAAAGCTCTAACAAAATTGTAAGGCATGATCTGCCAAGCACAAAGCTATGCTGACTGCTCCAAGTCAAACTCTGTTTTTTCCAAATGCATGTATATCTTATATCTCAGAACCTTCTCAAGCGGTTTACCGAAAACAGATGTGAAGCTTAAAGGTGTATATTTCCCAGGCTTATATTTGCAGCCCTTCTTGAATAAGGGCACATTTGTTACCGCCCAGTCTTCCGGGTCCTTGCCCCCTTAGCTGTTTTATCTCGCCTCTTGCAGTGCTCTTGGATATATCTGGTCAGGACCAAGAGATTTATCTGACTTTATGATTTCTAATATGTGCATCAACACCTTTACTGTGATATGGACTGTACCAAGATATGACAATTAACCCCCCAAATGTCACAAATCTTCAAGTCTTTCTTCAGGCAAACACAGAGGGGAAATTGAGGACCTCACCCATCTCTTGAGGTTTTACACATGCATGCCCATTTTGGTTTTAAAGACGTCCTATTCTCTCTCTGGTTGTTCTTTTTCTTTACTATACTGAATTTGGATTCACATTAATCTGCTCAGCCAAGGCTATCTCATACCCACTTTTCGCCTTGCTGATTTCCTTATTTACTAAACTCCTGTATCCCCTGTATACCTCCAGGGATTTCCTTGGTTCCAGCTGCCTGTACGTGAGCCACACCTCCTTTTTTTGCTGGTCAGAGACTCAATATCTCTTGTCATCCAGGGTTCTCTCTTCCAGCCTCACTTTCCCTTCACCCTCAGAGGAACATATAGACCTTGAACTCGAGCTATCTCACTTTTGAAGCTCTCCCACTTGCCCGGGATCCTTTTACCTGGAAACAAACTACTCCAATCATCCCCTGCCATCCCCTGTCTAATTCCAACAAAATACGCCTTGCCCCAACTTAGAATTTGATTCTGTGGACCAATTTTGTCCTTATCATAACTATTTTAAAATTAATTCAGCTCTAGTCACCTTTCCCAAAATGCTCCCCCACTTTACCTCCGTCACCTATTCTACCCTATTTCCCAAATGTAAGTCGAGTTTGTCCCTTCCCCAGTAGGACCCTCGATATATTGCTTGTGGAAACTTCCCTGAACACACTTAACAAATTACGTTCCACCTAAGGTCATAACCATCTGGAAGTCCCAGTCTATGTTAAGAAAATTAAAATCACCTATATTGACAACCCTATTGCTCCTGCAACTCTTACCAGTCTCCCTGCATATTTGTTCCTCTAATTCCCATTGATTATTTGGAGGCTTATAGTGCAACAACTATAACATCACAACCCCCCTCTTACTTCTTTGCACTGTTCACAAAACCTTATTGGATATTATCTCAGTTATTTGATCTTTAAATACTAGAGTGATACTCGCCTTAATCAGAACTATTGGTATGTAAATTGTTTCCGTTTACATCTCTTCCTCGCAGTGACTTTCACATTCGCAGCATCCCTTGTCACGGCACAGTGGAGATATGGAGCTGTAAATGGATGGGAACTGCAAATCCTGTCACTTTCAGCATTGGTTACATGTTTATCCACACTGGGTAGTGATCTAATACAGTGTTACCGCACAATGCGACAGCCTGTGTTTGTATATGAATGAACCAGTGCGGACTGCACAGCTTCCAACACTGGACATTTAGCTCAGGATTATAGATCAAGCATTGGTGTGGACTGCACAGAGTTTCACTCTGGACATTGCGGGGTTACATACAGTTGTGCACTAGCCGGAACTGCACAGTGCTCCATCCTCAATATGTAATGGATGGGCTGGTGAGATGAGTTGGATTGCGAATGTGAGAGTACTAAACATCTGACAATACCTTGATTTTGTGTTTTCCTTCTTGTGATTGGAACTTCAAATCATGACTTATCCTGTTAGATCCATCTTTCTGGATGAGTCATGGTGAGTGTTGTTGCAGCACCTGAGTCTGCAACATGACCAACAAATGGAGCACAGGCTGCAGAGAGGGGAGTCTCCATAAAATGGAATGAGGGAATCACAATCAGATCAGACGTGGTCTTTGTGAATGGTGGGGCAGGATTGAAAGGACCACTAAGGCAACTTATTCATATATTTCTGTTTGTTACAAGCAAACTCCCCTTCTCTCCCAGTGTCCCATACTGGTCGGGAGTGAGTCACCTCCGGCAGTCCTTGTGTAACAGGATCCTGGGGCCTCACTAACCTCCAGATTTCCTTGTGCCCCAGTTTCGAGCACTGAATGACTGCCTCCTATTTCTGTGTCCCAATATCAAGCAGTTGAATAACTGCCTCCTGTTCCTTTGTCCCAATCTTGAGCAGCTGAGTGACTGCCTCCTGATCCAAGGTTTGCGAAAGTAGATGTCTTCCTCCTGCTACTGGCTAACAGGCTCCAATGGCTCTGTGCTCACCTGATGTTCTTGTGGAATGGAATTGAGGGCCTGAATGGCCTCTTCACATTCCTTACAGCTTCTCTTGACTAAAAGCCTTTCTCCTGTTTCTGTAAAACACCATCAAAATCTGAATGATGTATTTTTGTACTTTACTCTCAGTAATTGAGCAAACAAGCTGACTGACAGAATTCAGAAGCTGAATATCCTCCTCCTGTTCCTGTGTTATACACTCAAGAGGCAATGGAGTCTCAGAGATATACAGCACGGAAAAAGACCTTTCGGTCTGATCGTCCATACCGACCAAATATCCTAAATAAATCTCGTCTCCCTTGCCAGGACTTGGCCCATCCCCCTCGAAACACGACCCATGCATGTATCCATCCAAATGCCTTTTAAATGGTGTAACTGTACCTGCCTCCACCACCTCTTTTAGCTGTTCAATCCATACACACAGCAGTCTCTGTGTGAAAATGTTGTCCCTCATGTCCCTATTTAAAACTTTCCCCCCTTTCCTTTAACTTTTGACTTCTAATTTTGGACTCGCCTATCCTGGGAAAAAACGTTGAATGTTTACCTTATCTATGCCCCTCATGATTTTATAAACCTCTTTAAGGTCACCCCTCAGCCTCAACACTAGAAAATAGCCCCAGCCTCTTCAAACTCTCCCTGTAACTCTAACCCTCCAACACCTGTAACATTCTTTTAAATTTCTTCTGCACCCTTTCAAGTTTGACAACATCTTTCCGGCAGCAAGGGGACCAGAATTAAAGGCAGTATTACAAAAGTGGCCAAACCAATGTCCTGTACAGATGCAGCATGTCATGCAAATATTTAGACTCAAAGCACGGACCAATAAAGGGAAGATCACCAAGTGCCTTCTTCACTGCGCTGTTTACCTGTGACGGCACCTTCAAGGAACGGAGAACCTGCACCACCAGATGACACAGTAGCTCAGTGACTAGCATTGCTGCTTCAAAGCGCAGCGATCTGGGTTTAATTCCATCCTTGAATGACTGCCTGTGTGGAGATTGCATATTCTCACCATGTCTGCATGAGTTTCCTCTGGATGTTATGTTTTCCTCTGACGGTATAAAGATATACAGATAAGGGTAGATTGGCCATGCTAAATTGCATATAGTACCCAGGGATGTTTAGAGGCGAGGTGGATTAGACATGGGAAATGCAGGTTCAGAGGGATAGGGTTAGGGTTTGTCCAGTGGGATACTGTTTAGAGGGTCGGTGTGGCCTCGATGGGCCGAATAGGCTGTTTCCTCATTGTAAGGATTCGATCATTTCTATGGAGTTCTCCTTGACTGGCAGCTTTCGACAGAACCCTACCGACATGTCTTGCCTTGATTTGTCTTGCCAAAATGCAACACCTCACATTTAACTAAAATAAACCCCATCTGCCACTCCTCGGCTCACCTAAGCAAAGTCCCATTATAGTCTGAGAGTTCATTCTTCACTGGCAACTACACCACCAAATTTGGTATTATCTACAAACGTACTGACCATACTTCGTATACTCAAATGCAAATGATTTGTATAAGTGACAAAAGGCAGTGGACCCACTATTGATCTTTGCAGCACGCCACTGGTCAAATGTCTCCAAGTTTAATGAACAAATGTCCACTGTCACGCCCTGTCTCCAATATTCCAGAAAAAATTGGATCTAAATGGCGAGCTCTCCCTGGATCCCAGGCAGTCTAACCTTGTTAACCAGTCTACCATGTAGACCATTTTGGTTTTCTTACTGAATTCCATAATGGCAACATCCACTGTTCTGCCTTCATCAATCATTTTCATCACTTCCGCAAAAAATTCCACCGAGTCAATGAGACGTGATCTCCATTGTACAAAGCCCTATTCAATCCTTGTCTTTCCAAATGCATATATATCCTTCCCTTCAAAATCCCCTCCAACAATTTGGTCACCATTGACGTCATGCTCACCGATCTATAGTTACCTGATTTTTTTTCCCTTACTTTCTTAAATAATGATACCACGTTAGCAGCCCTCCAGTCTTTTGACACATCACCTGTGGAAATCAATGATACAAATATATCGGCAAAAGGCTGAGCAATCTCTTTCCTAGCTTCCCACAATCGTCTGGGATACAACTGATCAGGTCCCAGGGATTTGTTCACCTTTTTGTGTTTTAAAATGTCAAACATCCCCTTGTAATATAGACAACTTTCAATGTATCACTATATATTTATTCATTCTCTTGCTCTTGTAACCTCCTCCTCATTAAATACTGTGGAGAAATTTCTGTTTCGTATCCTTCCAATCTCGGGTGGTTCCACACATAGATAGTCTTACTGATCTTTAAGGGGCCCTGTTCTCCCCCTAGTTAATCTTTTACCATTATGTGGTCTGTAGAATTTCTTCAATGCCTCGTTAACTGTATTTCTAAATCCATCTCATGTCCACATTTTTCTGGCCAGATTTCCGCATTGACTATGCACTTTCTGCCCTTATACAACTCTCGGGATTTACTTGATCTCTGCTCTGTTTACCTGACATATGCCTCCTTCCTTACCTTGACCAGAGCATCAATATATCTAGCCATCCAGCACTCCCTGCACCCACCAGCCTTGCCCCTCTCACTAATAGGAACACGTTGGCTCTGGACTCTCTGAAACAAAATTTTGATGGCCTTGCATTTTACAACCATCCCTTTACCTGTGAATAGGGTATTCCAATTAGCCTTTCACAGGGCTCGCCTAAAACTTTCAAAATTGGCCTTGTTCAAAGTTAGAATTTTAATGTTTACATCAGGTCTTTCCTATTCCACAACTAATTTAAAACTAATATTTATGCGTAACAGAAAGTTAAAGAAACACTTCCTGCCCCTCTGCAGCAGGCTCGAGAAGCTGAATGGGCTCCTCGTGGCCCTCTGTAATAGACTGGAAAGGCTGAATGGCCTCCTCCTGTCTTTGTGTAACAGACCCGAGACATTAAATGAGACAGCAGCCCGTGGACGACGAACAACCGTTAAACTGTATCTGATGGAGGTCCATCCCTTCTCAGTTACAGAAACATAACCAACACAATGTATTCCCGGTGCCCACTCAGTAACACCTCATACAGCTGCAGTGGCACATCTCTTTGTTTTGAATGATTCTGTTGGCAAAATGTGCTGAAAAATTTGTTGCTGAAAAAGCACGAAACGTCGATTCTCCTGCTCCTTGGATGCTGCCTGACCTGCTGAGCTTTTCCAGCAACACAGCTTTCAGCTCTGATCTCCAACACCTGCAGTCCTCACTTTCTCCTTGTTGGTTAAAATGTGCCAATATTCTAGATTTCCACCTTTTCAAGTAGCAACAGGCTAATATGGGCTGAATGGCCTTCTATTATACCTCTGTAAGGGGCCCATAGGGACAGAATTGCTTCGGCCTGTTGCTGAGCAGCAGTCTCAATGCTCTGTCTCAAGATTATGAAAGGATTTGGTAGCAGGGCACTTAAAACCAGGAGTAGCCTCACACTGGTCAATAAGGAATCTAGAAACTTGCCCACCCGACCTTTCTTTATGCAACCGATCGGATATTTTATAACGGCTTCTTTCATAAACAGAGTGGAACATATATAGACCCCTGCAGTGTTCTGTTAGTACTCTCATATCCAATTTTAAAAAAGATTTAAAGATTTATGGTCCATTCCATTTTTTATTATCCATTACATCCAAACCCAGTAAATGTTCTCTTTTGTTGTTATATGAAAAGTGATGTGTGGAACTGGTTAAAAGCTAACCTGAGAATGCAACATTTAAAAAAAAAGTTTTGTGATTTACACATGAAAGAAGTGAAACTATCATGGTATTCGAGCAGATGAAAGACCCAACAGACAATCAAGGTATTTTTCAATGTATAATTTCAGTTATATCACACTGTAAATCTTTGCTATAAATTGTGTGCCTCAGAAGTGCGTCCTGCACTATCCTCTGATGAAGGAGCGTCGCTCCGAAAGCTAGTGTGCTTCCAATTAAACCTGTTGGACTATAACCTGGTGTTGTGTGCCTTTTAACTTTGTACAGCCCAGTCCAACACCGGCATGTACAAATCATGACTGAGCTAAAGCTAGACAATATGTTGAAGGTGCTATCCCCCTGTGTTCTCTGTCTATGCCATGATGTTTAGATTGATTCTAATCTGAAAAGTGAGATAACAGAGTTTTACATGAAGCCATACAGTTTTTGAGCTCAGAGTTTTACATGAATTCATGCAGTTTTTGAGCAAACTACAATGTAACTCTGCAAGTACAAATTCACCCCACAAAATATATGTGTGCATGTGGGTCTTTATCGGTTTGTATATGTGTGTCTGTGTCTGTCTGGGTTGGGGGGTTGTGAGTGTGAGAGAGAATGTATATATTTGTGTAGTGATATAAAGTGTCTTAAGTCTGTGACGGGGTGCATGTGTGAGTGTAGGAGTGTGTGTGCGTGACTGGGGTGGGGGATTTTGACTATCAGTGAGAGAGAGTGTATATGTGTGTGCATGAATGTAGAGTGGTCTAAATCTCTGAGAGAGTGCCGTGTGAGTGTGGGAGTGTGTGTGTCTTTAAGGGTGTGTGTGAGTGTCTGTGTGCGTGTCTGCGTACATGTGGGCGGCACAGTGGCACAGTGCTGCCTCACAGCGCCAGAGACCCGGGTTCAATTCCCGCCTCAGGCGACTGACTGTGTGGAGTTTGCACGTTCTCCCTGTGTCTGCGTGGGTTTCCTCCGGGTGCTCCGGTTTCCTCCCACAGTCCAAAGATGTGCAGGTCAGGTGAATTGACCATGCTAAATTGCCCCTAGTGTTAGGTAAGGGGTAAATGTAGGGGTATGGGTGGGTTGCGCTTCGGCGGGGCGGTGTGGACTTGTTGGGCCGAAGGGCCTGTTTCCACACTGTAAGTAATCTAATCTAATCTAATCATGTGTGTCCGTATGTATGTATGTGTATAGGAGTGTCTCTGTTTGTGTGTGTATATTGCAATGGTGGTCACCTGTAATGTGACATGAACCCAAGGTCCCGGTTGAGGCCCTCCCTATGTGTATCGAAATTAGCTATCAGCCTCTGCTCGGCCACTTTTCGCTGCTGCCTGTCCTGAAGTCCGCCTTGGAGGATGGTCACCAGAATGTCCGAGGTTGAATATCCTGGACCAATGAAGGACCCTCCTGTCTGTTGATTGTTGTGCGGTGTCTATTCATCCATTGTTGTAGCCTTTGCTCGGTTTCGCCGTGTTTGTTCAGTGACTGTGATTAATGCCAATCTCCATGGATTCTAATTTTTCCAGTGGAGGGTTTCCATCTTTAAATGATAAATGGGCGCCGTTCAATGTGTTATCCCATAACATGGGCGGGAACATCACTGACAGCACTGACAGGGATCAGCAGATTTGGAGAGAGGGGGAGGAGAGATCTGAATCTGAGAACATTAGACTGGAATGTTCCAAAAATGTATCATAATCTGGGAATATTAGACTGGCATGTTTCAACAATAGACAGGGGTTTATCCATTTATGTTTGGTATCTTTCTGCATTTAATTGGTGGCAATTATCTTGGCGAATCTATTACGTTCTTCTCATTATTCAATATTTTTATTATCCTTTCCTGGCTATCGTCGGTGTTCCTGGTAAGTGTCACTGTCCAGATTTTCTTTCTATAAATCAGTTATGACTGTATTACTGTTCTTTCATATAGTCTACACTTCTTGTCCTTATTATCTTCCTGTTGAAACTCTCAATCCAGAGATTCATTCTACAGATTACTGCTAACTACATCAATTAATGTGTTCAATTACTGTCTCGCTCTCTGCTCTGACATTGTTACTCACGGGTCTCTATGTTGACCTACTCAGTTTCAGCGGAGAACTACAATTTATTGTATCAATACCCTTGTTATTGAAGTATTAACAGGATGGAGATCATTCTCTACTGTTCTGGTTACAAACACCACTTCCTTCCACTGTTTCCCTCCCATCCCTGGCCAATATCTGCGGCTGAAGCAGACACGTCACAACTGTGGGTGATCCCTTTGACCATGAGCTGATTCATGACACCATATCCTGACCATTTCTAACTTGAAATACTCACCACTCCAGAATATATCTCACTGGCTTATTCCATCTCCTCTTTAAACCTTGAGCTATGAAATACAGGCTTAAGGAAGCCGGAAATCTGCCACTGACGCTCCGGCTTCAAACCTGCTGAAGCAAATCTGATTCGAATTCAAACCAAACTCCCATCCATCTGTAATTCATGTGTATGCCGATGTATATTGCTATTGCCTCTGGCAATGCCTTTATTTTGACATTCTCAAACACTTTACCTCATCTGTCCATGAAACCTCTTCTCTCTCTGTTGATTAACAAAAAGCCTGCCAGTTGTTCTTATTTAAAATAATTTCCTCCATGTGGTTCCTTCTCAAACAATGAGTTTCGCATTCGACAACGCCTTTATTCAATGTTCTCATTCTTGTAAGTTTTCTGTCGAAGATCTCAATTCTACAGTTAGTCCCACTGCCCTGTCTTTCTCCCCATATATCCACAACATATTTTCAGTTAATTAACTGTCTGTTTAATGTGAATCTTTCTGTTCATCTGTATCTTTCCATGGCCTTTGATTTTGGCTCCCTAGTGTATCGAGTGCAATCATTGTGAAGCTGAGAAACAGTGAAATGGTGTGCGTCAGGCTGTTGTTCACTTCCCGCTATATCCCATGTGATGGTCCATGGACAGGTGTGTTTCAGAAGTTATGAGACACATCCTTGTAACTTGGTCTGTACCTGTATTTGTCTCTCTCGGGGCGACCTTGCGATCAGTAGCACGAGAAAGCCCCTAGAGTAAAGGACCAGGCATCTAAATTGTGTGACAATGCTGTCATTTTAAAAAATGTTATTTTCTTCTTTTTTAAAATAAGAAATCTTAAAGACCAAACTGCCTGCTGAAAACGGCTCAAGTAAATAACTTACGACGCGTTTTAGGGTTTTTAATAAATAGGAGTAACAACGGCCTAGTAACGTATCTCCAGCTGCTACTCTCTCTGACACCTGACTTGATGCTGATTCCTCCTGGATTGGAGAACTGTATGCAAGAATGTATGTCTGAATGTACCTTTTTGCCAAGGGGTGTGTTTATGGGATATTAGTACATTGGAACAGTTCGTCTGTAGAAGGTACTGTATCCATTATTCAGTTAAAATTTCCAATAGTTAAATCATTCTAAATTCCTCGTCATTTTGAATGGATTTTCATTAGAGTGTTGAAATATTTTGTGTTTTTCTTAATGGTGAGTGGTTTGACTAGTTGCATCACATCTGGAACACCTACTTCACATCTACCTTTAAAATAAAAAAAAGGTTTGGCATCCAAGCTACCCGCTTAAAATGGTTTGAGGCAGTCTGGTTGGTCTGTTGCAAACTGGGGTCTCTTGTCTGGTTCTAAATCGGTAATACCAAATTGGGTTGAGAATTACAATCCCTACAGTGTGCAAACAGGCCATTCGACCCAACAAGTCCACACCGACCTTCCGAGGAGTAACTTACCCAGACCCATTCCTTTACCCTATTATTAAACATCTTCCCCGACTAAGGCTCCTAACCCACACATCCCTGAAAACTATGAACAATTTAGCATGGCCAATTTACCGGACATGCACATCTTTGGATTGTGGGAGGAAACCAGAGAATCCAGAATAAGGTCATGCAGACACTGGAGATTATGCACCGGGAGACTATTGCGTTCAAAGGTCGTGTATGGTAGCTGTTAGTGTCTTTTGTTGTGGATGTGAATTCGGTTGGTTTAAATATTGGTTTGTGTATAAAGATTCTTTCAGTCATTATCTGGGTGTGGTGGAAGTGAAGTTGGTGGTTTTACAAAAGGTAATGAAGGCAAAGCTGTAGGAATTGACAGGCAAGCTGGAATTGGGGTTGAGTTTGTCTGTGAGAAAATGAGAGATAATTACAGCGATAGCTCGGCAATTACATTTGGTAGAACTGCCATCAGACTCTTTGGAAACGGCTGGAATTCAATTTCAAATGAGGCACTTTGAACATGAGAAGGAATTGAAACAGTTTGAATTATGATGAAAAGTAGAAATAAAAAAAGGAAATGAAGAAGAAAGAGAGAATAGGACAGAAGAAAAACAGAGAGTTTCAACTTAAAAAGTTAACAGTTAGAGAGGAAAGTTGACATAGAAGGCGGAGATGAAGGCATATGGTCGGTGGGATGAGGAGAATAGTGAGGTTGAACAACCCTATTGTAACCAATGGCAGAATGGGGTTCTGTTTAAATGCATCCAGGCATTATCTAAATTTGATGAGAAGAATGGGGAAGCCTTTTGAATTTCATTTGAGAAAGTGGCTAAACAAATGCAGTGACCCAGTGACCATGTGGATTTAGTTGATCCAAACAAAGCTGATAGGTATTTGCATCCCCATCGGAGGAGGTATCTGGCTAGTATGGGGTGGTGAAGAAAGCCAAGTGCATATGAGCTTGGGCCAGAAGCCGACAGAGAGCATTTCAGGAATCTAAAAAAGGGTCCCTGGTTAAACGCACATTGAGTTTGAAAGGATCACACAAAGTAATTTTGAAAAGTGGGTAAGGGTATGAAAAACAGAGCAAACCTATGACACTCTTAGAGAGATTCTTATTTTGGTGAAGTTCAACAATTCACTTCCTGCAGTCGTGAGAAGTCGTGTGGAAGAGAAGAGAGTTAAAATGGCAAGCTTAGAAATGGCTGCTGATGATGATTGGGTTCAGAAATCAAAGATTGGTTTCTTTGAGAGGTTGTGAAGAATATGTGAGATCTTCTTAAAACATATACCTGTGAGAGTAATAGTAACTGGCATAAGTCAGGAATAGCAGGTAAAGAGGTTAGAGCATTAAGAGGTACAGAAGTATGTAACTCTTTTATGCTGAGAAATGAGGAGCTATGTCTTTCAGAAGGACTATTGGAGAGATGAGAAGTGCTCCGTTATGTAACGTGTGTTTGGAGTGTCCAGTGGAAATATCAACAGAATTATTTCACAATGGGGAAGGAGGCCTTGAGCTTAGTGTTGGTGTTACAACATTTCAGCATTTAAATTGCGAATAACATACATGAGACAAACCTTTATCACTGATCGTGACCTCTTCAAGGTTTTGGAGAAATTTAGGGAGAAAAATACCAGTCTGTTTCGATTGAGCTTATTATTGCTGCCCTTCAGTTTGAAATTATACAGGTGACAGGGCGAGAAACCCTACGTTTTGACACGTTGTGGAGACTTGGCAGGAATAAAATGCCTGAAATTGAAACTAGTTGTGAACATTTATATGCTCATAGTCAATGTAATGTATATGCATTTCAGTCTACTAATAGAGGAATATTAGGAGGTCTAAAATGAATCCATCGTTGTATATTGATGGATTATTGTATTAAAGATGGAGTTGTGAGAATTCTATCACTGTAAAAAGGTTATTTTCTCTTGGTTTTTTTTTTAAGAGAGGTTTTAAAGGCAGAGGTGCAGAACTTCTGTCTGAAAACAGTTTAAGTAAATAACTGAGATTTTAGGTTTCATAAAAACGGTGGTAACGATGGAAGGTCAGTGGCCAGCTCTCCCAAACCAGGGTTTCTCATTTTGTTTTTTGCTGCAGCATTCAGAAGCTGCTGGGGATCCCAAAAAAGGTTGGAAATTTTAATACATGATCCCCAGCTGCTTTTCTCTCTGAGTTCTCTGTTGATGTTGTTTCCGCCTGGATTGGAAAAATGCTGTAAGGATCTGTATTTGAATATATCTTTGTGCCAAGCGGTGTAAACCAAGAAGGTACAGTATCTATTGTTTGTGTAAGTGTTCCAAAAATAAGCCATCCCGAAATGTTCTTTTCTTTGATTGTATTTTAACTGAAGCATTTGAATAGATTATATTTTGCTTAATAACGAGTGGTTTGACCAGTCACAACATATCTGTAAGGCACACTTCCCATCTATATTCAAAATAAGGAAAGGTTTGGGTCTAAGCGGCCTTCTTACAATATTTTGTGGGAATCTGGTCTGGTTCACAACACTTGTACCGAGGGGTTTCTGACTGACTCCTGTTATTGAAAATTTAGTGGAGGGGCTGGGATGTTTTGCTGGAAGTTGTGCTGTAAGTTGCCTCAGACATTCAGGGAGACCTGAGGATTTGGCGACCCAACTCGGGATGGAGCATGGGGACTGTAGTTACAACATCTGGGTGTGTAACATGAACAACAAATGGAGCAGAGGCTGCAGAGAGGGGAAGCTCTGAAACCACGCAGTGAGTGTGTGGGGGGAAAGGGATCTGCTCTATCAACCCCGTGTTTTCCAGGACCAGCTTCCCAAGCTCCACTTGACCCAGGAGCAGAGTGTGAGGGGGCCCTGACTGAACAAGGAGCTGATCATAGAATGGTGTCACCTCCTTCAACGCGACCTGCAGCTTCACACCAGGGGGAGGATGGTGCTGCCAGTGGCTGTTAGGGTCACTGTTTCGTTCAGCTTCTATGATCCAGAACTTTCCAGGCAGGACGAGGTGACATGTCCATCATTTCCCAGTATCTCAACATCAATGTTAACCATTCGATGATGGAGGATATATATGATGGATGAGAAGCACTGTTTCTCCCTCAGCAGGGAGCTGCTGGGTGTATTCAGTATAGTTGGATTCCCGATGGTGTAAATGGCATCTGCAGGGTATCCATGTCAATGGGGAGAGGTAGAGGAACTGAAGGAGCTCTCTCTCTTTCTCTATTAATGTTGCAGCGTGCCCATGCATAGTACATCATGTTGGTAAATGCCCCCTGCCTTGGCAGCAGCCACGGCCTCTTCATTCAGAAGCAGTCAGCCATTCCCATCGTCATCGCGTCTTCACGTAGAAAGAATTGAATACATATTGGATAATTTACGTCCCCTTGATGCACGTTTCAAAACACCATCCCCACCGCCAATCAACCACAACAAAGTATTCCATGTGCACGGAGAGCAAAAGGGTCACTTGGAGTGTCTGGGAGTTGATGATCAGGGATGGAGAAAAACCTCCCATGTCTGAACGGATCTGAGTGAACCCCCCAGTACACAGTATCATTAAGTCCTGTAATCCCTCTCCACTTCAGTCACATATTGCTTTCTATTATTCCAGTAAATGAAATGACAGTTTATATCACCTTAAATTCCACCTTCCAAACTATTATCTATTGCCTTTACCTCTCTGAATCAATGTGCAGACTCTCCACCTTCTCTTGATAATTTAATCTCTTGCTGACCGCAACGACATCACCAAACTCAGCATCTGTATATCTGTTCCATCCTCCTGATCATTAATATAGATGGTAAATAGTTGAGAACCCAGCGCTGGTCACTGTGTGACCTTACTGGTTACGTTCTCTCTCACTGAGTGAGACTGATTTATCCTGAGTGCCTGCATCTTGTATGATACACATTCCTCCCCCATTCCTGTGCAATACAGTAGAAGCGTTGAATAAGAATAAGGAGCATCTTTGAGGAATCCAACCCCTCGATGAGGCTGATGTCTACACGGCCTCAGTTCCACTTTCCTGCCATCTCTCCATCCTAAAACTCTAATCTCTTGTTGTAGATTACGACACATGAAACAAAATCCACTCCACATCTACACATTCAATTACTTTTCGCATTTTACAGACCTCAATGAGATCTCCTTTCATTCTTATAAACTCGAGAGTATAGGCCTAAACTGCTCAATTACTCTTCATAAGACAAACACTTCAAATATGGAATCAATCTAATGAAGCTCTTCTGAATTGCCTCCAATGGAAATACCTCATTCTGCAGGACACCCAAACTGTACTCCAGTTACATCCTCACTAATGCCTTGCATAGCTGCACCAACACTCCCTACCTTTCTACTCTATGCTTTTATAAATAAACACTGAAATTATGCTTGCATTTCTCATTACTTGCACAGTACCCGCATGCAGGTTTTCTGTGATATGCAAGCAGACACCCAGATCCCTATGCACCTAAACACTTTGAACTTTATCTCCATTTAGATAATAATTTGTCTTTCTATTGTACTGGCCAACTTGAATAGCCCCATATTTATTCACTTTAGTTTTCCTTGCTAAATGTTGGCCCGTTCACCCAACCTATCCATATAGTTTTAAAATCTCTTACATCATCATTCCGAATTAATTTCCTACCAACGCTAGTGTCATCTGAACATGTGGCACCGTATTTTCTATCCCATCAACTGAGTACAGTAATACCATCGATTGCAAATGGTTGAGACATGAGAACTGAAATCGATGGCACCCCACAAATTGCATTTGCTAAAAGAAAATGACACATATATTCCATCTGATTCCATTTTGTTGGTTAACCAATCCTCCATCCAAGCTAATAAATTACTCCTAAACCCATGTTGTCTGATCTTACCACTTACTCTTTGGAGAAGCGACATACCCGATGTCTTCAGGAAGACCAGATATGTTCCATCACCAGGATTCCCACGATCCATATTGTTTGTGACATCTTCAAATAACTCAAGCAAACAATTCAAACACGATTTAGCCTTCGTAAAACCATGTTGACTCTGACGAATTGTGGTTTAACTTTGCAAATGTCCTGAACAATGGACTCTAGCCATTTGCCTTAAATTACAATAGTTTATTGTTACACTTTAGTCCCTAATGTATACCGTTATTATAAGTTCTTCCCTTACGAAAGCCTTTGCGTTTTCTTTGAAATCCTATTTAATGGGCAAACGTTTTTACACAGCTCCAAATGCTGTGTAAGAGCCATGTGTGGCTGAATGGACTCATCATCCAGCTGGTGTACAAAGTCGATGGGTTGACGTCTTTCTGATGTTCCCATGTTGCCATCTCCAAGCCCAGAATGACCTCCTCCTGTTGATGCTTTAGAGGATTGGGAGATTATGGAATCTTCCTGTTGCTGTCTAACATTTTGAGAGGCTGGTGGGTCTTCTCATACTTCTCCATAATACAGAACGGTCTCCTCATGAATCCCGGAGATGGGACCGAGGGATTGATTGGTCTTCTCTTGTTCCCTACAACAGACACATGTCTAAATTACCTCTTCCTTTTTCATGAAGGAAGTCTCAGATAGTTTTTATCCTCATCCAATTCCCTTGCAATAGGCTCGGTGAGTCTGAATGGCCTCCTGTAATCCCAGTGTAACAATCTCCAGTCACTGTGTGACCTCTTCCAGTTCCTATGTTACAGACCTGAGGAGGCTGAATGGACTGATCCTGTTGCTGTTTAACAGGATACTGGAGCAGCATGGCCTACTGTTATAGGCACGGGTGGCTGATTGGCCTCCTTCTGTAAATGTTTATCAGGCTCCAGGGACTGAATAGCCTCGTTCTGTTTTGGTGTAACAGGTTTGAAGGCCTGGATATCCTCCTGTTGTTCCTGTGTAACAGGCTGGAGAACGGAATGGATTCCTCCACTATCTGTGTAATTCACTTCACTTGTTGACTCCTTCTGCCATCTATGTTGAAATAAGATCATCCTTTATTTTTGTAAACTCCAATGGCGACTGCGTCAACCTAATCATCCTTTCGTTATAACCTAATACCTTAATTGCAAGAATCAGTTGAGGGAACTATCTCTGAGCTGCTTCCAATATAACAACATCCTTTCTTCATTGAAGAGATTAAATCTGTACACGAAGACCCTGTACAGCTGCAGCAACACTTTACCAGCCTGCTGTAAAGTTCCCACCCAGGTTAGAGCTGTCTCAGCTCTTTGGGGGAATACAGAGCATTGTTGGAAGATCATTGTCCTTCTTTACTCCATCAGCATAACGGGAGATATGGAGCAATTACAGTTTGAGAAGATCATAAATAATGTGGCAAGATGATCTTTGTCATTAACCTCCCCAGAGCCCAAGTCGCTCAGATTCCACAGAATCTCGTAAGGTGGAGCGCAAAAACAGCATCAAGGCCATCGTCTTGTGGCTGAGCACATTAACTCCCCTTCCCACTCTGCCAAGGACATGAGGGACCTCGGCCTGCTCCATCACCAAATCCGAGCCACCAGAAGCCTGGAGGAAGAAAGCCTCCTCTTCTGCCTTGGGACCCTCCAATCACAGGGGATCATAGTGGATTTCACCATTTCCCCATTTCCCCTAATCCCAATTTATCTCACTCCAACCTTCCAAGTCAGCACCTCCCTTCCTATCAAGCTGGTCCACCCTGCTCTCCGACTATCACTTTCAACCCCACCTTCATCTAGCTATTAGATGAACGGAGGCAGCTTAGAAAAATGCCAAGTGTTGCAGTGAGCCAGTGGATTCAGTGAAATGTAGGACCCAGCAAAGGATGACCAAGAAACTGAGAAAAAAATCAAAAAGAGAAAAAGCGTGCAAACGAAAGAAAAACATAAAGACTGCTAAAAAGCGTCTATCAATGTATGAAAAAAAATAAAAAAAACAAGGTCAAATGTGGAACAGTTCGTGTGCGTTCAGGATAATTTATTGCAGAGAACAGAGAAATCGCAGGGAAAAGAAACAGTTTTGTTGCGTCTATCTTCATGGAAGAATGTCCAGAAATTCTTCCAGCAATACCAAGTGACCATGTGTAAGTAAAGTCTAAGTTCATTCTTATCAGTGTTGAGGTTAACTTTGGAAAAAAAACTGGATTGAGTATTTATAAATCTGACAGACTAGATGTACTGCATGCAAGAATTTCAGAGGAAGCAGCAATAGACATGTTGATTGCATCGCGGATTTTCACTTTATTCACGGATGTCGTGCACCAGTTGCATCGAGTGTTCATGAGGCTACACTTAGGGTATTGTGTATCGTTCAGAGTCCCAATCTAACAAAGAATATACTGAGTGCAGAGGGGCTTCAAAAGGTATTATCAAGATTAATCCCGAAAATGGCAAGATTGTCTAATGTGGAAACTCAGCCTGTGATCTCAAGTTTCAAAAATTGAGAGGTAATTGCAGTGAAACTTAGAAACATAGAGTGGACTGAAGAACAGAGGGACATGGAGCAGTACAAGTAGGCGAGATCAGGAAGAATCCCATGATATTCTACACAGACAAATAGAACAGAATAATCAGCAAACAGTTAGTATCCATGAGAAACCAAAGGAGCAATCTGTGTGTCAAGCTGGAGAACATTGACGGATTGTTACATGAGACCTTCACATCTATTTTACTTGGGCGAAGGAGGATGCAGGTACAGAATTCAAGAAGGTGGACGGGGAAGCTCTTGAACAGATGAACGTAAAATACGAGCAGGTTTTTGAGGCTTTGTTCTGTATAAATTTGGACCAATCTCCATGTCTGAATGAGTTGTATCACAGGCGGCTGTTGGGGTCAAGGGAGGAAAGACCCTGACTGAATATTTTAATTAGAATCTGACCATAGGGGAGGTGCCAGAGAACTGGAGCGCTGCTAATACGATTCCTCTTCACAGTAATGGTGGGAGAGATAGACTAGGGAACTATAGACGAGCGAGTATTAGATCCTGTTAAGGAAACTACTGGAGAAAATAGGAAAGGAGAAAATTGAACTCCAATCAGAGTCGCAAGGTTTGATCAGGGATAATCACGATGTCTTTATCAGAAGGAAGTCACATCCAATGCGTTTGATTGAATGAGTTTGAGATTATTTTTAGGAAGCCCTTTGACAAATTTCCACCTGGCAAACTGAAAGATAAAGTAAAATCTCACAATATGAAGCAAAACTTGACAAGTTACAATGGAAATTGTCTTAGTGGCAGGAGGCAGAGGGTGGTGAGAAAAGGCTGTTTGTGTGACTGGAGACCAGTGTCCCCTGGTGTACCACAGGGATCAGTGGTCTGTCCCTTATTGTTTGTGTTATTCATAAAAAATATATAGATGTGAAAGTGGAGGGGGCGAGGTGGAGATTGGGGGAGGTGTGATAAGTAAGTGTATGTTTGACATAAAGGTTGGCTGGGTGGTTAGCAGTGAGGAGGAAGGCCTAAAGTTACAGGAAGATGCAGATGAAATGGCCAGATGGTAGATAGAATGTAACCCTGATAAATATGAGGTGATGCACTTTGGGAGAAGGAACCAGGCAGGGGAGGACTAAATGAATGGCAGCACACTGGGAGCCTCAGAGTGTGCTTCTCCACACATCCCTGAATGTGGCTGGACAGGTTAATGCACAAGTTAAGAATTGGACCTTGGTAGATTATAAGAACAATACAGGGCTTTGGTTCGGCCAAAATGGAGTACTGTATGTAGCTCCGGGAGCCACATTCCAGGAAGGATGTGATTGTACTGGAGAGAGTGCAGGGGTGATTCAACCAGGATGTTCCCTGGAATGGAGCATACCAGCTATGGAGAGAGGCTGGATAAGCTCGGGTTGGTTACTTTGGAGCAGAGAAAGCTGAGGAGTCAGTGATTCAGAAGGATAAGATTATGAGTGACACGGACAGGGTGGATAGAGAGCAGCTGTTCCTTTTAGTCAGAGGGTCAAGAACAAAGGAGCACACTTTTAAAGCGAAAAGTTTGAGGTTCAGAGAGGATATGAACTTTTTTTCACCTGGAGGGTGTTGGGTTCTGGGATTACATCCTGAGAGGGGAATTATCATGGATAATCTCACAATCATTAAAAAGTACTTGGATAAGCAGCTGGAAGTGTCATATCATTCCAGGCTATGGGCCTGCTGTAGGAAAGTGAGACTAATATAGATCGTGCTGTACTTCTGTCAGCACAAAGTCTATGCTCCTGTGAGTGAATGGTGTGGAAGGTCAATTATTGAGCAGTTTAAGGCAGGAATTGATGAGTTTCTGAAGAGTATATTCACAAGGGTTATAAGAATGAACTGTAATAACTTGTTAAATTATGTCAATGTGAGAAATATGAGGAAACAAGTGCAGTTTCCAAACAGTTTGAAACCAGAGAATGCTGAATGGGGAACAGGGAAATGGCAGAACTATGAAGATATTACTTTAGTTCTGTCTTCACAGAACTTTCTAACATTACAAGGAAAACCAAGTCTGGTGTGGGAAAATGATAGAGTACATGGAACATAGAACATAGTAAGTAAATGGTTTAGGAGAAATTATTGGGGCTGAAAGAAATGGTCATAGACAACACTAACATAGATTTATGAAATGGGAATTATGTTTGAGAAACAGACTGAGAGACAAACGAAAGAGAAGCAATGGATGTAAAACATGTGGATTTTTAGAAAAACTTTGGTAAAGCTCCAAGCCCAGATTTCAAAATCAAACTGCGGGACATCTGCGGGTGTGGGACATCTCCGACTGACTTGAAAGGCTGTTGGAGCCGGAGGGGGAGGATCCAGTTGTTGTGGTCCATGTTGGGACGAACAACATAGGCAAAGCTAGGGTGGAGGACCTGTTTGGGGATAATCAAGCACGAGGAAGGAATTTGAAGTACAGGTCCTCAAAGGTCATAATCTCCAGATTACTGCCCGAGCCATGTGCCAATTGGCATAGGGAGAAGAAAATTAGGGAAGTAAACACTTGGCTGACGGATTTGTGTTGGAAAGAGGGATTCCATTTCATGGGGCATTGGCATCAGTTTTGGAACCGGGGGGATCTGTACCGTTGGGACGGTCTCCACCTGAACCGATCAGGTACCAATGTTCTAGCGAAGAGGATAAATAGGGTGGTCAGTAGGACTTTAAACTTCTGAGTTGGGGTGGAACGGAAAGTGAAAGCGACAGGGAGCTTGGAATTAATGGAAAGATATGCAGCAGGATAGTATGTGTGCAGGTGGATTTAAGCTTGAGGCAGACGAGGAATACAGCAAAAAGGAAGGATAACTTAGGACATCTTATGACTTCCAATATCTCTAACGATAAGAAAGTTAGCATTAGGGCACTTTACCTGAATGCTTGTAGCATTCGTAATAAAGTAGATGAACTAATGGCTCAGATGATCGTGAATGATTATGATGTGGTAGGCATCACAGAGACGTGGTTGCAGGGGTTCAGGACTGGCAGTTGAACATCCAAGGATTTACAACTTATCGAAAAGACAGGGAGGTGGGCAGAGGGGGCGGGGTTGCCTTGTTAGTTAAGAATAAAATTAAATCTATGGCACTGAATGACAAAGGGTCGGATGATGTGGAGTCTGTGTGGGTGGAATTCATGAACCACAAAGGCAAAAAACCATAATGGGAGTTATGTACAGACCTCCTAACAGTGGTCAGGACCAGGGGCGCAACATGTACTGGGAAATAGAGAAGGCATGTCAGAAAGGCAAGGTCACAGTGATCGTGGGGGACTTCAATATGCAGGTGGACTGGGTAAATAATGTTGCTGTTGGATCCAAAGAAAGGGAATTCATGGAATGCCTACAGCATAGCTTTTTGGAACAGCTTGCCATGGAACCTACAAGGGATCAGGCTATTCTGGACCTCGTGCTATGTAATGAACCAGACTTTATAAAAGATCTTAAAGTAAGGAAACACTGAGGAAGCAGTGATCATAATATGGTAGAGGTCAGTCTTCAGTTTGAAAGAGGGAATGCAAAATTGGATGTAATGGTGTTACAGTTAAATAAAGGTAACTATGAGGGCATGAGAGAGGAACTGACGAAAATCGACTGGAAGCAGAGCCTAGCTGGGAAGACAGTCGACCAAAAATGGCAGGAGTTTGTGGGTATAATTGAGGACACAGTACAGAGGTTCATCCCCAAGGAAAAAAAAGACATTCCGGGGAGGGATTATACAGCCATGGCTGACTAAGGAAGTGAGGGACGAAAATGTGTTGCTGTAAAAGCGCAGCAGGTCAGGCAGATCCAAGGAGCAGGAGAAGCGACGTTTCGGGTATGAGCCCTTCTTCAGAAATGAGGAAAGTGTGTACAGCAGGCTAAGATAAAAGGTAGGGAGGAGGGGCTTGGGGGAGGGGCTTTGGGAATGCGATAGGTGGAGGGAGGTCAAGATGAGGGTGATAGGC
The DNA here is from genome assembly GCF_037043375.1 of Chiloscyllium plagiosum. Taxonomy (NCBI): domain Eukaryota; kingdom Metazoa; phylum Chordata; class Chondrichthyes; order Orectolobiformes; family Hemiscylliidae; genus Chiloscyllium; species Chiloscyllium plagiosum. The sequence continues at coordinate 56,612,229 of NW_028270178.1, forward strand.
CGGAGTGGGGGTGGGGGCGGAGAGGTCAGAAAGAAGATTGCAGGTTAGGAAGGCGGTGCTGAGTTTGAGGGATTTGACTGAGACAAGATGGGGGAGGGGAAATGAGGAAACTGGAGAAATCTGAGTTCATCCCTTGTGGTTGGAGGGTTCGTAGGCGGAAGATTTGGCACTCTTCCTCCAGCCGTCGTGTTGCTATGGTCTGGCGATGGAGGAGTCCAAGGACCTGTATGTCCTTGGTGGAGTGGGAGGGGGAAAATAAAGATAGAAAAAAGGAACGAAAGGATCAAATATGAAGGTAGGTTAGCCAGTAATGTCAGAGATGATAGGAAAAGTTTCTTTCAATATATAAGAAACAAACGACAGGCAAAAGTAGACATTGGACCACTTCAAACTGATGCTGGAAGGCTAGTGATGGTAGATAAGGAAATAGCTGGAAAACGTAAAAAGTACTTTGCGTCAGTCTTCACAGTGGAAGACATGATGAATATCCTAACAATTAAAGGGAGTCAGGGGGCTGAGTTGAGTATGGTTGCCATTACAAAAGGGAAAGTGCTAGAAAAGCTAAAAGGTCTTAAAATTGATAAATCTCCTGGCCCCGATGGGCTACATCCTCGAGTTCTGAGGGAGGTGGCTGAGGAAATAGCGGAGGCGTTGGTTGAGATCTATCAAAAGTCACTGGAGTCAGGGAAAGTCCCGGCTGATTTGAAGATCGCTGTTGTAACCCGCCATTTTTCAAGAAAAGAGCAAGACAAAAGATGGAAAATTATAGGCCAATTACCCTAACCTCGGTTGTTGGTAAAATTCTAGAATCCATCGTTAAGGCTGAGGTTTCTAAATTCTTGGAAGGGCAGGGTCGGATTAGAAGAAGTCAACATGGATTTAGTAAGGGGAGCTCATGCCTGACCAACCTGTTAGAATTCTTTGAAGAGGTGACAAGTAGGTTAGACCAGGGAAACCCAGTGGATGTGGTCTATCTAGACTTCCAAAAGGCCTATGATAAGGTGCCACATGGGAGACTGCTGAGCAAGGTGAGGGTCCATGGTGTTCGAGGTGAGCTACTGGTATGGATTGAGGATTGGCTGTCTGACAGAAGGCAGAGAGTTGGGATAAAAGGTTCTTTTTAAGAATGGCAGCCGGTAACAAGTGGTGTCCCACAGGGTTCAGTGTTGGGGCCGCAGCTGTTCACGTTATATATTAATGATCTGGATGAGGGGACTGGAGCATTCTAACGAAGTTGCTGATGATACGAAGTTAGGTGGGATTGGGATTGTATTCATTGGAGTTTAGAAGGTTAAGGGGAGATCTAATAGAAACTTACAAGATAATACATGGCTTGGAAAGGGTGGATGCTAGGAAATTGTTTCCGTTAGGTGAGGAGACTAGGACCCGTGGGCACAGCCTTAGAATTAGAGGGGGTCAATTCAGAACAGAAATGCGGAGACATTTCTTCAGCCAGAGAGTGGTGGGCTTGTGGAATTCATTGCCGTGGAGTGCAATGGAGGCTGGGATGCTAAATGTCTTCAAGGCAGAGATTGATAAATTCTTGATGTCACAAGGAATTAAGGGCTACGGGGAGAATGCAGGTAAGTGGAGTTGAAATGCCCATCAGCCATGATTAAATGGCGGAGTGGACTAAATGGGCTGAATGGCCTTACTACCACTCCTATGTCTTATGGTCTTATGGTGTAACTGTTAGTGGATTGGGGCTAGTATATGCACATGTTTCTAGAATGGGACAGCTGGCAGGAAACAGTGAATTGAAATAAACAGATTCGTGAAGCAACAGCCTGACATTGCCTGTAAGGTATGATTCTATGAGCATGACTATATCCCAGATAGCCCATCACCTTCCTCGGATATCTCCTGTCTCACCAGCAGGACAGACATAGCAGAAGTGGCGGCACAGTGGGATACAGTTGGAAGGGAATTGCTCTGGGAGTCCTCAACAGTGTCTCTGTATCCCATGAAGTCTCATGGCATTAATTTGCACATGGGAAAGGAAACCACCTGCTGATTACCATGTACTAGCCTCTCTCAACTGATGAAAAGGAAGCATTGAGGGTAGCACGGACGCAAGGTGCACTCTGGGTGGAGAATTTCAATGTCCACCTCCAAGATTATATCAGTTACAGCATTACTGATCGAGCTGGCCTGGTCCTAAAGGATATAACTGCTAGACTGGTTCTGCGGCAGGTGGTGAAGGAACCAACAAGAGGAATATACATACTTGACCACAGCCTTACTATTCTGCCAGTTGCAGAAGTATCTGTCCATGACAGTATCGGTAAGAGCGGCAACCTCATAGTCATTGTGGAGACAAAGTCACACATTCACATTGAGAATAACCTCCACCATTGTGGGTGCTACTATCACGGTGCAAAATAGGGCAGAATTCGAACAGATCTTGCAGCTCAAGTCTGGGTGTCCATAAGGTGTTGTGGTACATCAATAGCAGCAGACGAAGCAGCAGCCACACAACCTCATGGCCTGGCATATACCCCTCACAACAATTACCAACAATCCACAGGATCAACATTGGTACAATGGAGTGTGCAGGATGGCAGGAGCAGCATCAGGCAAACCTGAAAATGAGGTTTCAGCCTGTTGAAGCCACCAAACAGGACTATTGTGTGCCAAACAGCATAAACAGTAAGTGATAGACAGAGCTTAGTGATCCCACAAGCAAAGGATCAGATCTAAGCTCTGCAGTCCTTTGACACCTAGTTGAGAAATGTTGGGGACAATTTAACAATTCACTGGAGGAAGAGAATCCACAAATAACCCCTTCCTCCATGATGGAAGAGCCCAGTACTTCAGTGTATAAGATAAGGCTGATGCATTCGCAACAATCTTCAGTCAGAAGTGCTGAGTAGATGATCCATTTCAGCCTCCGACAGTGGTCCCCAGCAATTCAGTTACCAGTCATCAACCAATTCGATTCAGTCCATGTGATATCCAGAAACGGTTGGATATACTGGATACTCCAAAGGGTCCATACTCTGACAATATTTTGGCAATAGTACTGAAAACTTGTGCTCCATAACTTGCCACTCCCCTAGCCAAACTGTTTCAATACAGTTACAATGGCTTTTCCCGATTATGTGGAAAACTACCCCAAGTATCTCCTGTGTATAAAAAAAGTAGAACCAATCCAATCTGGCCATTTACCACCCCATAAGTCTACTTTCGATCATTAGTGACGTGGCGGAAGGTCTCAGTGCTGTTAAGCAGCGCTTGCTCAGCAATACCCTGGTCAATGATGCCCAGGTTGGGCTCCACCAGGGCCACTCAGCTCCTGACCTCATTACCTTGGTTCAAACATGGACAAAAGAGCTGAATTACAGAGTTGGGGCGAGAGTGACAGTCCCAGAAAATAAGGCTGCCTTCAACTAAGTGAGGTATCAAGGGGCTTCAGCAAAACTGGAATCAATGGGTATCGGGACAAACACCCCGCTGGTTAGAATCATACCTGACACGTAGGAAGATGCTCATGGTTGATGAGGGTCAGTCAACTCAGCTCCAGGAAAAATCTGTGGAAGTCCCTCGGGCAGTGGTCTCGGCCAAAAACGTCTTTAGGGCTGCTTCATCAATTACCTTCCCTCCATTTTAAGGTCAGAATTGGGGATTTTCGTCAATGATTGTACAATGTTCTGCAACATTGGTGGCTCCTCAAATACTGAAGCAGTCCATGTTCACATGCAACAAGATCTGGACAGTATCCAGGCTGACAAGTGGCAAGTAATATACAGGCCACACAAATGCCAGACCGTGACCATCACCAATAAAATACAATCTAACCTGCCCCTTGGTATTCAATGATGTTACTATCACTGAATCCCCATGTATCAAAATCCTGGTGAGTAATCATTCCTCAGAAACTCACTGGACTCGCCACACAAACACAGTAACTACAAGAGCCAGTCAGAAGCTAGGAATACTGCGGCGAGTAACTCACATCCTGACTTCCAAAAGTCTGTCCATCATCTAAAATGCATAAGTCAGAAGTGCGATGGAAGACTCCCAATTTGCCGCAACAACACTCAAGAAGCTTTATACCATCCAGGACAAAGCAGCCAGTCTGACTGTCCCTTCATCCACAATGCTCCACCATCGACGCTCAGCAGCAGCAGTGTTTTACTATCTACATGCTGCAATGAAATGATTCACCAAAGATCCTTAGAGACCACCTTCCTAACTCACGACCATGTCTACCTAGAAGGACAAGGGCTGCAGATGTATGGGAATACCATCATCCTCAGGTTCCCTCCAAGCCATTCACCATCCTGACTTAGAAATATATCACCGCTCCTTCGCAGTCACTGGGTCAGAATCCTGGGATTCCCTCCCTAATGGCATTGGAGGTCAAGCACAGCTGGTGGACTGCAGCGTTCAACAAGGCAGCTCACCACCACCTTCTCAAGGGCAACTAGGGACAGGCAATAAATGCTGGCCCAGCCGGTGACTCCTAGATTCACGAAATAAATGAATATAAATTAACAGAGGACGGTTGCTGACGTGTCGCAGGGATCGGTGCTTGGGGCCCAGCTGTTCACAATACCCATTAAACATTTGGTTGCTGGAATCAGATACAATATATCCCAGCCTGCTGACAGCACTAACGGATGTGGGATTGTGAGTGGGTGAGGAGGATGTAAAAAAGCACCGAGAAGACTAAGACAAGTGGAGTGAATGGGTAAATACGTGACAGAGGGAGAACAATGTGGATAGAGATGATGGTGTGCTCTTTGGTGGAAACGATAAATTGGCAGCCGACCATTTGAAAGGGATTGGTTGAAACATGTTGATCTACAAAGGGACGTATGTTCCTTTTTGTTGTTTCCTTCTTCATAAACCTCTGAGACCCCTGCAGCGCAGTGAGTCCTGTAACCAGAAGTCAATACTGGGCTTGGCATTGGCACGCTGAGCAGTGTACACAGACCCACCAAGTGGGGAGCTGTAACACTGAAAAGGATCTGCATCTCCTTGGACACCAGTCGCTGAAAGTAATATTGCAGAAACAGAAACCAGTGAGGAAGATAAATGGTGTGCTGACCTTCAAATGTATTTCAGGGAGATGTGAGACCAGGAGAAAGGGTGTCTTACTGCAGCTGTACAGGACCTTGGTGAGATATCATCTCGAAAATTGTGTAGTATTGTGTGCAGTTTTGGTGTCCTTACCAAATAAAGGACAAACCTGACATTGAGGGAGAGCAGTGAAGGATGACCAGACTGGTCTCTGGGATGACGGGCTTGTTGTGGGAGCAGAGTTTGGGAGACTGGGCCAGTATTCCATGGGGTTTAGGAAAATGAGTTTCGATCTCAGTGAAATAGACAAAACTCTGACAGGGTGAGACAGATTGAAAGCAGGGATGATAATTCCCCTGCCTGGGTCATCTAAAACAAGGGGCCATAGTATTAGGTACAGGAAGGTCACTCTGCATTGAGATGAGAATAACTGGCTTCTCTCACTGACAGGGGAACCTGGGGAATTCGCTCGCACCTGGAAACCAAGACACTGATTATAAGTAAGGATTTAGAGACAGTAAAGGGATGGTGGGAGAGCAGAAGTACGGTGTGGAAATGAAAGGCCAACCATCATTATATTGAATTGGTTAGCAAACTCGATGGACCAAACGTACGACTGCACCGCCTATTTTATAGCTTCCCAAGGTTACTCACCGTAACGGATATGTATATCATGTGGGGTAAGTGCATTGAGGAGATTTTTCCCATGAACTAGAATGGGGAGGCTAAATGTATTGTATGACTTACTCCTTTCCCGATGTTTTTGTGCAGTCTGTGGGAAAGCTCTGTAAATGTTGTCACAAGCTCTCAGGTGTAAGGAAGGAGGCCGCTGCAGGGTCGACAGGACTGTGTTCCCATTCCCTTTTCCGATACTGATGTTGAGGCTGGGTCTTCTGTCCTGTTTCATCCTTTCAGACTTCGGAGTAGTTTGATACAAATGAGTGCCGTTGCTTGGCCGTTTCAGAGACAATTGAAATGTTTATCACATGTCAGGGTCTTTGGAGTCACTTTTAGGCCAGCCTAGGATATCATGGGAGATTCACCTCCTAAAAGTACATTGGAGAAGGAAATTCTGTTTACAATTGATATTGGCTTCAAGGTCACTGTTACTTTCACCAGATTTTAGATCTCGATATTTTATTAATTGTCTTTAACTTCCACCCACTGCCAGAGCATTAGCCTGGTCTGGATTAGTAATCCAGTGACATTTCCACAGCAGCACAATGTCCACATGGGAACCTGTCGGAAACCAGACTGAACAGGTTATTTCTGTGCTGCTTGACAGCTCTGTCAAAAAGAACTCCCACCAATGTGACTGTCGTGATGGAATTGAGGGGGTGGTAAATGGTCAGATTGTAATGATTCCCGTTTTAGGGGACGGGACTTAGCTGAGTAATTTTCCACATTGCCAGGGAGATGTCAGAGTTGGAGCTGGAATGAAACAGCTTCCCCAGGGACATGGCTTGTTGTGCAGCACAAGGCTTCAGTTCTATTGCAGGAATGGGGTCAGGGCCCATTACCTTTGTCGTATTTACTGTGTCCAGCTGTTTCTTCACGTCACATGCAGCGAATCAAATTAGTTGAAAACTGGCATCTGTGATTTTGTGGGCATCATAATGAGGATGAGGTGTATCATCGACTCAACACTTCTGGCAAAAGATGGTGCAGACAAAACATCCTTCTCTTTTACACTGATGTGCAGGTCTGTTCCGTTATTTAGGATGGGGATATTTGTGGATCCCTTTCCTCCAGTCATTTGTTAAATCGTCCATCACCATTTATAACTGAATGTGACAGGACTGCAGGGCTTCGATCAGATCTGTTGGTCAAGTCTGGTAGCTTTAATGAGTTAGCATCAGGTTAAAGTTCATGTGATTCTGATTCTGATATGTTCACCCACACTCGTCTCTGAGCCATAGATGGTGTTGATGGTAATGACAGACTGAGGTGTTACCCTGGCAAAAAGTTACAGGTTGTGGTTGAATGCAGATTTGCTTCTCCTGCTGCTGTGGTCTACAGCACTATATGAATATGCAGTTTCGAGCTGCAATATCTGCAAAGCAATTCTGTTGTCTGTTCCCCAATTCTCAGTGAGACCCATTCACCCATCAGCCCTACACTCAGTGACCTAACCGGGTTTCTGATGTGGAAATACTTCCATTTTCATACTCTCATTCTGCTGAGGGTCTGTCTCCCCGGGTCTTGATTCCAATCTGACACATTCTGCAAAAGCATTTAACTGATCTTAATTCAAATGTTTAATTCACCTGAATCTTTTTCCTTGAGAAATACCATCTTCTGTGTTTAAAGTGAATGTATTTCCTCTGTTTCTCTCCCTGACCATGACTAAGAGCTCTGTAGTGTCAGTGATGCCAGCGTTATGTAGTTGCAGAGCCAATGAATTCTCAGGATTCCCAATCATCTTCACCACATTGTATATTTTCTCTTTTGGTTTGATGCCTTATCACTCATGGCTGCCTTGTTCTCCCATGAGTATGTTTCAAGTTCTTGGGGTGGCATTTCTGGTATTATCTTCCGAATTATCCCCAGACCCTCCTCCCATTGCTGCTCCATGGTCTTTCCTGCTCAGCTGCCCTTCCAATTAACGCTGGCCGACTACGCCCGCATGTCTTTGTAGTTACATTGCTTAATTATAACCACATTACATCTTGAAGAGAGTGTTAGATATAAACTGAAAGAAGGCCAGTTTTTACAGGCCAGTTAGTCTTACTTCGGTGGTGGGTAAAGTAATGGAAAGGGTACTGAGGGATAGGATTTATGAGTATCTGGAAAGGCACTGCTTGATTAGGGACAGCCAGCACGGATTTGTGAAGGGTAGGTCTTGCCTTACAAGTCTGATTGAATTCTTTGAGGAGGTGACCAAGCATGTGGATGAGGGTAGAGCAGTGGATGTACTATACATGGATTGTAGTAAGGCATTTGATAAGGTTCCCCATGGTAGACTTATGCTGAAAGTCAGGAGGCATGGGATAGAGGGAAATTTGGCCAATTGGATAGAAAACTGGCTAACTGGTCGAAGTCAGAGAGTGGTGGTAGATGGTAAATATTCAGCCTGGAGCCCAGTTACAAGTGGAGTTCCGCAGGGATCAGTTCTGGGTCCTCTGCTGTTCGTAATTTTTATTAATGACTTGGATGAGGGAGTGAAGGGTGGGTCAGTAAATTTGCAGATGATATGAAGATTGGTGGAGTTGTGGATAGTGAGGAGGGCTCTTGTCGGCTGCAAATAGACTTGGATATGATGCAGAGCTGGGCTGAGGAGTGGCAGATGGAGTTCAACCCTGCCAAGTGTGAGGTTGTCCATTTTGGAAAGACAAATAAGAATGCAGAATACAGGGTTAACGGTAGGGCTCTTAGTGAGGTGGAGGAACAGAGGGATCTTGGGGTCTATGTTCATAGGTCTTTGAAAGTTGCCACTCAGGTGGATAGAGCTTGTAAGAAGGCCTATGGTGTATTAGCGTTCATTAGCAGAGAGATTGAATTCAAGAGTCGTGAAGTGATGTTGCAACTGTACAGGACTTTGGTTAGGCCACACTTGGAGTACTGTGTGCAGTTCTGGTCGCCTCACTTTAGGAAAGATGTGGAAGCTTTGGAGAGGGTGCAGAGAAGATTTACCAGGATGTTGCCTGGAATGGAGAATAGTTCGTACGAGGATAGGTTGAGAGTGCTAGGCCTTTTCTCATTGGAATGGCGAAGGATGAGGGGTGACTTGATAGACGTTTATAAGATGATCAGAGGAATAGAGAGAGTAGACAGTCAGAAACCTTTTCCCCGGGTACAACAGAGTGTTACAAGGGGACATAAATTTAAGGTGAAGGGTGGAAGGTATAGGGGAGATGGCAGGGGTGGGCTCTTTACCCAGAGAGTGGTGGGGGCATGGAATGCGCTGCCTGTGGGAGTGGTAGAGTCAGAATCTTTGGTGACCTTTAAGCGGCAATTGGATAGGTACATGGATGGGTGCTTAAGCTAGGACGAATGTTCGGCACAACATCGTGGGCCGAAGGGACTGTTCTGTGCTGTATTGTTCTATGTTCTAAGGCCTTTTGGGAGTTGGGCCACGAAGAATACTTGGTGGATTTCTTAACGAGATACAAAGGGAGGACGAGAGAGAGGATATAGATATGGAGATGTGGAAAATGAGAAAACTACATTATTGAAAGAAGTAGATGAACATCCCCCAATGTTTGGGCAATGCCTGTGTGCTGTGGTCCTTTGTACAGTGCATGTGCAACAGAGTAATATATTCAAATGCTGAGTCTGATGCCAGAATATTTATCTCCAATAATATTACAGACACTAGCTTTGGAAAGAACCCAGCAAACCAACATATTGAAGTCCTGTTAGAAAGGGGATTAACTGAAATAAGTTGGGACACCAGAATCAAGAATTTGGAGCACACATCCTGGTAAGAATGAGAGATTAGATGTGGGAATCCCAGAAAAGGAGGGCACGTTGAGAGGATCAAATCATGTTTTTATGTTTTATCAATTTTATACATCATATGCATCATTTTTCGTTAACTGTATCTCTGTTGTTCATTTACAATTTGTTGTGCACATGCGAAAAATGCGACTTATCTGAACACATACATTGATTAAACAGTGTATATAACACCATTTTTCCGCCATTGAAACTGTCCTGTTGTCGTGTTACGAGGATACATGAACACCAACTCGCCACCAAAAGACATGACGCACTATCACTATGTTCCATACATACAGACAAAGAAGGGCACTACTTTGACTGAGACAAAGCACACACACATACTAAGACACACAAGGACCTTCTTAGAGGAATGGTATTCTAACCAGAAGTCCATCAATAAACGCATCAATTTAGATCCTGTCTACATTTTCTTGTTAAAATAACCGGAAATGACATCACCCACTTTAAGAAACCAAGACCTATAAATAGAGAGGCGGGTCATACCACCAGCACTTCAGCAGATACTCTCACTGATGATGTCACCTAGTTATGGTGACGAAACTTCAAAGTCAGCGAGCTAACTTGCACACATATAAATTGTTATTTTTTGTTTATTAGTGGAATTTAGGAGTTCTCTGTCGCTCACGTTTTATCAGATTATGATGTGAGGTGAGCTTTTCTAGGTGTGTGGTTTTAATTAACAGAGCGGTTCAATATTGATGTCATAACAGTTTGGGGCCTTGCCATGTGGCACTTGGACCAACTTGACCAGATTTGAGATACAACAGGCCCCAGCAAATTCCAACTCGTTGCAATTAGTGACTTTGATCTTCAAATAAGACCAGTGGGAAAATTCGTTTAATTTTGTTACTTGTGGTTGGTTAAATGAAAAGTGAGGGAAATGGCTTTTAACATTACTAAAGAGGTTCCCAAATTTTCCAAAAAGTTTAGAAAGACAGAAGGAGGACATTTTTTAGAATTAGCAAATAGGTTGGAATTGTGTTTAACCAGGGATAAAAGAGAAGTTGAAATTGTAATGGAGTTGGTCAAGCACTTTGATGTATCAGAGAAATAGGCAACTGCAGTACAGTTATAAAAACTTAAATTGCAAATGTGGCAACTGGAGTTAGAAGATAAATAAATGGACGGAAACAGAGAGAGATGAAAGAGAAAGAGAGGAAAAAGAAAGAGAGAGGGGATTTGAAATTCAGAATTTGGGAATTAGACAAGAAATTTAAATTAACAGGATGGAGATGAAGGGAGAATGTAGGGATGTATACAACTAGGTTAGTAACTTGCCATATTTCGGTGAGAAAAATGTCAAAACCCTTTTTATTTCATTTGAAAAAAATGGCTCGGCAGATGATGTGTCCAGTGAACTTGTGGGTAATGCTAGTTCAGACTAAGCTGGTGGGCACAGCTGGTGAGGTATGTGCAGCACTGTCAGATGAGGGATCAAGAGATTATCAAGATGTCAAATTGGCTATTTTGATTGGTTATGAATTGGTACTAGAAGCATATAGACAGAAGTTCAGAAAAACAGAGACGGAACCAGGTCAGACTTATATTGAGTTTGGAAGAATTAACCAGTCATTTTGACAGGTGGGTGCTGGACTTAAAAATGGAAAAGACCTGTGAGGCTTGAAGGGAGATTATTCTGCTGGAGAAGTTAAAAGACTTACTTCCAGAGATAGTAAGAATTCATGTGAATGAATAGAAATTTCAAGAAGTGAGAAGCGCGGCAGAAATGGCAGGTAAATATGTATTGTGGCATGTGATGAAATTTAGCTTCTGGCAGGAATTTCATCCTGTGAGGGTTAGAAATTGGGAGAAGGGACGATCACACATTACAAAGCGAACAGTGGCTCACAATAGTTTACCACAGGTGAAGAAAGAAGCCGAAGGGGGTTGAAAGGTGGTGAAAGGCATCAGGTGCTCTCACTATAAGAGAGTGGAACGCATAAAATTATAGTGCAGGTAGCTCAAGAAGGGCACAGGGAAAAAGTTGTTTTCACTGCAGTAAGCTGGGACACACCGTGCTGGGCGTTAAAGGAAGACACTTTGGGGAAAGATGCGGTAGAAGAGGCTAAGCCTAGTGACATTATTGAAACTGGTAAAGGAGACCCCAAGTGGAGCCAAGGAGCTGCAGGAAATTGCACAGCCTCGGCAAGGGCTGGGTATGGAGGCAGTGCCTGATCTCTCTAAAGAATTCACCTCTGTAGATAAAGTTTACTCAGAAAGAACAGTGGGAGAAGGACAAGAAATTATAATTTTGTGAGATATGGGATCTGCTCCGTCTCTAATAGTTGAGAAGTGAGACGCCGGAAAAGCACAACAGATCAGGCAGCATTCAAACAGCAGGACAATCGGATATCAGGCAGAAACCCATCGTCAGGAACATGGTGGGGGAACAAGGGGGCTGAAAGATAAATATGAGTGTAGTAGCTGAGCTGGTGGGAGGGTCACTGGGAAGGCAATAAGAAGATGTAGGTGGGAGTGATAGTGATATGTCGGAGGGTAGGGTGGAGTCGATATGTGGAAAGGAAGATGGCTAATTAGGGTAGTCCAAGAGGGCAGTGCTCGGTTGAATGTTTGGATCTGGGAGAGGTTGGTGGAGGGGAGATTTGGAATTTGGTGAAGTCAACGTTGATGCTACACAGTTTGAGGGTTCCAGCTGTCCTACCACCGATAGGAGTCCTAACACCCTCCTCTCCGACCAACCGCCATCACACCCGACTTGCATCTACCTATAGCCTTCCAAGCTCCCTTCCACCTAGCTCCACCCCCACCCTCCCATTTATTTCTCAACCTCCTTGCCCCTCCCTTACCACCCACTTTCCTGATGAAGCATTTATGCCTGAAACGTCTACGCTCCTGCCCCTCGGATGCTGCCGACGCGCTGTGCTTTTCCAGCCACACACTTTTCAACTCTCATCTCCAACATCTGCAGCCCTCACTTTCTCTCACCCTCTAATAGTAAGAGTTGAAAGGTTTTTCACTCTTTCTGGCATGTTAATCAAGAGCGTGTTAATTTGTGGAATAGGGACAGAAATTAAGCATTCCCTTGTGTAACATCAGGATGGAGTGCCAAATCAAGATTAGGGAAGTAACAGTGACAGTGAGTAACAGAGTGTGAGTTCCAGGAATACAGTTTGTTCTTGGGAACGATTTAGCAGGAGGCGAGGTGGGAGAGGCACCCCTTGTGGTGGAGAAGCCAAAGGAAGACGAGGGAATTGGTGAGTTAAAAGAAAATTACCCAGGAATTTTTCCAGACTGTGTAGTAACAAGATCCCACTGTCACAAGTTACAGCAGGAACGTAAAACGAACGAAAAAGACAAATGGGTTGATGCTCAGTGAACTGACCCCCTGTTTGATGTAAGGGTGCAGGAAAAACCTGAACAGGCAGAGGATCAGGCAGAGGTGTTTAGTCCAGAAGGGCTAATGGACTTACAACAGATATATAGACACACATACACATACGCATACACATGCACACACACAGAAAAGGAATCAGAATATATTGTTGAACGTTATTAACTTAAAGATAGAATCATAAAATTAAAATGGAGACCCCGATAGGATACTGCAGAAGGGAAATGGGCCGAAGTGCACCAGATTGTGTTAGCAGTAACGTACAGTGTTACGGGTAGCTCATAAACTAACTGCAGGCGGTCACTTAGGTGTACAGAAGACTCAGGCTAAGGTACAGACGCATTTCTAGTGGCCTGGAATGCACAAGGACGTGGTTAATTTTTGTTGTACGTGACATACATACCAAATGGTAGGTAAGTAACAGGCAGTAATAAAACCAGCACCTTTCTTGCCAATTCCTGCATTCGAAAAACATTTCACGCGGGTTATGATTAATTGTGTAGCTCCCCTTTCTAAAATAGAAGTAGAAAACAATATTTGCTGACCATAATGGATATGTCTACCAGATTTCCAGAGGCAATTCCATTATTGGAGTGTTAAGGCAAAAAGGGAGGTGGAGGAGTTGGTAGCTTTCTTTACTCGCTATGGACTGCCAAGACAGATTCAGGCAGACCAAGGGTCTCATTTCACCGCTCAGCTGTTTAAGGAAGTCATGGATGGCTTAGGCATACAGCACTTCAAATCAAGGGCATCCCATCCTGAATCCCATGGAGCATTGGAAAGTTAGCATCAGACGCTGAAGACTATGTTAACAGTGTACTGTCAGGGTTGGCCAAATGATTGGGATAAAGGTGCCCCATTAAATTGTTTTCCATTAGAGAAGCCCCAAATAAATCTACTCACTTTACTTCCTTTGAGTTAATATTCGTACATGAAGTGAGAGCTCCTTTGAAATTAATTAAATATAATTTGACAGGACCGAAGTCGGAAATCTGACCCCAGAATTATGTGTATAAGGTGAAGGAGAGAGTAGATAGAGTAGGTGAGTTTGCTAAACAGTATCTGAAGAGCACAGCATAGAGTGAAGCAGGTGGCAGATAAAAACACTGAAACTTTGAAGATTTCCCGTGGGGATGACGTATTAGTATTGCCACCAGTGGGAAGAAATCTCTTCAAAGCCAGGTTTAGTGGCCCCTTTCAAATTAAAAAAAAATGTGGAGTCAGTTAAACTATCTAGTAAAGATACCAGAGATGACAAAAAACTTAATGGAGTATTTCATATGAATGAATAATGCACCAGCCACATTTAAGACTCAGAAAAAGCGTTGTGGCCAGATGAACAAATTGTGCAGCTTATCTGTATGATGTAGTGATCTTTAGCAAGTGATTGAAAGCTCACATGTTACAGTTGGCAGAGCATGTTGAACGATTACAAGAAGCAAACTTGGTAATAAACTTAAAGAAAACAGAATTCACGAAGGCAGGGCTGATGTTCTTGGGATATTACATTGGACATGGAAGGTTCATTCCCTGGAACATAAAAACGAAGGGCTTTGAGGAATTTCCACGACCATTCTCGTAGAAAGAGATGCTTCAATTTTTGGAACTGAGTGGATTCTATCGGAAGTTTGTTCCAAACTTCAGCAGCGTATTGGCACCACTGATGGATTTATTAAAGAAGGAAACAGAATTGTTGTGGACAGAACAATGCCAGGAGGCATTTGAGAACTTTAAAGCAGGATTAATCACCGCATCAGTTTTAGCTGCACCAAATATTCTGAAACCCTTTGAAAATTGTGTTGATGCTCGGGATATAGGGGTCGGAGACGTATTGATACAGAAAGAGGATGATGGAATTGAATGACTAATTGGCTACTTGTCGAAAAAACTCAATATCCACTAGAAAAAAAATACAAAATCTCCATTATTGAACAAGAATGATGAAGACCCATGCAAGACCTCACGCTTCTATATTAAATTCCATTTGCCATTTCTTGGCCCATTTCCCACCTGATTAAGGTCCTGCTGCAATTTTTGATAAACTTCCTCACTGATCATGCTTCCAATTACTTTAGTGTCATCTGCAAACTTACTAATCATACCTTGTACATTCTCAACCAAATCATAGATAACAAACAGCAATGGACCCAGCCTCCAGTCTGACAAACATCCTTCCACTAAACCCTCTGCTTCCTACCATCAAGCCAACTGTGTATCCAATTGTCCAGTTCCCCCCGCATTCTACGAGATGCAACCTTCCTGAGCAGCCTGCTACGTGGAACCTTATCAAAGGCTTTACTGAAATCCATAGAGACTACGTCTAACACTCTGCCCTCATCAAACGTCCTGGTAACTTTATCAAAGGACTCTAAGAAATTTGGGAAGCATGATCTCCCACTCACAAGTCTATGCTCACTGCTCCGAATCAGACCCTGTGTAATAATAGGTGCAGTCACTGGTATGCTGTCCTTCATTGTTAGATGATTCGAGTACATAAGTAAAGCCATCTTCCTGCTGTTGCAGAGACTTGCTGAGAGAGCATTTGGGGCACTCTCTACAGATTTGATCTCCTTTGTAAGGAATGATTCCCTTACCACAGACACGGATGATGGTAACATGAGGATAGAGTGAAGACGCTGAGTGTTTAATCTGTAGAGCTGTGAGAGACGAAGAAATGGTGATGCTGAAAGACGAGGAGTGGCAGCGATCACTTATTTCCAAAAGAGACATTGACAGGGAGAGAAATTCCATACTTTACACAGGATTGATTCGTTTGATTTATTGTCACGTGTATCTCAGTACAGGGAAACACTTTGTTTATGAGCAGTGGAGGCAGATCATAGTAAGCATAGCCAGACAGATCATAGGGTGGAAATAGACTTGGACAGAGTAAGACATACAGGTTACTCTGCACAGGACATGCACTAGACAAGGTCAACATGAACAAGATCACCATTATTTGAACTTAGAGAGTCCATTCATCAGACTAACGTGACTTTCCTAATAGTTTATATGCCTAAATTAATGATCCCCATGTTATTGTGCAGTCGTAGAGTGAACCCTGTACTGAACGTCAGGTTGCTCACAATCCCCAACAGCAGCCACAATACCTTCCGTCTGAAACAGGTAGCCATTCTCACCAGCTTCCGCCCTACATAGAGACCACCAGGCTGTCTTCTTGGAGATGGAAGATGCCTTCTTGAGACTTCACACAAGACTTCCCTGCTCACCACTAGGGGTTCGGGTGGTTAACATACAGAACACCAGATACCCCGCAGTGAGTTACAATCTGGAATCTAATCAAGGGGTTCAGGGTGGTTTATATACGAATAACAGATACCCCGGAGTGAGTTACAGACTGGAATCTAATTGAGAGTTTCAGGTTGGTTTATATACAGAATATCAGGTAGCCCGCAGTGAGTTACAGCTTGGAATCTAATTTCAGGGTTCAGGGTGATTTATATACAGCATAACAGATAGCCCAAAGTGACTAACAACCTGGAATCTAATCGAGGGATTCAGGGTTGTTTATATACAGAATAACAGATAGCCCAGAGTGAGTTACATCCTGCAATCTAATTGCAGGGTTCAGGGTAGTTGATATACAGAATAACAGATAGCCCAGCGTGATTTACAGCCTGGAATCTAATCGAGGGGTTCAGGGTGGTTTATTTACAGAATAACAGATAGCCTGGAATGTGTTACAGTTTGGAACGTAATCAAGGGGTTTAGGATGGTTTATGTACAGAATAACAGATGCCATGAAGTGAGTTACATTCTGGAATCTAATCGAGGAGTTCAGGCTGGTTTATATACGGAATAACAGGTAGCCTGGAATGTGTTACTAATTGGAAATTAATCGAGGGATTTAGGATGTTTTATGTACAGAATAACAGATACCATGGAGTTAGTTACAGCCTGGAATCTAATCGAGGGGTTCAGGGAGTTTTACATACTGAATTACAGATAGCCTGGAGTGGATTACAGACTGGAATCTAATCGAGGAGTTCAGGGTTGTTTACATACAGAATAACAGATAGCCCGGAGTGAGTTACAGCCTGGAATCTAATCGAGGGATATGTTAACCTTTTTATGTGAAATAACTTGTAACTGGGAGTGAGTCACATAGTGTACTATTGGCCAACTGGTTTCAAATCTTGACTCACATAAACATAATGCAGTCACAAACTACACAACTTTACTGACTCCCAACTTTCCTAGTTTGAGGACTATCCTCCTCTGTTTTCCACTTTCACTGAAAGTATTAATATACCTTTTATACTGCACTGCCATTCTGGTTCCAGTGCTACCTATCTCTCACTCTCTCATTTATCTTCAATCCTGTTGAAAGATACTTAAACCAACAGATGCACAAAGTTCCAGGAAGAGTTTTGTTCAATTGCAGATGCATTATTTTCTTTTATTTGTGGACAACACACAATTTGAACCCACAGAATGTCAGTGTGGGATTTGAGAAACCCTTCATTTTGGGATGAGGCCTAGCCAGGCAGGATTCTGATCCAACACTGCAAATCTACAATTCAGTAGCTGAGCTCTTTCAGGTTTTGTATATTATGTTTCTCTCATATATTAGGAGCGTGGAAAGTAAGGCAGACCTTACTGGAATGTCACATTGTCTCTCCGCATTCACTGTAAACAGGTTCTGGGATATGCATTTTAATCCCCTTCAAAGAGCTGTCTCCATTTCCTATCTCTGCTAGCATCAATGAATGGAAATGGCTTTTGACACATTGCCCCCTCTCCCTTGCTGAAAGTATTCCTCACACAAATCAGTCAGGCAGACATTTTAGATTTGTCCACAGCCACCATTTTATATCAACAAAACGATGACATTGAGTTTATAAATAAGGAAAAGCTAGATAGACTGGCAACATCAATACAGTTTGAAAATATATGAAACATTGAACACGCACACAGAATCACACACAAACAGACATACACAGACACACAGAATCACACACACAGAGATACAGACACCTTCCAGGAGCTGTCTCCGTTTCCTATCTTGCAAGGGGATTCATGTTATGATATTGCATTCAAGCAGGACAGTAAAGAACTTTTGAGACTTTCCCCATTGTGACAGAAATTCAGCCCCAATCTGAAACTTGGAGAGATGTAACAGAACAGAAATGAAACAGCAGCTTTCTGTGTTCCTGCTCCCAATGTAACATTTGAGCATTTAGTTTATCTTGTCTTCAGTCTAACATCCAACAAGGATCATTTCACAGATCCAATAACAGATCCCCAGGAGTGAGTTCCAGACTGGAATCTAATTGAGGGGTTTAGGGTTTACATACAGCATAAGAGATACCCAGGGGTGAGGGACAGAGTGGAATCTAATCGAGAGGTTTGAGGTGGTTTACATACAGAATAACAGATAACAAGTCGTGAGTCACAAAATCGCGGAGTCATACAGTCGTAGAGATGTACAGCATGGAAACAGACCATTTGGTCCAACCCGTCCATGCCGACCAGATATCCTAACCTACTCTAGACTCTTTTTCAAGCACTTGTCCCATCTCCCTCCAAACCTTCCCATTCATATACCCATTGAGCTACATTTTAAATGTTGCAATTGTACCAGCCTCTACCACTTCCTCTGACAGTTCATTCCATTCATGTACCACCCTCTGAGTGAACAAGTTGCCCCTTAGGTCTCTTTCATATCCTTCCCCTCTGACACTAAACCTATGCCCTCTAGTTCTCCCCACCCAAAGGAAAAGACTTTGTCTATTTATCCTATCCATGCCCGTCATGATTTTATAAAACTCGATAAGGTCACCCCTCAGCCTCTGATGCTTCAGGGAAAACAGGCCCAGCCTATTCAGCCTCTCCCTGTAGCTCAAATCCTCTAACCCTGGAATCATCCTTGTAGATCATTTCTGAACCCTTCAAAGTTTCACAACATCCTTCCGATAGGAAGGAGCCCAGAATTGCATGCTATATTCCAACAGTGGCCTAACCCATGTCCAGTCCAGCCACAACATGACCTCTCAATGCCTATACTCAAAACTCTGACCAATAAAGGAAAGCATACCAAACGCTGCCTTCATTATCTTATCCACCTGCCACTTTACTTTCACGGAGCTACGAACCTGCACTTCAAAGTCTCTTCGTTCATCAACTCTCCCTCGGACCTGATCATTAAGCGGATAAGTCCTGCTCAAATTTGCTTTCCCAAAATGCAGCACCTCGTGTTTATCGAAGTGGACTAGAATTGAAGGTTTTGGGGTGTTTTTGAAACATGCCAGTCACGCATACATGGAAGTGAGTTACACGTTGGAATCTAATCGAGAGAGTTCTGGGTGATTCATATCGTCCCGACAGTGGGGAAGCAAGCCCTTCAGCCCAACAAGACCACACTGACCCTCAGAAGAATAACCCATCCAGACCCATTTCCCCACATTTACCCCTGACTAATGCATCTCACCTACACATCCCTGAATACCATGGGCAATTTTAACAGGGCTTGGATTGGATGGTTAATATACAGACTAACAGATAGCCAGGAGTGTGATACAGACTGGAATCTAATCAAACGATTGAAGTGGCTAATGTACAGAGTCCCTTAAAATTGGAAATCAGTTACAGATTGGAATTTTATCAAGGGGATTCGAGACAATTATGTGTACAATAACAGATACCCCAAAGTGAGTTACAGACTGGAATCTAATCGAGGGTTTCAGGGTGGTTTATATGCAGAATAACAGGTAGCCCGGAGTGAGTTATGGAGTCATAGAATCATAGAGACGTACAGCATGGAAACAGACATTTCGGTCCAACCTGTCAATGCCGACTAGATATCACAACCCAATCAAGTTCCACCTGCCAGCACCTGGCCCATGTCCCTCCAAACCCTTCCTATTCATATACTCATCCAAATTCCTCTTAAATGTTGCAATTGTACCAACCTCCACCACTTACTCTGGCAGCTCACTCCATACACGTACCACCTTCTGCGTGAAAACGTTGTCCCTTAGGTCTCTTTCATATCTTTCCTCTCTCAAACTAAACCTATGCCCTCTAGTTCTGGACTCTATTACCCCAGGGTAAACCTCGATAAGTTCACCCCTCAGCCTTCGACACTCCAGGGAAAACAGCCCCAGACTGTTCAGCCTCTCCCTGTAGCGCAAATCCTCCAACCCTGGAAACATCCTTGCAAATCTTTTCTGAACCCTTTTCAAGTTTCACAACATCTTTCCGATAGGAAGGGGACCAGAATTGCACGCAATATTCCAAGAGTGGCCGAACCCATGCCCTGTACAGCCGCAACATGACCTCCCAACTCCTGTACTCTGTACTCTGATCAGTAAAGGAAAGCATACCAAACGCCTTCTTCACTATCCTATCTACCCACGACTCCACTTTCAAGGAATTATGAACCTGCGCTCCAAGGTCTTTTTGATCAGCAACACACCCTAGGACCTTACCATTAAATGTAGAAGTCTTGCTAAGATTTGATTTTCCAAAATGCAGCACCTCACATTTATCTGAATTAAACTCCATCTGTCACTTCTCAGCCCATTGGCCCATCTGGTCCAGACCCTGTTGTAATCTGAGGAAACCCTCTTCGCTGTCCACTACACCTGCAATTTTGGTGTCATATGCAAACTTACTAACTGTACCTCTTATGCTCGCATTGAAATCATTTATATAAATGACAAAAGGTAGAGGGCCCAACACTGATCCTTGTGGCACTCCACTGGTCACAGGCCTCTCGTCTGAAAAACAACCCTCCACCACCACCCTCTGTCTTCTACCTTTGAGCCTTCTGTATCCAAATGGCAACTTCTCCCTGTATTCCATGAGATCTAACCTGCTAATCAGTCTCCCATGGGGAACCTTGTCGAACGCCTTACTAAAGTTCATATGGATCACATCTACTGCTCTGCCCTCATCAACCTTCTATGTTAATTCTTCAAAAAACTCAATCAAGTTTGTGAGACGTGATTCCCACGCACAAAGCCAAGTTGACTGTCCCGAATCAGTCCTTGCCTTTCCAACTTCATATACATCCTGCCCCTCAGGATTCCCTCCAACAACTTGCCCACCGCCGAGGTCAGGTTCACCGGTCTATAGTTCCCTGGCTTGTCTTTACCGCCCTTCTTAAACATTGGCACCACGTTTGCCAAACTCCAGTCTTCCGGCATCTCACCTGTGACTATCGATGATACAAATATCTGGGCCAGCAAGAGGCCCAGCAATCACTTCTCTAACTTCCCACAGAGTTCTCAGGTACACCTGATCAGGTCTTGGGGATTTATCCACCTTTAACCATTTCAAGACATCCAGCACTTCCTCCTCTGTATATCTGCAACATTTTGCAAGATGTCACCATCGAATTCCCTACAGTCTATATCTTCCATATCGTTTCTTCAGTAAATACTGATGCAAAATATTCCTTTAATATCTCCCCCATTTTCTGTGGCTCCACACAAAGGCCGCCTTGCTGATCTTTGAGGGGCCCTATTCTCTCCCTAGTTACCCTTTGTCCTTAATATATTTGTAAAAACACTTTGGGTTCTCCTTAATTCTATTTGCCAAAGCTATCTCATGTCCCAGTTTTGCCCTCCTGATTTCCCCCTTAAGTATACTCCAACTTCCTTTATCCTCTTCTAAGGATTCACTCGATATATCCTGTCTCTACCTGACATATGCTTCCATCTTTTTCTGAACGAAACCCTCAATTTCTTTAGTCAGCCAGCATTCACTATAACTACCAGCCTTCCCTTTCATACCTGGCAGGAAGTTACAGCCTGGAATCTAATCGCCGGGTTCAGGGTGCTTTATATACAGAATAACAGATAGCCCGGAGTGAGTTACAGCCTGGAATCGAATCGAGGTGTTCAGGGTGGTTTATATACAGAATAACAGATAGCCCAAAGTGAGTTATAGAAAGGAATCGAATCGAGGTGTTCAGGGTGGTTTATATACAGAATAATAGATAGCCCAGAGTGAGTTACAGCCTGGAATCGAATCGAGGTGTTCAGGGTGGTTTATATACAGAATAACAGATAGCCCGCAGTGAGTTACAGCCTGGAATCCAATCGAGGTGTTCAGGGTGGTTTATATACAGAATAACAGATAGTCCGAAGTGCGTTACAGCCTGGAATTGAATCGAGGTGTTCAGGGTGGGTATATACAGAATAACAGATAGCCCGGAGTGAGTTACAGCCTGGAATCGAATCGAGAGGTTCAGGGTGGTTTATATACAGAATAACAGATAGCCCAAAGTGAGTTATAGAAAGGAATCGAATCGAGGTGTTCAGGGTGGTTTATATACAGAATAACAGATAGCCCAGAGTGAGTTACAGCCTGGAATCGAATCGAGGGGTTCAGGGTGGTTTATATACAGAATAACAGATAGCCCAAAGTGAGTTACAGCCTGAAATCTAATCGTGGGGTTCAGGGTTGTTTATATACAGAATAACGGATACCCCGGAGTGAGGTACAGCCTGGAATCGAATCGAGGTGTTCAGGGTGGCGTATATACCGAATAACAGATAGCCCAGAGTGAGTTACAGCCTGGAGTCTAATCGAGGGGTTCAAGGAGTTTAGTATACAGAATAACAGATAGCCCGGGGTATGTTACTGCCTGGAATCTAATCAATGTCTTTTCACTTTTAGATAGGACGGTTTTTGTTGAATCGAAAGTACAGCCACAGATGCCAGCTAAAGGTCAGACTGTTTCAAATGTAACAATTAGCTGGGAAATGGAAGCCTGAGTTCTGGTGGCTGTTTTGACAGCAATTCAAATACAATCAAAGACTTTAAATAACGCTCAGGATACCAGAAGCCAATGGAATTTGAATATTATTGTTTGTACACCTGGAAAGCATTCAAATTGTGAGAATTATTGTATCATGGGAAGTATATAATCCCAGCATTTTGAACACTGGAGGGAGAGCCGCTGCCATCCAACAGCAGAGTAACTGCTGTAGAGCAGGAGTGCTAACTGACCATGTCAAATACTCTCTATCAAAGACACAGGTTCATGTAAAACATACTTGCATTAAAAAAAAAACATGACCCAGGGA
This sequence comes from Chiloscyllium plagiosum, assembly GCF_037043375.1. Lineage (NCBI taxonomy): Eukaryota > Metazoa > Chordata > Chondrichthyes > Orectolobiformes > Hemiscylliidae > Chiloscyllium > Chiloscyllium plagiosum. The sequence continues at coordinate 56,635,128 of NW_028270178.1, forward strand.
AATCAGCAGATGAATGAGTGAACACAGTGGGGAAGATAGAGACTATGTGGTCTTGAGATTGTAACGTTTAATATGTGGGTTGTTGGAACAGCATATTTTGACAGAGTTGGAGTCAGATAGTAAGTAGCTAAGAAAAGAGGGGCTTGCATTTGTGAATAGTTGTTGTTTAGTGTTCACTATTAAAGTTAAGAAACTAACTTGCTAATTTTTGTTTGAATAGTGGAATGTCGAAGATCTGTGTCACTCGTATGTCAACAGATTACGATGTGAGGCGAGCTTTTCTGGGTGTTTGGTTTTAATTAACAAAGGGGTTCGAATCCACCTTGTAAATGTCCATTCACACTAATCCCATTTCTCTGCAATTTGCCTATATCCTTCTAATCCTTTCCTATTCACATATTTATCCAAATGCTTTTGAAATGTTGTTAATACAACCCCCTCAGCCACATCTTCTGGCAGCTCATCCACGTACCAGCCATTTATGTAAATACGTGGTCCCTCAGGTTTCCTTTTATTCCTTCTCCTTTAACCTTAAACTGATCCCTTCTCGTCCTTGATTCTCTAAACTTTGGAAAAGACTGAGAGCATTCACCCTATCCATATCCCTCATGATCTTATACAGCTCTATAAGGTCCCCCCTCAGTCTCCTACACTCTAAAGAAAAGGTCCTAGTTGTCCAACCTCTCCCTATAACTCAGACCATTGGGTCCTGGCAATGTCCTTGTAAATTTCTTCTGCACTCTTTCTAATTTCATTATATCCTCCCTATAACAAGTTGACGAAACTGAACACAATACTCCAAGTGCGGCCTTACCAAAGTCCTGTGGAACTCCAACATAAATTCCCAACTTCTATACTCAGTATCCTGCCTGATGAAAGCCAATGTGCCAAAAGCCTTCTTCACTGTCCTTTTTTGGATTAGTGGTGCTGGAAGAGCACAACAGTTCAGGCAGCATCCAAGGAGCTTCGAAATCGACGTTTCGGGCAAAAGCCCGTCATCAGGAAAAAACGCAGTGAGTCTGAAGCGTGGAGAGATAAGCTAGAGGAGGGTGGGGATGGTGAGAAAGTAGCACAGAGTATAATGAGTAAGTGGGGGAGGGAATGAAGGTGATAGGTCAGGGAGGAGAGGTTGGAGTGGATAGGTGGAAAAGGAGATAGGCAGGTCGGACAAGTCCGGACAAGTCATGGGGACAGTGCTGAGCTGGAAGTTTGGAACTAGGATGAGGTGGGGGAAGGGCAAATGAGGAAACTGTTGAAGTCCACATTGATGCCCTGGGGTTGAAGTGTTCCGAGGCGGAAGATGAGGCGTTCTTCCTCCAGGCGTCTGGTGGTGAGGGAGCAGCGGTGCAGGTGGCCCAGGACCTCCATGTCCTCGGCAGAGTGGGAGGAGGAGTTGAAATTTTGAGCCACGGGGCGGTGTGGTTGGTTGGTGCGGGTGTCCCGGAGATGTTCCATAAAGCGCTCTGCTTGGAGGCGCCCAGTCTCCCCAATGTAGAGGAGACCGCATCGGGAGCAACAGATACAATAAATGATCTTAGTGGATGTGCAGGTAAAACTTTGATGGATGTGGAAGGCTCCTTTAGGGCCTTGGATAGAGGTGAGGGAGGAGGTGTGGGCGCAGGTTTTACAGTTCCTGCGGTGGCAGGGGAAAGTGCCAGGATGGGAGGGTGGGTTGTAGGGAGGCGTGGACCTGACCAGGTAGTCACGGAGTAAACGGTCTTTGCGGAAGGCGGAAAGGGGTGGGGAGGGAAATATATTTCTGGTGGTGGGGTCTGTTTGGAGGTGGCGGAAATGTCGGCAGATGATTTGGTTTATGCGAAGATTGTAGGGTGGAAGGTGAGCACCAGGTGCGTTCTGTCCTTGTTACGGTTGGAGGGGTGAGATCTGAGGGCGGAGGTGCGGGATGTGGACGAGATGCGTTGGAGGGCATCTTTAACCACGTGGGAAGGGAAATTGCGGTCTCTAAAGAAAGAGGCCATCTGGTGTGTTCTGTGGTGGAACTGCTCCTCCTGGGAGCAGATACGCCGGTGGCGGAGGAATTGGGAATACGGGATGGCATTTTTGCAAGAGATAGAGTGGGAAGAGGTGTAATCCAGGTAGCTGTGGGAGTCGGTGGGTTTGTAAAAAATGTCAGTGTCAAGTCGGTCGTTATTAATGGAGATGGAGAAGTCCAGGAAGGTGAGGGACGTGTCAGAGATGGTCCAGGTAAATTTAAGGTCAGGGTGGAATGTGTTGCCCTGTCTACCTGTGACTCCACTCTCAGGGAACCGTGCACCTGAATTCCAAGGTCTCTCTGCCCACTACACCCCTTAAGGCCCGCCCATTCACCGTGAAACTCCTACCTTGATTTGAGATTCCAAACTGCAAGACCTCACATCTATATTAAATTCCATTTGCCATTTCTCAGCCCACCTGCCCACCTGATTAAGGTCCTGCTGCAATTTATGATAAACTTCCGCACTGATCATGCTCCCACTTATTTTAGTGTCATCTGCAAACTTACTAATCATGCCTTGTACATTATCAACCAAATCATAGATAACAAGAATCTGTGGACCCAACCTCCAGTCTGACAAGCATCCTTCCACTAAACTCTCTGCTTCCTATCAACAAGCCAACTGTGTATCCAATTGGCCAGTTCCCCCAGTATTCTACGTGATGGAACCTTCCAGAGTAGCCTGCCATGTGGAACCTTATCAAAGTCCTTACTGAAATCCATAGAGACTACGTTTACCGCTCTGCCCTCATCAACATTCTTGGACACTTCCCCAAAGGACTCTAACAAATTTGGGAAGCATGATCTCCCACTCACAAGTGTATGCTGACTGCTCCGAATCAAACTCTGTGTAAGTAATTGATGCAGTCAATGGTATGTTTCCTTCATTGTAAGATGATTCGAGTCCATGAGTAAAGCCATCTTCCTGCTGTTGTAAAGCCTTGCTGAGAGAGCATTTGGGACACTCTCTACAGATTTGATCTCCTTTGGAAGGAATGATCTCCTTACCACAGACACGGGTGATGGTAACATGAGGATAGAGTGAAGAAGCTGAGTGTTTAATCTGTAGAACTGTGAGAGACGAAGAAATGGTGATGCTGAAACACGAGGAGTGGCAGTGACCACTTATTTCCAAAAGAGACATTGACAGGGAGAGCAATTCCATACTTTACCCAGGATTGATTTGGTTTGAGTTATTGTCACGTGTATCTCAGTACGGCGAAACTCTTTGTTTATGAACAGTGGAGGCAGATCATAGTAAGCATAGCAAGACAGATCATAGGGTGGAAATAGACTTGGACAGAGTAAGGCATACAGGTTACACTGAACAAGACATGCACTAGACAAGATCAACATGAACAAGATCAGCATTATTTGAAATTAGAGCATCCATTCATCAGTCTAACACGGCCTTCCAAATAGTTTATATGCTTAAAGTAACTCTCCCCATGTTATTGTGCAGTCGGCGAGTAAACCCTGCACTGAACGGCAGGTTATTCACAATCCCCAACAGCAGCCACAATACCTTCCATATGAAACAGGAATCCATTCCCATCAGCTTCCACCCTCCATAGAGAACACCAGGCTGTCTTCTCAGAGATGAAAGATGCCTTCTTGAGACTTCACACAAGGCAAATGGCTTCCCTGCTCACCACTAGAAAACCACGTTAAAGTCCCACATGTGTATCATGAGCAACGGAGCCACGAGGAACAATGTGGACCAGTCTGTCTGTGCAGCTTCTGCTCCATTTGTTCATCATGTTAGAGCATCATTTCGGAGACACTTAAGACTGCCGATGCTGGAGATCAGAGTCGAGAGTCGATTGTTGGAAAAGCACAGCAGGTCAGGCAGCATCCGAGAAGCAGGAGAATCGACGTATTGGGCATAAGACATTCATCAGGAATCAGCATCAATTATGTCATTCTGCCCTCGTGTAAGTGCTTTGAGGTGCGAATGGCCTCCTACTGTTCCTGTATAAGTGACTCAAGGGACTGACTGGGTTACCCCTGGTTCCTGTTTGACAGCTCGATGTACTGACAAGTGTAACAATGCTGCAGCTTTAAGAGGTTATTTTGTCTGGATTTCTTTTTCTGAGAGAGATTGAACGATTGTTACCAAGCTGTCTAGTTAACACAACTTGAGTAACAGCGAGCGAGGCCTTAGGTTAATTTTAATGCAGCCTGAATGGGTGTGCCCAGCTCTCTCAGGTTAGGATCACTTGGTTTTGGTTTCTTAGTAACATCAGAAACTATTGGGGTCTCCACAGAGTTGGAAGCTTCAATGGATATCTCCTGGTTGCTACTCTCTCTGAATTTTCTCTTGGCACTGTTTTCAATTCCTGGATTGGAGAAATATTTGTGACATTCGGTGTCTGAATATTTCTTTTTGCCAAGGGCTGTGTTTATGGGATTTCCCTGTATTGTGACAGTTCATTAGTAATAGTTCCTAGATCTATTATTCTGTTAAGCTGTCCAATAGAATTACGTTAACAATCACACAACACCAGGTTATAGTCCAACAGGTTTAATTGGAAGCACACTAGCTTTCGGAGCGACGCTCCTTCATCAGGTGATTGTGGAGGGCTCGATCGTAACACAGAATTTATAGCAAAAATTTGCAGTGTGATGTAACTGAAATTATACATTGAAGAATTGAATGTCTGTTAAGCCTTTCATCTGTTAGAATACATTGATAGTTTCACTTCTTTCATGTGTAAATCACAAAACCCTTTTTTTAAAGTTGCATTCTCGGGTTAGGTGTTAACAATGGTGATAGCTAGACAATATATTGAAGGTGTTATCCCCCTGTGTTCTCTGTCTATGACCTGATGTTTAGATTTATTCCAATCTAAAAAGTGAAATAACAGAGTTTTACATAAATTCATGCAGTTTTTGAGCTCAGAGTTGTCCTGAGAGCCGGGCAGTTTGCGACGAACAATGATCTGTTTGAGCTTTGGCGGTTGTTTAAAGGTAAGTTCACTCCACTACTCCTCCACTACTTGCCTTTAAACAACCGCCAAAGCTCAAACAGATCATTGTTGGTCGCAAACCGCCCGGCTCTCAGGACAACTCCATACAACCCTGTCACGGTGGACGCTGCAAAACGTGTCAGGTTGTGGACATAGATACCACCATTATGCGTGGGAACACCTCCCACCGTGTACATGGCAGGTAGTCATGTGACTCAGCCAACATTGTCTATCTTATACATTGCAGGCAGGGATGCCCAGAGGCATGGTACACTGGGGAAACTGAGCAAAGGCTACGACAACGGATGAATGGGCACCGCACAACAATCAACAGACAGGAGGGTTCCCTCCCAGTTGGGGAACACTTCAGTGGTCCAGGGCATTCAGCCTCGGACCTTCGGGTGACCATCCTCCAAGGTGGACTTCGGTTCAGGCAGCAGAGGAAAGTGGCTGAGCAGAGGCTGATAGCTAAGTTCGGTACCCATAGGAAGGGCCTCAACCGGGACCTTGGGTTCATGCCACATTACAGGTGATCACCATTGCACTATACACACACACACACACACACACACACACACACACACACACACACACACACACACACACACACACACACACACACACACACACACACACACACACACACACACACACACACACACACAGATATTCCTACACACACACACACTCTCACATGCACACGGACACAGATGCACACAGACGCGCACACAGACATCCATACACACCCTTATAGACACACAGACTCCCACGCATGCACCCCCTCACAGACTTAAGACACTCTGCACTCACTACACACACACACACACACTTTCTCACACTCACAACCCCCACCCCATACAGACACATACACAGACAGACAAAAACCCACATGCACACATATATATTGTGTGTGGTGAATTTTTTTTGGTACTTTCAGAGTTACATTGCACTTTGCTCAAAAACCATATAGATTCATGTCGAAATCTGAGCTCAAAAACTACATGAATTTATTTAAAACTCTGTTATTTATGATTTTTAACTTTGTACACCCCAGTCCAACACCGGCATCTCCGAATCAATAGATTTACGTTATTCCAAATTCCTCTTTCTATGATGTTATTTCTTCTTTCGTGTTGAAATAGATGGTATTTTGCTTACCACCGAGTAGTTTGACCAGTCACATTGCATCTGGGACAGACACTTTACATTTCATTTAAAATAAGAAAACATTAAAGTCTAGGCTACCGCCGTCAAATATTTTCGAGGGGCTCTGGTGTGGTCCATCACACTAGACTCGTTCTCTTCCTGAGTAATAGGCTGGAGGCACTGAATGGGCTATCCCTGTTCATCTCCAGTAGTGTCAATGGTCTGAACGGCTTCCTCATATTCCTGTGAAACCAGCGTTAGGTGCTGAATGAACTCTTATTTTACTGTGGCAATGCGCAGTGTCAGGCAGTGCTGTTACATGAATGTTACTGATACTTTAACAGCACAAGCCTGAATGAAGCCTGGATCTTGCTGCACGTGGACACAGACCAGTTCAGAAACTGGCGGGGGACAAAACGTTCTGAACATTGTGGGGAGACATTAATGAAACAGCTAAAGATGTTTGTGAAGAGAAAGCTACCCCGAGGATTTCCCACAGAGGTGACCCAGGACTGAGATGATGAACATCTTCCTTTGTGCCATGTTTGACTCCAAACACTGGAGAGTTTACTCTGATTCCCATTAAGTCCAGCTCCTTGATGTCAACAGAAGTCAACCATTGCCTTGATATCAGGGCCAGTCATGTTTACCTGAACACTTGTCTCAGCCTCTTCTGTTCACATCAATAAGCCATGACATAGGAGCAGCACGTGTTTTCTTCAAACAGGTGGGATTGAATGTCAGGATGTCTCTTCTCAAGAGTGTTCGGGGAGCTAGATGACTGAAAGTATTTGAAGAGGAAATAGATGGATATTGACCTGTCAGAGAGTTGAGGGCTATGAAGAATTGGGTATGAAAGAGGATTTGGGGCCAGGAGCAGATCAGCCATGATCTTAGTGAAGGACAAGGCAGGCTTGGGGAGTGAACGACATGCCCCTGTTTCTGATGTTCTCACATTCTGTTATTGGAAAGTTAGTGGGTGTTATTTTCATGAATGCTCTGGTATTGCATATTGCAGTCAGGGAGACCAGAGGATTTTGTGAGCCATCTCTAAGTGAGGTATGGGGGCTGTATTCACAGTGAGTCTGGGTCTACAACATGACCAACAAATGGAGCACAAGCTGCAGATAGGGGAAGCTTTCTAACGAGAGATGAGGGGCCTCTTTCATACCCAGCTTGGATTTTCCAATTACATTTCCCAAATCACCTCAAAGCGTGTGTGACAGCCTTGAGGGACTGAATGGTCTCCTCTGTTTCTGTGCACCAGGATAAAGGAGTAAGTGGCCTCCAACTGTACCTGGCTAGCAGGTATGAGGGGCTGAATGGAACACAGGAACATGGGACTGAGGAGCAGGAGTGGGTCATTAGATATTTTGAGCCTTCTCCAACAGGCAGTAAGATTGTGACTGATTAGGTTGGGGTCTCAGCCCCACTTTCCTGTCTGTATCCCATTATCCGTGACTCACTTCTTTGTCAAATATTTAACTAATGCAGCTTTCAATCAATGTAAACATAGAGTCACGATAAACTTCCAGAGAAGAGAAGTGCCTTGAAAGGACCTTACAGAATTTTTCATCATCCCTCTTATAGAACCAGACAGTCACGCAGAAGGAAAGCAGACCCGTTAGTCCTATCTGTTCACTCCAATCAGATATCAAATCTGATCCAGTCCCATTTGCCAGCATTTGGTAAATATCCCTCCTCTTTCAGATACATTTTAAATGAGCGATTGTAACCACCTTCAGCACTTCCTCTAACAGCACTTTCTGTACACACACCACTCTCTGTGTGAAACATTTATCTTTAGGTCCCTTCTAAATCAATCCCCCTCGCCTTTAACCTATGCCCTCTTGTTATGGATTCCCCTATCCTGGAGAGCAGAACGTGGCTGTTCAGAATATCCATGCCCCTGATGGTTTTATAAACCTCTATAATGTTACCCTTCAGCCTCTGGCACTCCAGGGGGAAGCACCTCAACCTCATCAACCTCTTTCTAAAGCTCAAACTTCCAGTCCTGGAACATCTGTGTAAGTCAGTTCTGCAGAAAACCGTGTTGTACGCAGTATTCTTAAAGTGGCCTCATCAACGTCCTGTACAGATACAACATACCACCACAACTCCTATACGCAATGCTCTGACTGATTAAGGCAAATGTGCCAAATGTGTTCTGCACCACACTGTCTACCTGTGACTCCACTTTCAAGGAACAATGCACCTGCAGCCCTATGCCCCTTTGTTTCGCAACATGCCCCAGGACCTGACCATGAAGTATATAATGTCTGCCCTGATTTGCCTTCCCAAAATGCAAAGCTTCATATTTATCTAAATTAAACTTCATCTGTTACTCCTTGCCCTTTTGTCCCATCTAATTGCGGTCTCGTTGTACTCTGAGATACTCTACTACACCACCTTTCTGATGTCATCTGTAACCTTACTAACTATGGCCCCAATATTCACATCTAAATCCTTTACATAAATGATGAAATACAGTGAACTCAGTACTGATTGTTACCGCACACTGCTGACATGCCTCCAGTCTGAAAAATATCCCTCTTCCTTCAAGCCATTTGTTACTAGCTTCTTCTGTATCTTATGTGACTGACACTTACTAATCTGCCTACCAATCAGAATGAAATACTAGCTATGAAGACAGGCTGAGTAGGTTAGGTTTATTTTCACTAGATAAAAGGAGATTGAGGGGGGACCTGATTAAGGTTTGTAAAATCATGAAGGGTATAGCCAGTGGATAGAGACAAGCTTTTTCCCAGGTTGGAGGATTGAATAACGAGAGGTCGTGCTTTCAAAGTGAGAGGTGGAAAGTTTAAGGGGGATACACGCGGTAAGTACTTCACACAGAGGGTGGTGGGTATTTGGAACGCGTTGCTAGCAGAGGTGGTACAGGCAGGCACGGTAGAATCATTTAAGATGCGTCTGGACAGATGCATGAGTAGGTCGGGAGCAGAGGAAGACAGATGCTTAGGAATTGACCGACAGATTTAAACAGTACATTTGGATCGGCTCAGGCTTGGAGGGCGAAGGGCCTGTTCCCGGGCTGTACATTTTCTTTGGTCTTTGTTCTTTAAATGAACACCTTGCTGAAGTCCATATAGACAATGTCTACCAAACTGCCTTCATCAATCTTCTTTGTCACCGCTTCAAAAAACTCAACCAAATCAATGAGACATGATTTCCCATGCAGAAAGCTACGTTGTCTACCCCGATCAGCCCTTGCCTTCCCAAATGTATGTAAATGCTATCCCTCAGAATCCCCTCCAACAACTTACCCACCACTGACATCATGCTCACCAGCCTGTAGTTCCCCGGCTTTTTGGGTCACTGTTTCCTTTTCGAGTCCCACTCCTCCACTCCTCACAACAAATGTTAAATGTAACCAGGTCGGTGATATGGCCGATGATTACGGTCTCAGACTGGGTCAGGGTCAGTTTTAGGAACAAGTCAAGCTAGTTTCTTCAATCTGCTAAAACAACACGTTTATGATCCAGAGCAATGTTACTCAAACAATGTTAGAAAGACGAATGGCAAATTGTTTGGGTATTGCAATTATATCATCAATATTTTCCTTTCTAAAAATGCTGACACACACACACAAAATCTCTGCGATTTTAACTTGAAAAAACTTGGTCCAAATATTATTGGAATTCATGACAAAGGAAAAATTGTGAGATTGTCCAAAACGTTATTCTGCTTCTTTCGATATTGTACTCACACAGCTGCTAGCAATGGGATTCCATCCTGGGAGAGTTTGGATTTGGCTGAATTCCATTTGCTTTAGACAATGAGTAGATTCCAGTGAATTCTGGTCAGGGATCATCCAAAGGATAACACGGTGGTTAGCACTGCTGCCTCACAGCACCAGGGACTTGGGTTCGATTCCAGCCTTGGGTGACTGTCTGGGTGGAGTTTGCACATTCTCCCCTTGTCTGTGTGAGCTTCTAATGGGTGATTCCGTTTCCTCCCACAAACTGTGTAGGTTTGGTGGATTGGTCATGCTAAATTGTCCGTAGTGTTCAGGGATTTCTAGGTTATGTGCAATAGTCTGGGGTAAATATAGGGAAATGGGTTGGGAAGGTTGGTGTGGACTTGTTGGGTCGAAGGGCCTGTTTCAACACTGCAGGGATTCCATAAAAATAAGAATGGTAACGATGACTGTAGAGAATTTTTTTAGCTCGCACACATTGCGGTGATGAGGAACAATGAAGGAGCGAGAGTGCAATAGGCCATTCCTTCTCAGGCAGATTACATTTTCTCCCTCTCTGAGTTGAATCACAAAGTAATGTCATCCTCTCCCAAACTGGATCATGTGAGGACTCCTTGTACATTGTCCAAACAATGTCTCCATCACATTCCCTGTTCCATGTAGGTGCATCATTGCTGCTGTCATTCACAGAGCCATACCCTCAGCAGAAAATGGTCTCGGTCAATTTGAAGATATGTTTATATGTCCCTGCGTCATTAAAAAATAAAAATGTTAAATTTATTCAGAATAACTGTGATAAACTGAATGCATTTTTAAAAGAAATACAAAAATTACTGCAAAAGCTCGCCTGGTCTCTCAGTACCCAGATGCTGTAGTTGTACCAGCCTCCAGCATTTCCTCTGGCAGCTCATTCCACACACACACCACCCTCTGTGTGAAATGGTGCCCTTTAGGCCTCATCAAAACCTTTCCCCTCTCACTTTCCACCAATGCCCTCTAGTTTTGGATGCCCCCAGACTAGGGAAAAACCCCTAACTACTCACGCTATCCATGGCCATTTTGATTTTATAAACCTTTACTGCTGCAAAATGTGACCCCCATCAACACGAATGGGTGCACTTTCAGACATCCTGGGCCTAAATTCTGAAATGCAATACTGACACCTCTTCCTTCTCCATCAAGTCACAATTCTAAATCCATTTTAATCAGTTTGTTCAGATGTATCCTGAGACACTTCTGTGGAGTTTACGCCTGGACCTTTGTGCCCGGAGCTAGGGACACTAGCATCACTCAGCAATACCCATAAAGCTGTAACATTATTCTCCTGTGTGTGTGTTCATCAGACTGTCCTGATATGATGGGACATACCTCTGCAACAGGCAGGACTTGAATCCAGACCTTCTAGCCCAGAGCTAGCAACACTGCCACACAGGTTCAGGAATTGGAATCAAATCCAGAGCTCTGGCTCAGAGACAGGGACACTACCCACCACACTACCATACCCAGATTTTGGGTCATATTTTAGTTCCCACTTTCATCTTGGTGTGGATTTATTATAATCAGATTACCATTAGTGAACTACACAAAACACTTTGTATTATTAAACAAATGCAAGATATTTGTCTCAACTGTTGGATATTGAGTGTACGTGCTGTGCCATCCAAATTAACTATAAATATCTTTAATTGCTATTATCTGTAGTCTGCAATATTAAGGAAAAAATCCTGCAGACACACTCTACCCAATGAAGGGTCTCAAATATATATTTATTACTGAATACCAGAGACGAAGGAAGAGCTTAATTTCTGACCCCAAAACACCGATCACTCTTACACAACTCTCACGTGCGACTCCCCTTTTCCTAAAACCATGAAATTACACCAGGCCTCTGATTACTATACAGCCTCTCCTCCCCACTGACTGTGTCTGCAATCTGTCCCTCCTCCCCCGAAACATACAAGGCAACCCAAGCTCAGGGACTTTGTGAAAATCAAGGCCGGAGTGTGGAGGCATCCTGGAGACATCTGGGCGTTTTAAAATTGAAGGGGGAGGGTGAGGTGACAGTAATGTCACTCACTGGGCTGAGGGGTGGCTGATGGAGTTTAGTTTGGATTAATGCGAGGTATTGGATTTGGTAAATCAAACAACAGCAGGACCTATACAATTAAAAGTAGAGCCTTTGGCAGTGCTGTAGTACAGAAACCTAGGCCGTCAGGTTTAATTCTTTAAAATTTGCATCTCATATAGATAGTGTGGTTAAGAAGGTGTTTAACACACATGTCTTCATAGGACAGACCTTTGAGTATCAGAATTGGGATGTCATGTTGTGGTTGTACAGGACATTGGTGAGATCCCTTCTGGAATACTGTGTCCAGTCTGGTCACCCTGCCCGCTCATTCCATAGGCACACCACCCTCTGGGTGAAAACGCTGCCCCTTAGGTCACTTTTAAATGTTCCCCTCTCACCTTAAGCCTATGTCCTCTTGTTTTGGACTCACTGTACCCTTAGAAAACACCTTGACTATTCACTTTGATATTACTGACGTTGATATTATTAAGCTGGAGAGGGTTCAGAAGAGATTAACCTGGATGTTGCTGGGAAAGGAGGGAGTGAGATACAAGGAGAGGCTGGGTAGGCTGGGACTTTTTTCACTGAAGAATATGAGATTAAGCAGTAACTTTACAGAAGTTTATAAAATAATGAGGGTTACAGAGAAGCTGAAGGGCTGATGTCTTTTCTCTAGAGTTGAGGATTCAAAACTGAGGGATTTTTAAGGTGCGAGGAAAAAAGATTTACGAAAGTCATGAGAGGAAATTGTGTTCAACAGAGTATGGCTTGTGTGTGGAATGAACTTCCAGAGGAAGTGGTGAAAGCAGGGACAGTTACAACGTTTAAAGGACATTTAGATCAGTACATGGATAAGACATCAGTTAGGATGGTGCTGTGAGCAGCTGCCCTCTCCCTGACCCATCGCTGAATGAATCCCTGTTGGTTTCACCCTCTGCCAATGTCTGTGCAGTGGCGTGTGGAGGCCAGCAGAGGGTGGCATTGCATCACTTTAAGCACCACAGAGACAGCCAGACCTGCCCCACAGAGACACACAGATACACACACACGGGGATGGTTAGGACAGGGCGGGAAGCTCATCTGGTAACTTAAACTAAACATAAAGAAATGCTCAATTTGTCTCGTAAACTGTTAAAATATGAAGGACAGATCTGCCAAATTCGACTGTTTAAATAAAAAAAATCAATTTATTTTTTCACTCTGAAAGTGAACATTTTACATCAACTATGCACAACTCTGAGACCCCCTTTCTCTTAACTGCTTATTACCCGACTCCAACTCTATAGTAATATACCGTTTCTGGGTCTGCCATCCTCTCATATCACAGGTGCTTGTAAGCTCTCAGTTCAGAGCAGCATTCCCTCTCTCTTAAAGGTAGAGTAAACACTTTCAACTTCATCACATTAGACCCTGGTGAATATCGATAAGTGGGACCTATCCAGATTTATTTTGCTCTGTGGTTCGTCAATATTGCATCTACTCTGTCTCGTATGTGTCAGGATTTTTGTTGCTCCATTGACAGCAGGTCATTATTCGATTCCGTCCCTGGGAATATATCAGTATTTCACTTACTCACACTCGTGTGTGTGGGGCAGGATTTCAGTTGTTTCATGGGGACTGTGGCGCTATAACAATCTCAATGTTTGTAGATGGCACCGAACCTGGTAGAACTCTGAAGTCTATGGAGGACAGTGTGGAACTCTAACAGGACAATCACACATTGGTGTAGTGTTCAGGTTTATGGCAGATGGGGATCAATACAGAGCAGTGTGAGGTGATACACTTTGGTAGGAAAGACAATGAAAGACAGTTTAAAACAGGCTCTGCCATTATAAAGGGGGTGCAGGAACAGAGGGCGCTGCGTGTATATGAGCACAGATTGTTGAAGATGTCAGGACAAGTGGGGAGAGCAGTAACTGTCACAGATTAGTTTCAGTATCTGAGCTGGGAGGTGTAGGAGGGAGCCTCCGTGCTCCCTTCCTGGGAGGTGGTGGTGACATGAGTTGTGAGCCCACCCTCCTGCCCACCAAGACCGTGGGGATTCCATTTGTACCAGCTCGACACAAAAGGGAGATGGTATCAGGGCCAAGGCTTCTATGTTGTGCCGGGGAGAAACCGAGCTGCCTGTGGGTTTAAAGTGAGAATTGCCCTTCACCGAACATTGCTCCTTACTCGGTCGGTGGGACGTGGATGTTTCAGAATCTCCACACGAGGTGTCCTGGTCCTCTCCGACTCGGACGAGGGTCCTCCCCACATGGCAGGGGAAGGGGGTGAGGGAACGGATATCGGGCACTCCACCACCCGGTCTGGCGATTACTGTCCTATTCCAGGCTGTTTCTCCTGGAATGGGAGAAAGGGAGGGTGGGAGTGGGTGGCCCTGCTGTTAGTGTTGGTGTAGGTGGGGATAATGGCAAATGGTAAGGCTTTCAGAGGGAGTCTGTCGACAGTGTTGTATCCATGCAGTGTAATTGATGTGGGGGGTAAAGTGGACGGGGTGACAAAGAGAGAGAGAGAGAGAGAAAAGAGAGAGAGAGAGAGAGAGAGTGAGAGACAGAGAGAGACAGAGACAGAGACAGTGACAGAGAGAAGGTGCTGCATTCGACAGTGACAGTGTTGGAGCATTAGCCTCATTCGGAGGTAGGCCCTATGACAGATATACCGTGAGTGAGAGGGAGCAGAGAGAATACAGTGATCCTTATTCCTGACAGAGCGGGGAAGGTTATTGATGTTTGTCCTGCATTGCTGGACATTTCTTCAGACCGCAGATACTGCACTGAGCTGGGTGGGGAGCTCAGACCATGCTCGGTAGGTCTGGTGGTGTGGCTCCCTCTGGGAAGAGAATGGTACCCTCTATACTTGCCCATTCACCAGGACCTCCGTGCCCCTGTCGACAAACCGTGGTATAATTGTCCCTTATCTGCCATGCTCGGGGTAAACAGTTCAGGGCAGCTCCAAATCTGAGAAAGCTCAACTGTGTGCTCATTGGCCTTTCAAAGATGGCACCAGTGCCAGGGGTCACAGAATATCCAGGGGTATCCAGGTGATGGTGAATACCTCCAGCCACGATGTGTGGGAGAATCGGGCTGGTATTGAATGAGAGGGACACCATGTTGGGGGGGGGGGGGGGGGGTAGTCAATGAGTTGAGTTTGATAAGAAAGCACCAGGAATCTAGCTTGCCCTCGTACAGATAATCTCTCTGTCACACTCACTGAAAATGGCACCGAGGAAAATTATTGTTAGAATCAGCCTATTGACTCATAGATTCTGTTGAAACTACTCCCATTTACAAATCTGCAGAACAAATGGCCATCCAAGACTCTCCATCATTTCACCTCACACCAATATCCCTTTTTCCCATCTTTCCTGGGAAGACTGGCTCATGTTATAGTATGCTATCGAAGACTCTACATTTCAGCATTCTGTAACCTGGGAACACATCCTTCCATGACACTGTCTCTCAGTCTCGCCCTCACTGTCTATACCCCAAACCCCTCCCATGTGGTGATATTTAAACTGATTCCCCTGCTATCTCTCTCTGGCAGTGATGTTACCACCCACAGTACCCCCTCATCATGGCCCAATGGAGATATGGAGCTGGAAATGGGTGGGAGCTGCAAGTTTCCCCACACTGGGCAGGGATCGAACACAATGTTACAGAGCAACGCACTGGGGTGGTGTACACAGTCCTATATGCTGGGAGGGTAGCTGCTCCTGGTTTACAAATTCACAAGTTATCACTGCACAGTTCGCTATGCTGGGCAGACTATCTGGTTGAGGTTTATAGATAATGCAATGATATGGGATATGCAGCTCTGCATGCTGGATGGATATTTGTTTCAGGTTCACACATTAGTGCTCTGCTGTGGTCTGCACAGCTCGAGGTACTGGACAGAAATGTAGCCTGTGCACAGTACATCATTGTGGTGGGGTGGATGGCGGGAAAGGTGATGGAGACGTCACGGAGTTCCATGGAACATTCTGTCTCCGACATTCTATCACTGCCATTCCCCGGAACGTTCTGTCCCAGACATTCTATAACTGACATTCCCCGGAACGTTCTGTCCCTGACGTTGTTTGTGAACGGCCGGATGTCAGTGAATTGAACAAACGATAAGATCCCGAGGGAAGAGATCCCGTTCCAGGGAGAAGGAGACACTGTTCCGAAGGCCCCTCAGGCAGTTAAAGGGGTGAATACATTTTCCCTGCGTTGACATTTCTCCAAGACACAGGATCAACTACAATTTAGACCAAAATACAGAAATTCCCAAACTCCGTCTGTCTTCAGGAAACTGGGAGAGAATCCTTCAGGACAGCAACGTTTCCACCCTCCGTATTAGGAACTGGGAAGGAGTGACCGGTGTCTGCTCTCGGGTGATCGAGTGTGTGGGAATGTTCTAGAAACCATCTGTCCTTATGGATGTGTCTCTGTGTGTTTGGGGACGGAGGGTTTCTTGTGGTATTTGTCACATTTTCCTCGGTAATTCAGACCTTCCCAGTTGTTATTCCAGCTCCAATTATTTTAGTAAATCCATGAATACAGGGACACATTTGAAAATCTCACTGGGTCCCTGATCAAACGGGTCCCTTTGCCTCCAGGCTGATGGATAATGGGTTTGTTTTCCTTCCGTCACAGTTAACGTAGTGACCATCTAAGTCCTGCTTTATAAAGATTGTGGATTGTCTCCATGTGTCAGACGTTACCTGGGGGCCATGGCAGCGGCGGATCTCCTGGTCATTATCCTCGACCTGATCCTGAGACACATTCCCATTGTTTATCGGGAACAGTTTTATTTCCTGAAGGACTCCGTCCCCGTGTGTAATATCCACGCTGTCCTGCTTTATGCAGCCACTGACTGCTCTGTCTGGTTCACCGTCACTTTCACCTTTGATCGGTTTGTGGCCATTTGTTGCCAGAAGCTGAAAAGTAAATATTGCAGTGAGAAGACGGCGGCTGTGGTTCTGGGAGCAGTGACTGTGCTGAGCTGTTTAAAGAACATTTTCTGGTATTTTATGCTCACGGCTCGGTATTGGCTGGTGAACCTCCCCTGGTTTTGTGAGATAACAGACGGTGTTGTATTCTCCATTGTCTGGGTCACAGTCGAGCTCCTCCACTACATTCTAACCCCGTGTGTCCCATTTCTCCTGATTCTGCTGCTCAATATTCTCACCGTCAGACACATTGTAGTGACCAGCAGAGCCCGCAGGAGACTCCGCGCTCACACCAATGGGGACGCTCAGTCTGACACTGAAATGAGAAACCGAAAAAAATCCATCATTTTACTGTTTGTGATCTCGGCCAATTTCATCCTGTTATGGTCAACGTTAATGCTGTATTCTATATGGAGTCGGATGTGGGATATTGGATATCGGTCTGTGTATCTCCATCGCTTTGTGCAGGAATTGGGCTTCATGCTGCAGCTCCTCAGTTGCTGCACAAACACCGCGATTTATGCCGTGACCCAGACTAAGTTCAGGCAGCAGCTGAAGAATGTGCTGAAATATCCCTTCACCCAAATCCATCCGTCAATTAATTTCCCTCATTAATCAATCCAACCGGGATTTTCTCATTTCAGTTCAGTGTTTCAGCGATGGAGCAGCCTGTCGCTATGGTAACAGACTGAGGGTAGCGCTGGTTTGTCCATCCTTATCCCACAGGGGGGTTACAGGGAAACATTTCAATGTTTCTCACAACTCAGGGGCCAGTGAGAAAAGGCATCATCCCACTGACTGTATCCATCACTTCCATTTGGAAACAATAAAAATGTTGATTAAAGCGTGCCGAGCAGCAGAGTGACCGATGTTTTTGTGTGTCTTTGTGATGGAGACGCTGAGCTGGAGAGAGACAGACTCAGCCCCAAGTCCCGGTCCTCAGGGAAGGGGAGGGTACCGGGCCCTGAGCTTCGGAGCTGGGTTTAACTCCCACTGTCCCCCCCCCCAACTCCAACCTGACCTCCCCATTTTCTTTCCCCTACTCTTCCTCCTCAATTCTCTCCCTCTCTCTCTCTTTCTTCACAGTCTCTTTCTCACCTCCTCTCCCTTTCATTCTATCGTCCCCTCTCAGACACCCCACAACCCCGTTTCTCCACCTGCCTCCCCTATTGTTTCTCCCTCCCCCTCCCCCTCTCCCTCTCCCTCTCACACGCTCAACACGAGATTCTCCACCTGCCTCCACTCTTCCCTCTCCCCCTCACCCTTACTCTCTCTCTCCTGCCATCTCTGTCTCCCTCCCGCAATTCCGTCTCTATCCCATTTTCCCCTCCTCCCGTTTCCCACATCTCTCTATCATCTCACCCCACCCCCCCACACGCAGACTCACTATCAACCCCCCAATCTCTGGGTTAGAGGGAGAGGGAAGGACCAGGGAGACAGAGTGTGTCAGAGAGAGAGTGAGGGACAGAAGGAAGAGAGAATCAGTCAGAGAGAAACGGAGGGAGGTGGGGAGAGAGAGACACCGAGGGAGGGGGATCAACTGTGAGAGAACGGGGAGAGAGAGTGAAGGAGCAGACAGGGAGAGAGCAGGGGGCAAGAGAGAGATAGGGTGAAGTAGCGAGAGAGAGAGACAGGGGAGAAGATAATGAGAGGCAGTGTCGAGAGAGAGAAAGAGAGGTGCGAGGGAGGGCGTGAGAGAGAAAGGGAGCAAGTCTTATAGAGAGAGGGAAAAGGAGAGAGAAAGTGGAAGAGAGAGATAGGGAGGCGAGAGAGAGAGAAGAGGAGAGAGGGAAGAGAGAGAGAGAATGAGTCTTGAGAGAATGAGAGAGATGCAGGGGTGAGAGATAGAGGGAGGGGCAAAAAAGCAGGAGGTCGAGAGAGATGGAGGCTGCAAGAGAGAGAGGGTCAAGAGAGAGTGGATCGAGAGAGAGAGAGGGATCGAGAGAGAGTGGGGCAAGGAAGCAGGGGTGAGATTGAGTGAGAGGGCGAGTGAGAGAGAGTTTGTGAGGGCGAGAGAGACTGGACAAGAGAGAGTTAGAATGGGTGAGAGAGTGATGAGGTGAGTGAGAGAAAGAAAAACAGGATGAGAGAGACATAGAGGTGAGAGAGAGGGAGTGAGAGAGGGGAGGGCAAGACAGAGAGAAGGAGGGGCAAGGAGAGAGGGGGGTGAGAGAAAGAAAAAGCGAGAGAGGGAGGCGTTAAGAGAGGAAGAAAGATAGATGGCTAAGAGAGATTGAGGGGCGAGAGAGGGAGAGGGAGCAAGAGAGACAGAAGAAGCAAGAGAGAGAGAAACGTGGTTCGAGAGAGATGGAGGCAAAAGAGAGATAGAAGGGGTGAGAGAGAGGGGGCGAGGGAGAGAGAAAAGGGTCGAGAGAGAGAGCACGAGGGCAAGAAAGAGAGTGATGGCAAGAAAGTGAGTGAGGGCGAGAGAGAGTGTTGTGTTGAGAGAGAGCGAGGGCGAGAGAGACGAGAGAGAGAGAGAGAGGAAGGTCAAGAAGGAGAGAGAGCTCCGTGAGAGGGGGTTTGACAGGGACGGGGTGGGAGAGAGAAAGGGTGACAGCGAGAGCGCAGGGGCAAGACAGGGCGAGACAGAGAGAGAGAGAGAGAGAGAGCGAGAGAGAGAGAGAGAGAGAGAGAGTGATAGAGATGGAGAAAAGAAACGAGAGAGGGAGAATAAGGGGACCGAAGAGAGTCAGCAAGAGCAAGGTAGAGAGAAAGAGAGAGATAGGGGAGAGATAAAGAGACAGGGCGAGTGAGAGAGCGATGGAGCGATGGTGAGAGAGAGGAAAGAGAGAGGATGGGTGAGAAGGAGAGAAGGCTGCGAGAGGGTTGTCGAGAGTGAGAGAGAAGGGACAAGGGGGGGGGCAGAGGAAGAGAGAGGATGAGAGCGAGGGAGCGAAAGAGTGGGACGAGAGAGAGGGGGTGAGAGAAGGAGCTAGCGAGAGAGAGACATACGAGGAGAGAGTGAGAGAGAGAGAGGACAGACAGAGGGCGAGCAGTAGAGAGAGAGAGAGAGGGAGAGAGAGAGGATGAGAGAGAGAGATAGAGAGAGGCTGAGCGAGAGAAAGAGAGGAGCTGAGCAATACAGAGAGAGGAGGCAAGAGAGGGAGTGGATGGTGGCAAGAGAAAGCGAGACAGGGGGCGATGACAAGAGAGAGAAGGGGAGAGAGAGAGATGAGGCGATAGTGACTTGAGAAAGAGAGAGAGAGAGTGAGAAAGGGGGGAGATGGGTCCAGAGAGAGAGAGAAAGTGAGAGAGAAAGAGAGAGAGCGAGAGAGACAGAGAGAGAAAGAAAGAGAGAGAGAGGCACATACGGAGGGATGAGATGGTGGGTAGAGAGCGACAGAGCGAGAGTGGGCGAGAGAGAGACAATGTGCAGGGAGAGTGAATGAGCAGAGAGAGTTAGGGTGAGGGGGAGAGAGAGGGGCGCGAGAGAGAGGGGGCAGAGAGAGAGGTGGGCGAGAGAGAGGGGCGAGAGAGAGGTGGGCGAGAGAGAGGGGGACGAGAGAGAGGTGGGCGAGAGAGACGTGGGCGAGAGAGAGGGGAGCGAGAGAGAGATATGCGAGAGAGAGGGGGACAAGAGAGAGGGGGACAAGAGAGAGGGGGCGAGAGAGAGGTGGGCGAGAGAGAGGGGAACGAGAGAGAGGGGGACGAGAGAGAGTTGGGCGAGAGAGATGGGGGCGAGAGAGAGAGGTGGGCGAGAGAGACGGGGTCGAGAGAGGGGGCCGAGAGAGAGAGTGGGGGCGAGAGAGAGACGGGGGCAAGGAATGGCGAAAGAGACGGGAGAGAAAGAGAGGGGGTAAAAGAGGGGATGGGAAAAGAGAGGGGTGCAAAAGAGGGGGGCGAAAGAGAGGGGGAGTGAAAGACAGAGTGGCCGAAAGGAGGGGTGAAAGAGGGTTTGGCGAAAGAGAGGGGGCGAAAGGACGGGCAAAAGAGGGGGACGAAAGAGGGGGCCAAAGGGGGCGAAAGTAGGGGGCGAGTGAGAGAGAGAGTGAGGGTGAGAGAGAGAGGGAGTTGAGAGAGAGGGAGAGAGGGGGTGGAGAGAGAGAGGGTTGAGAGAGAGAGGGGAGCGAGGGGGGCGAGAGAGAGAGGGCAAGAGAGGGGGGCAAGAGATGTGGGTGAGAGAGAGCGGGCGAGAGAGTGAGGGGAGAGAGAGGGGAAGTGAGAGGAGAGAGAGGGGAAGTGAGAGAGGCAAGAGAGAGGGGGAAAGAGGGAGTGGAGAGAGGGGAGAGGGAGTGTGAGAGAGGGGGTTGAGGCAGAGGGCGGTGTTGGACTGGGTTGGGGAGGGGGCGGTGGTAAACCGGGTTGGGGAGGGCGTGGTGGTGGATAGGGTTGGGGAGGGGTGGTGTTGGACGGGGTTGGAAGAAGGGAGCGGTGTTGGATTGGGTTGGGGGACGGTGTGGTGTTGGAGGGGGTTGGGGGAAGGGGCAGTGTTGGATTGGGTTGTGGAAGGGGGCGGTGTTGGACGGATTTGGAGAAGGGGCGATGTTGGACGGGTTTGGGGAGGGGGCATTGTTAGACAGGGCTGTGGGAGAGGGTGGTGTTGGATGTGGTTGGGGATGGGGCGGTGTTGGAAGGTGTTGGGGAGTGGATTCGTGGCGGGGTAGCAGTGTTGGATGGGAGCAGCGGGCATGGGTTTGGGTGTGGGGTGTGGTGCTGAGTGCGGGAGGCGGGGCTCATGTTGGACGGTGGTGAGGGTCAGGCTGTGGTGTGTGTGGACGGCAGTGAGGGTCAAGCTGGGGATGCTGTGTGGACGGTGGTGAGGGTCAGGCTGGGGCCGGTGTGTGGATGGCAGTGAGGGTCAGGCTGGGGCAGTGTGTGGATGACGGTGAGGGTCAGGCTGGGAGCAGTGTTCAATGCTGGTGAGGGTCAGGCAGATGGCGGTGTTGAATGCTGGTGAGGGTCAGGCTGGGTGCTGGTTTGGATTGTGGTGGGGATCAGGCTGGGGGCAGAGTGTTGAGGGACAGTGAGTTTCAACCTGTGGGTGGTGTTGGACGGCGTTGAAGGTCAGGGTGGTGGCGTTGTGTGGACGGTGGTGAGGGTCAGGCTGGGGCGGTGTCTGGCTGGCAGTGAGGATCAGGCTGGGGCAGTGTGTGGACGGTGGTGAGGCTCAGGCTGGGGGTGATGTGTGGAAGGCAGTGAGGGTCAGGCTGGGGGCGGTGTGTGGATGGCGGTGAGGGCCAGGCTGGGAGCGGTGTTCAATGTTGGTGAGGGTCAGGCAGGTGGCGGTGTTGAATGCTGGTGAGGGTCAGGTTGGGTGCAGGTTTGGACAGTGGTGGGGGTCAGGCTGAGGGCAGTGTGTGAAGGGGCAGTGTGGTTCATGCTGTGGGTGGTGTTGGATGGCATTGAAGGTCAGGGTGGGGGCGTTGAGTGTACGGTGGTGAGGGTCAGGTTGGGGATGGTGTTGCGCGGTGGTGGGTTTCAGTATGGAGGCGGTGAGTGGACATCAGAGTGAGTCAGGCTGGGAGCAGTGTGTGGATGGCAGTGAGGGTCAGGCTGTTGGCGGTGAATAGATGGCAGGGAGGGTCAGGTTGGGGGCGGTGTGTGGATGGCGGTGAGGCTCAGGCTGGGGGTGGTGTGTGGATGGCGGTGAGGGTCAGGCTGTGGGCGGTATTGGACGGCAGTGAGGGTCTGGCTGGGGACGATGTGTGGATGGCGTTGAGGGTCAGGCTGGGGTTGGTGTGTGGACAGCGGTGAGGGCAAGGCTGGGGATGGTGTTGGGCGGAGGGGAGGTCAGCTTGGGGGCAGTGTAGGTGGATGGCAGAGGGAAGGGTCAGGCTGGGGGCAGTGTGTGGACAGCGGTGAGGGCCAGGCTAGGGGCGGTATTGAATGGTGGTTATGGTCAGGCTGGGGGATTTGTGGACGGCGGTGAGGGTCAGGCTGGGGCAGTGTTGGACATGGTGAAGATCAGGCTAAGTGGGAGAGGGTCAGGTTGGGGGCTGTGAGGGTCAGGTTGGGTGCGGTGAGGGTCAGGCTGGGGGCAGTGTGTGGATGGCGGAGGGTTCAGGGCGGGGGCGGGGTGTGGACTGTGGTTGGGGTCAGGCTAGGGGCAGTGTGTGGGCGGTGGTGAGTTTCAGGCTGGGGGCGGTGTGTGAGCGTCAGTATGGGTCATGCTGGGGGCGGTGTGTGAGCGTCAGTGTGGGTCATGCTGGGGGCGGTGAGGGTCAGGCTGGGGGTCAGGTTGGGCGGAGGGGTGGGTCAGCTTGGGGACTGTGTGTGGATGGCAGAGGGAAGGGTCAGGCGGGGGCAGTGTGTGGACAGCAGTGAGGGCCAGGGTAGGGGCGGTATTGAATGGTGGTTATGGTCAGGCTGGTGGGTGCAGTGATGGACAGTGGTGGGGGCAGGCTGGGGGCGGTTTGTGGAGGGCCTGTGAGGTTCATGCTGGGGGCGGTGTAGGAGGGCAGTGAGGGTCAGTTTGGGGGCGGTGCATGGACAGCAGTGAGGTCCAGGCTGGGGGAGGTGAGTTGATGGCGGTGCGGGCAAAGTTGGGGGCGGTGTGCGGCAGCTGTGAGGGTCAGACTGAGGGCGGTGTTGGCTGTGGCGAGGGTCGGGCTAGGGGCGGTGTTGACAGTGATGAGGGTCAGGCTGGGGGCAGTGAGTGGGCATCGGTGAGGGTCAGGTTGGGGTTGGTGTGTCGATGGCAGTGAGGGAAAGGCTGTGCGCAGTGTGTGTTCGGAAGGGATGGTCAGGCTGAAGTTGGCGTGTGGATGGCAGTAGGGGTCAATTTGGGGTCGATGTGTGGGCGGTAATGAAGGTCAGGCTGTGAGGGTGAGGCTGGGGTCGGTGTGTGTGGATGGCGATGAGGGTCAGACTGGGTGCGGTGTGTGGGTGGTAGTGAGGGTCATTCTGGGGGTGGTGTGTGGGCGGCTGAGAGGGTCAGACTGGAGCCGGTGTGAGGGTGGCGGTGAAGGTCAGGCTGGGAACGGTGTGCGGGCAGTAGTGAGGGTCAGGCTCGGAGCTTTGTGTGGTCTCAGTGATGGTCATGCTGGGGATGGTGTATGGATGGCAGTGAGGATAAGGCTTGGGACGGTTTGTGGGTGGTGGTGGGGTTCAGGCTGGGGGCAGTTGGTGGACAGCGGTGGGGTCAGGCTTGGGGTGGTTGATGGACAGGGTGAAGGTCAGTCTGGGGGTGGTGCGTAGATGGTGGTGAGGGTCAGGCTTGGGTTGGAGTGTGGACATTGTTGAGGGACAGGCTGGTGGTGGTGTGTGGACAGCGGTGAGGGTCAGGCTGGGAGCGGTGTGTGGATGGTGGTGAGCGTCAGACTGGGAGTGGTGTGTGGACGAGGGTGTTGTTCAGGCTGTGGGTGGTGTGTGAGCGGTGTTGAGAGTCAGGCTAGAGGCTGTGTGTGGTCGACGGTGAGGGTCAGGCTGGGGGCGGTGTGTGGACAGCAGTGGAGGTCAGGCTGGGAGCGATGTATGGACGGTGGTGAGGGACAGGCTGGGTGCGGTTTGTGTGGACAGCAGTGAGGGTCAGGCTGGTGGCAGTGTGTGGACGGCAGTGAGGGTCAGTCTGGGGCGGTGCTGGACGGCGGTGAGAGTCAGTCTTGGGGCGGCATGTGGATGGCAGTGACAGTCAGGATGGGGGCGATTTGCAGACGGCAGTGAGGGTCAGGCTGTGGGTGGTCTGTGGACGGCGGTGAGCGTCAGCCTGGGGACGGTATGTGGGTGGCAGTGAGGGACAGGCTGGGACGGTATTGGGCGGTGGTGAGGGTTAGCGTTCTGGCAGTGTTGGATGGCGGTGGGGTTCAGGCCGGACTGGTTGATGGACGGCAGTTGGGGTGAGGCTGGGCACGGTTGTGGACGGCAGTGAGGGTCGGGCTTTGGGCAGTGTGTTTGACGCAATGACGGTCAGGCTGGGAGTGGTGTGTGGACGGCAGTGAGGATCAGTCTGGGGACGGTGTGTGAGTGAGAGTGACTGTCAGGCTGGAGGCGGTGGTGAGGGTCAGGATGGGGCGGTGTGTGGGCAGTGGTGAGGGTGAGGATAGGTGGAATGCATGGCGGTGAGGGTCAGGCTTATTGCAGTGTTGGACGGTGGTGCGGGTCAGGTTGGGGGAGGTTGGTGATGGCGGTGGCGGTCAAGCTGGGGGCAGTTGCTGGACGGTGGTGAGGGTCAGGCTGGGGGCGGTGTGCTGACGGTGGTGAGGGTCAGGCTGGGGACAGTGTGTGGATAGCGGTGAGGGTCATTCTGGGGGCAGTGCATGGGCGGTGGTGAGGGTCAGGCTGGGGGCGTTGTGTGGTAGGTGGTGAGGGTCAGGCTGGGTGCTACTTTTGGACATCAGTCAGAGTCAGGTTGGGGGGCGTTCGACGTCAATGAGTGTCAGTCTGGGGATGGTGTGTGGGAGGTGGTCAGTGTCAGGCTGGGGATGGTGTGTGGGCGATGTTGACGGTCAGGCTGGGGGCGGTGTTTGGGCAGTAGTGACGGTCAGGCTGGGGGCGGTGTGTGGATGGTGATAACGGTCAGGCTGGGGGCGGTGTGTGGGCGGTGGTGACAGCCAGGCTGGGGGCGGTGTGTGGATGGCGTTGAGGGTCAGGCTGGGAGCAGCGTGTGGACGGTGGTGATGGTCAGGCTTGTGTAAGTGTTGGGCGACGGTGAACGTCAGTCTAGGGGCGGTGTGTGAGCAGCGGTGAGTGTCAGGCTGGGGGCGGTGTGTGCTCGGCATTGGGGGTCAGGTTCGGCGCACAGTGTGGACGGCGGTTGAGGTCAGGTTGGGGTGGTGTGTGTTTGGAGGGGAGGGTCAGGACGTGGTCAAAGTGTGGATGGCAGTGAGCAACAGGCTGGGGGCGGAGTGTGGACGGCGCTGACGGTCAGGCTGGGGTGGTGTGTTCGGCATCAGTGAAGGTCAGGCTGGTGTCATTGTTGGCCGGCGGTGATGGTCAGGCTGAGGGCGATGTGTGGGTGGTGGTGAGGGTCAGGCTCGGGGCTTTGTGTGGTCTCTGTGAGGGTCATGCTGGGGATGGCGTGTGGACGGCTGTGAGGATAAGGCTGCGGCGGTGGGTGGACGGCGGTGAGTCAGGCTTGTGGCAGTGTTGTACAGCGTTGGGGGTCAGGCTGGGGGCGGTGGGTGGACAGCGGTAGCGTCAGGATGAGGGCGGTTGGTGGACGGTGGTGAGGGTCAGGCTGGGGGTGGTGTGTAGACGGCGGTGAGGGTCAGGCTGGGGGTGGTGTGTAGACGGCGGTGAGGGTCAGGCTGGGGGTGGTGTGTGGCTGGTGGTGAAAGTCAGGATGGGGGCGGTGTGTGGAGAGCGGTGAGGGACAGGCTTGTGGCGCTGTGTGCATGGCGGTGAGGGTCAGGCTGGGAGTAGCATGTGGATGGCGGTGAAAGTCAGGTGGGGGGAGGTTTGTGGCCGGCGGTGAGGGACAGGCCCGGGACGGTGTTGGACGGCGGTAAGGGTCAGGCTGGTGGCGGTGTGTGGATGGTGGTGAGGGTCAGGCTAGGGGCAGTGTGTGGGCGGCGGTGTGGGTCAGGCTGTGGCAGTGTTTGACGGCGGTGGGGGTCTGTCTGGGGGCGGTTGGTGGACAGCGGTGGGGTCAGACTGGGGGTGGTTGGTGGATGGTGGTGTGGGTCAGGCTGGGGCGGTAGGGACGGCGGTGAGGGAGAGGTTGGTGGCGGTGTGTGGATGGCGGTGTGTGGATGGCGGTGAGGGTCAGGCTGGGATGTAGCTGGACTGCGGTGAGAGTCAGGCTGGGGACGGTGTGTGTGGATGGCAGTGAGGGTAAGGCTGGGGGTAGTGTGTGAATGGCTGTGATGATAAGGCTAGGGTCAGTGTGTGGGCGGCAGTGAGGGTCAGGCTGGGGCGGTATTGGACGGCGGTGAGGATCAGGATTGTGACAGTGTTGGACGGTGGTGGGGGTCAGGCTGGGGATGGTTGGTGGTGGGGGTCAAGCTGGGGCAGTTGGTTGACGACAGTAAGGGTCAGGCTGGGAGTGGTGTGAAGACGGTGGTGAGGGTCAGGCTGGGGGCCTCTAATTGGTCAGTGGTGAGGGTCAGCCTTGGGGTGGTGTGTGGACGGCGGTGAGGGTCAGGCTGGTGGCAGTCTTTGGACAGTGGAGAGTGTCAGGCTGGAGGCGGTGTGTGGGCGGTGGTGTGGGTCAGCTTGGGGGTGGTGTGTGGACGGTGGAAAGGGTCAGCCTGGGTGCGGTGTGTGGACAGCGGTAGGGTTCAGGCTGGGTACCGTGTGTGGACGGCGATGAGGGTCAGACTGGAGACAGTGAGTGGACGGTGGAGAGGGTCAGGTTGGGTTCGGTGTGTAGACAGCAGTGAGGGCCAGGCTGGGTAAGGCCTGTGGATGGCAGTGGGATTCAGGCTGCGGGTGGTGTGTGGGTGGCATTGAGGGTCAGGCTGGAGATGATGAGTGGGCAGTGGTGAGGGTCAGCCTTGGGGTGGTGTGTGGACGGCAGGCAGGGTCAGGCTGGTGGCGGTGTGTGGGTGGTGGTGGGGGTCTGGCTCGGGGTGGTTGGTGGAGAGCGATGGGGTCAGGCTGGGGCGGTGCGGGACGGCGGTGAGGGACAGGCTGGTGGTGGAGTGTGGACGGCAGTGAGGGTCAGGCTGGGGCGATGCGGGACGGCGGTGAGGGACAGGCTGGTGGCAGTGTGTGGACGGCAGTGAGGGTCCGGCTGGGGCGGTGCGGTATCGGCGGTGAGAGTCAGGTTGGGGACGGTTTGTGGATGGCAGTGAGGGTCAGGCTGGGGTTCGTGTGTGGATGGCAGTGAGGGACAGGCTGGTGATGGCGTGTGGATGGCAGTGAGTGTCAGGCTGGGTGCGCTGTGTGGACGGCAGTGAGGGTCAGGCTGGGTGCGGTGTGTGGACGGCAGTGAGGGTCCGGCTCGGTGTGGCAGGTGGCCGGCGGTGAGGGACAGGCTTGGGATGGTGTTGGACGGCGGTGAGTGTCAGGCTGGGTCAGTGTGTACATGGCAGTGAGGGACAGGCTGGGGTCTGTGTCTGGGCAGCGGTGAGGATCAGGCTGGGGATGGAGTGTGAACAGCTGTGATAATAAGACTAGGGCTGGTGTGAGGGTGGCAATGAGGGTCAGGCTGGGGCGTTTTTGGATGGCGATGAGGGTCAGGCTGGAGACGGTGTGTGGGTTGCAGTGAGTTTCAGGCTGGGGACGGTGTGTGGGCAGTGCTGAGGGTCAACCTTGGGGTGATGTGTGGACGGCGGTGAGGGTCAGTCTGGTGGCGGTGAGTGGACAGTATTGAGGGTCATTATGGGGGCGGTGTGTCTGTGAAGGTGAGGGTCAGACTGCGGGTGGTGTGTGTACGGTGGAGAGTGTCAGGCTGGGGGTGGTGTGTTGACAGCGGTGAGGGTCAGTCTGGGTGCGGTGAGTGGATGGCGGTGGGGTTCAGGCTGGGGGCGGTGTGTGGACGGCGGTGAGGTTCAGGCTGGGGGCGGTGTTGCGTGGCGTTGGGTGTCAGACAGGGGGTGGTGTGTGTTCGGAGGGGACGGTCAGGCTGAGGTCAATGCGTGAATGATGGTGGGGGTCAGGCTGGGGGTGGTGTGTGGACGGTGGTGAGGGACAGGCTGGTGACGGTGTGTGGACGGTAATGAGGGTCATTCTGGGGGCGTTGTGTGGGTGGCAGTGAGGGTCAAGCTGGGGATGGTGTGTGGACTGTGGAGAGTGTCAAGCTGGGGGCTGTGTAGACAGTGGTGAGGGTAAGTCTGGGTGCGGTGTGTGGACGAGGTGAGGTTCAGGCTGAGGGCGGTGTTGGGTGGCGTTGGGTGGCGGAGGGGACAGTCAGGCTGAGGTTGATGCGTGAATGATTGTGCGGGTCAAGCTGGGGGCGGTGTGTGGACGGCAGTGAGGGACAGGCTGGTGATGGTTTGTGGACGGAGGTGAAGGTCAGGCTGGGGGTGGAGTGTGGACGGCAGTGAGGGTCAGGCTGGGGGCGGTGTGTGGACGGTGGTGAGGTTATGGCCGGTGACGGTGTTGGAAGGCGGTGAGGGACAGGCTGGTGGCGGTGTGTGGATGGCAGTGAGGATCAGGCTGAGGATGATGTGCGGATATCAGTGAGGGTCAGGCTGGGTGCGATGTGTGGACGGCGGTGTGGGTCAGGTTGGGGGTGGAGTGTGTTCGGAGCGGAGGGTCAGGTTGTGGTTGGTGTTGAGAACGATGGTGGG
This sequence comes from Chiloscyllium plagiosum, assembly GCF_037043375.1. Lineage (NCBI taxonomy): Eukaryota > Metazoa > Chordata > Chondrichthyes > Orectolobiformes > Hemiscylliidae > Chiloscyllium > Chiloscyllium plagiosum. The sequence continues at coordinate 56,664,071 of NW_028270178.1, forward strand.
GTCAGGCTGGGGTGTTGTGTCGACAGGTGTGACGATCAGGCAGGGGGCGGTGTTGGATGGCAGCGATGGTCAATTTGTTGTCGGTGTGTGGGCAGCGGTGAGGGTCAGGCTTGCGGCGGTGTGTGGTACGTGGTGAGGGTCAGGCTGGGGGCTACATTTGGACGTCAGTCAGGGTCAGGCTGGGGGCGGTGTGTTCGACATCAATGAGGGTCAGTCTGGGGATGGTGTGTGGATGGCAGTGAGGGTCAGGCTGGGTGTGGTGTGTGGACGACAGTGAGGGTCAGGCTTGGGGCGGAGATTGGAAGGCAATGAGGGTCAGGCTTGTGTCAGTGTTGGACGGCGGTGAGCGTCAGGCTGGTGTAGGTGTGTGAGCAGCGTTGAGAGTCAGGCGAGGGGTGGTTTGTGCTCGGCGGTGAGGGTCAGTCTGGGGACGGTGTGTAGACGATGGTGAGCCTCAGGCTGGGAATGGTGTGTGGATGGCGTTGAGGGTCAGTCTGGGGACGGTGTGTGGGTGAGGGTGAGTGTCAGGCTATAGGCAGTGGTGAGGGTCAGCATGGGGGCAGTGTGTGGACAGTCGTGAGGGTCAGGATGGGGTGAAATGGACGGTGGTGAGGGTCAGGCTTGTTGCAGTATTTGACGGAGGTGCGGGTCAGGCTGGGGGAGATTGGTGATGGTTGGTGATGGGGTCAAGCTGGGGGCAGTTGCTGGATGGAGGTGAGGGTCAGGCTGGGGGCGGTGTGTTGACGGTGGTGAGGGTCAAGCTGGGGGCAGTGTGTGAACAGCGGTGAGGGTCATTCTTGGGGCAGTGCATGGGCGGCGGTAATGGTCAGGCTGGGGGCGTTGTGTGGTAGGTGGTGAGGGTCAGGCTGGGTGCTACTTTTGGACATCAGTCAGAGTCAGGTTGGGGGGGCGTTCGACGTCAATGAGTGTCAGTTTGGGAATGGTGTGTGGGAGGTGGTCAGTCTCAGGCTGGGGATGGTGTGTGGGCAATGTTGATGGTCAGGCTGGAGGCGGTGTTTGGGCAGCGGTGAGGGTCAGGCTGGGGGCGGTGTGTGGACGGTGATGAGGGTCAGGCTGGGGGCGGTGTGTGGGCGGTGGTGAGGGTCAGCCTGGGAGCAGTGTGTGGGCAGTGGTGACAGTCAGGCTGGGGGCGGTGTGTGGATGGCGGTGAGGGTCAGGCTGGGAGCAGCGTGTGGACTGTGGTGATGGTCAGGCTTGTGTCAGTGTTGGACGGGGGTGAGCATCAGTCTAGCGGCGGTGTGTGAACAGCGGTGAGGGTCAGGCTAGGGGCGGTGTGTACGACGGTGATGTCAGGCTGGTGGCTGTGTGTGGATGGTAGTGAGGGTCATTCTGGGGGTGGTGTATGGGTGGCGGTGAGGGTCAGGCTGGGAGTGGTGTGTGGATAGTGGTGAGGTTCAGGATAGGGGCAGTGTGTGGGCGACAGTGCGGGTCAGACTGTGGTAGTATTTGATGGCGGTGGGGGTCTGTCTGGGGTGGTTGGTGGACAGCGGTGGGGTCAGACTGGGTGGGGGTGGTTGGTGGATGGTGGTGAGGGTATGGCTGGTGATGGTGTTGGAAGGCGTTGAGGTTCAGGCTGGTGGCGGTGTGTGGATGACAGTGACGATCAGGCTGCGGGCGATGTGCGGATATCAGTGAGGGTCAGGCTGGGTGCGATGTGTGGACGGCAGTGAGGTCAGGTTGGGGACGGTGCATGGATGGTGGTGAGGGCCAGGCTGGGGGCGGTATGTAGACAGCGGTGAGGGTCAGGCTGGGGGTGGTGTGGAGATGGTGGTGAGTGTTAGGCTGGGGCAGTGTGTGGACGGCAGTGAGGGTCAGGCTGGGGGCGGTTTGTGGACGGTGGTGAGGGTGAGGCTGGGGGCGGTATGTAGACAGCGGTGAGGGTCAGGCTGGGGTGGTGTGGAGATGGAGGTGAGGGTTAGGCTGAGGCGGTGTGTGGACGGAGGTGAGGGTCAGTCTGGGGGCGGTTGGTGGACGGTGGTGAGGGTGAGGCTGGAGGTAGTAAGTAGACAGCAGTGAGGGTCAAGCTGTGGGTGGTGTGTAAATGGCGGTGAGTGTTAGGCTGGGGCGGTGTGTGAACGACGGTGAGAGTCAGGCTGCGTGCGGTGTGTGGACATCGGTGGGGATCAGTTTGGGTGCAGAGTGTGGACAGCAGTGGTGGTCAGGCTGAGGTGATGAGGTTCAGGCTGGGGGTAGTGTGAGGATGGCGGTGAGGGTCAGGTTGGGGATGGTGTTGGATTGCAGTGAGGGCCAATTTGGGGTTAGTGTGTGGGCGATGGGGAGGGTCTGGCATGGAGGCGGCAGTGAGCGTCAGGCTGGGGGTGCTCTGTGGATGGCGGTGAGGGTCAGGCTGGGAGCGGTGTTGGATTGTGGTGAGGTTCAATTTGGGTTCAGTGTGTGGGAGGTGGTGAGGGTCAGGCTGGGGCGTCCTTTGGACGGCAGTGAGGGTCAGGCTGGGGCCGGTGTGTTCGAAGTCAATGAGGGTCAGGCTGGGGATGGTGTTTGGGCGATGTTGACGGTCAGGCTCGGGGCGGTGTGTGGATGTCAGTGAGGGAAATGCTGGGTATGGTGTGTACACTGCAGTGAGGGTCAGGCTGGGTCGGTGCGTGGGCGGTAGTGAGGGTCAGGCTGGGGCGATATTGGACGACGGTGAGGGTCAGGCGTGTGGCAGTGTTGGACCGCGGTGGGGGTCAGGCTGGGGACGGTTGGTGGATGGCAGTGGGGTCAGGCTGGGGCAGTTGGTTGACGACGGTGAGGGTCAGGCTGGGGGTGGTGTGTGGACGGTGTGAGGGTCAGGCTTGGGTCATTTGTGGACCGCAGTGAGGGTCAGGCTGGAGACGGTGTGTGAGTGGTGGTGAGGGTCAGGCTGGGGGCAGTGTATGGGCAGTGGTGAGGGTCAGCCTTGGGGTGGTGTGTAGACGGTGGTGGGGGTCAGGCTGGGGGTGGTGTGTGAACGGAGGTGAGGGTCAGGCTGGGTGTGGTGTGTGGACGTTGATGAGGGAGAGGCTGGTGGCGGTGTTGGACGGTGGTGAGGGACAGTCTGGTGGCGGTGTGTTGACGGCAGTCAGGGTCAGGCTGGGGCGGCGGTGAGAGTCAGCCTGGAGATGGTAAGTGGACGGCAGTGAGGGTCAAGCTGTGGGTGATGTGCAGATGGCAGTGAGGGTTAGGCTGGGTCGATGTGTGGACAGCAGCGAGAGTCAGGCTGGGGGCGGCATGCGAACGACGATGAGGGTCCGGCTGGGTGCAGTGTGTGGACGGCGGTGAGGTCAGGCATGTGTCAGTGTTGGATGGCAGTGAGCGTCAGGCTGGGGGCGGTGCGTGGGCGATGGTGAGGGTGAGGCTGGGGGCGTTGTGTGTTCTCGGTGAGGGTCATGCTGTGGGTGGTGTGTAGACGGCAGTCAGGATAAAGCTAGGGGCGGTGTGTGGGCGGCCATGAACCTCAGGCTTGTGGCAGTGTTGGACGGCTGTGAGCGTCAGGCTGGGGGCGTTGTATGGACTACGTTGAGGGTCAGGCTGGGGATGGTGTGTGGGTGGCTGCGAGGTTCAGGCTGGGGGCGGTGTTGGGTGGTGGTGGGTGTCAGGCTGGGAATGGTGTGAGTTTGGAAGGGATGATCAGGCTGGTGCCGGCGTGTGAACGACGGTGAGGGTAAGGCTGCAGGCAGTGAGTGGATGGTGGTGAGGGTCTGGCTGGGGGTGGTGTGTGTGTACGACGGTGCAGGTGAGGCTGGGGGCGGTGTGTAGACGGTGGTGAGGTTCAGGCTGGGGGGCGGTGTGTGGACGGCGGTGAGGGTCAAGCTGGGGGCGGTGGGTGTACGATGGTGCGGGTCAGGCTGGGGGCAGTGCGTGGATGGTGCAGGCTGGTGGTGGTGTGCGGACGGCGGAGAGGGTCAAGCTGGGGGCGGTGTGTGTACGACGGTGCAGGTCAGGCTGTGGGTGTCGTGTGGATGCTGCAGGCTGTGGGCGGTGTGTGGATGGCGGTGAGGGTCAGGCTGGGGGCGGTTGGTGGACGATGGTGAGGCTGAGGCTGGGGGCAGTATGTAGACAGCGGTGAGGGTCAGGCTGGGGTGGTGTGGAGATGGCGGTGAGGGTCAGGCTAGAGGTGGTGTTGGATGGTGGTGAGGGTCAATTAAGGGTCGGTGTGTGGGCGTTGGTGAGGGTCAGGCTGGAGGCGGCAGTGAGGGTCAGGCTGGGGTGGTCTGTGGATGTTAGTGAGGTTCAGGCTGGGGGCAGTGTTTTGACGGCGGTGAGGGTCAGGATGGGAGCAGTGTTGGATGGTGGTAAGGGTCAATTTGGGGTCGGTGTGTGGGAGGTGGTGTGGGTCAGCCTGGGGGCGGCGTTTGGACGGTGATGAGGGTCAGGCTGGGTGCGGTGTGTGCATGACATTGAGGGTCAGGCTGGATACGGTGTGTGCACTGCAGGGAGGGCCAGGCTGGGTCGGTGTGTGTGGATGGCGGTGAGGGACAGGCTGGGGGTGGTGTGTGGACGGTGGTGAGGGTGAGGCGGGTGACGGTGTTGGACGGTGGTGAGGGACAAGCTGGGAGTGGCGTGTGGACGGCAGTGAGGGTTAGGCTGGGTGCGATGTGTGGACTGCAGTGAAGGCCAGGCTGGGGACGGTGTTCGACGGTGGTGAGTGACAAGTTGGGAGTGGCGTGTGGACGGCAGTGAGGGTTAGGCTGGGTGCGATGTGTGGCCTGCAGTGAAGGCCAGGCTGGGGGCGGTGTGTGGACGGTGGTGAGGGTGAGGCTGGGGGCAGTATGTAGACAGCGGTGAGGGTCAGGCTGGGGGTAGTGTGTAAATGGAGGTGAGTGTTAGGCTGGGGGCGGTGTGTGGACAACAGTGAGGGTCAGTCTGGGGGCGATTGGTGGACATCGATGGGGATCAGGTTGGGTGCAGAGAGTGGACAGCAGTGGTGGTCAGGCTGGGGGCGGTGTGTGCATGGTGATAAGGTTCAAGCTGGGTGTCGTGTGAGGATGGCGGTAAGGGTCAGACTGGAGGCGGTGTTGCATGGCGGTGAGGGCCAATATGGGGTCGGTGTGTGGGCGATGATGAGGATCAGGGTGGGGGCGGCAGTGAGCGTCAGGCTGGAGGTGGTCTGTGGACGGCGGTGAGGGTCAGGCTGGGAGCGGTGTTGGATGGTGGTGAGTGTCAATTTGGGGTCGATGTGTGGGAGGTGGTGAGGGTCAGGCTGGGGCGGCCTTTGGACGGCAGTGAGGGTCAGGCTGGGGCCAGAGTGTTCGAAGTCAATGAGGGTCAGCCCGGGGATGGTGTCTGGGCGATGTTGAGGTTCAGGCTGTGTTGGGTGGTGGTGGGTGTCAGGCTGGGGTTGGTGTGTGTTCGGAGTGAAGAATCAGGTGGTTTAGGCGTGTGTACGACAGTGCGGGTCAGGCTGGGGGCGTTGTGTGGATGGCAGTGAGGGTCAGGTTGGGTGTGGTTGGTGTGGGTTTCACTGGAATGGTGCGGGACGGCGGTGAGGGTCAGGCTGTTGGCGGTGCTTGTACGGCGGTGAGGGTCAGGCCGGGGCGGTGCGGGACAGCGTTGAGAGTCAGGTTGGGGACGGATAGTGGATGGCGATGAAGGTCAGGCTGCGGGCAGTATGTAGACGGTGGTAAGCGTCAGGCTGGGGGCGTTGTGTGGTCTGCGGTGAGGGTCCGGCTGGGAGCGGTGTGTGGATGGCTGTAAGGTTCAGGCTGGGGGGTTGTTGGGTGGCGTTGAGAGTCAGGCTGGAGATGGTGTGAGGATGGCAGTGAGAGTCAGGCAGGGGATGGTGTGTGGACGGCGGTGTGGGTCAGGCTGGGGATGGTGTGTGGATCGCAGTGAGGGTCAGGCTGGGGGGTTGTTGGGTGGCGTTGAGAGTCAGGCTGGAGATGGTGTGTGGTTTGCGGTGAGGGTCAGGCTGGGGATGGTGCGTGGATCGCAGTGAGGCTCAGGCTGGGGATGGTGTGTGGATGGCGGTGAGTGTCAGGCTGGGGATGGTGTGTGGATGGCGGTGAGCGTCAGGCTGGGGGTGGTCTGATGATGGCGGTGAGGGTCAGGCTGGAGGCGGTGTTGGATGGCGTTGAGGGTCAATTTAGGGTCGGTGTGTGGGCGATGGTGAGTTAAAAACAATGACTGCAGATGCTGGAAACCAGATTCTGGATCAGTGGCGCTGGAAGAGCACAGCAATTCAGGTAGCATCCGAGGACAGGCAAAATCGACGTTTCGGGCAAAAGCCCTTCATCAGGCCCCCTGATGAAACGTCGATTTTGCCTGTCCTCGGATGCTACCTGAATTGCTGTGCTCTTCCAGCGCCACTGATCCAGGGCGATGGTGAGTGTCAGGTCGGAGGCGGCAGTGAGGTTCAGGCTGGGGGTGGTCTGTGGATGGTAGTGAAGTTCAGGCTGGAGGCGATGTTTGGACGGCGGTGAGGGTCAGGCTGGGAGCGGTGTTGGATGGTGGTGAGGGTCAATTTGGGGTCGGTGTGTGGGAGGTGGTGTGGGTCAGGCTGGGGGCGGCGTTTGGATGGCAGTGAGGGTCAGGCTGGGGGCGGTGTGTTTGACATCAATTAGGGTCAGCCTGGGGATGGAGTGTGGATGGCGGTGAGTGTCAGGCTGGGGATGGTGTGTGGATGGCGGTGAGGGTCAGGCTGGGGATTGTGTGTGGATGGCGGTGAGGGTCAGGCTGGGGATGGTGTGTGGAAGGCGGTGAGAGTCAGGCTGGGGATGGTGTGTGGATGGCAGTGAGGGTTAGGCTGGGAATGGTGTGTGGATGGCGGTGAGAATCAGGCTGGGGATGGTGTGTGGATGGCGGTGAGAGTCAGGCTGGGGATGGTGTGTGGATGGCGGTGAGAATCAGGCTGGGGATGGTGTGTGGATGGCGGTGAGAATCAGGCTGGAGATGGTGTGAGGATGGCAGTGAGGGTCAGGCTGGGGATGGTGTGTGGATGGTGGTGAGGGTCAGGCTGGGGATGGTGTATGGAGGGCGGTGATGGTCAGGGGGGGATGGTGTGTGGATGGCAGTGAGGGTCAGGCTGGGGATGGTGTGTGGATGGCGTTGTGAGTCAGGCTGGGGATGGTGTGTGGATGGCAGTGAGGGTCAGGTTGGGTGTGGTTGGTGGATGTTGGTGTGGGTCAGCCTGGAATGGTGCGGGACGGCGGTGAGGGTCAGGCTGTTAGCGGTGCTTGTACGGCGGTGAGGGTCAGGCCGGGGCGGTGCGCGACAGCGGTGAGAGTCAGGTTGGGGACGGATAGTGGATGGCGATGAAGGTCAGGCTGCGGGCAGTATGTAGACGGTGGTAAGCGTCAGGCTGGGGGCGTTGTGTGGTCTGCGGTGAGGGTCAGGCTGGGAGCGGTGTGTGGATGGCTGTAAGGTTCAGGCTGGGGGGATTGTTGGGTGGCGTTGAGAGTCAGGCTGGAGATGGTGTGAGGATGGCAGTGAGGGTCAGGCTGGGGATGGTGTGTGGACGGCGGTGAGGGTCAGGCTGGGGATGGTGTGTGGATCGCAGTGAGGGTCAGGCTGGAGATGGTGTGTAGATGGCAGTGAGGGTCAGGCTGGGGATGGTGTTTGGATGGCGGTGAGCGTCAGGCTGGAGGGGTTGTTGGATGGTGTTGAGAGTCAGGCTGGAGATGGTGTGAGGATGGCAGTGAGGGTCAGGCTGGGGATGGTGTGTGGATGGTGGTGAGGGTCAGGCTAGGGATGGTGATGGTCAGGCTGGGGATGGTGTGTGGATGGCAGTGAGGGTCAGGCTGGGGACGGTGTGTGGGTGGCAGTGAGGGTCAGGCTGGGGAAGGTGTGTGAACGACGGTAAGGGTCAGGCTGGGGGTGGTGTATGGGTGGCTTTGAAGTTCAGGCTGGGGGTGTTGTTGGGTGGCAGGCAGGGGTTGGTGTGTGTTCGGAGGGGAGGATCAGGCTGGTGTCGGCGTGTGAACGACGGTAAGGGTCAGGCTGGGGGTGGTGTGTGGGTGGCTGTGAAGTTCAGGCTGGGGGTTGTTGGGTGGCAGGCAGGGGTTGGTGTGTATTCGGAGGGGAGGATCAGGCTGGTGTCGGCGTGTGAACGATGGTAAGGGTCAGGCTGGGGGTGGTGTGTGGGTGGCTGTGAAGTTCAGGCTGGTGGCTTGTTGCGTGGCAGGCAGGGGTTGGTGTGTGTTCGGAGGGGAGGATCAGGCTGGTGTCAGCGTGTAAACGACGGTGAGGGTCGGGCTGTGGGCAGTGAGTGGATGGCGGTGAGAGTCAGGCTGTGGGGCGGTGTATGTATGACGGTGCGGGTCATGCTGGGGGACGGTTTTTGTACGACGGTGCGGGTCAGGCTGGGGGCGGTGTGTGGTCGGTGATGATGTTCAGGCTGTGGGCGGTGTGGACGGCGGTGAGGGTCAGGCTGGGGTGGTGCAGGATGACAGTGAGGGACAGGCTGGTGGCGGTGTGTGGACGGCGGTGAGAGTCAGGCTGGGGTGCTGCAGGACTGCAGTGAGGGACAGGCTGGTGGCGGAGTGTGGACGGCAGTGAGAGTCAGGCTGGGGTGGTGCGGGACGGCGGTGAGAGTCAGGTTGGGAACGGTTTGTGGATGGCTGTGAGGGTCAGGCTGGGAGCGGTGTACGTATGGCAGTGAGGGTTAGGCCGGGGCAGTGTGTAGATGTCGGTGAGTGTCAGGCTGTGTTTCGTGTGTGGATGGCAGTGAGGGTCAGGCAGGCGCCGGTGTGTGGCCGGCGATGACATACTGTGACATTCTCTGACAGACTGTGACATACTCTGAACCGCTCTCAGATGCACTGTGACACTCTCTTAGACACACTGTGACACTCTCTGTCTCTCTCTGACACTCTGAGATACACTCTGTAACTCTCTCTGACACTCTAATACACACTGTGACATTCGCAGACCCTCACTGACACTCTTTGAGACACACTGTGGCACTCTCCGACTCTCTCTGACACTCTCCCAAAACACAATGTGACACTCTCTGACCGACTGTGGCACTCCCTGGCACACTATAACATTCTCTGACGACTGTGACACACTCTGACACATGGTGAAATTCACTGTGACACTCTTTAAGACACATTGTGACACTCTCTGACTATCTCTGAGTCACACTATGATTCTCTCCATCAGTCTATGACACACTATGACATTCTCTGACTTTCTCTGACACTCTCTGAGGCATACTGTAACACTCTCTGATGCTCTCTGACACTGTCTTAGACACACGGCGACACTCTCTGACACTCTCTGACACTCTCTAAGACACACAGTGACACTCTCCGACTCTCTCTGACACTCTCCCAAAACACAATGTGACACTCTCTGACAGACTGTGGCACTCCCTGGCACACTATAACATTCTCTGACGACTGTGACACACTCTGACACATGGTGAAATTCACTGTGACACTCTTTAAGACACATTGTGACACTCTCTGACTCTCTCTCTGACACTCTCCGAAACACAATGTGACACTCTGTGAATCTCTGGCTCTCTGAGACACACTGTGACTCTCTGTGACTCTCTCTACCTCTCTGAGACACACTATGAAACTCTGTGACTCTCTCTGACAGTCTCTGAGAAACATTGTGACACTTTCTGACTTTCTGTCACTGTCTGCGACACACTGTAACACTCTCTGACAGACTGTGACCCTCTCTGAGACAAACACTGACACTCTCGGAGACACAGTATGATTCACTGTGACACTCTCTGACTCTCTCTGACACTCTCTGAAATACACTGTAACCTTCTCTGACAGACTGTGACACACTGTGGCACTCTCTGATACACAGTGTGAGACGCTCGGAGACACACTGCGGCACTCTCTGACCCTCTCAGACACTCTCTGAGACACACTGTGACACTCTCTGACAGACTGTGACAATTTCTGAGACACACGATGACACTCTCTGACCTACTGTGGCACTCTCTGACACATGGTGACATTTTCTGCGACACTGCGACACTCTCTGAGACACACTGTGACACTTTCCGTCTCTCTCTGACTCCCTGAGACACACTGTAACACTCTATGAGATAGACTGTAACACTCTCTGAGACACACTGTGACACTCTCTGACTCACTGTCACTCTCTGAGACAACTGTGACACTCTCTGACTCTCTTTGAATCTCTCTGTTGCACTCTCTGACACTGACTGAGACAAGCTGTGACACTCTCTAACTCTCTCTGAGACACACTGTGACACTCTGTGACTCTATCTGCCACACTGGAATACACTATGTCACTCTCTGTCCCTCTCTGAGACACACTGTGACACACTCTGACAGACTGCGACACTCTCTGGGACACACTGAGACACTCTCTGATACACTGACACTCTCTGACAGAGGGTGATATTTTCTGAGACACTGTGACACTCTCTGAGACACACTGTGACACTTGCTGACTCTCTGAGACACTCGGTCACTCTCTGAGACACACTGTGACATTTTTTTACTCTCCCTCACACTCTCTGAGACACACTGTTTCACTCTCTGACTCTCTGAGACACAATGTGACTCTCTCTGACACACTGAGATTCACTGTGACACCCTCAGACACTCTCTGAGAAACACTGTAACACTCTGACAGACTGTGACAATTTCTGAGACACACGATGACACTCTCTGAACGACTGTGGCACTCTGACACATGGTGACATTTTCTGCGACACTGCGACACTCTCTGAGACACACTGTGACACTTTCCGTCTCTCTCTGACTCCCTGAGACATATTGTAACACTCTATGAGATAGACTGTGGCACTCTCTGAGACACACTGTGACACTCAGTGACTCTCTCTGACTCTCTCTGAGGCACAGTATGACATACTGTGACACTCTCTGACTCACTCTGACACTCTCTGAGACACACTGTGACACTCTCTGAGACGTACTGTGATACAGTCTGACTCTCCATGACACTCTCTGAGGCACAGTATGACACACTATGACACTTTCTGACTCTCTCTGACACATTCTGAAATACAATGTAACATTCTCTGACAGACTGTCACAATGTGACACTCTCTGAGACAGACTGTGATACTTTCTGACTCTCCCTGACTCTCTGAGACACACTGGGACACAAAGTGACACTATCTGACTTTCTCTGAAACTCTCTTAGACACACTGTAACACCCTATGACTCACTCTGACACTTTGAGATGCACTGTGACACTCTCTGATCCTATCTGACAATCTCTGAGACACACTGTGACACTCTCTGACTCTCTCTTTAACACACTGTGGCACTCGCTGAGAGATTGTGACACTTTATGACTCTCCCTGAATCTCTGAGACACACTGTGACACTCTCTAACTCTCTCTGAAACTCTATGACACTGTCTGAGACACACTCTGACACTCTCTGACTCTATCTGCCACACTGGACCACTCTCTGTCCCTCTCTGAGACACACTGTGACACACCCTGACAGACTGCGACACTCTCCGGGACACACTGAGACACTCTCTGACACACTGACCTTCTCTGACAGACGGTGACATTTTCTGAGACACTGTGACACTCGCTGGGACATACTGTGACACTTGCTGTCTCTCTCTGACTCTCTGAGACACTCGGTCACTCTCTGAGACACACTGTGACATTTTGTGACTCTCTCTCACACTCTCTGAGACACACTGTGTCACTCTCTGACTCTCTCTGAGGCACAATGTGACTTTCTCTGACACACTGAGATTCACTGTGACACTCTTTGACACTCTCTGAGAAACACTGTGACACTCTCTGACAGACTGTGATAGACTGTGACAATTTCGGAGACACACGATGACACTCTCTGACCTATTGTGACACTCTCTGACACGGTGACATTTTCTGCGACACTGCGACACTCTCTGAGACACACTGTGACACTTTCCGTCTCTCTCTGACTCCCTGAGGCACACTGTGACACTCTTTGAGATAGATTGCGACACTCACTGACTCTCTCTGAGGCACAGTATGACATAACTGTGACACTCTCTGACTTACTCTGACACTCTCTGAGAAACACTGTGACACTCTCTGACAGACTGTGATAGACTGTGACAATTTCGGAGACACACGATGACACTCTCTGACCTATTGTGACACTCTCTGACACGGTGACATTTTCTGCGACACTGCGACACTCTCTGAGACACACTGTGACACTTTCCGTCTCTCTCTGACTCCCTGAGGCACACTGTGACACTCTTTGAGATAGATTGCGACATTCACTGACTCTCTCTGAGGCACAGTATGACATAACTGTGACACTCTCTGACTTACTCTGACACTCTCTGCGACACACTGTTACACTCTCTGACACTCTCCGAGAAACACTGTGATACAGTCTGACTCTCTATGACACTCTCTGAGGCACGCTGTGACACTTTCTGACTCTCTCTGACACACTCTGAAATACAATGTAACATTCTCTGACAGACTGTCACAATATGACACTCTCTGAGACAAATTGTGACTCTTTCTGACTCTCTCTGACTCTCTGAGACACACTGTCATCCTCTCTTAGACACACTGTGACACACTGAGACACTCTCAAAGACAGATTAAGACACTTTCTGACTCTCTCTCTCTCTCTGAGACACACTCTGACACTCTCTGACTCTATCTGCCACACTGGACCACTCTCTGTCCCTCTCTGAGACACACTGTGACACACCCTGACAGACTGCGACACTCTCCGGGACACACTGAGACACTCTCTGACACACTGACCTTCTCTGACAGACGGTGACATTTTCTGAGACACTGTGACACTCGCTGGGACATACTGTGACACTTGCTGTCTCTCTCTGACTCTCTGAGACACTCGGTCACTCTCTGAGACACACTGTGACATTTTGTGACTCTCTCTCACACTCTCTGAGACACACTGTGTCACTCTCTGACTCTCTCTGAGGCACAATGTGACTTTCTCTGACACACTGAGATTCACTGTGACACTCTTTGACACTCTCTGAGAAACACTGTGACACTCTCTGACAGACTGTGATAGACTGTGACAATTTCGGAGACACACGATGACACTCTCTGACCTATTGTGACACTCTCTGACACGGTGACATTTTCTGCGACACTGCGACACTCTCTGAGACACACTGTGACACTTTCCGTCTCTCTCTGACTCCCTGAGGCACACTGTGACACTCTTTGAGATAGATTGCGACACTCACTGACTCTCTCTGAGGCACAGTATGACATAACTGTGACACTCTCTGACTTACTCTGACACTCTCTGAGAAACACTGTGACACTCTCTGACAGACTGTGATAGACTGTGACAATTTCGGAGACACACGATGACACTCTCTGACCTATTGTGACACTCTCTGACACGGTGACATTTTCTGCGACACTGCGACACTCTCTGAGACACACTGTGACACTTTCCGTCTCTCTCTGACTGCCTGAGGCACACTGTGACACTCTTTGAGATAGATTGCGACATTCACTGACTCTCTCTGAGGCACAGTATGACATAACTGTGACACTCTCTGACTTACTCTGACACTCTCTGCGACACACTGTTACACTCTCTGACACTCTCCGAGAAACACTGTGATACAGTCTGACTCTCTATGACACTCTCTGAGGCACGCTGTGACACTTTCTGACTCTCTCTGACACACTCTGAAATACAATGTAACATTCTCTGACAGACTATCACAATATGACACTCTCTGAGACAAATTGTGACTCTTTCTGACTCTCTCTGACTCTCTGAGACACACTGTCATCCTCTCTTAGACACACTGTGACACACTGAGACACTCTCAAAGACAGATTAAGACACTTTCTGACTCTCTCTCTCTCTCTGAGACACACTGTGACACTCACTGAGACAATCTGACACTTTCTGACACTCTCTGACACTCACTGAAACACACTGTGACACTCTCTAACACTCTCCAACACACTATGACACGCTCTGTGACACACTGTGACACTCACTGACACTCTCCAGCACACTGTGACACTCTCTGAGACACACTGTGACACTCTCTGAGACACACTGTGACACTCTCTGAGACACACTGTGGCATACTGTGACACTTTCTGGTACATCTGAATCACTCTGTGACACTCTCTGACAGACTGTGACAAACTGTGACACTCTCTGAGACAGACTGTGACATTTTCTGACTCTCTCTGACACTCTTTGAGGCACACTGTTACACTTATTGACAGACTTGACAAACTGAGGCACTCTCAAAGACAGACTGTGACACTTCCTGACTCTCTCTGACTCTCTCTGAAATATACTGTAACCTTCTCTGACAGACTGTGACACAGTGACACTGAGACAGACTGTGACACGTTCTAACTCTCTGACTCTCTGAGACACGCTGTGACACTCTCTGACTCTCTCTGAGGCACACTGTGACACTCTCTGACTCCCTCTGACTCTCTGAGACACACTGTGACACTCTCTGAGACACACTGTGACACTCACAGAGACACAATGTGACACTCTCTGACAGACTGTGACATACTGTGACACTCTCTGAGACAGACTGTGACATTTTCTGACTCTCTCTGACACTCTTTGAGGCACACTGTTACACTCTCTGACAGACTTGACAAACTGAGGCACTCTCAAAGACAGACTGTGACACTTTCTGACTCTCTCTGATTCTCTGAAATATACTGTAACCTTCTTTGACACTCTCTGAGACAGACTGTGACACGTGCTAACTCTCCCTGACTCTCTGAGACACGCTGTGACACTCTCTGACTCTCTCTGAGGCACACTGTGACACTCTCTGACTCTCTGAGACACACTGTGACACTCTCAGAGACACACTGTGACACTCTCGGAGACAGACTGTGACACTCTCAGACTCTCTCTGATACCCTCTGAGGCACAGCACGACACACTGTGACACACTCTGTCAGGTTGTGACAAACTGTGACACTCTCTGACACTCAGTTAGACACACTCTGACACTCTCCGACTCTCTCTGTCACTCTCTGAGATACACTGTGTCACCCTCTGACAAACTGTGACAATTTCTGTGACACACTATGACACTCTCTGAACGACTGTGACACTTTCTGACGTACGGTGACATTTTCTGAGACATTGTGACTCTGAGACACACTGTAACACTTTCTGTCTCTCTGATTCACTGAGACACACTGTGACACTCTCTGACCCGCTCTGACACTCTCTGAGACACACTGTAACACTCTCTCACAGACTGTGACACTCTCTGATCCAAAAGCTTACACTCTCTGACACTCTCTGAGACACACTATGACACTCTCTGACACACTGTGACACACTGTGACACTCTCTGAGACACAATCTGACACTCTCTGAAACTCGCTGACACACTGTGGCACTCTCTGACTTTCTCTGACACTTTAAGATGCTCTGTGACACTCTCTGAGATACACTGTGACACTCTCTGACACTCTCTAAGACACACTGTGACACTCACTGACTCTCTCTGACACTCGCCCAGATACAGTATGACACACTGTCATCTTCTCTTAGACACACTGTGACATACTCATACTCTCAGACACTCCCTGAGGCACACTGTGTCACTCTCTATCAGACTGTGTCACACTGAGACACTCTCAAAGACAGATTATGACACTTTCTGACTCTCTCTCTCTCTGACTCTCTGAGACACACTGACACTCACTGAGACAATCTGACACTTTGTGACTCTCTCTGACTCTCTGAGACACACTGTGACACTCACTGAGACACACTGTGACACTCTCTGACGCGCTCTGAGGCGCACTGTGACACTCTCTGACAGACTGTGATGCACTGAAACACACTGTGACACTCTCTGACTCTCTCTGAGGCACACTGTAACACTCTGACAGACTGTGACAGACTGACACACTCTCGAGGAGACTGTGGCAGACTGTGACACTCACTGAGACACACTGTGACACTCTCTGACATTCTCTGAAACACACTGTGACACTCTCTGACAGACCGCGACACAATGTGACACTCTCTGAAACACACTGTGACACTCTCTGAGACACACTGTGACACTCTCTGACACTCTCCAATACACTGTGACACTCTCTGACACTCTTTGTGACCTACTGTGACACTTTCTAGCACATCTGAAACACTCCGTGACACTCTCTGACAGACGGTGACACACTGTGACACTCTCTGAGACAAACTATGACCCTTTCTGACTCTCCCTGATTCTCTGAGGCACACTCTGACTATCTCCGAGGCACACTGTGACACTCTCTGACAGACTGTAACACACCGAAACACTATGTGACTCTCTCTGGCACTCTCATACACATTCTGACTCTTTCTGAAACACATTGTTACACTCTCTGAGAGACTGTGACACACTGCCGCTCACTGAGACACACTGTGACACTCTCTGACTCTCTCTGAGACACACTGTGACACACACTGACTCTCTCTGACACAAACTGAGACACACTGTGACACTCTCTGGCACTCTCTCATACACACTGTGACACTCTCTTAGACACACTGTGACACTCTCTGAGACAAACTGTGACACTTTCTGACTCTCTCTGTCTCTCTGAGACGCACTCTGAAACTCACTGAGACACAATATGACACTCTGACAGACTGTGACACACTGTGATACTCTCTGAGACAGCCTGTGACACGTTCTGACTCTCTCTGACTCTTTGAGACACACTGTGAACCTCACTGAGACACAATGTGACATTCTCTAACAGACTGTCACATTCTCTGATTCTCTCTGACAAACTCATAGACACACTGTGACACTCTCTGATTCTCTCTGACACTCTCTGAGGCACACTGTGACACTCTCTGAGAGACTGCAACACACTGACACTCTCTGACACTCTCTTAGACACACGGCAACACTCTCTGACTCTCTCTGACACTCTCTTAGACACACTGTGACACTCTCTGACTCTCTGAGACACACTGTCATCCTCTCGTAGACACACTGTGACACACTGTGACACTCTCTGACACTCTCTGAGACACACTGTGACACCCTCTGACTCTCTGAGACACACTGTCATCCTCTCTTAGACACACTGTGACACACTGTGACACTTTCTGACACACTCTGAGGCACACTGTGACACTCTCTGACAGACTGCGTCACAATGAGACACTATCAAAGACAGATTAAGACACTTTCTGATACTCTCTCTCTCACTGAGACATACTGTGACACTCACTGAGACAATCTGACACGTTCTGACACTCTCTGACACTCACTGAAAAACACTGTGACACTCTCTAACACTCTCCAACACACTATACACTCTCTGTGAGACACTGTGACACTCACTGACACTCTCCAGCACACTGTGACACTCTCTGAAACACACTGTGACACTCTCTGACACTCTCCAACCCACTGTGACACTCTCCGAGACACACTGTGACACTCCCTGACACTCTCTGTGGCATACTGTGACACTTTCTGGCACATCTGAAACACTCTGTGACACTCTCTGACAGACGGTGACATACTGTGTCACTCTCTGACAGTTTATGACACTTTCTGACACTCTCTCTCTCTCTGACTCTCTGAGACACACTGCGACACACACTGAGACAATCTGACACTTTCCGACTTTCTCTGACTCTCTGAGACACACTGTGACATTCACTGAGACACACTGTGACACTCTCTGACGCGCTCTGAGGCGCCCTGTGACACTCTGTGACAGACTGTGACAGACAGAAACACTCTCTGAGAGACTGGGGCAGGCTGTGACACTCTCTGAGACACACTGTGACACACTGTGACACTCTCTGGCACACTGTGACACTATCTGACACTTTCTGGGACACACTGTGACAATCTCTGACACTCTTTCAAACACACTGTGACACTCTCTGACTCTCTGTGACACTCTCTGACATACTCTGACACGCTCTCAAACACACTGCGACACTCTCTGAGACACACTGTGACACTCTCATAGGGACTGTGACACACTCTGACACACTCTGACAGCAGCTCAGACGCACTGTGACACTCTCTGACTCTCTCTGAAACACACTGTGACACGCTCTGACACTCTCTGAAAAGCACTGTGACACTCTCTGACAGACTGTGACACACTCTGACACCCTCAAAGACAGACTGTGTCACTTTCTGACTCTCTGAGACACACTGTGACACTCACAGAGACACAATGTGACACTCTCAGACACACTGTGACATACTGTGACACTCTCTGACAGACTGTGGCAGGCTGTGACACTCTCTGAGACACACCTGTAACACACTCTGACACTCTCTGGCACACTGTGACACTATCTCACACTCTCTGGGACACACTGTGACAATCTCTGACACTCTTTCAAACACACTGTGACACTCTCTGACTCTCTGTGACACTCTCTGACACGCTCCCAAACACACTGCGACACTCTCTGAGACACACTGTGACACTCTCATGGGGACTGTGACACACTCTGACACACTCTGACAGTCGCTGAGACGCACTGTGACACTCTCTGACTCTCACTGAAACACACTGTGACACGCTCTGACACTCTCTGAAAAGCACTGTGACACTCTCTGACAGACTGTGACACACTCTGACACCCTCAAAGACAGACTGTGTCACTTTCTGACTCTCTGAGACACACTGTGACACTCACAGAGACACAATGTGACACTCTCTGACAGACTGTGACATACTGTGACACTCTCTGAGACAGATTGTGACATTTTCTGACTCTCTCTGACACTCTTTGAGGCACACTATTACACTCTCTGACAGACTTGACAAACTGAGGCACTCTCAAAGACAGACTGTGACACTTTCTGACTCTCTCTGACTCTCTCTGAAATATACTGTAACCTTTTCTGACAGACTGTGACACTCTCTGAGACAGACGGTGACACGTTCTAACTCTCTCTGACTCTCTGAGACACGCTGTGACACTCTCTGACTCTCTCTGAGGCACACTGTGACACTCTCTGACTCCCTCTGACTCTCTGAGACACACTGTGACACTCTCGGAGACAGACTGTGACACTCTCAGACTCTCTCTGATACCCTCTGAGGCACAGCACGACACACTGTGACACACTCTGTCAGGTTGTGACAAACTGTGACATTCTCTGACACTCAGTTAGATACACTCTGACACTCTCTGACTCTCTCTGTCACTCTCTGAGATACACTGTGCCACGCTCTGACAAACTATGACAATTTCTGTGACACACTATGACACTCTCTGAACGACTGTGACACTTTCTGACATCCGGTGACATTTTCTGAGACACTGTGACTCTCTCTGAGACACACTGTAACACTTTCTGTCTCTCTCTGATTCACTGAGACACACTGTGACACTCTCTCACAGACTGTGACACCCTCTGAGCCAAATGCTGACACTCTCTGAGACACACTATGACACTCTCTGACACACTGTGACACTCTCTGAGACACAATCTGACACTCTCTGAAACTCGCTGACACACTGTCGCACTCTCTGACTTTCTCTGACACTTTAAGATGCACTGTGACACTCTCTGACCCTATCTGACACGCTCTGAGATACACTGTGACATTCCCTGACTCTCTCTGAGACACACTGTGACACTCACTGACTCTCTCTGACACTCTGTGACTCACTCTGACACTCTCTGAGACGCACTGTGACACAGTCTGACTTTCTATGACACTCTCCCAGACACAGTATGACTCACTGTGACATTTCCTGTCTCTCTCTGACACACTCTGAAATACAATGTAACATTATCTGACAGAGAGTGACCCTCTCTGAGCCAAATGCTGACACTCTCTGCACTCTCTGAGACACAGCATGACATACTGTGACACTTCCTGACTCTCTCTGACACACTCTGAAATACAATGTAGCATTCTCTGACAGACTGTCACAATGTGACACTCTCTGAGACAAATTGTGACTCTTTCTGATTCTCTGACACACACTGTCATCTTCTCTTAGACACACTGTGACACACTGTGACACTCTCAGACACACTCTGAGGCACACTGTGACACTAACTGAGACAATCTGACACTTTCTGACCCTCTCTGACTCTCTGAGACACACTGTGAAACTCACTGAGACACACTGTGACACTCTCTGACGCTCTCTGAGGCGCACTGTTACACTCTCTGACAGACTGTGATGACTGAAACACACTGTGACACTCTTTGACTCTGAGGCACACTGTAATAGTCTCTGACAGACTGTGACAGATTGAAACACTCTCTGAGAGACTGTGGCAGACTGTGACACTCACTGAGACACAGTGTGACACTCTCTGACATTCTCTGAAACACACTGTGACACTCTCTGACAGACTGCGACACAATGTGACACTCTCTGACCCGCTCTGACACTCTCTGAGACACACTGTAACACTCTCTCACAGACTGTGACACCCTCTGAGCCAAATGCTGACACTCTCTGAGACACACTATGACACTCTCTGACACACTGTGACACTCTCTGAGACACAATCTGACACTCTCTGAAACTCGCTGACACACTGTGGCACTCTCTGACTTTCACTGACACTTTAAGATGCACTGTGACACTCTCTGACCCTATCTGACACTCTCTGAGATACACTGTGACACTCTCTGACACTCTCTGAGACACACTGTGACACACTCTGACATTCTCAGAAACACACTGTGACATTCCCTGACTCTCTCTGAGACACACTGTGACACTCACTGACTCTCTCTGACACTCTGTGACTCACTCTGACACTCTCTGAGACGCACTGTGACACAGACTGACTTTCTATGACACTCTCCCAGACACAGTATGACTCACTGTGACATTTCCTGTCTCTCTCTGACACACTCTGAAATACAATGTAACATTCTCTGACAGAGAGTGACCCTCTCTGAGCCAAATGCTGACACTCTCTGCACTCTCTGAGACACAGCATGACATACTGTGACACTTCCTGACTCTCTCTGACACACTCTGAAATACAATGTAGCATTCTCTGACAGACTGTCACAATGTGACACTCTCTGAGACAAATTGTGACTCTTTCTGAATCTCTGAGACACACTGTCATCCTCTCTTAGACACACTGTGACACACTGTGACACTCTCAGACACTCTCTGAGGCACACTGTGACACTCACTGAGACAATCTGACACTTTCTGACTCTCTCTGACTCTCTGAGACACACTGGGACACTCACCGATACACACTGTGTCACTCTCTGACGCGCTCTGAGGCGCACTGTGACACTCTCTGACAGACTGTGATGCACTGAAACACACTGTGACACTCTCTGACTCTCTCTGAGGCACACTGTAACACTCTGACAGACTGTGACGGACTGCAACACTCTCTGAGAGACTGTGGCAGACTGTGACACTCACTGAGACACAGTGTGACACTCTCTGACATTATCTGAAACACACTGTGACACTCTCTGACAGACTGCGACACAATGTGACACTCTCTGAAACACACTGTGACACTCTCTGAGATACATTGTGACACTCTGACACTCTCCAATACACTGTGACACTCTCTGACACTCTTTGTGACCTACTGTGACACTTTCTAGCACATCTGAAACACTCTGTGACACTCTCTGACAGACGGTGACACACTGTGACACTCTCTGAGACAAACTATGACACTTTCTGGCTCTCCCTGATTCTCTGAGGCACACTCTGACATTCACTGAGACACACTGTGACACTCTCTGACTATCTCCGAGGCACACTGTGACACTCTCTGACAGACTGTAACACACTGAAACACTATGTGACTCTCTCTGGCACTCTGAGACACACTGTGACACACTCTGACTCTCTCTGAAACACACTGTTACACTCTCTGAGAGACTGTGACACACTGCCGCTTTCTGAGACACAGTGTGACACTCTCAGACTCTCTCTGAGAGACACTGTGACACACGCTGAGACACTCTGTGACACTCTCTGGCACTCTCTCATACACACTGTGACACTCTCTTAGACACACTGTGATACTCTCTGAGACAAACTGTGACACTTTCTGACTCTCTGAGACACACTGTAATCATCTCTTAGACACACTCTGACACTATCTGACTCTCTCTGACAATCTCTAAGACACACTGTGACACTCTGACATTCTTTGAAACACACTGGCACCCTCTCTGACAATTTGAGACACACTGTGACACTCTCTGAAAAGCACTGTGACACTCTCTGACAGACTGTGACACACTGTAACACTCTCTGACACTGTCTGCGACACGCTGGGAACCACTCTGACAACCTGACACTCTCTGAAAAGCACTGTGACACTCTTTATCAGACTCTGACACTCTGAGACACAATATGACACTCTCTGACAGACTGAGACACACTGTGACACTATCTGACACTCTCTCAAACACTATGTGACACTCTCTGAGACACACTGTGACACTTTCTGACTCTCTCTGACACTCTCTAATACACACTGTGACACTCTGACATTCTTTGAAACACACTGGGACCCTCTCTGACAATTTGAGACACACTGTGACACTCTCCGAAAAGCACTGTGACACTCTCTGACAGACTGTGACACACTGTGACACTCTCTGACACTGTCTGCGACACACTGGGAACCACTCTGACAATCTGACACTCTCTGAAAAGCACTGTGACACTCTTTATCAGACTCTGACACTCTGAGACACAATATGACAATCTCTGACAGACTGTGACACACTGTGACACTCTCTGAAACACACTGTGACACTCTTTATCAGACTCTGACACTCTGAGACACAATATGACAATCTCTGACAGACTGTGACACACTGTGACACTCTTTGAAACACACTGTGACACTCTCTATCAGACTCTGACTCTGAGACATAATATGACAATCTCTGACAGACTGTGACACACTGTGACACTCTCTGAAACACACTGTGACACTCTCTATCAGACTCTGACTCTGAGACACAATATGACACTCTCTGACAGACTGTGACACACTGTGACACTCTCTGACATTTTGAGACGCACTGTGAAACTCTCTGATCCTATCTGACACTCTCTGAGACACAGTGTGTCTCAGAGTGTCAGAGAGTCTCATACAGTCTGACTCTCTATGACACTCTCTGAGCCAAAGTATAACATACTGTGACACTCTCTGACTCACTCTGACAGCTCTGCGACACAGTGACACTCTCTCACAGATTGTGACACTCTCTGAGCCAAATGCTGACACTCGCTGACACTCTCTGAGACACAGTATGACACACTCTGACACTTTCTGACTCTCTCTGAGACACTCTGCAATACACTGTAAGATTCTCTGACAGATTGTATCACACTGTGACACTCTCTGAGAAAAACTGTGACACTTTCTGACTTTCTCTGGCACTCTGAGCCACACTGTGACACTCTCTTAGACTCACTGCGACCCTCTATGACACTCTCTGAAAAACTGTGACACACTGAGACACCCTCAAAGACAGACTGACACTTTCTGACTCTCTATGAGACTCTCTGAGGCACACTTTCTGACTCTCTCTGACAGACTGTGACACACTGTGACACTTCTGAGACAGACTGTGACACTCTCTGACTCTCTCTGAGACTCGTACACACACTGTGACACTCTGACCCTCTCTGAGGGACACTCTTGACACTCTTTGACAGACTGTGACACACTGAAACAGGCTCTGACACTCTCTGACACTCTCTTAGACACACTGTAACACTCTTTGACTCTCGCTGACACTTTGAGACGCACTATGACACTTTCTGATCCTATCTAACACTCTCTGAGACACACTGTGACACTCTCTGACTCTCTCTGAAACATTGCATTTTACATTTACATTACATTACAGTGTGGAAACAGGCCCTTCGGCCCAACAAGTTCACACCGACCCGCCCTAGCGCAACCCACTCATACCCCTACATTTACCCCTTACCTAACACTACGGGCAATTTAGCATGGCCAATTCACCTGACCTGCACATCTTTGGACTGTGGGAGGACACCGGAGCACCGAAGGAAACCCACGCAGACACGGGGAGAACATGCAAACTCCACACAGTCAGTCGACTGAGGCAGGAATTGAACCCGGGTCTCAGGCGCTGTGAGGCAGCAGTGCTAACCACTGTGACACTCTCTGTGAGACTGTGACACACTGTGACACACTCTGAGACACACTGTGTCACTCTCTGACTCTCGCTGACACTTTGAGACGCAGTATGACACTCTCTGATCTTATCTAACACTCTCTGAGACACACTGTGACACTCTCTGATTCTCTCTGAAACACACTGTCACACTCTCTGTGAGACTGTGACACACTGTGACACTCTCTGAGACACTCTGAGGCACACAGGGACCCTCTCTGACAATTTGAGATGCACTGTGACACTCTCTGACAGAAAGTGACACACTGTGACACACTCTGACACTCTATAAGACACACTGCAACACTCTCTGACCTTCTTTCAAACACACTGTGACACTCTCTGACAGATTGTGACACACTCTGACACTCTCTGCGACACACCAGGACCCACTCTAACCATTTGAGATACACTGCGACACTCTCTGACAGACTGTGACACACTGTGACCCTCTCTGACTCTCTCTGCAGCACGCTATGACAGACTGTGACACACTGTGACACTCTCTGAGACACAATGTGACACTCACTGACAGACTGTGACACTCTGACTCTCTCTGAGGCTCTCTTCGACACACTGATACACTCTCTGAGACGCACTGTGACACTGTCTGATCTTATCTGACAAGCTCTGAGACACACTGTGACAGTCTCTGATCCTATCTGACACTTTCTGAGATACACTGTTTCACTCTCTGACTCTCTCTGACACTTTGAGATGCACTGGGCCACTCTCTGAGCCTATCTGACACTCTCTGAGACACACTGTGACACTCTCTGAGACACACTGTGACACGCTCTGACAGACTGTGACACACTCTTGACACTCGTTGAGACATCTGGGACACTCTCTGACTCCCCTGACAATTTGAGACGCACTGGGACACTCTCCGATCCTATCTGACACTCTCTGGGACACACTGTGACACTCTCTGACAGACTGTGACACACTGTGACACTCTCAAAGACAGACTGTGACACTTCCTGACTCCGTCTGACTCACTCTGAAATATACTGTAACCTTCTCTGACAGACTGTGACCCACTATGACACTCTCTGAGACAGACTGTGACACACTCTGATAAAGTCTGACCATCTCTGACACTCTCTGAGGCACAGTATGACACACTATGACACGCTCTGACTCACTCTGATACTCTCTGAGACACACTGTGACACTCTCTGAGACAGACTGTGACACTCTCCGACTCTCTCTGACATTTACTTAGACAAACTGTGACACTCTCTGAAACACACTGTGACACTCTCTGACAGACTGTGACTCACTGTGACACGCTCTGACACTCTCTGAGGCACACTGTGCCACTTTCTGACTCTGACTCTGAGACACACTATGACACTCTCTGAGACACACTGTGACACTCTCTGAGACTCACTGTGACACGCTTTGACACTCTCTGAGACATACTGTGACACTTTCTGACTCTCTCTGACTCTCTGAGACACACTGTGACACTCTGTGTCTCTCTCTGACACTCTGGAAAACACTGTGACACTCTCTGTCCCTCTCTGACACTCTCTGAGACACACTGTGACATTTATGACTCTCTCTCTCACACTCTTTGAGACACACTGTGACACTCTCTGACTCTCTCTGAGACAAACTGTGACTCTCTCTGACACTCTGAGATAAACTGTGATGCTCTCTCACACTTTCTGAGAAACACTGTAACACTCTATGACAGACTGTGACAGACTGTAACATTTTCTGTGACACACGATGACACTCTCTGACCTGCTGTGACACTCTCTGACCTTGGGTGACATTTTCTGAGACTCTGTGACACTCTCTGAGACACACTGTGGCACTGTCTGACTCTCTCTCTGATACTATCTTAGACACACTGTGACACTCTCTGACTCTATCTGAGGCACACTGTGATATGCTCTTACAGACGGTGACACACTGTGACACTTTCTGACACTCTCTGAGGCACACTATGACACTCTCGGACACGCTGTGACACTCTCTGACTCTCTCTGAAACACACTGTGACACTCTCTGAGAAACTGTGACACACTGTGACACTCTCTGAGACTCTCTGAGGCTCACTGGGACCCTCTCTGACAATTTGAGATGCACTGTGAAACCCTCTGACAGAAAGTGACACACTGTGACACACTCTGCACTCTATAAGACACACTGTGACACTCTCTGACATTCTTTGAAACATACTGTGACACGCTCTGACAAACTGTGACAGACTGTGACACACTCTGACACTCTCTGCGACACACCGGGACCCACTCTGACAATTTGAGACACACTGTGACACTCTCTGACACTCTTTTAAACACACTGTGACACTCTCTGAGACTCTCTGAGGCATACTGGGACCCTCTCTGACAATTTGAGATGCACTGTGACACTCTCTGACAGAAGGTGACACACTGTGACACACTCTGCACTCTATAACACACACTGTGACACTCTCTGACATTCTTTGAAACACACTGTGACACGCTCTGACAAACTGTGACAGACTGTGACACACTGACACTCTCTGTGACACACCGGGACTCAGTCTGACAATTTGAGACACACTGTGACACTCTCTGACACTCTCTGAAACACACTCTGACACTCCATGAGAGACTGTTACACACTGTGTCACTCTCGGAGACACAATGTGACACTCTCTGACAGACTGGGACACACTGTGACACTCTCTGAGACACAATGTGACACTCTCTGACAAACTGTGACACTCTGACTCTCTCTGAGACTCTCTTAGACACACTGAGACTCTCTGGGACACACTGAGACTCTCTGAGACGCACTGCGACACTGTCTGATCTTATCTGACACGCTCTGAGACACAGTGTCACACTCTCTGACTCTCTCTCTGATACTATCTTAGACACACTGTGACACTCTCTGACTCTCTCTGAGGCACACTGTTTTGCGCTCTTACAGACGCTGACACACTGTGACACTTTCTGACACTTTCTGAGACACACTATGACACTCTCTGACACGCTGCGACACTGTCTGACTCTCTCTGAAACACACTGTGACATTCTCTGAGAAACTGTGACACACTGTGACACTCTCTGAGACACATTGCAACCCTCTCTGACAATTTGAGATGCACTGTGACACTCGCTGACATTCTTTGAAACACACTGTGACACGCTCTGACAAACTGTGACAGGCTGTGACACACTCTGACACTCTCTGCGACACACCGGGACCCACTCTGACAATTTGAGACACACTGTGACACTCTCTGACACTCTCTGAAACACACTGTGACACTCTCTGACAGATTGTGACACACTGTGACACTCTCTGAGACACAATGTGACACACTCTGACAAACTGTGACACACTGACTCTCTCTGAGACTCTCTTAGACACACTGAGACACTCTCTGAGATGCACTGTGACACTGTCTGATCTTATCTGACACACTCTGAGTCACAGTGTCACACTCTCTGACAGACTGTGACACACTGTGACACTTTGAGATGCACTGTGACACTCTATGATCCTATCTGACACTCTCTGAGTCACACTGTGACACTCTCTGATCCTATCTGACACTATGAGACACACTGTGAACTCTCTGACTCTCTCTGAAACACACTCTGACACTCCCTGAGACACACTGGGACACTCTCTGACTCCCTCTGACAATTTGAGACGCACTGTGACACCCTCTGATCCTATATGAGACATACTGTTACACTCTCTGTCAGACTGTGACACACTGTGTCACTCTCAAAGACAGACTGTGACACTTTCTGACTCCCTCTGACTCACTCTAAAATATACTGTACCCTTCTCTGACAGAGCGTGACCCACGGTGTCACTCTCAAAGACAGCCTGTGACAATTTCTGACTCTCTGAGATACACTGTGATACAGTCTGACTCTCTGTGACACTCTCTGAGGCACAGTATGACACACTACGACACTCTCTGACTCACTATGACACTCTCTGAGACACACTGTGACACTCTCTCACAGGCTGTGAACCTCTCTGAGACAATCTCTGACCATCTCTGACACTCTCTGAGACACACTGTGACACTCTTTGACAGTCTGTGACACTCTATGACTCTCTTTGACACTTTCGTAGACACACTGTGACACTCTCTGACTCTCTCTGAAACACACTGTGACACTCTCTGACTCTCTGAGACACACTGTGACACTCTGTCACTCTCTTTGTCACTCTGGAAAACACTGTGACACTCTCTGTCCCTCTCTGACACTCTGTGAGACACTCTGTGACACTTGCTGTCTCTCTCTGACTCTCTGAGACACTCGGTCACTCTCTGAGACACACTGTGACATTTTTTGACTCTCTCTCACACTCTCTGAGACATACTGTGACACTCTCTGACTCTCTCTGAGACACACTGTGACACTCTCTGACATTCTGAGATACACTGTGAGACTCTCATACTCTCTGAGAAACACGGTAACGCTCTCTGACAGACTGTGACACTTTCTGTGACACACGATGACACTCTCTGACGGACAGTGACACTCTTTGACACTGGTGACATTTTCTGATACACTGTGACACTCTCTGAGACACACTGTGACAGTTTCTGTCTCTCTCTGACTCCCTGAGACAAACTGTGACACTCTCTGACTCTCTCTGAGTCACACTGTGTCTCTCTCTGAGGCACACTATGACACTCTCTGACAGACTGTGACACACTGTGACACACTGTGACACTCTCTGACTCTCTCTGACACTCTCTGACACTCTCTGACACTCTCTGACACACCCTGACACACTGTAACACTCTTTGAGACACGCTGTGACACTCTCTGATCTGCTCGACTCTCTGACTCTTTCTGAGACGCACTGTGACATTCGTTGACTCACTCTGACACTCTGTGAGGCACAGTATGACATAATGTGACACTCTCTGACTCTCTCTGGCACTCCCTGAGGCACAGTGTGACACTCTCTGACAGACTGTGACACTCTCTGACTCTCTCTGTCTCACTCCGAAATATACTGTACCCTTCTCTGACAGACTGTGACATTCTCAGAGACAGACTGTGACACGTTCCGACTCTTTCTGACTCTCTGAGACACGCTGCAACTCTCTCTTAGACAGACTGTGACTCTCTCTGACACTCTCTTAAACACACTGTGACACTCTCTGACTCTCTCTGACACTCTCTGAGGCAGACTGAGACAATCTCTGAAACACACTGTCACACTCTCGAACAGACTGTGAAACTCTCTAACACCCTCTGCGGCACACTGTGACACGCTCTGACAGACTGTGACACACTGTGACACTCTCTGACCCTCACTGAGATCGACTGCAACACTCTCTGACTCTCCCTGACACTCTCTGAGACACAGCACGACATCTGTGACCCTCTCTGACAGATTGTGACAAGCTGTGATATTCTCTGACTTTCTCTTCGGCACACTGTGATATTCTCTGACTCTCTCTGACCCTCTCTGAGACACTCTGTGACACTTTCTGAGTCATTCTGTCACTCTCTGAGACACACTATAACACCCTCTCACAGACTGTGACCCTCTCAGAGACAAACACTGATCCACTCTTACACTCTCTGAGACACAGTAGGACTCCATGTCACACTCTCTGACTCTCTCTGACACACTCTGAAATACATGTAACCTTTTCTGACAGACTGACACACTGTGTCACTCTCTGAGACAGACTGTGACATGTTCTGAATCTGACTCTCTGAGACACACTGTGACTCTCTCTGAGACACACTGTGACTCTCTCTTAGACACACTGTGAGTCTCTCTAACACTCTCTTAAACACACTGTGACACTCTCTGACACTCTCTATGGCACACTGTGACACCCTCAAAGACAGACTGTAACTCTCTCTGACTCTCTGAGACACACTGTGATACTCACTGAGACTCACTGTGAACTCTCTGACAGACTGTGACACTATGACTCACTCTGAGACTCTCTTAGACACACTGCGACACTCCCTGACTCTCTCTGGCACTCTCCTAGACACACTGTGACACTTGCTGACTCTCTATGATACTTTGAGACGCACTGTGACAGTCTCTGATCCTATCTGACACTCTCTGAAACACAGTGTGACACTCTCTGACTCTCTTTGAAACACACTGTGTCACTCTCTAACAGACTGTGACACTCTCTGACAGACTCTGAGACACACTGTGACTCGCTCTGACAGACTGTGACTCACTGTGTCACTCTCTGACACCTTCTGAGCCACACTGTTACAATTTCTGACTCTCTCTGACTCTCCAACACACACTGTGACACTCTCTGAGACACACAGTGCCACTCTCTGACCCTCTCTGAGACCGACTGTGTCTCTCTCTCTCACACACACTCTCTCTGACACTCTCTGAGGCACAGCACGACACACTGTGACACTCTCTAACAGATTGTGACAAAATGTGACACTCTCTGACTCTCTCTGACCCACTCTGAGACACACTGTGACTCTTTCTGAGTCATTCTGTCACTCTCTGAGACACACTATGACACTCTCTCACAGACTGTGACCCTCTCTGAGACAAACGCTGACCCTCTTTGACTCTCTCTGAGACACAGTATGACTCACTGTGACCATCTTTGACTCTCCCTGATACACTCTGAAATACACTGTAACCTTTTCCGACGGACTGTGACACACTGTGGCACGCTCTGAGACACACTGTGACATGCTCTGACTATATCTGACACTCTCTGAGACACAGTATGACGCATTATGACACTCTCTGACTATCTGTGACTCTCCGAGGCACACTGTGACACTCTCTGACCCTCTCTGAGACAGGCTGTGACCCTTTCTGACTGAATGGGACACTCTCTGACAGACGGTGACACTCTCTGTGACACACTGTGATGCTCTCTGACACACTGTTACACTCTCTGACACACTGTTACACACTCTGACCCTCCCTGAGAAACACTGTGACACTCTCTGAATCTCTCTGACGCTCTCTGTAACATACTGTGACACTCTCTGACACACTGTGACACTCTCTGAACGACTCTAACAGACTGTGACATTTTTTGTGACACATTATGACACTCTCTGACAGACTGTGACACTCTCTGACACACGGTGACATATTCTGAGACACTGTGACACTCTCTGATACTCACTGTGACACTTTCTGACTCTCTCTGACTCCCTGAGACACACTGTGACACTCTCTGACCGACTGTGACACTCTCTGACACACGGTGACATTCTCTGAGAAATTGTGACACTCTCTGAGACACACTGTGACATATTCTGGCGCTCTCTTAGACACAGTGTGACACTCCCTGGCTCTCTCTGACACTCTGAGACCCACTGTGACCCTCTCTGACACTCTCTAAGACACGCTGTGACACTCTCTGACCGACTCTGACACTCTCTGAGACACACAGTGACAACCTCTGACTCTGTCTGAGACAGACTGTGAAACTCTCTTACTCTCTAAGACACTCTCTGAGGCACAGCACGATACACTGTTACACTCTCTGACAGATTGTGACAAACTGTGACACTCTCTGACTTTCTCTGGCACTCTATCAGACACACTGTGACACTCTCTGATTCATTCTGACCCACTCTGAGACACACTATGACACTCTCTCACAGACTGTGTCCCTCTTTGAGACAAACGCTGACCCTCTCTGACACTCTCTGAGACAGAGCATGACTCACTGTGACACTCTCTGACTCTCTCTGACACACTCCAAAAAGCACTGTAACCTTCTCTGACAGACTGTGACACACTGTGACACTCTCTGAGACACACTGTGACACTCTCTGACTATGTCTGACACACTCTGAGACATACTATGACACACTGTGACATTTCTGACTTTCCCTGACTCTCTCTGAGGCACACTGTGACAATCCCTGACAGACTGTGACACACTCTGACCCTGTCTGAGACAGACTGTGACACTTTCTGATGCTCTCTGAGACTCTCTTAGATACGCTGTAACATTATTTGACTCTTTTTGACTCGCTGACACACACTGTGACACTTTCAGACCCTCTCTGACACTCTCTGAAACACACTGTGACACTCTTTGACAGACCGTGACAGACTGTGACACTCTCTGTGACACACTGTGACACTCTCTGACTTTCTCTGACACTCTCAGACACACTGTGAGTCTCATTAGACAAACTGTGACTCTCTCTGACACTCTCTGAGGTACACTGTGACACTCTCTCACAGACTGTGACGCTCTCAGAGACAAACACTGACCCACTTAGACTGTGACACAATTAGACACTCTCAAAGACCAACTGTGGCACTTTCTGACTCTCTCTGACTCACTCCGAAATATACCGTAACCTTCTCTAAAAGACTGTGACACATTGTGTCACTCTCTGAGACAGACTGACACGTTCTGACTCTCTCTGACTCTCTGAGACACACTGTGACACTCATTAAGACACACTGTGACACTCTCTGACAGACTGTGACACTCCCTGACTCTCTCTGAGGCTCACTGTGACACTCTCTGTGACTCTCTCTGACACTTTGAGACAAACTATGACACTCTCTGATCCTATCGGACACTCTCTGAGACATATTGTGTCACTCTCGGACTCTCTCGGAAACACGCTGTGACACCCTCTGACAGACTGTGGCACACTGTCAGACTCTCTGACACTCTCTGAGACACACTGTGACACTCTCTGACACACCCTGTGACACTCTCTGACACTCTCTGAAACACAGTGTGCCACTCTCTGACAGACTGTGACACACTGTGAATTTCTCTGACACTTTCTGAGACACACTGTGACACTCTCTGACTCATTCTGTCTCTCTCTGGGACACACTATGACACTCTCTCACAGACTGTGACCCTCTCTGAGACAAACACTGACTCTCTCTGACACTCTCGGAGACAGAGTACGACTCACAGTAACCCTCTCTGACTCGACCTGACACACTCTGAAATACCCTGCAACCTTTTCTGACAGACTGCAATACACTGTGACACTCTCTGATACACACTGTGACCCTCTCTGACTATCTCTGACACACTGTGAGACAAACTATGACGCTCTCTGACAGACTATGTCCCACTATGACATTCTCTGACTATCTGTCTCTCTCTGAGACACTCAGTCACTCTCTGAGACACATTGTTGCATTTTTTGACTCTCTCTCACACTCTGAGACACACTGTGACACTCTCTGACTCTCCCTGAGACACACTGTGACACTCTCTGACTCTCGCTGACACTCTGAGACACACGGTGACCCTCTGTGTCTCTCTCTGACACTCTGGATCACACTGTGACCTTCTCTATCTCTGACACACTGTGAGACACACTATGACACTCTCTGACAGACTATGTCCAACTGTGACATTCTCTGACTATCTGGCTCTCTCTGAGAAACTCGGTCACTCTCGGAGACACATTGTGACATTTTTTTACTCTCTGTCACACTCTCTGAGACACACTGTGACACTCTCTGACTCTCCCTGAGACACACTGTGACTCTCTCTGACACTCTGAGACACACTGTGAGACTCTCTGAGACACACTGTGACACTCCCTGACAGACTGTGACACTGTCTGACACTCTCTGAGACACACTGTAACACTCTATGACACTCTCTGAGACACACTATGACACACTATGACACTCTCTGACAGATTATGAAGCACTGTGACATTGTCTGACATTCTCTGACTCTCTCTGAGGCACATTGTGACACTCTCTGACAGACTGTAGCAGACTGAGACACTCTGACCCTCTCTGACACTCTGAGACACACTATGAGACTCTCTGACGCTCTCTGAGAAACACTATGACACTCTCTGACAGAGTGTGACACTCTCTGATACACGATGACATTTTTGACACACTGCGACCATCCCTGAGATACGCTGTGGCACTCTCTGACCCTGTATGACACTCTCTGAGTCAGACTGTGACACAATCTGCCTCTCTCTGACACTCTCTGAGACACGCTATGACACTCTCTGACAGACGATGTCACACTGTGACATTCTCTGACTTTTTCTGACACTCTCTGAGACACACTGTGACACTCTCTGAGACAAACTGTGACACTTTCTGACACTCTTTGAGACACACTTGAGACTCTCTGATGCACTGTGACATTCTCTGAGACACACTGTGACACTCTCTGACACACTGTGACACTCTCTGACAGTCTGTGACAGACTGTGATAATTTCTGTGACACACTGTGATACTCTCTCACACATGGTGACATTCTCTGACACACTATGACACTCTCTGAGACACACTGTGTCACACACTGTGACACACCGTGAGAATCTCTGACACACTGTGACACTCTCTGACAGACTGTGACACTGTCTGACACTCTCTGGGACACACTGTAACACTCTATGACACTCTCTGAGACACACTATGACACACTCTGACACTCTCTGACAGATTATGAAACTCTGTGACATTGTCTGACTTTCTCGACTCTCTCTGAGGCACATTGTGACACTCTCTGACAGACTGTTAAAGACTGTGACAATCTCTGACTATCTCTGACACTCTGAGACACACTGTGACACTCTCTGAGACACACTGTGACACTCTCTGACTTCCTCTGACATGCTGAGACACACTGTGACTCTCTGTGACTCTCTCTGACACTCTGAAACACACTGTGACACTCTCTGTCCCTCTCTGAGGCATAGTGTAACACTCTCTGAATCGCTCTGACACTCACTGACTCACAGTATGACACTGTCTGACACACTCTGAGACACACTGCGATACTCTCTGACACTCTGGAACACACTGTGACACTCTCTGTCCCTCTCTGATACACACTGAGACACACTGTGATACTTCCTGACACACTGTGACACCCTCTGATACACGCTGACATTTTCTGTGACACTCTCTGAAAAACACTGTGACACTCTCTGACCCGCTCTGGCACTCTCTGAGACAGACTGTGACATTCTCTGAGACACACTGTGATGCAGTCTGACTCTCTGACATTCTCTGAGGCACAGTATGACATACTGTGACACTCTGACTCACTCTGATACTCTCTGAGACACACTGTGACACTCTCTCACAGACTGGGACCTTCTCTGAGTCAAATGCTTACCCTCACTGACACTCTCTGAGACACAGTATGACACACTGTGACACTTTCTGACTCTCTCTGAAATACACTGTAACGTTCTCTGACAGACTGTTTCACACTGTGACACTCTCTGAGACAAACTGTGACACTTTCTGACTCTCTCAGACTCACTGTGACACTCTCTTAGACACACTGTGACTCCCTCGGACACTCTTTTAGATACACTGTGACACTCTCTGACAGACTGTGACACACTGAAACACTCTCAAAGACTGACTGTGACACTTTCTGACTCTCTGACTCCGAGACACACTGTGAGACTCTCGGACAGACTGTGAAACTCTCTGACTCTCTCTGAGACACTCTTAGACACACTGTGAGACTCGGACAGACTGTGACACTCTCTGACTCTCTCTGACACTCTCTTAGACATGCTGTGACACTCTCTGACTCTCTTTGAGGCACTCTGTGACACTGTCTGACAGACTGTGGCACCCTGTGACACTCTCTGGCTCTCTCCGAAACTATCTTAGACACACTGTGACACTCTCTGACCCTCACTGATACTTTGAGACGCACTGTGACAATCTCCGATCCTTTCTGACACTCTCTAAGAAACACTGTAGCACTCTCTGACACTCTCTGAAACATCGTGCGACACTCTCTGACAGACTGTGACACACTGTGACATTCTCTGACTCTCTCAGACACACTGTGACACTCTTTGACAAACTGTGACACTCTCTGTGATACACTGTGACACTCTGACACGCTGTGACACGCTCTGACCAACTGTGACACTCTCTCACTCAAGGTAACATTTTCTGAGACACTGTGACACTCTCTGACCGACTGTGATAGACTGTGGCATTATCTGTGACACTCTCTGACACATTGTGATAATCCCTGACACACTGTGACACTCTTCGACCGACTGTGACATTTTCTGTGACACACTCTCGGACACTCTCTGAGACACATTGTAACACTCTATGACACTCTCTGAGACACACTATGACATTCTCTGACTTTCTCTCACTCTCTTTGAGGCACACTGTGACACTCTCTGACAGACTATGACACACTGTGACACTCTGCTAGACACACTGTGACACTCTCTGAGACACTGTGACATTTTTTGAATCTCTCTCACAATCTCTGAGACACACTGTGACATTCTCTTACTCTCTCTTAGACACACTGTGACACTCTCTCACAGACTGTGACATTCTCTGAGACAAATGCTGACCCTGCCTGACACTCTCTGAGACAGAGTATGGACACACTGTCGCACTCTCTGACTCTTTCTGATACACTCTGTAATATACTGTAACCTTCTCTTACAGATTGCGACACACTATGACATTCTCTGAGACACACTGTGACCCTCTCTGACACTCTCTGAGACACACTATGACACTCTCTGACAGACTATGACACACCGTGACATTCTCTGACATTCTCTGACACTCTCTGAGACACGCTGTGACCCTCTCTGACACTCTCTGAGACACACTATGACACTCTCTGACAGACTATGACACACCGTGACATTCTCTGACATTCTCTGACACTCTCTGAGACACACTGTGACACTGTCTGACCGACTGTGACACTCTCACACATGGTGACATTCTCTGAGACACTGTGACACTCTCTGACCGACTGTGATAGACTGTGACATTTTCTGTGACACACTGCGACACTCTCTGACCCTCTCTGAGATGCACTGTAAAACTCTGTGACACTCTCTGAGACACACTATGACACAGTATGACATTCTCTAACAGACTATGAAACTCTGTGAAATTCTCTGACTCTCTCTGAGGCACACTGTGACACTCTCTGACAGACTGTGACACACTGTGACACTCTCCTAGGCACACTGTGACACACTTTGACTATCTCTGGCACTCAGACATACTCTGACACTCTGTGACACTCTCTGACCCTCTCTGAGACACTCTGTAACACTCTCTGAATCGTTCTGACCCTCACTGAGACACACTATGACACTCTCTGACACTCTCTGAGACACACTGTGAGACTTTCACACTCTCTCTGACACTCTCTGACTGTAACACTCACTGACTCTCTCTGAGACAACCTCTGACCCTCTCTGACACTGTATGAGACACACTGTGACACTCTCTGAGAAACTGTGACACTTTCTGACACTCTCTGACACACACTGTGAAACTCTCTAACTCTCTCTGAGACACATTGTAGCACTCTCTGAATCTCTCGGACACTTTGTGACACATGTCACACACTCGGACCCTCTCTGAAACTCTCTGAGACAGACTGTGACACACTCTGAAACGCACTGAGACACAGTATGACACACATTGACACTCTCTGATTCTCTCTGAGACACAATATGACACACTGTGACACTCTCTGAGACAAACTGTGACTCTATCTGACACTCTCTGCCATTCTCTGTGACACACACCGACTCTCTCTGACAGATTGTGACACACTGTGACACTCTCTAATTCTCAATGACACGCTCTGAGATGCACTATGACACTCCCTGACAGACTGCAACACACTGTGACACTCTCTGATTCTCAATGACACTCTCTGAGATACACTGTGACACTCTCTGACAGACTATGACACACTGTGACACTCTCTAATTCTCTCTGACTCGCTCTGAGATGCACTGTGTCACTCTCTGACTGACTCTGAGACACACATTGACTCACTCCGACACTCTGTGACATACTCTGAGACAGTGTGACATTTTTTGAATCTCTCTCACAATCTCTGAGACACACTGTGACATTCTCTTACTCTCTCTTAGACACACTGTGACACTCTCTCACAGACTGTGACATTCTCTGAGACAAATGCTGACCCTGCCTGACACTCTCTGAGACAGAGTATGGACACACTGTCGCACTCTCTGACTCTTTCTGATACACTCTGTAATATACTGTAACCTTCTCTTACAGATTGCGACACACTATGACATTCTCTGAGACACACTGTGACCCTCTCTGACACTCTCTGAGACACACTATGACACTCTCTGACAGACTATGACACACCGTGACATTCTCTGACATTCTCTGACACTCTCTGAGACACGCTGTGACCCTCTCTGACACTCTCTGAGACACACTATGACACTCTCTGACAGACTATGACACACCGTGACATTCTCTGACATTCTCTGACACTCTCTGAGACACACTGTGACACTGTCTGACCGACTGTGACACTCTCACACATGGTGACATTCTCTGAGACACTGTGACACTCTCTGACCGACTGTGATAGACTGTGACATTTTCTGTGACACACTGCGACACTCTCTGACCCTCTCTGAGATGCACTGTAAAACTCTGTGACACTCTCTGAGACACACTATGACACAGTATGACATTCTCTAACAGACTATGAAACTCTGTGAAATTCTCTGACTCTCTCTGAGGCACACTGTGACACTCTCTGACAGACTGTGACACACTGTGACACTCTCCTAGGCACACTGTGACACACTTTGACTATCTCTGGCACTCAGACATACTCTGACACTCTGTGACACTCTCTGACCCTCTCTGAGACACTCTGTAACACTCTCTGAATCGTTCTGACCCTCACTGAGACACACTATGACACTCTCTGACACTCTCTGAGACACACTGTGAGACTTTCACACTCTCTCTGACACTCTCTGACTGTAACACTCACTGACTCTCTCTGAGACAACCTCTGACCCTCTCTGACACTGTATGAGACACACTGTGACACTCTCTGAGAAACTGTGACACTTTCTGACACTCTCTGACACACACTGTGAAACTCTCTAACTCTCTCTGAGACACATTGTAGCACTCTCTGAATCTCTCGGACACTTTGTGACACATGTCACACACTCGGACCCTCTCTGAAACTCTCTGAGACAGACTGTGACACACTCTGAAACGCACTGAGACACAGTATGACACACATTGACACTCTCTGATTCTCTCTGAGACACAATATGACACACTGTGACACTCTCTGAGACAAACTGTGACTCTATCTGACACTCTCTGCCATTCTCTGTGACACACACCGACTCTCTCTGACAGATTGTGACACACTGTGACACTCTCTAATTCTCAATGACACGCTCTGAGATGCACTATGACACTCCCTGACAGACTGCAACACACTGTGACACTCTCTGATTCTCAATGACACTCTCTGAGATACACTGTGACACTCTCTGACAGACTATGACACACTGTGACACTCTCTAATTCTCTCTGACTCGCTCTGAGATGCACTGTGTCACTCTCTGACTGACTCTGAGACACACATTGACTCACTCCGACACTCTGTGACATACTCTGAGACAGTGTGACAGTCTCTGACACTCTCTGAAACAGACTGTGACACTCCCTGACTCTCTCTGACACTCTCTGAGGCAGTCTGCGACACTCTCTCAATCTTTTTGTCTCTCTCTGAGACACAGTGTAAAACTCTCTGACAGACTGTGACTCTCTCCAAGATAATCTCTGACACTCTCTGAGACAGACTGTGACTCCCTCTGAGGCACAGTACGATGCACTGTGATGCTCTCTGACACTCTCTGAAACACACTGTAACAATTTCTGACAGGCTGTGACACACTGTGTCAATCTCTGACTCTCTCTGACAATCTCTGAGGCACACTATGATACTCTGACAGACTGTGACAAACTGTGACACTCTCTGACTTTTTCTGACACTCTCTTAGACACACTGTGACACTCTCTGACCATTTCTGTCACTCTCTGAGACACACTGTGACACTCTCTCACAGACGGTGACCCTCTCGGAGACAAATGCTGACCGTCTCTGAAACTCTCTGAGACACAGTATGACATACTGTGACAATGTCTGACTCTCTCTGACCAACTCGGAAATACACTGTAACCTTCTCTTACAGATTGTGACACACGGTGACACTCTCTGAGACACACTGTGACACGTTCTGACTCATTCTGTCACTCTCTGTGACACACTCTGATCCTCTCTGCAACAGACTGTAGCACTCTCCCACAGACTGTGACATTCTCTGAGACAAATGCTGACACTCTCTGACACTCTCTGAGCCACAGTATGACTCACTGTGACACTCTCAGACTCTCTCTGACACACTTGGAAATATACTATAACCGTCTCTAACACACTGTGACACACTGTGACACTCTCTGACTTTCTCTGACACTCTCTGAGGAACACTTTGACACTCTCTGACTCGCTCTGACAGACTATGACACATTGTGACATTCTCTGGCTTTCTCTGACACTCTCTGAGGAACACTGTGACACTCTCTGACAGACTGTGGCACATCTGACCCGCTCTGAGACAGACTGTGACACTCTCTGATGCTCTGTGACACTCTCTTAGGCATGCTGTGACACTCTGTGACTCTCCCTGACAGACTGAGACACCCAGTGACACTCTCTGACAGACTGTGACACACTGAGACACTCTTACTCTATCTGACTCTCTCTGAGGCACACTGTGACACTCCCTGACTCACTCTGAGACACACTGTGACAATCGGTGACACACTGACACTCTCCGAGACACACTGTGGACTCTCTGACACTCTCTGAGACACACTGTGACACTCTCTGACTCTCTCTGACACACTATGACACACTCTGACACACTATGACACTCTGACACACTGTGAAACTCTCTGACACACGGTGACATTCTCTGAGACACTGTGACACTCTCGGAGACACATTGTGACACTTTTGACTCTCTCTGAGACACACAGTAACACCCTCTGACAGACTGTGACCCTCTCTGAGACAAATGCTGACACTCCCTGACTCTCTGACTCACACTGAAATATACTGTAACCTTCTCTGACAGACTGTGACACAATGTGACACTCTCTTAGACAAACGGTGACACTTTCTGGCACTCTCTGACCCTCTGAGACACCCTGTGACACTCTCTGAGACACACTGTGACACTCTCTGGCCCTCTCTAACCCTCTCTGAGATACAGTGTAACACTCTCCGACTCTGTCTGAAACACACTGTGACAATCTCTGATAGACTGTGACGTACTGCGACATACTCTGACACTCACGTAGACACACTGTGACACTTTCTGACTCTCTCTGACACTCTCTGAAACACACTGTCACATTCTCTGACAGACTGTGACACTCTCTGCCCGACTGCGATGCTATCTGACACACTGTGACATTCTGTGAGACACTGTAACACTCTCTGAGACACACTGTGACACTGTCTGTCTCTCTCTGACACTCTCTGAGACAGCCTGTGACGCTCTCTGACACTGAAGCACAATGTGACACTCTGACGTCTTCTGTCAATCTCTGAGACACACTGCAACACTCTCTCACGGACTGTGACACTCTCTGACAGTCTCTGAGACACTGTAAGACACACTGTGACACTTTCTGACTCTCTCTGATATACTCTGAAATACACTGTAACCTTTTCTGACAGACTGTGACATACTGTGACACACGCTGAGACACACCACGACAAATTCTGACTCTCTCCGACGCTCTGAGACAAACTGTGACACTTTCTGACAGTCTATGACACACTGTGACATTCTCTGACTTTCTCTGACACGCTCTGAGGCACACTGTGACAATCCCTGACAGACTGTGACAGACTGTGACACTCTCTGATTCTCTGAGACACACTGTGACAGTCTCTGACTCTCTCTGACACTCTGAGACACACTATGACACTGTTTGACTCACTTCAACACTTTCTGAGACACACTTTGACATTCTCTGACTCTCTCTGAAACACACTGTGACAATCTCTGAGACACACTGTGACACTCTCTGATCGACTGTGACACTCTCTGACATACGGTGACATTCTCTGAGACACTGTGACCCTCTCTGAGACATACTGTGACACTTTCTGTCTCTCTCTCTCTGACCCTCAGAGACACACTGTGACACTCTCTGAGACACACTATGACACTGTTTGACTCACTTCAACACTTTCTGAGACACACTTTGACATTCTCTGACTCTCTCTGAAACACACTGTGACAATCTCTGAGACACACTGTGACACTCTCTGATCGACTGTGACACTCTCTGACATACGGTGACATTCTCTGAGACACTGTGACCCTCTCTGAGACATACTGTGACACTTTCTGTCTCTCTCTCTCTGACCCTCAGAGACACACTGTGACACTCTCTGAGACACACTGTGACACTTTCTGACTCTCTCTGAAGCTCTCTGATACAGAGTGAGACACTCTCTGACTCTCTCTGACACTCTCTGAGATATAGTATGACACATTATGACATTCTCAGACTCTCCCTGACACACTCTGAAACACACTGTGACACACTACGACACTCTCTGTCACACGGTGTCATTCTCAGAGACACTGTCACTCTCTGACACTCTCTGAGTCACACTATGACACTCTCTGAATCACTCTGTCACTCTCTGAGACACACTGTAACACTCTCTGACAGACTGTGCCCCTCCCTGAGACAATTGCTGACCCTCTCTGGCACTCTCTGAGACACTCTGTAACACTCTCTGACAGACTGTGACATTCTCTGAGACAAACACTGACACTCTCTGACACTCTCTGAGACACTCTGAAATACACCGAAACCTTCTCTGACGCACTGTGGCACACTGTGAAACTCTGAGACAAACTGTGACACTTTCTGACTCTCTCTGAAATACACTGTGACACTCTCTGAGACATACTGTAACACTCTCTGACTCTCTCTGACACTCTCTGAGACATACTATGACACTCTTTGACAGGTTGTTACACACTGTGACACACTCTGACCCGGTTTGAGACTGACTGTGACACTCTCTGGCACTCACTGACACTCTGTAACACACTGTGACACTCTCTGACAGACTGTGACAAACTGTGACACTCTCTGTCTTTCTCTGACATCTCTGAGGCAGACTGTGACACTCTTTGACAGGCTGTGACACACTGTGACACACTCTGACCCTCTCTGAGACCGACTGTGACACTCTCTGACACTCTCTGAAACACACTGTGACACTCTCTGACAGACTGTGACACACTGTGACACTCTCTGAGACACACTGTGACACTTTCTGACTCTATCTGACTCTCTGAGATTCTCTCTGACCCTCTCTGAGACAGACTGTGACACTCTCTGACTCTCTCTGACCCTCTCTGAGGCACAGCACAACACACTGTGACACTCTCTGACAGATTGTGACAAACTGTGACACTTTCTGACACTCTCTGAGGCATGTTGTAACACTCCCTGACAGACTGTTACACACTATGACACTCTCTGACTAGCTCTGATACTCTCAGAGACATACTGTGACATTCTCTGACTCTCTCTGACACTCTCTGAGACACACTGACTCTCTCTGACAGACCCTGACCGACTGAGACACTCTCTGAAAATCTCTGAGACACACTGTGACACTCTCTGGCAGACTGTGACACTATCTGACTCTCACTGACACTGTCTGAGACTCACTGTGACACTCTCTGACCGACTGTGAGGCACTGTGACAATCTCTGATGCACTGTGACACTCTCTGAGACACACTGTGACACTCTCTGAAACACACTGTGGCTCTCTCTGACACTCTCTGAAACGTACTGTGACACTCTCTGATAGACTGTGACACACTGACACGTTTTGACTCTCTCTGACTCTCTGACACTCTCTGAAACACACTGTGCCACTCTCTGACTCTCTCTGACACGCTCTGAAACGTACTGTGACACTCCCTGACAGACTGTGACACACTGTGACACGTTGCGGCTCTCTCTGACTCTCTGACACTCTCTGAAACACACTGTGCCACTCTCTGACTCTCTGAGAAACACTGTGACATTCTCTGACAGACTGTGACACACTGTGATACTGTTTGACCCTGTATGAAGCACTCTTTGACTCTCTCTCTGACACACTGTGACAATCCCTGACACACTGTGACACCCACTGAGACACTGTGACACTTTCTGACACTCTGTGAGACACACTGTGACACTCTCTGACACATTGTGACACTCTCTGCCTCTATCTGACACACTATGACAATCTCTGACATACTATGACACACGCTAAGACACTGTGACACTTTCTGACACTCTCAGAGACACGCTGTATCCCTCTCTAAGACACTCTGATAATCTCTGATGCTCTCTTAGACATACTGTGACACTCTCTATCAGACTGTGATACACTGTGACACTCCCTGACTCTCTCTGACACTCCCTGAGACACACTGTGACACTCTCTGAGACACACTGTTACACTGTCTGACCCTCTTTGACACTCTCTGTAACACACTGTGACACTCTCTGACTCTCTCTGAGTCCCACTGTGACACTCTCCGTAACACACTGTGACACTCTCTGACTCTCTCTGACACTCTCTGAGTCCCACTGTGACACTCTCCGACACTGTCTGGGACATACTGTGCCACGTTCTGATACACTTTGACACTCTCTGACTGTCTTTGAGATACACTGTGACATTCTCTGACACACTGCGACACTCTCTGAGACGCTATGACATTCCCTGCATCTCTCTGGTACACTGTGACACTCTCTGAGACACAATGGGACACACTGAGACCCTCTCCACGAAACACCCTGAGACACTCTCTGTAACACACTGTGACACTCTCTGACTCTCTCTGACACTCTCT
This sequence comes from Chiloscyllium plagiosum, assembly GCF_037043375.1. Taxonomy (NCBI): domain Eukaryota; kingdom Metazoa; phylum Chordata; class Chondrichthyes; order Orectolobiformes; family Hemiscylliidae; genus Chiloscyllium; species Chiloscyllium plagiosum. The sequence goes on from NW_028270178.1 coordinate 56,708,950, forward strand.
GAGTCCCACTGTGACACTCTCCGACACTGTCTGGGACATACTGTGCCACTCTCTGATACACTTTGACACTCTCTGACTGTCTTTGAGACACACTGTGACATTCTCTGACACACTGCGACACTCTCTGACACGATATGACATTCCCCGCCTCTCTCTGACTCACTGGGAAACTCTCTGAGACACATTGTGACACCCTCTGACTCTCTGAACACACTGTGACTATAATAGAAAATTATCCATTTACTGTGAAATTAATTATCCATTTACTATAAAGTTAAAGAGAATGCTTTGTATAAATCAATACTGTGCTGAGCTTTGTAAACGATGCTTTGATGAAGGGTTGCAGTTAGCTTATCTCTGTTTGATTTCTGTAAGCATTCAACTCGCCCTTGCGATAGTCGAACTCAGCGAAAGCTGAATAACTGTTATGTCCAGCACCAGGGGATGAGAGGATAACAACTTGAGTTTCCCCAGTCTCTGCCCTTGAGAGTGTGATAAGGAACGCGATAAGGCAGGTGTCTGTGTAAATGTTTGGATACTCATTGCATTGAGGTATCTGACTTAGTGTAATGGGTCAATCTTGTAAAATGTTTAATAAAGACCCTTGTTTTCATCTTGCTAATTATTGAGTCAAGTCAATTTAGTTTCCATGACAGTAAACTTGGGGGCTCGTCCCGGGACCCCGCGACTGGATGAGATTCTGAAGATTCCCAGGCGGCGCAGGGGCCAGCACCTTGAAGGTCTTTCACTTCATCTCGAGCGCTGAATTGGACCTTTTGCGTGAGAGGACGGGAAATCTGTGGATTGCCCTAGCGCCAGGATTTCAAATTAATTAAAGTTGGGTAATAGTCGTGGTTTACATAATCCTACATAGAGAGTCATTTTAAGAGAATAAATACAGCAGGAAAAGGGTTCAGTGAACTCTCACGTGGTATTAGAGTAAAACCGCAAGGGAAGGGGATTGCTGTCTCAAGAATGTTTAAGAGACAGCAAGGTTAAGGCTGGTTTTAGACTTGGAACAACCACTGGCTGAGTTGGACTCGCCTATGACGTACCAGGTACGTGGTTTCTTGGTTTACGAAAACCAAGGCCTTGAGGCGGACGTGCCCAGTGTGAGAGGGGACCGCCAGAGGTAAAAGCAAGTCAAAAGGGAATATCTAACTGTACCACGAGAGCGAGAGACAGAGAGAGAGAGAGAGAGCTGAACACTTTTCCAGTTACACTAAAAATGGTTTCTTGCAAGAGCAAACAAAGGGAGAGTCCACACAAAATTTGGAATGGTCAACCAAAAATACAATACATGCTAAATAAGTACCGCCCAGAATGTGTAAAGCAGTTAGAATTGTGGATTAAGGAATGTGGTTTTCCGGAGGGAGGAAGTTTTAGTAAAAGACAGCTGGAAATATTAAGGTTGAGGTAGGAGGAGAGAGAAAAGGAGAAAAGGGACGGAAAGAACGAACCTATGAATGGGAGTGCTTCTTGTACGTGGAAGGCTGAGGCTGATATCAGAGAAGGGAAATCTCAAGTAAAGAATAGATCAAATACACGTACAAACATCAGTGCACATGCGGGAAACAACCTAACGAAGCTGTACAGTGTCCTAAGTCTGTTTAAGACCCTGACCTTGATGACTTCCCTCCCTACAAGATCCGCCTGGTGAAAGTTCCACGTCAGCGGCCACCGCCTCAGGGCCTGCTAGATCACCGATAGCACACCATACCTGCAACAGACCGAAGCAAGAAGGCCAAAAGAAGGACGACCACTCCAAGATGGAAAGGCATCCAAGGCCTGTCCGTCATCACACCCCCAACGGATGATGAGTCCGTGAGGGTACTGGCGTACGATTATCTAACCAGGTTGTTCTGCAAGCCCCAATGGTTGAGTTGCATATCCAGAAGGGCGCCCAGTGTTGGCCCACCAACCATAGACCATGAGGGATCTGGAAGTGCCTGTGGGCAGTTGCCTGACCCACGCGAGGTTGGAGCTAATAAGAAGTGACTAAGTTCTGTGCTGAGTTCCGTCCCATGTCACATGAGATGAGACGTCTCCTGGGATGAAAACCAGGTGCCAATGTCACCAAACACAAGTATACCTGGCCAGCTGCAAACGTCCATGCCAGAGCAGCCAACCTGCAAATGGAAGAGAAGGGAGACTTTAATGCTTTAATTGCAGCGCTGGCAACCGCCTGTAGGGAGGCATTCCCAGTGTGAATGGATATGACCAAAACAGCAATGTGAAAACAATGGGAATGTGAGAGAGTGCCCCAGTACCTTACGCACCTCACTGAAGTCCATAACGCCCACAGTGCACTGAGACGACATGAGAACATAACGGCGGCAGAAATCACACTGTATGAGGAACACCTGAGGAACAGCTTCATCAATGGAATGAAGGAAAAAATAGCGAAAAAGGTAAAAGACACATGTATTACCTGGGACACGGGAAAGCTGAATTTGATAGAACAACATGCGATACATGCTGAAATATTGCTTACCCAAGAGAAGGATAAGCGGAAACTAAAGATGGAACAGCAAACACATAAAGCTCAGCTTACTCTGATGCAAATGGTCACCCAGCTGTTGGAGGGAGGTGCTGCAGGAAGAGAGAGAGGCAGAGGGGGAGGTCGCGGAAGAGGAAGAGGTCGCAAAAAAGCACTGATAGAGGTAGATCTGGCGGGTGCTTTGTTTGCAGAGCAATGGACCACTGGATGAGACAGTGCCCACACAGACAGCCTCACTCGGTTTTGGAGGCGGAACAGCAGGGTGACTGTCAGGGGAAGGCTGAGGTGGAGGTGCACAGCCCACAAGGTACAGGTAAGCCTCTTTCCCTTACACTTGACAATGAAGATTGACTTATGCTAATCTCTTCTACTAACCTTTCACGCACTGCGACATATCACACCTCAATGTTCAGCACTGAGATTTCGAATTGTGGACAGTATGTCCAATATCACAATGTTGCATATAATTAGATGCCCACCTCTTTGTTATATGTGGAAGGTACATCAGTTACCTTTTTGGTAGCTACAGGGGCAACATACTCAGTCCTTAAATTAAGCCAGTTTAGACAATCGATACAAATAAAGATGAGTGAAAGGTTCCTGAACACAATGGATGCATCAGGAGTCATGATGCGGGAGAGATTTTCTGCACCTCTACTATGCAAAACTAGTAACAGGGAAACATTCCAATTTTCCTTCTTGTTATCAGAATTTTGTCCTTTAAATCTGATAGGTCGGGATTTCATAGGGACACTGGGTTTGGATTTGGTCAGTACCTCGACGGGGTTGCAGGTAATTCAAAGGAAAATTACAGGTTGTAAAATATGACCCACGACCCCTGATGTATGTGTATAAGTGGTGATTAAGCCAGAGAGCGATACGTTCAGTGAGCGATTCACTCACCCTGGAAGCAAGCAACCATGTTAATCCTACTAACACCGATTTTCTTGCTGGAGACATGGTGTACTGCACAGCACACATACACCGTGATGGCCCTGACGAACTATATGAGAAGGATTGGTTCAGGAGATTGGTTAAACCAGATTAGCTGTTATTGTGTGAATTTTATTGGAGTGATCACAGATGTGCGGTCAGTATGAACTTATCCAAAGTATCTGTGACTGTCAACTAGACCCTAGCTTTTTGATGTGGAAAGTTCTGCTCTCACGTGTCACTGGCGAAGGTGTCCAGTAACAGTTGGCAGGATTTGGGAGCATGGGTGCTAAAGGCACAAAGAACAAAAGATTGCGGCTCCAGGGACGAAGTGGGTATCTGGTTAAATGCAGATATGCGGACATACAAGAAGAAACTAAGCTGGCTAACTCAGGCAGATAGGACAGTCCAGGTAACCCCCGCTAGCCCTGAGAAGCCAAGGAGTGTAGCCTAACGTTTCCCTAAGTTAGAAGTCACGGACCCAAAATTAAAAATGGTCCCGACTGAGTTTTGGACAAAGGACAATCATAATGTAGGGCTCATACGGGGCTGTTAACCCATAAGGATAACCCCGAAGTCTGAGTATCGTACTTGCAGAGCACAATACTTGTTAAAACCCGAGGCCATAAAAGGAATTACTCCAGTCTTTGAATCCCTCCTAAAGGCTGGAGTGATAATCCCCTGTGAAAACTCACCGGTGAGAACCCCCATTTATCCAGTCAAAAAGGCAAACATTCCTGGTGAACCGGAGGAATGGAGATTTGTTCAAGACCTGCAGGCAGAAATAACGCTGTTGTTCCACATGCCCCAAATGTTCCCAACCCCTGTACTATATTGGCTCAAATTGCACCGGACAGGAAATGGTTCTCTGTTGTGTATTTAGCAAATGCCTTCTTTAGCATACCGGTGCACCCAGATAATCAATTCTGGTTCGCTTTTTCATTCAAAGGGTAATGATATACCTTCACGCGAGGTAACTGTGAGTTCCCCACCATATGTAATGGGGCACTGCGCAGGAGTCTGGAGACTCTTGTTCAAACCCCGAGGTCAGTGCTTGTGCAGTATGTAGATGATTGCTTGATAGTGGCACCAACAAAGGAACAATGTGGAAGGAGACCTTTGCGTTGCTCTGCCGTCTAGGTGTGGGAAGGGCACAAAGCCACTATCACAAAGCTACAATTTGTGCAACAACAGGTGAAGTTCTTAGGTCACCTAATATCTGAATAAGGGAAGGCTATTGGTCAGGACAAAGTTCAAACAATCCAGCAAATTCCAAAGCCTCACACGAGGAGACAATTGCTATCCTTTTTGGGCATGTGCTCCGACTGTAGGATGTTTAAAGCACATTATGCAACCCTTGAGGCTCCCCTAAGTGACATAGTCCATGGCATAGGGTTGCAAAACCAGAGTCCATTACAGTGGACCCCAGAGGCCGAGAGTGCCTTTGTTGAATTAAAAAGGGCGCTCCAAACTACACCTACACTGGGGATTCCGAACCAAAACCAGCCTTTTGTACATACGTTAGATAAGAAGCATAGCTGCATGACATCTGTGCTGTTGCAGGATCATGAGGGAAGATTGAGGCCGGAATAATATTTTTCAGCTAGACGATACCCTGTTGCAGCAGGATTGCCTAAAAGCCTGTGAACTGTGGCTGCAGTTGAAAAGGCTGTTGTAGCTTTCAGGGATATAGTCAGCTATGGTGAATTAACCCTTCTGGTCCCACATGCAGTATCCTGACTGCTTTCCGAGCAAAGACCGCACACATGTCAGCAGCACGTTGGCTCCGATACGATACTGTGTTATTGGAGATACCTAACATTACAATAAAGCGATGTAACATCCTTAACCCTGCTAGCCTTCTTCCCACAGAAGGAGATGGAGACCCACACGACTGTGTTCTGTAACTCATGAAATTTGCAGCCCCAAACCATATTTGCCTAATTCACAATTTCTGAATCCAGATATGGAGTGTTTTGTGGATGGGTCAGCATTCAGAAGCAAGGAGACAGGCCAGAATTGTGTTGGGTATGCTGTAGTGACTACCTCCGAGGTCGTCAAAGTGGGATCACTCTCTTCTCATCTGCCAGCGCCAGCAGTGGAACTGATTGCCTTGACTGAGGCCTGTACATTGGCTGATGGAAGGACAGCATAGGGGCTTCTTGACATCCACCGGAATGCCCATCACACACCACGACCTCCTGGAACGGTCCTGTTGCCTAAATCATTCGCTGTGTGTAAGTGTGAAGCCCACACAAAAAATAATGATCTTATTTCCCAGGGCAATTCAAGGGTAGAATCAGCAGCAAGAACGGCAGCCCAGAAGCCGCCAACTGAGCAGATTGACATGTATATGACAAAACTTTGTACCCCAACAGCAGACGTACGGGAGGTAGTCACAGGCCACACCGGAAGAAAAAAACGTCAGTGGACGAAAGCATGATGCAGTGTGACGGAAGGAGTATGGTGAGGTCCCAACGGGAAACCCTGTCTACCACCATCATTATTTGCATTATATGCCAAACTGACACACGGTAAGGACCATGTGTCAAAAGGAGTGGGGGTGGGGGAGTATGACAGTATCTTGGTACACTGGTAAACTAAGGGATTTACTCATTACTCCCACAAATATTGTGAGCGTTGTGTTATCTGTGCCACTAATAATGTGGGGAGGGGAATAAAGTTGAGTCAGGCAGTGCACCCCCAACCCCAAAAATCTTTTGAACATTTACAGATGGATTTCATTGAGCTAACGCCCAGCGAAGGGAAAAGGTATAGTCTGATAATAGTTGATATGTTTTCCAAAGGGGTGGAAGCATTCCCCACGTCTAAACAGGATGCCAGTGCAGTAGCCAAGGCTTTCCTAACTGAGATAATTCCGAGATGGGGCATCCCTGAAGGATCAGTAGTGACAATGGGACACCATTTCTCAATAATGTCTTACAGCAGATCAGTGATTATTTGGGAATAAGCATGAGACAACACTGTGCCTACCACCCAGCGTGTTGTGGGGCAGTGGAAAGAGAAAAAGCTGCTCTAAAAATTCAATTGACAAAATGTTGAGAGGAACTAGGGCTGACATGGACAAAGGCACTTCCGATTGTGCTAATGTATATGAGATCGAGGAGGAGAGGAAGAGCTAATCCTAGCCAGTTTGAGATTTTGTGTGGTAGACCGCCCAATACAAGAATTGGTTCAAGACATAAGGTAAGACAGATAACAGGCCACTGTGAGGATGAGATGTTGTGTTACTGTGTAAAACTCTCTACACTTTTATCTCAAATACAGAATCAAGTGAAAGCAGCACTACCCCAACTAGCAGGAGGGAAGCTGCACGATCTAGAACCTGGAGACTGGATAGTGGTGAATGACGTCAGGAGGAAAAGCTGGAAGGCGAAGAGATGGCTGGGACTGTTTCAAGTGCTCCTCACAACACACACAGCAGTTAAGATCGCAGAAAGACCCACATGGATACACACCAGCCATTACAAGCGTGTAGCTGGGCCTGAGGAGATATCGGACAGTCCCAAAACCAATTAAGTGCAAGTAGTGACTAGAAGCCTCGTACGAATATGGGGCTGCCGCAGCTCACACATGGGCTGTATACGGGGCACATCAGAGCAAGTGAAGATACCACCACAAAGATGTGTTTCGGGTAGGTGGTATCTGAGGAAAGGCCTGGTGTTTCCTAAACATTTATTGATTTCTAGTTATTACGGTTCTGTATTTCTTTGTAGTTGTTGCTGTTGTCAAAAAATAACAAAAAGGGGGAAAATGTAATGGAAAAATGTTCATTTACTGTGAAATTAATTATCCATTTACTGTGAAATTTAAAGAGAATGCTTTTCTTTAATTCAACGCTGTACTGAGCTTTGTAAACGATTCTTTGATGAAGGGTTGCAGTCAGCTTAACTCTGTGTGAATTCTGTAAACATTCTACTTAACCTTGCAATAGTCGAACTCAGCGAAGACTGAAGATCTATTATGTTTGAAAGACCAGGGCGTTGCTCTTGAGAGTGTCATAAGGAACACTATATGGCAAGCATCTGTACAATGTTTCAGTGCTCTTTGCATTAAGGCATCTGGCGCAGCGGAGTGAGTCAGTCCTGCAGGGTTCAAAATAAAGATCCTTTCTTTGCTCCTGCTAATAGTTGAGTAGATTTAGTTTCCACGACAATGACCCTTGATTGTATTTTAGTTGAGAAAATCTACAGCACCATCTTCATTGATCTGCTCTGATACTAGCTTAATAAACTGACCTTTCTTGTCTATACATGTTTTCTCCATTTGCATCTCTATTCTAGTTGCTTCTTTTAAATCCAATGTTTCTGAGGAACAAATTATTCTCCCCAAATGGTAGACTCTAGAAGTATCCTCAATATTTTAATTATATTATATTGGCTGTTCTTTATTACAGGGTTTGTCTCTTCTTTTATGAAAAGAGAATGTAATTGAAAAATCTTCAGTCATCTGAACACACTTCCGTATCTATGGAGCATTAAATAGTTAAGATCAATCACTTTGCTGTTGTGTCCATTCCTCAGAAACACTCAGACACCCCAACCAGACTGAGCAAATGTATTAAAAAACAATGGTATAAAACAAATTGGTTTGAATGAGATTAAGTGAACCTGCTCGTTCAGTGATTCTAGTTAATGTCAGTCTCCATGCATCAAATTATTTCACTAAAAGATTTACTTCCTATTCATAAGGGTGTCTTACAATATTATCACATAGTATCAGTAGGAACTTCACTTGCAGCACTACCCAGGAACAACAGTTCAAGAGTGAGGGAGAGCAGAGATCAGAGTCTGAGAACATTGCACGAGAGTGTTCCAACAATGGACCAGAATATGACAACAATAGGTTGGAATGTTCCAATACTGACCAGAGGTTTACATTTGGGTCTTCACAATCTTCCTCAAGATTGGGTGGACCTTAAGAGTGCTTTGGTTGATTCAAGCTGGTTTCTATCCTTTCCTCACTATTATTCCTGGTAAGTCTTTCTATCTGACTATGAATTCAATAAACTTTGTTGAACTAACTTACTGTCCCCATAATTTAAATAGTGAAAAAAAAGGAAGCTGTTGCCATGACTTCTGTCCACAAACTCCATTCCTAACCAAGCAATTTTAATGCCAATATCTGAAGTGAAATTAAACTGCATATAACTCCAACATGTACTTCGGCTCTAAGCTGATATCTATTTCCATATTCTCTCCAGCACCAATCCTGTTCACTATCAACTCCGCAATATCTCAGGTCTACCATTTTGTCTCAGTCCAGCTGCTGAATAAACCATCATCTGCACCTTTGTCATATCCAGATTCAACTGTTCCTATTCCCTTCCTGCCACAATTAATTTGACCAGAAATGGTTCTGCTCGCCAAGCTGTGAATTTGTGTTGCATACGTTTCTTCCCCTGTCTTGGTGACATCCTCAGGGCTTGGGACCCTCCTGTGAAGCGCTTCTGTGATGTTTCCTCCGGCATTTATAGTGGTTTGAATCTGCCGCTTCCGGTTGTCTGTTCCAGCTGTCCGTTGCAGTGGCCGGTATATTGGGTCCAGGTCGATGTGCTTATTGATTGAATCTGTGGATGAGTGCCATGCCTCTAGGAATTCCCTGGCTGTTCTCTGTTTGGCTTATACTATAATAGTAGTTATACTGACAACTGGAAGTTATACTGACATCCGCTTTATCCTCAATTACAATGTCTTCACCTTTGACACCAGGTTCTTCAACCAGACACACGGTTCAACCACGGGGACCAAATTTGCACCTCAAAATGCCAACATCTTTAGACACATGTCTGAACAAGATTTCTTCTCTACGCAGGACCTCCAACCAACACTATACACCAGGTACATCAACGACATTTTCTTCCTCTCGACCCATGGCGAGGAGTCACTGATAAAACTACACAGTGATATCAACAAGTTTTAACCCACAATCAAACTCAAAATGGACTACTCTCTACTGTTTCATTCTTGGACACATGTATCTCCATCAAGGATGGGCACCTCACTCTACCGTAAACCCACAGATAAACTCACAATGCTACACTTCTCCAGCTTCCACCCAAAACACATTAAAACAGCCAGCCACTATGGACAAGCCTTACGCATACACAGAATCTGTTCAGATGAGGAGGAGTTGTTTAAAAGAGTTGCATCACGTCCTTGGTACACTGTGCAGTACGTTCTAAGTGCTGAATGCAAGTTCCTATGCAACTCTTTAGAGGGGCTGAATGGTTTATTCCTGTGCCTCAGTAATAGCCTTGAGGAATTCTGTCAGAGACGTGTTTTGTGACATTACACCGGAGGTCGGATCACCAGTTGGCCATTCAGTCTCTGATACACCATTCAGACAGATCAGAGCTGATCTGACTGTGGCTGAACTCCCTGTCCATCTCTGTTCCCAATAAACATGGGCTTCCTTAACCATCAAGGAGCTACTGAGCTCAGCCTTGAATATCTTCACTGTTCCCTGCAGATGAGAATGCCACAGTTAGCACATCCCTCAGGACAAAGGAGCATCCGCACCTCAATCTGAAATGGGAGCACCCTTACATTTAAAGTGATTGTCCTTGCACCAAATCACCTCCTACTTATGGAATGATGCACAAAAAATAAGAACAGACGTAGACCATTCAACGCCCTCAAACCTGACCCACATAAGCACTGGATAAGTAGTTGATCAAATATCTATCAAATTCAGCCTTCACTGCTCTCTGGGCAACACATTATCAGATACATCCTTATCTCAGTCTGAAATGGAAGAGGCCATATTTTCAAGCATTCTACAGTTCCCCTAGTTCGACACACCCGCACGTGGAGAGCCATCCTCTCAGCATCCACCCTGTCAATTTCCCTCAGGGTCAGTTATGTCTCAAAATGATCATGTCTGTTTCTGCTGAACTTCAAAGATTATCCATCCAAACTGCGCTACATTCCCACATGGGATGAACTCGTCATCCCAGGAATCAACTGAGTGAGCTATGTCCATACGACTTCTCATGTAATTACATTCTTTCTAAGGTAAGGAGATTAAAAAAGCCTCATGCAGTCCTCCAGCTGTGATCTCAGTAAAACTGGGAACAGCTGCAGCAACGCTTCCTTCATGGTTGACTGCTTGCAAGAAACATTAAAATTGAGAAAAGAGCTAGGGGACACTTGATTTTTGAAGTCTTAAATAAGGCAACGTTGATTGGTTACATCGATGAAGAGATTTTTCTCCTTTTCTCAGAGTGCTGTGAGACATAGAATTACAGAATAGAATCCTTACAGTGCACAAGATTCCATGTTGCCGCTCAAGTCTGCACTGACCCTAGGCCTAGTACCCCCACCTTATCCCTGCATTTCCCAAAGCTAATCCAAATAAAGTGCACGATCCTGGTCACTCTGGGGCAAATGTACCATGGCCAATCATCTAACCTGCACATTTTTGGACTGGACTATAGAGTAGAAACTCATGCAGATACCGGGAAAATGTGCACTCCACACAGACTGTTGACCCAGACTGGAATTAAGCCCATGTCCCTGGTGCTGTGAGGCAGCAGTACTAACCATTAAGGTACTGTAACCTTACCTCCAAATTAATGTATAATTTGTTTGCTCGCCTTCCTCACAGTTAATGTGACCTTCATGCTGCTTGATAAAGATTATGGATTGTGTCCATGTGATATCCGTTACCTGGTGGCCATGGCAGTGACAGGTCTATGGTCGTTATTCTCAACCTGATATTGAGACACATTCTGATTGATTATTGAGAACACTACAGTTTCCTGTGGGGCATCCCCATGTATAATGTAATTGCCGTACTGCTTTATATCGGGCGGACGGTCCTGTCTGGTTTGTCATCACTTTCACCTTCGATTGGTTTGTGGCCATTTGTGCCAGAAGCTGAAAATTAAATATTGCAGTTCGAAAACTGTTCTGGGAACACCGACTGTGCTGAGCTGTTTAAAGAACATCTTCTGGTATTTTATTCTCCCAGCTCAGTATTGGCTGGATAACACCCCCTGGCTTTGTGATGTAACAATCGGTGTTTATTACTCTTGAGTCTGGATCATAATTGAGTTCCTCCACCACATTCTAACCTGACTTTCCAATTTCCCCTGATTCTGCTGCTCAATGTTTTCATCATCAGACACATGTTAATGACCAGCAAAGCCCGCAGGAGACCAGTGGAGAGTCTCACAGGGACACCGAAATGCAAAGCTGAAGTAAATCCATCTTGTTACTGTTAGTGTTAACAATGTATTCAATATGGAGCCAAATGTTTGTGATGGGCCATTGGTCTACGTATCAACATGAATTGTGCTGGAATTGGGATTCATGATGCAGTTTCTCAGTTGCTGCATGTCTTTACCCTGACAAAGTTCAGGCAGCAACTGAAGAAGTTGCTGAAATATCCCTTCACTCTAATCTATGAGTGAATCAATCAAATTCATTTGGTGTGTACTTATTGGGCTAAATGGCCTGTTTCCGCACTGTAGGGATTCTATGAGGACATAGATGTGTCAGTGTTGGACTGGCCAAAGTTAAAAATCACACAACACCTGGTTATAGTCCAACTGGTTTATTTGGAAGTACACTAGCTTTCGAGAGCTTCATTGGGTAGTTAGTGGGGCAAGGTCATGGAACACTGAATTTACTAAAAATTCGGTGTCCTGTGATCCTGCCCCACTAGCTACCTGATGGAGGAGCAGCGTCCAGTCAGTCCAGATTGTTTTCATTTTAATTCAAATTAACAGCAATGAAGCAGCCTATCACAATGGTAACAGACTGAGGACGGGTTACTGAGGTGTCAGTGGGGGAACACTTTGGGGCCAGTGACCAAAGTTTGATTAATTTTAAAGTAGCAATGGTTTTGTGTGTGGGAAATCATGTCACACGAACTTGACTGATTTTTTTGAAGAAGTAACAAAGAGGATTGATGAGGGCAGAGCGGTGAACGGGATCTGTATGGACTTGCATAAGGTGTTTGACAAGGTTCCCCATGGGATACTGGTTAGCAAGCTGAGATCATATGGAATACAGGGAGAATTAGCCATTTGAATTGGCTCAAAGGCAAGAGGTGGTGGTGTAATGTTGCTTTTTAGACTGGAAGTCTATGCCCAGTGATGTGCTCCAAGGATCGGTGTTGAGTCCACTGCTTTTCATCATTTATATAAATGATTTGGATGCAAACGTAGGAGGTATAGTTAGTAAGTTTACAAGTGGCAAAAGAATTGGAGGTGCAGTGGACAGTGAAGAAGTTTACCTCAGAGTACAATGGGATCTTGATCAGATGGGTGAATGGGCTGAGAAGTGGCAGTTGGAGTTTAATTTAGACAAATGCGAGGTTCTGCATTTTGGAAAAGCAAATCAGAGCAGCACATATCCACTTAATGGTAAGGGTGTGTTGCTGAACAAAGAGACATTGGAGTGCAGGTTCATAGTTCTTTGTAAGTAGAGTTGCAGGCAGATAGGATAGCGAAGAAGGTATTTGGCATGCTTTCCTTTATTGGTCAGATGATTGAGTATCGGAATTAGGAGGTCATGTTGTGGCTGTACAGGACATTGGTTAGGCCACGTGCAATTCTGGTCTCCTTCCAAACGAAGAATGTTGTGAATCTTGAAAGGGTTCAGAAAATATTTACAAAGATATTGCCAGGGTGGAGGATTTGAGCTATAGTGAGAGGCAGAAATAGGCTGGGGCTGTTTTCCCTGGATTACTTAGATTAGATTACTTTACAGTGTGGAAACAGGCCCTTCAGACCAACAAGTCCACACCGACCCGTCGAAGTGCAACCCACCCATACCCTTACATTTACCCCTTACCTAACACTACTGGCAATTTTGCATGGCCAATTCACCTGACGTGCACATCTTTGGACTGTGGGAGGAAACCGGAGCACCCGGAGGAAACCCACGCAGACACGGGGAGAATGTGCAAACTCCACACAGTCAGTCGCCTGAGGCGGGAATTGAACCTGGGTCTCTGGCGCTGTGAGGCAGCAATGCTAACCACTGTGCCACCGTGCTGCCCACAAGCTTCTCAAGTTTCATAAAATCACGAGGGGCATGGATCGGACGAAGTCTTTTCCTTGGGGTGAGAGAGTGCCAAATTGGAGGGCATAGGCTTAGAATAAGATGGAAAGATATAAAATGGACCTAAGGAGACAACCTTTTCACATAGAGGATGGTGTGTGTATGGAATGAGCTACCAGAGGAAGTAGTGGAGATTGGTACAATTACAGCATTTAAAAGGCATCTGGACGGGTATATGTGTAGTAAAGTTTAGAGGGATACAGGCCAGGTGCTGGCAAAAAAGACTAGATTAGGTTAAGATATCTGGCTGGCATGAATGAGTTGGACCGAAGGGTTTGTTTCCATGTTGTATATCTCTATGACTAAGTGCAGTATAATAGAGCATTCAGGGCTCCCTTAGTGACAACAAGTGAGTGTTTGCATTGTGGTGATATTTGCACTGTAAATCTACACATCTGTACATGATAAACACCTCAACCTCCAGAGACCAGGAGGGCAATCTGTCAAGACTTGAATTCTCTAACCAGAGACTGTGAGAACGAGAACATTTCTGGGGGCATGACAGATGGATATAGCTTCACAAATCAAAACACATGTATCCTTCAGTTCCTTTGTTAAAAAAAAACTTCCTCATTTAAACTGACTAACAGTTCCAGTATCCACTCTCGTTTGTGGAAGAGAGTTCCAAACCTCTGCCATCCTTAGTGTGTAGATGTGCATCCTAACATTTCTCCTGAACGCTCTGGCTCTCATTCTCAGACTGTGCTCCTCGTGAGAGAATTGCCAGCCAATGGAAATAATTTATCTTTTTCTGTTAATGTCTTGGAGGACTTCACTCAGATCAGCCCTTAACCTTCAAGATTCTTGCGAATACAAGCTTCATTTGTATATATATAAAAAAACAGAAATTGTTCAGCAGGTCTGGCAAGCATCTGTGAGAGAGAAGCAGAGTTAGTGTTTCAAGTCCGGAGACCCTTCTTCAGAACTAAGTTGCATGATCTCTCTTCATACCTTCAGGACATATGAAACCAGAACAGATGACAGAATACTAAAGTCAGGAAATTCTGTAGCAGCAGTGACTTTGGGAGTCTCTGTCAATGGAAAATTGTACCATGAATGCTGCTCACTGGATTGTTATCACTGTTCTGGGGTCTGGATATGGCTGACCAGTCAATGAGATGGCGACGTTGTTGTTCAAAAGGTAAAACCAGAGAGCAGATCAGCAGCAGATTAAAGTATGTCCAAATGTCTTTATGCCACACCAGGAATGTCAATAAAAGCAAGGATGGTATAGAACACCTTCTCCACCTGCTGAGTTGGTTGATGCATTTTTCCATGTGTGGTGATCTGTCCCTTCAGGCAGCTGACAAGCTCCTTGTTTGAAACTCTGGGCTGATGCATTCCCAGAGATGCTGCCTTATACTGTCTGAAAGCTCCTTTGGGAGACTGACACGACAGCATTGCTCAGTTTTGTGTCAAAACTCTGACAATGAACAAACTAATTACAATAGCAAGTTTAATCCCAATTATGAAGGAGCGTTGTTGTTCAGTATATCATAGTGAAATAACAAAAAACAGAACCTGGGATATCTCAGCAATAATGCTGCCCACACAAATACCATGAGCCCCATCACGAGATCACAAATAATTTCAACCAATGCAGCATCGAGCCAGTTTATCCCATGTGTGAAAATATATCTCAGAGCTGGTCTTCTGTTCTCTAGAGTAGGAGCTGCCCTCTTTAAACAAGAGCATTTCACTCACTGATTGAAATGTGATTCTTCTTACACACTGAATGTATGCATTAATGCCGAGGTCAGCATTTATTCCTCATCCCTAATTGCCCAGGTTCCAGAGGCACTTGAAGGGCTTTCCAGGAAGAACGGGAATTAAGTGAACAAGTTAGGCTTCCAACAATGGAGGTATCACTGATGTCACTCTTATTGTCATTCTTCATCCTTCTCAAAGGGCAACTAGGGACGAGTAATAAACACTGGCCAAGCAAGTGATGCCCACATCCCATCAATGGATAAGAATAAAGTGATAACCCTGGCGGTTCCATCTACCTTATAGCCCCTGGTCTGTATTCATCAGGATCATACCCATGTGTGGGGATATGTGCCTTTTCCAAACTGCAATCATAACCACCAGTATCTCGAGATATATCATGGTGAGTGCAGTTAAGACCACAGCTTGATGGGAGAGAAGCCGAATTCATGGATGACAGGCTATGGGCATGTGATCATATGGCCTGTTCCTTCACATTTACTTAAGAATGGTCCTTGTCAATGTCCCTTCTATCTCCACATTATGTGGGAGGAAGATATGATAAGCCATCTAATACATCTTTTTTATATAATTCCGTTAATTTGGACATCATCCTAACTTCGTCATTTGGGATAAATGGAATCCCTAGCACTGAGAGTGCCCTTGCAGCTGCCATTAAACCAGATCTTGGTGAGCTGCTGTAATTGGGTGGATGGTGGCTCAGTGGTCAGCATTGCTGCCTCACAGCACTAGGGACATGGCTTCATTTCCAGCCTTGGGCGACCGTCTGTGTGGAGTTTGCACATTCTCCCCGTGTCTGCATGGGTTTCCACCCACAGGCCAAAGATGTGCAGGTTAGATGAATTGGCCATGCTAAATTGCCCACAGTGATAGGTGCTTTGTCAGGGCTAAATATAGGGTAGGGAAATGAGTCTGAGTGGGTTCCTTTTCAGCGGGCCAGTGTGGTCTTGTTGGGCTGAAGAGCCTGTTTCCATATTATAGGGAATGTAATTTAAACTGACAGTGAGAGATTTTGGGGTGGGTCTTCTCCTGGAACAAATGTTTACACTACTTGTCACAAATTTGCTGCGGGGCTTTCCCTTGGCTGGCCTGTCTGAACTCCTCCCTCATCCTGTTTCTGCAGATACTGCACAGGGTGTCCCAGCAATAATGATGGTGGGCAACAAAACTGCATTCTGTGCAGTATCTACAGCACAGAGACCCAGAGATGGACAGCAGGAGGAAGTCTGTGATTTTGCTCCTCACCATCTCTTGGAGCTTCATCCTCCTGTTCTTACATTATGTTATTCAAGGAGGCCATCCTGAAGATTACTCGCTTTTCCTGCATTACTTCACAAAACTTGGTGATATGCTGCAGACCCTAAGTTGGTGCACAAGCAAGTTTATTTATGCAGCAACATTATCTCGGTTCAGAGTGAAGATCACTAACACAGCAAAGTAACGACTTACACAAATTCCTTGCATAATAAATATATAAACCTCCTTAGTGACGCCACAGGAGGGTCCTGTTGTTCCAGACATGAAACAATTTTTCAAATTCATTCATGGGATGTTGGCATCACTGCCCAGGCCCAGCATTTAATACCCATCCCTAGCTGCCCCTTGAGAAGTTGGTGGTGAACTGCCTTCTTGAACCGCTATTGTCCATGTCGGTGAATCCATAACGTTGTTAGGGAAGGAATTCCAGGAATTGACACAGGGATATATTTCCACTTCAAGATGGTGAGAAGCTCGGAAGGCAATGTGCATAAGGTGGTGTTCCCATGTATTTGTTGCCATTGTCCTAAATGGAAGTGGCTGTTGGTTTGTAAGGTGCTGTCTAAGGATCTTTGGTGAATATCTGCACTGCATTTGTAGGTAGTACACACTGCTGCTACTGAGAATCTTTGGTGGAGGGAGTGGATATTTGTGGGTGGGGTGCCAATCAAGCAGGTTGCTTTGTCCTGGATGGTGTCAAGTTTCTTGAGTGTTTATTGGAGCTGCATTCATACAGACAAGTGGAGCATACTCCATCACATCCGACAGAGAGTTCTTATCACAGTGTAGAGGCAGGGTTGAGCTGGGAACCGGCAGATTCCCCATTTTAGCATAATCCAAAGGACTGGTCCAGGAAAGTGGAATTTCCTACTGGGTAAGTCCTATCAGCTTGGAAGCCTCTAAGTGTCCATCAAAATTCAAATTCTTCAGCGGGTACTGATACAGTTAAACAGACTAGTTACTCTGCAAATATTCCATGTCAACTAAGCCTATACTAATGTCCCAAATAACTATCTATGAGCTGTTTTGAAGTGAGAAGTCGTGGCAGATGATGACATGATATTATTAGAACCCACTCACCAAACAAATGGCTGGCCTCTATTTTTCAGCATCAAGCTTCCAGTTTCTTTGGGCTGCTTATCCATTGCAGTCTCATCAGAAATTTACTGCCATTGATTACGGTGCAGAGGTCGAGCTTCAGTGTTAATTAAACCAAACACGCAGAGAGACTTGGTTCACTCTGTAATCTGTTAAAATAATGGGGACAGAGAACTCTAAAATTCCGATACATAAAGAAAATTATAATTATTTTCTTAACTCTAATAGTGAACACTAAACAACAACTGTTCACAAATCCAAGTCCCCTTCTTTTACCTACTTAGTATCTGACTCCAACTCCACAAAAGTACACTGTTCCAATTATTAAACTCGACACTTATTAAGCATTGCATTAACTTAATCTCAAAACCAAATTGGTTCCTCTGAATTCAATCCTCTGGCTGCTGATCTCGCTGGGCCCTCTTGTTTCTTTTTTTTTTTACTGTGAGAAAGTTTTACATGAAAAGGTACCTTTGGTTGAAATTGTTTTCTAATTTCTTTGAGACGAAGATGCGAGATGGCCATTTAGCTCTCGGGCTCGACAGTAGTTGCTCGTTATTCAATGGCAGTTGCTCTGCCTCATACTTTCAAAATACCGGGTTTATATAACACCCACGACTCAATAAACTCTTATAATCAGTTTCAAGGTTTCAAAACAATCAAACCAAATGCCATTGGTTTCTGATATCCTGGGCACAACTTAAACAAATTGGGTAAATTGGAATTGTGGTCAAAACAGCAGCCAAACCACAGGTAATTGGAACATGTATCTATTTTGGAACAGCTCATCTCTCAGATGGCAGGTGTTGCTGTGCTTAAATTCAAAAAGCACTTTCTATCTTGCAGCCAACACACACTCTGTTGAATTTGGAACAATGTGGATTTGTTGGTTACAGTTCCAGATACAGACTGTACATCCACCTGTACTGTCACCAAAAAACCAGATTCACCGACACCGCAGTCACCCTTCCGCCGACTGATCCCGACCCAACACTGCAATCACCCCCTCCCTGACTGATCCCTGCCCAACACTGCAATCTCCCCCTCCCTGACTGATCCCTACCCAAAACTGCAATCTCCCCCTCTCTGACTGATCCCTACCCAACACTGTAATCACCCCCTCCCTGACTGATCCCTACCCAACACTGCACTTGCCCCCTTCCTGACTGATCCCCTACTCAACACTGCAATCTCCCCCTCCCTGACTGATCCCTACCCAACACTGCTCTCTCCCCCTCCCTGACGGATCCCTACCCAATACTGCAATCTCCCCCTCCCTGAATGATCCCTACCCAAGTATAAATCACCCCTCCCTGACTAAGCTCCACCCAACCCTTCAATCTGCCACTCCTTAACTAGTCCCGACCCAACACAGTAATCTCACCCTCCCTTGCTCATCTCTTTCCAACACTCCCCCTCCTTGACTGATCCCCAACTAACAAACTAATCTCCCCCTCCCTGACCCATCTCTCCCAGATCAGGTCAGTGAGATTGAAGTATTAATATTGAAGCCTGTCCTTTGTGTATTTGACTGTGACAACATTGAGAGAACACTATGCGCTGTCAATCTCCAGAGGGTTAGATGGAGGCACTTTGAGGAAGCTTTCCTCTAGATCTAAGTCCTTTCTCAAACTAATCTGGGATATTTACTTGAGCACCGTTTCACTTTGAATCCTTTCTGCGCCTTGCTGTAGTTAGCTGGGAACACTGATAACCAGGGCAGTACTGTTCCTGGGAATTTTGATGGGAGCCAGATTAAATGGAGATTTCTGGGTCCCATTCCTTCACATGGAAGAGATAAAATTCCACAAGTGAACATTGAGATGCTGATGGTGTTGTCCAGTTATTTCTAAAAGCAACGTAAACAACCCAACCAGAATGTTCGGAGTGAGGTGGCAGTGGGGGAGCACTTTGGAACCAGTGGCCATATTTCTATTAATATTGTAATCATTGTGGAGTGAGACAGAATGTTCCACAGGTGCTAGTTCTACATTGGGGCAAAGCACATTTTGACGGAATTAGCCAGCAGCTTGCAGGGGTTGGTTTGAGAAGTTTGTTTGCAGGCAAAGTGACCTCTGGCAAATGGAAGCTCTTTAAATGTGGGATAGCTACAGTTCAAGATCTGTACGTTCCTGTGAGTGTGAAGAGCAATGTTGGCAGGAATAAGGAACCCTGGATGACAAGAGACATTGAGGCTTTAACGAGAAAAATAAGCAGGCATGGCTCAGGTCCAGGCAGCTGGGGTCAAGGGAATCCCTGGGGATACATAGGGAATACAAGAATTTACTGAAGAAGGGAATCAAGAGGGCAGATGACCTTGGCTGAGAAGATTGGGTGAATCCAAAGAGATTCTTGAAGTATATTAAAGGAAAAAAAATAACGAGAGAGAGGATAGGACATGTATGTGCAGACTCGCAGGAGTTATTTCCCCTCTGTGTTGGAGAAGGACATGAAGGCTTGGGAACTTGGGGAAGATAGTGATGATCTCTTGGGGACAGTCCATATCACAGGAGAGAAAGTGTTGAATGCATTAGAATGTATGAAGGTGGATAAATCTCCTGGACCTGACCAAATGTATCCAACAACACTTCAAGAAATTGTGGGGCCCCGGCTGATCTTTTTGCATCATCGTTAGCCACGGGTGAGGTCCTGGCAGATTGGAGGGCAGCAAATGGTGTGCCCTAATTTGAGAAGGGCTGTAAAGAAAAACCTGGGAACTACAAATCAGTAAACTGAACATGTGTTGTCAGTAAGTTACTTGAGAAGATTCTGAGAGATTAGATATACATGCATTTGAAATACAGCATTTGATTGGGAGTTGTCAGCATAGCCTTGTGTGTTGGCGACCATGCCTCACACATTTGTTAGCGTCCTTTGATGAAGTGATCAGGAAGGTTGACAAGGGCAGGCCAGTTACATGTAGACTCTACAGATTTAAGTAAGGCCTTTGATAAGGTTCCACATGGTTCCTTGCTCTGGAAGGTTAGATCACATGGAATCCAGAGGGCGTTGGTAAACTGGATACACAATTGGCTTGATGGTAGGAAGCAGAGGGTAACAGTCAGACTGGAGGCCTGTGACTAGTGGTGTGCCTCAGCAGTCATAGAATCCCTCCTCTGTGAAAACTGGCCCTTCAGCCCAACAAGTCCACTGGCCCTCTGCAGATTATTCCACCCAAACCCATTCCCGTACCCTTTTACTCGACGTTTACCCCTTACTAATGCAACTTACTTACACATCCATGAACACTATAGACAATTGAGCATTGCCAATTTACCTAACCTGCTCATCTTTGGATTGTGGGAGGAAACCGGAGCACCCAGAGGAAACCCACGCAGACATGGAAAGAACATACAAACTCAGTTGGTGTGACATGGTTGCTCAGTGGTTGGCACTGCTGCCTCACAGCGCCAGGGACCCGGGTTCGACTCCAGCCTCGGGTGACTGTCTGTGTGAAGTTTTCACATTCTCCCCATGTCTGCGTGGGTTTCCTCCGGGTGCTCCAGTTTCCTCCTACAATCCAAAAATGTACAGGTTAGATGAATTGGCCGTGCTAAATTGCCCATAGTGCTAGGTGCATTTGTCAAGGGTAAACATTGGGTAGGGAGAATGGCTCTGGGTGGGTTACTGTTCGGCAGGTCAGTGTGGATTTGTTGGGCCAAATGGCCTGTTTCCATACTATAGGAAATCTAACCCTAACAGGATTTAACCCAAACAGACCATCCTGTGAGGTTAGAATTGAACCCAGATCCACGGTGCTGTGAGGCAGCAGGGCTAACCACTGAGCCACTGAGCTGGTCAGTGCTAGGCCAACTGCTGTTTGTTATCGATATCAATGATTTGGATGAGGGTGTTTAAGGCACATGATTAGGAAGTTTTCAGATCACAGATAAGTGAGGAAGGTTCTCAACAATTGAAACAGGGCCTTGATCAGCTGGGGAATTGGGCTGAGAAATGGCAAATGGAGTTTAAAATAGACAAGGGCGAGATCTAGCATTTTGGAAAATCAAATCAAGATAGGGGTTTCATGGTGAATGGTGGGGTCAGAAGGAGTGTAGTGGAAGACAGGGACCTTGGATTCGAGGAGCACGGTTCTCTGAACTCAGGTAGACAGGGCAGTGAAGAAGGCTTTGGCACACTGGGCCCTTCATCAGTCAGGGAATGGAATATCGAAGTTGGGAAGTTCTGTTGCAATTGTGCAGAATTTGGCCAACTTGCTTTCGGAAAGATGTTATTAAACTGAAAAGAGTGCAGACGAAATTTACCAGGATGTTGCCAGAACTCAGCTAGACAGTTATAGAGAGAGGTTGCTCAAGCTCGGGGGCATTGTCTTTAGTGCGTAGGAGACTGAGGGGTGTCCTTATAGAGGTGTATAAGATCATGGGAGGCATAGACTGGGTGAATGCACTCAGTCTTTATCCAAGGCTTTGGACATCGAGGACGAAAGGGCATCAGATTAAGGTGAAAGGGGAAAGATTAAAAAGGAACCGGAGGGACAACCCTTTTCTCCAGACGGTGATACACATACGGGAATGAACTACCAGTGGAAGTAGTCAAGGAGGATGCATTTAATAACATTTAAAAGGCACTTGGACAAATACATGGAGAGGAACATATTGGAAGGATATGGGCCAAGTGCAGGGAAACGGGGTAAGTGTGGATAGACCAGTTTGGGCCAAAGAGCCTGTCTCTATGCTGTAGAACTCTATGACTCTATGAGTATACCCAGGTGTCCCATAATACAGAAACAGCCAAAGCAACACGAACACAAGCCGGTACAAATGTGAAACAGTCCTGCTGAATTTGGCAGGAAGCCAACCTGGCCTTGCAGCGAAGGATTCCTGGCACAGGAGCTGTGGTGAGAACCCCATAGAGAACCGGGGAAGGAAGCTGGAAATCTCACTCCACTGCTGACAGCCTGGAGGATCCCCGGCTGGGATAAGGCAGCTGGGATCCGGTCACCCCAGGGAAACCTAGAGGCTGTGACAGAGCTAGGTCTCCTACACAATGAGCAGGACAGAACGTTACAGGAAAATATCACCCACATGGGACAACTCCAGTAACAATTGGAAAGAGCCAAATCCAGTGAAAGGAGGGCCTCTGGGGCTGGGAAAGCAGCCTTAGGTTATATTGACAATCTGGAAGGACAGTGTATGAGCTTCAAACAGCTGCATGGGTCCTCTAACCCTGCAACATGGAGCAACACACATCAGGCCCTAATAGGATGTGCCAGGAGCAAATACAATGCTAAGGGAACCCAGGCTCCTCCAGAATGGGATAATGTGTGAGTTTTGGGTTCTACCTCCCCAGGGAGTTAATGACAGGCCCCATACTGACGCATCCACACCTCCCTACAGATGGGAACTCCCACTGCCTTTCTTTCAGGTAACTGCACCTTTTGCCCCCAGCCCTGACCCACAGCCGAACTCAGAATCCATGAATCCTGTGGTTACCCAGTGTCAAGCAGCTGATGGTCTCACTCCGTACACAACAGCCAGTCCAGGCACCCAGCTGGTGTGCAGCACCAAAAAGATCCCATCTCTGACCCAGATACATGTTTGGATGAGATTGATCGACAGTCTATCATACACAGAATGGACGCTGAGAAGCAAACCAAATTAATCGCCATGTGCCTTCGACCAGCAGGCCATTCAGCCCTCCCTGGGAGGGGCATCCGTCATGAGATGAAGGCAGCGGTCCTCACTGCTCGAGGGCAGGATAAGGCAGACCCTGCAGAGGCGCTGCATAAATGCAGAACAACAAGGGGAATGACCCTCTCCTCCCCCCGTCAGCTTCATCTGGAAACTCTGGGTCCAATTTGTCTGGAATTTTGAGGCTATGACCTGCACCTCTCTTAGCGATGAGAAACTGGGCCCAACCCTTTGTCTCACATGTCTCAGGAAGAAGGAGGGACACCTGGGATTCGAACCCTCAGACGCCCACTGTAATGAGGCTTGGGCCCTCTGCTAATTAATTGCTGAATAGGAAGTAGATTTTAGGGATTTCCACATTGTGGTACAGAGTCTTAGGGATCACAGGCGATTAGTGCGGTTTCCTCAAGTACGGGTGTATGATAGTGAACTATTGAGCACCAGCCCAGACAAGGGGTCAGAGTTCAAACAGTGATATCCCAGGAAGCCAACCAGGGAGAATTCCTCAGGAACAAAATTAAAAACAGACTGAGACCAGGAGTGAAGGCTCCTCTCCCATCTTGTCCCACACACACCAGGCTCTCGCAATGGACTAGTCACTAAACCCACAGGCAATACCTTGTTCACTAACATTTATCACAAACTGATGCCAATCATAATGAATGCATCAGAGATACAGTACCCAGAGTAGTGTCCTTCCCCATTAAAATGATTATGTTGCCACCTGACCCAAAGGATAAGGGGGTGAGGGACAGGGGAATATGAGGGAAAGCACACAACAGCAATTAGCAGATGAAAGAAAAGGGAATTCCTTGATGATTTAGCCACAGTATACCAGTCCACTCCCAGGGCAGGAGTGTTACCGGTCAGTATGCTGACTTGGTTAATTTGGAGAATAAACTCAGGATCCTGACCCAACAACTCTCTAATGAGCCTGAGAAAGACTGAATACAGAAAACCCAGAAGAGACCATGGGACAACTAGTGGAGAATCAGTCTAACCATCACTTAGTGACCAGACGGGAGGGTCATGCCAACGCGATTAACCAGATCACCAACGGCCCAAAAAGAGATGACGGTGAGCAGTAAAACCACACGCTGTGCAGTATCTACGCTAATGGGATGATGAAACAACTGAGGGAGGAGCTCAGGCAGGCCAGCCAAGGGAAAGTCCCATCCTGGGTTAGTGACAAACAGCGTAAATATTTGTTCCAGGAGAACACCCACACCAACATCTCTCACTGTCAGTGACAGCAGCTCACCAAGGGCTGGGTTAATGACAGCTGTAAGGACACTCTCATTGGGACACTAGGTTTGGTGCGAGGTGTGGGATATAGGTAAAGTAGTGTTATTTCTGCAATTATAATTATTTATGCACTCACACCAGTGTGTAATTGTTTCAACCAAGAGCTGAGGAAAAAGAATAAAAACTATGTGGAGGAAATATATAATTGTTTTTGTATTAGCTAAAATGTGCATACAAGAATAAAATGTGCCCGCTAACAATGGTAGACAAATAGATAAGGGGCTGTGAGGATGTAGTTTAAGCCAGATATGCTTGTACAAGCAGTAGTTATAAGCATCTGTTTCCCACTTTTGCAAAAACACAAAAACAAACCCCAATTAAAAGGTCATAAGGATCAATATGGTTGGGGAAAGGGAGGAAATGTCACAAGTGGGGAAAGTAGATAATAGTGAAGGAGGATATACCTAACAATGGGCCACAGCAGGATGTGGTGAAATGGCCAAGTAAAACTTGTACTTTGTTATGCACAAGGCCGGATAAGAGAAGAGATAAACAATAGTAATGGGCACCAGGTTTGGAGTAGTGAATCCTATATAAGGTATGTACTTGCCTCTGCGTGCCCTATTCCAGGCACCATGCTTGTAAGCGTCTAATAAACATACTGATTGCTTCAGATCTTATCTCGGACTGAAATTATTGAAGTGAGTGATCTTTGTTTCTCACACCAAGTGACAAAGTTAGAATGAAGTCCAAATTATGGAAGTTGTACAAAAATGGTATTTGTTTGGGTTACCATGAATCCATCCCACATACTGTGGAGATAGAGGGAACAGGGACCACCCCTAAGTAAATGTGAAGGTGCAGGCCATACCATAGCCTGTCATCCATGAATTTGGCTCCTCTCCCATCAAACTGTGGCCCTAACTGCACTCACCTTGATATATATTGGGGTATTGGTGGTTATGATTGCAGGTTGCAACAGATGGGTGCCATCATTATACATAATGCCTGGACACACTCACAGGGGCTATAAGGCTGATAGAATTCTCAGGGAATTCTACTCAGGAGAGAATTCCAGGATTTTGAGCCATCAGTTCTCATTCCCTTGTATTTATTCTGATCACTCTCGATGCATAACAATTTTGTACATATTATTGGAATGCTTTATTTTTTGTAGGAGCAGTTAGGAGAGCCACAGTCGCTCACTGGTTAGCACTGTTGTGTCACAGCGCCAGAGACCTGGGTTTGATTCCACCCTCGAGCGACTGTCAGTGTGGAGTTTGCACGTTCTCCCCGCATCTGCATGGGTTTCCTCCCACAGTCCAAAGGTACGCGTGTTAGACGAATTGACCATGTAAAATTGCCCATAGTTTCTAGGGATATTCAGGCAAGTTGAGTAGCCATTGGAAATGCAGGGTTTCAGGGATATCATGGGGGTGGTGGAATCTGATTTGGATTCTCTTCAGAGGGTAATTGTGGACTCAATGGGCTGAAGGGCCTGTTTCTGCTTTGTGGAGGGATTCTATGATTCAGTTCTTTCATATCACTTATCAGCCATATGATGATAGGTTTGACCAATGTACATAATGGCTTTCGCTCAGAGAGCTGGCTACTCTGACAACAAGCATAACCAGCTTTTAAACATTAGGTTTGCAATTCATTGTATAAGCTTCTTTCCATTTAGCTGGATGGGTTAGGGAAAATGTCACAATCTCCTGGCTAAAACACAGATAGACAGCCAAGGTATATT
The DNA here is from genome assembly GCF_037043375.1 of Chiloscyllium plagiosum. Classification (NCBI taxonomy): domain Eukaryota; kingdom Metazoa; phylum Chordata; class Chondrichthyes; order Orectolobiformes; family Hemiscylliidae; genus Chiloscyllium; species Chiloscyllium plagiosum. The sequence goes on from NW_028270178.1 coordinate 56,735,206, forward strand.
GGCCAAGTAAATCTCCCAAATCACAAAACCCACACACCAGCCACAGTGCAAACACAGCGACTAAGTGGTAATGTCATCAGCATAATGTAAAAGGCAACAATTCTCCAGTCCAGACATATCCCTAACAACGTCTCCCCCAAACAAAGGAGGGCCCAGACAGGAAGGCATGGGGTCCTGTTACACAAAGAAACTATCAGTAACAAGCCATCCAAATAATTGGAAATGCTTCAAAATATTAACTGATTCTCCTAATTGGCCAGAACGACAGCAAGTTCTGTAAAACCATCCCGAAATGAACAAAAACAGGGATCACCTGCAGACATTCACTTTCTCAAACACACACACACACACTCACTCCCTCAAACACACTCTCTCTCTCACACACTCACACACATCCCTTTCTCTCTCTCTCTCTCACACACACACAAACACACACTCAGACAGACACATACACAAGCACATAATCCCTCTCTCTCTCACACACACACATTCCTCTCTCTCACACACAAACACACACTCAGACAGACACGTACACAAACACATAATCTCTCTCACACACGCAGATACAGAGATAGACACACATGCACTCTCTCACACACGCATGGACACATACTCGCTCTCTGTCTCTCTCTTACACGCACACACAGAGATACAGACACACACACAACCACAATTACGGTACAAACATGGAGGAAGGTTCTATGGAGAGATTACTTCTCCTAGGACTGAACTCTGATCTTGCATGATGACTGCTCTAGAGAGACAGACAGCAACTGCAAATTACTTATTGGATCTTCCTGTGCACCACTTCTGGCATCGACAGCATTGATCTGTTTGGGTGCCTGCTATTCTGAAGCGCCTCCAAGCAACAAGTGACCATAGATTGACAACAGTTTTCCTCCAATCCATGTTTAAGACACATGGCGATGCTATTTTTCACTGATTGTTTAAAAAGATCTGAATCTTCTAAAATGGATGTGGCCTCCATCCCAAATTACGACACCAGTGTGCCTTGCGGACCCTGAGGAAATGATCAGGGAAGTATATCTGTACCTTCCTACCTTCTGCACCTTGTACCGCCAAATAGTGCTCCGTCATACCTCAGAAAGCACCACTCCATTGTATCTACCCCAACGTCCCTCAGACAATACCTCCATAAAACATCCATTCCCTCAACACCTAAGAACATAGCCCAGCCCATCCCTCACACTGCGTTCATCTACAAACCCCTTCAGACTGTAAGGACCCAAATCCACTGAAGTCCAAGATTGGAGCCCTGGTCCTCAGAACATTATTGGGACTCTGGATTAATCGCAGAATTCCTACAGTGTAAAATCAAGCCATTCGGCCCATCACGTCACGCCGACCATCTGAAAAGCATCCCACCTACATTCACACTCCCTATTCTATCCCTGCACATCTACATTTCCTATAGCGATCCCATCTAACCTGCACATCTTTGGATTGTGGGTAGAAACTGGAACACCCGGAGGAAACCCACAGATACAGGGAGAACGCGCAAACACCACACATGCAATCGCCGGGTGCTAGAATCAAAGTTGCGTCCTTGGTGCTGTGAGGAAGTAGTGCTAAATAATGAGGCACCGTGCTGACCTCTCCCTTGATGTCATGTCATCTAACCTTTTATTAAGCCGTCTCCCTTGTGAAATCTTCTCATCTGTCTTCTCAGTCAACCCTTCAAAAACCCTATCAAGTTGGACAAACCATTTCCACAAGCCAAGCTGACCATCCCTAATCAATTCTTGCTTTTCTAAATGTATGTAAATTGTCTCTCAGAATGTCCTCCAACAGCTCACCCACCACTGACCTCAGGCTCACAGCTCCATAGTTCAATGGCTGTTCCTTGCAGCCTGACCTCAATAATGGCCCATCATTAATCACCCTCCATTCTTCAGGCACCTCACTCGTTGCCACTGATCGGTCCATCTGACAAGGCCATCTACATCCTTCTGTAATCTAAGGTTATCCTCCTCAGTATTTATCACCCAACCAATCTTTATATCATTCATGAACCCAATGATTAACCATCCACCATTCAAATCTAAATCTTTTCTATCAGCCACACTAGCGAGACCCCAACAGTAACGTCTGTGAGACAAGACTGGACAGAGATTTCTAACTGGGTCATCACTGTCTGCTTCCTGCCACTCAGCATTCTGCGCCAAATTCCTTGGATCTTGAGTTTTTATGTTCACTATCAGTTTCCAGTATAGGTCCTGATAAAAGCCTTATTGACCTCCAAGCAGGCGACAGGAAAGTATTGCCCTTATTTACACACCTGGTCACCTCCTTAAAACGTGCAATCTCATTGGTCAGACCTGACCCCTCCTTAACAGAACCATTCTGACTGTCCTTCATTAACTCCAGTCTCTTTAAATGCTGATTAACTATCTCCCAAAATTGCTTCCAACAGATGCCTCACCCACGGTATTAGCCTGACTGGTCTGTAGCCTGGTATATCCCATGCTCCGTCTTGAATAACGGTACCACATGGTCAGTCCAGCGACGCCTCTCCTGTGGCCAGAGGGGATTTGAAAATGTTTGCAAGTGTACCTGCTCCTTCCTCCATCACCTCATTCGGTAAACTGAGACACATTTCCACCGTCTTTGTAGATTTATCGGCTTTTAAGAAGGCCAGACCACTCAGAACCATCTCTCTCTCTATATATGCTAATTCATTTAATTGTATAAAAGATCATCTCCACGATTTCATCTCCACGATTTCATATCAACCCTGTCCCAATGAGCATTGACAAAATGCATCCATTCACTGTAGCCTCTGGGTCCATGCACAAATTCTCACTGTGTTCCACAACCTACTCTTTCTCTCATTATCAATTCACCCTTAATGTCACTGTAAAGTATATTCAGAATTCTGTTTCCCCTCTTAGCACTGACTCTCTCCCAGGCAATTAGCCTGCAATGAAATTTGCAGGAGTGTGGGATGTCATTCTGGATGTGGATTAGCATTGGGAAGCTCAGAAATAAGGAACACACGACTGTGCTGAATGTGGGGCAGTGGGATTCATTTGGGGTGAGCAGACGGAAGCTGAGGAATAAACCTCAGCCCTGCAGCATGAAAATATGCCTTTGAGCTGACAGGTCAGTCACATGAAATGAAAACTTGGTCCCTGGGAAAAGAGGGTGGTAACCAAATGAAGACGGTCTGTTTGAACACAGTCTCTGGAATCTGGACGTGGGAATCATTGCTGAGCAGGGTCTGTAGGAAGCAGATGCAGAAATGTACTGAACAATTTCAGATATTCCTCGTAGACCACAAGACATGGGAAGAAATCAGGCCATCAGCCTATCTGAGAGTGTGGCACTCACTCAGTACTGACTCTCTTACAATGCAGGTATCCCCCAGATTGATGCACTGACAGTGCAGCACTCCCTCAGTCATGATCCTCTGACAGCGCAGCACTCCCTCAGTACTGACCCTCTGACAATGCAGCACTCCCTCAGTACTGACCTTCTCACAGTGCAGCACTGTCCCTAGATTCACCGTCTGACATTGCGGCAATCCCCCATTACTGACCCCCTGATAACGCAGCAATCCCTCAGTAGTATCCTCTGACAGTGCAGCACTCCCTCAGTACTGACCCTCTGACAGTGCAGCACTCCCTCAGTAATGACCCTCTGACAGTTCAGCACTCCCTCAGTAATGACACTCTGACAGTGCAGCACTCCCTCAGTAATGACCCTCTGACAGTGCAGCACTCCCTCAGTACTGACACTCTGACAGTGCTGCATTTCCACAGTACTGACCCTCCGACATTACGGCACACCCGCAGAGCTGACTCTCTGACAGTGCAGCCCTCCTTCAAACTGACCCTCTGACAGTGCAGCACTCCCTCAGTACTGACCCTCTCACAGTGCGGCGCTCCCTCAGTACTGACCCTTTGACAGTGCAGTGCTCCTTCAGTACTGACCCTCTGACAGTGCAGCGCTCCCTCAGTACTGACCCTCTGACAGTGCAGCTCTCCCTCAGCACTGCTCCTTTGACACTGCAGCACACCCTCAGAAATGATGCTCTGACACAACACCATTCCCTCAGTGCTGACACTCTGACTCTGCAGCACTCTCTTTGCACTGACATTTGTACAGTGCAGCATTCCCTTAGTACTGATACTCAAACAGTGTGGCACTCCCTCAGTACTGACCCTCCGAAAATGTGGCCCTCCCTCAATACAGATGCTCTTAAATGTGGAGCACTCCCACCGTACTGACCCTCTGATAACGTAGCATTTTCTCAGGACTAACTCTCCAATAGAGCATAACTTCCTCAGTACTGACACTCTGAAAGTGCGACACTGCCTCATTCCTGCACTTCTAATAGTCCAGGAATGCCTCATTACTGACCCTTTGGCAGTGCAGCACTCCCTCAGTACTGATGCTCTGAAACAACAGTCCCTCAGAACTGACACACTGACCGTGGAGCTCTCCCTCAGTAATGACCCTTTGAGTGTGCATCACCCTCTCAGTACTGACCCTCTGGCAATGCAGCAATCACTCAGTACTGACTGTCCGACACAGAGCGTGACGCTCCCTCAGTACTGACCCCCTCAGAGTGCTGTGCTCCCTCAGTCCTAACCCTTTCACAGTGCAGCGCTCCATCAGTAGTAACCCTCTCACGGTGCGACATTCTGACAGCATGGCGATCCATTAGTACTGTCCCTCAGTCAGTGCGCACTTCATTATTACTGACCCTCGCACAGCACAGCAATATCTCCGTCCTGACTCTGACAATGCTGCACTCCCTCCACACTGATCTTCAAACAATGCTGCACTCCCTCCATACTGACCCTCTGTCAATGCTGCACTCCCTCCATACTGTTCCTCTGACAACGCTGCACTCCCTCCAAACTGATCCTCTGACAATGCTGCATCCCTCCATAATGATCCTCTGACAATACGGCACTACCTCCACACTGATCCTCTGACAATGCAGCATTCCCTCCACACTGATCCTCTGACAATTCTGCACTCCATCCACACTGACCTTCTGGCAATGCGGCACTCCTTCCATACTAACCCTCTGGCAATGCTGCGCTCCCTCCACACTGACGCACTGACAATGCAGTATTCCCTCCATACTGACCATATGACAATACTGCATTCCCTCAACACTGATTTCTGACAATGTTTCACTCCCTCCACATAGACCTTCTGACAATGCTGCACTACCTTCACACAGACCCTCTGACAACGTTGCACTCCCTCCACACTGACCCTCTGACAATGCTGCACTCCCTCCATAGTGATCCTGTGACAATGCTGCACTCCCTCCGCTTGATCCTCTGACAATACAGCACTCCCTCCATACTGACCCTCTGATAATCCTGCACTCCCTCCACACTGACCCTCTGACAATGCAGCACTCACTCCATACTGACACTCTGACAATGCTGCACTCCCTCCATAATTATCCTCTGACAATGAAGCACTCCCTCCACACTGTCCCTCTGACAATGCCTCACTCCCTCCACACTCCCCTTTGACAATGCTGCGCTCCATCCATACAGATCCTCTCACAATGCATCACTCCCTCCACACTGACCCTCTGACAATGCGGCACTCCCTCCATACAGATCCTCTGATAATGCAGCACTCCCTCCACACTGACGCTCTGATAATTCCTCACTCCCTCCACACTGACCCTCTGAGAATGCTGCACTCCCTCCATACTTATCCTCTGACAATGCTGCACTCCCTTCATACTAATCCTCCGACAATGCTGCACACCCTCCACACTGATGCTCTAAGAGTGCTGCACACTCTCCACACTTACCCTCTGACAATGCTGCAATTCCTACTCACTGATCCTCTGACAATGCTGCACCCCCTCCACACTGACCCTCTGACAATGCTGCACTCCCTCCACACTGATCCTCTGACGATGCTGCATTCCCTCAACACCGATGCTCTGAAAATGCAGCACTCTCTCCATACTGACCCTCTGACAACGCTGCATTCCCTCGACACTGACTCTCTGACAATGCTGCATCCCTCCATACTGATCCTCTGACAATGCTGCACTCCCTGCACACTGATCCTCTGTCAACGCTGCAATCCCTGCACACTGATCCTCTGTCAACGCTGCAATCCCACCACACTGACTCTCTGACAATGCTGCACTCCCTCCGCAATGATCCCCTGACAATACAGCACACCCTCCATACGGACCCTCTGAGAATGCTGCACGCCCTCCACACTGACCTTCTGACAATGCAGCACTCACTCCATACTGACAGTCTGACAATGCAGCAGTCCCTTCACACTGACCCTCTGACAACGCTGCACTCCCGCCATACTTTTCCTTTGACAATGCAGTACTCCCTCCACACTGACCCTCTGACAATGCCTCACTCCCTCTGCACTGACCCTCTGACAATGCTGCACTACCTCCAATCTGATCCTCTGACAATACAGCACTCCCTCCACACTGATCCTCTCACAATGCTGCACTTACTTCACACTGACGCTCTGACAATGCTGCACTCCCTCCATACTGACGCTCTGTCAATGCTGCACCCCTCCATATTGATCCTCTGACAATGCGGCACTACCTCCACACTGATCCTCTGAAAATGCTGCCCTCCCTCTATACTGACCCTCTGACAATGCTACACTCCCTCCACACTGACCCTCTGACAATGCAGCATTCCCTCCACACTGATCCTCTGACAATTCTGCACTCCCTCCACACTGACCTTCTGACAATGCGGCACTCCTTCCATACAAACCCTCTGGCAATGCTGCGCTCCCTCCACACTGACGCACTGACAATGCAGTACTCCCTCCATACTGACCATATGACAATACTGCATTCCCTCAACACTGATTTCTGACAATGTTTCACTCCCTCCACACAGACCTTCTGACAATGCTGCACTACCTCCACACAGACCCTCTGACAACGTTGCACTCCCTCCACACTGACCCTCTGACAATGCTGCACTCCCTCCATAGTGATCCTGTGACAATGCTGCACTCCCTCCGCAATGATCCTCTGACAATACAGCACTCCCTCCATACTGACCCTCTGATAATCCTGCACTCCCTCCACACTGACCCTCTGACAATGCAGCACTCACTCCATACTGACACTCTGACAATGCTGCACTCCCTCCATAATTATCCTCTGACAATGCAGCACTCCCTCCACACTGTCCCTCTGACAATGCCTCACTCCCTCCACACTCCCCTCTGACAATGCTGCGCTCCATCCATACAGATCCTCTCACAATGCCTCACTCCCTCCACACTGACCCTCTGACAATGCTGCACTCCCTCCATACAGATCCTCTGATAATGCAGCACTCCCTCCACACTGACACTCTGACAATTCCTCACTCCCTCCACATTGACCCTCTGACAATGCTGCAGTCCCTCCATACTTATCCTCTGACAATGCTGCACTCCCTTCATACTAATCCTCCGACAATGCTGCACACCCTCCACACTGATACTCTAAGAGTGCTGCACTCCCTCCACACTTACCCCCAGACAATGCTGCACTCCCTCCACACTGACCCTCTGACAGTGCTGCACTCCCTCCACACTGATCCTCTGACAACGATGCATTCCCTCGAAACTGACTCACTGACAATGCTGCATCCCTCCAGACTGATCCTCTGACAATGCTGCACTCCCTGCACACCGATCCTCTGTCAATGCTGCACTCCCTCCACACAGACTTTCTGACAATGTTGCACTCCCTCCACACTGACCCTCTGACAATGCTGCACTCACTCCATACTGATCCTCTGACAATGCTGCACTCCCTCCACACTGACCCTCTGACAATGCTGCACTCCCTTCACACTGACACTCTGACAACGCTGCACTCCCGCCATACTTTTCCTTTGACAATGCAGTACTCCCTCCACACTGACCCTCTGACAATGCCTCACTCCCTCTGCACTGACCCTCTGACAATGCTGCACTCCCTCCAATCTGATCCTCTGAAAATACAGCACTCCCTCCATACTGACTCTCTGACAATGCTTCACTCCCTCCACACTGACCCTCTGATAATGCAGCACTCATTTCTTACTGACCATTTGACAATGCCTCACTCCCTCCACACTGACCCTCTGACAACGCTGCACTCCTCCAAGCTGATCCTCTGACAATACAGCACTCCCTCCACACTGATCCTCTCACAATGCTGCACTTCCTCCACACTGACGCTCTGACAATGCTGCACTCCCTCCATACTGACGCTCTGTCAATGCTGCACCCCTCCATAATGATCCTCTGACAATGCGGCACTACCTCCACACTGATTCTCTGACAATGCAGCATTCCCTCCACACTGATCCTCTGACAGTTCTGCACTCCCTCCACACTGACCTTCTGGCAATGCGGCACTCCTTCCATACTAACCCTCTGGCAATGCTGCGCTCCCTCCACACTGACGCACATTCAATGCAGTACTCCCTCCATACTGACCATATGACAATACTGCATTCCCTCAACACTGATTTCTGACAATGTTACACTCCCTCCACATAGACCTTCTGACAATGCTGGACTACCTTCACACAGACCCTGTGACAATGCTGCACTACCTTCACACAGACCCTCTGACAACGTTGCACTCCCTCCACACTGACCCTCTGACAATGCTGCACTCCCTCCATAGTGATCCTGTGACAATGCTGCACTCCCTCCGCTTGATCCTCTGACAATACAGAACTCCCTCCATACTGACCCTCTGATAATCCTGCACTCCCTCCACACTGACCCTCTGACAATGCAGCACTCACTCCATACTGACACTCTGACAATGCTGCACTCCCTCCAGAATTATCCTCTGACAATGAAGCACTCCCTCCACACTGTCCCTCTGACAATGCCTCACTCCCTCCACACTCCCCTTGGACAATGCTGCGCTCCATCCATACAGATCCTCTCACAATGCATCACTCCCTCCACACTGACCCTCTGACAATGCGGCACTCCCTCCATACAGATCCTCTGATAATGCAGCACTCCCTCCACACTGACTCTCTGATAATTCCTCACTGCATCCACACTGACCCTCTGAGAATGCTGCACTCCCTCCATACTTATCCTCTGACAATGCTGCACTCCCTTCATACTAATCCTCCGACAATGCTGCACACCCTCCACACTGATGCTCTAAGAGTGCTGCACACTCTCCACACTTACACCCTGACAATGCTGCAATTCCTACTCACTGACCCTCTGACAGTGCTGCACTCCCTCCACACTTACCCCCAGACAATGCTGCACTCCCTCCACACTGACCCTCTGACAGTGCTGCACTCCCTCCACACTGATCCTCTGACAATGCTGCATTCCCTCCGCACAGATGCTCTGAAAATGCAGCTCTCTCTCCAGACTGACACTCTGACAATGCTGCATTCTCTCGACACTGACTCTCTGACAATGCTGCATCCCTCCAGACTGATCCTCTGGCAATGCTGCACTCCCTCCACACAGACTTTCTGACAATGTTGCACTCCCTCCACACTGACCCTCTGACAATGCTGCACACCCTCCACACTGATGCTCTAAGAGTGCTGCACACTCTCCACACTTACACCCTGACAATGCTGCAATTCCTACTCACTGACCCTCTGACAGTGCTGCACTCCCTCCACACTTACCCCCAGACAATGCTGCACTCCCTCCACACTGACCCTCTGACAGTGCTGCACTCCCTCCACACTGATCCTCTGACAATGCTGCATTCCCTCCGCACAGATGCTCTGAAAATGCAGCTCTCTCTCCAGACTGACACTCTGACAATGCTGCATTCTCTCGACACTGACTCTCTGACAATGCTGCATCCCTCCAGACTGATCCTCTGGCAATGCTGCACTCCCTCCACACAGACTTTCTGACAATGTTGCACTCCCTCCACACTGACCCTCTGACAATGCTGCACTCACTCCATACTGATCCTCTGACAATGCTGCACTCCCTCCACACTGACCCTCTGACAACGCTGCACACCCTCTATACTGACCCTCTGACAATGCTGCACTCCCTCCACAATTACCCTCTGAAAATGCTGCACTCCCTCCACACTGACCCTCTGACAATGCAGCACTCTCTCCATACTGACCCTCTGACAACGCTGCATTCCCTCGACACTGACTCTCTGACAATGCTGCACTCCCTTCATACTAATCCTCCAACAATGCTGCACACCCTCCAATCCGTTCCTCAAAGAGTGCTGCACTCCCTCCACACTTACCCTCTGTCAATGCAGCACTCCCTCCGCACAGACTTTCTGACAATGCTGCAGTCACTCCACACTGACCCTCTGACAATGCTGTACTCCCTCCACACTGACACTCTGACAATGCTGTACTCTCTCCATACTGACACTCTGACAATGCTGCACTCACTCCAAACTTATCCTCTGACAAGGCTGCACTCCCACTATATGACCCTCTGACAATGCTGCTCTCCCTCAATACTGACCCTCTGTCAATGCTGCACACCCTCCACTGTGATCCTCTGTCAGTGCTGCACTCCCACTACACTGACCCTCTGACAATGCTGCACTCCCTCCACACTGATTCTCTGACAATGCTACACTCTCCCCACACTGACCCTTGACAATGCTGCACTCCCTTCTCACTGACCCTCTGACAGTGCAGCAGTCCCGCCACACTGATCCTCTGAATATGCAGGACTCCCTCCATACTTACCTCTGACAACGCCGCACTCCCTCGACACTGACCCTCTGACAATGCTGCACTACTTCCATACTGATCCTCTGACACTGCTGCACTCCCTCCACACTGATCCTCTGACAATTGTGCACTCCCTCCACACAGATCTTCTGACAATGTTTCATTCCCTCCATACTGACCCTCTGACAAGGCTGCACTCCCTCCACACTGAGCCTCTGACAATGCTGCACTCCCTCCACACTTACCCTCTGACACTGCTGCACTCCCTCCACACTGACCCTCTGTCTATGCTGCACTCCCTCCATAGTGACCCTGTGACAATGCTGCACTCTCTCCACACTGATCCTCTGCTAATACAGCACTCCCTCCATACTAATCCACTGACAATGCTGCACTCCCTCCACACTGACCCTCACACAATGCTGCACTCACTCCATACTGACCCTCTGGCAATGCTGCACTCCCTCCACACTGAACCTCTGACAATGCAGCACTCCCTCCACACTGACCGAATGATAATGCTGCACTCCCTTCATACTGATCATCTGACAATGCTGCACTCCCTATATAGAGACCCTTTGACAATGCTGCTCTACCTCAATACTGACCCTCTGACAATGCTGCACTACCTCAATACTGACCCTCTGACAATGCTGCACTCCCTCCACACTGACCCTCTGACAATGCTGCACTCCCTCCTCACTGACTCTCTGACAGAGCTGCACGCCCTCCACACTGATCCTCTGACAATGCTCCACTCCCTCCACACAGACCTTCTGACAATGCTGCACGCCCTCCACACTGACACTCTGACAACGCTGTACTCCCTCCACACTGACCTTCTGAGAATGCTGCCCTAACTCAATACTGACCCTCTGACAATGCTGCACTCCCTCAATACTGACTCTCTGACAATGCTGCACTCCCTTCACACTGACCCTCTGACAATGCTGCACTCCCTCCACGTTGACCCTCTGACAATGCTGCACTCCTTCCATAATGACTCTCTGATAATGCTGCACTCTCTTCACAGTGGCCCTCTGACAATGCTGCCCTCCATCCACACTGACCCTCTGACAATGCTGCACTCCCTCCACACTGACCCTCTGACAATGCTGCACTCCCTCCACGCTGACCCTCTGACAATGCTGCACTCCTTCCATAATGACTCTCTGATAATGCTGCACTCTCTTCACACTGGCCCTCTGACAATGCTGCCCTCCCTCCACGCTGACCCTCTGACAATGCAGAACTCCCTCCACGCTGACCCCCTGACAATGCTGCACTCCTTCCATAATGACACTGTGAGAATGCTGCACTCACTCCACACTGATCCTCCGACAATACAGCACTCCCTGCACGCTGACCCAGTGACAATTCTGCACTCCCTCCACACTGACCCTCTGACAATGCAGCACTCCCACCACACTGACCCTCTGACAATGCTGCTCTCCGTCCATACTGATCCTCTGACAATGCTGCACTCCCTTCACACTGACCCTCTGAAAATGGTGCACTCCCTCCACACTGACCCTCTGACAGTGCTGCACTCCCTCCACACTGACCCTCTGACAATGCTGCACTCCCTCCACACTGACCCTCTGACAGTGCTGCACTCCATCCACACTGACCCTCTGACAATACTGCACTCCCTCCACACTGACCCTCTGACAATGCTGCACTCCCTGCACACTGATCCTCTGGAAATGCAGCACTCCCTCCATACTGATCCTCTGACAATGCTGCAATCCCCCCGTCCTGACCCTCTGACAATTCTGCACTCTCTACACACTGATCCTCTGAAAATGCTGCACTTCCTCCATACTGACCCTCTGACAATGCAGCACTCTCTCCATACTGACCCTCTGACAACGCTGCATTCCCTCGACACTGACTCTCTGACAATGCTGCACTCCCTTCATACTAATCCTCCGACAATGCTGCACACCCTCCAATCCGTTCCTCAAAGAGTGCTGCACTCCCTCCACACTTACCCTCTGTCAATGCAGCACTCCCTCCGCACAGACTTTCTGACAATGCTGCAGTCACTCCACACTGACCCTCTGACAATGCTGTACTCCCTCCACACTGACACTCTGACAATGCTGTACTCTCTCCATACTGACACTCTGACAATGCTGCACTCACTCCAAACTTATCCTCTGACAAGGCTGCACTCCCACTATATGACCCTCTGACAATGCTGCTCTCCCTCAATACTGACCCTCTGTCAATGCTGCACACCCTCCACTGTGATCCTCTGTCAGTGCTGCACTCCCACTACACTGACCCTCTGACAATGCTGCACTCCCTCCACACTGATTCTCTGACAATGCTACACTCTCCCCACACTGACCCTTGACAATGCTGCACTCCCTTCTCACTGACCCTCTGACAGTGCAGCAGTCCCGCCACACTGATCCTCTGAATATGCAGGACTCCCTCCATACTTACCTCTGACAACGCCGCACTCCCTCGACACTGACCCTCTGACAATGCTGCACTACTTCCATACTGATCCTCTGACACTGCTGCACTCCCTCCACACTGATCCTCTGACAATTGTGCACTCCCTCCACACAGATCTTCTGACAATGTTTCATTCCCTCCATACTGACCCTCTGACAAGGCTGCACTCCCTCCACACTGAGCCTCTGACAATGCTGCACTCCCTCCACACTTACCCTCTGACACTGCTGCACTCCCTCCACACTGACCCTCTGTCTATGCTGCACTCCCTCCATAGTGACCCTGTGACAATGCTGCACTCTCTCCACACTGATCCTCTGCTAATACAGCACTCCCTCCATACTAATCCACTGACAATGCTGCACTCCCTCCACACTGACCCTCACACAATGCTGCACTCACTCCATACTGACCCTCTGGCAATGCTGCACTCCCTCCACACTGAACCTCTGACAATGCAGCACTCCCTCCACACTGACCGAATGATAATGCTGCACTCCCTTCATACTGATCATCTGACAATGCTGCACTCCCTATATAGAGACCCTTTGACAATGCTGCTCTACCTCAATACTGACCCTCTGACAATGCTGCACTACCTCAATACTGACCCTCTGACAATGCTGCACTCCCTCCACACTGACCCTCTGACAATGCTGCACTCCCTCCTCACTGACTCTCTGACAGAGCTGCACGCCCTCCACACTGATCCTCTGACAATGCTCCACTCCCTCCACACAGACCTTCTGACAATGCTGCACGCCCTCCACACTGACACTCTGACAACGCTGTACTCCCTCCACACTGACCTTCTGAGAATGCTGCCCTAACTCAATACTGACCCTCTGACAATGCTGCACTCCCTCAATACTGACTCTCTGACAATGCTGCACTCCCTTCACACTGACCCTCTGACAATGCTGCACTCCCTCCACGCTGACCCTCTGACAATGCTGCACTCCTTCCATAATGACTCTCTGATAATGCTGCACTCTCTTCACAGTGGCCCTCTGACAATGCTGCCCTCCATCCACACTGACCCTCTGACAATGCTGCACTCCCTCCACACTGACCCTCTGACAATGCTGCACTCCCTCCACGCTGACCCTCTGACAATGCTGCACTCCTTCCATAATGACTCTCTGATAATGCTGCACTCTCTTCACACTGGCCCTCTGACAATGCTGCCCTCCCTCCACGCTGACCCTCTGACAATGCAGAACTCCCTCCACGCTGACCCCCTGACAATGCTGCACTCCTTCCATAATGACACTGTGAGAATGCTGCACTCACTCCACACTGATCCTCCGACAATACAGCACTCCCTGCACGCTGACCCAGTGACAATTCTGCACTCCCTCCACACTGACCCTCTGACAATGCAGCACTCCCACCACACTGACCCTCTGACAATGCTGCTCTCCGTCCATACTGATCCTCTGACAATGCTGCACTCCCTTCACACTGACCCTCTGAAAATGGTGCACTCCCTCCACACTGACCCTCTGACAGTGCTGCACTCCCTCCACACTGACCCTCTGACAATGCTGCACTCCCTCCACACTGACCCTCTGACAGTGCTGCACTCCATCCACACTGACCCTCTGACAATACTGCACTCCCTCCACACTGACCCTCTGACAATGCTGCACTCCCTGCACACTGATCCTCTGGAAATGCAGCACTCCCTCCATACTGATCCTCTGACAATGCTGCAATCCCCCCGTCCTGACCCTCTGACAATTCTGCACTCTCTACACACTGATCCTCTAAAAATGCTGCACTTCCTCCATACTGACCATCTGACAATGCTGCACTCCCTCCAAAATGACCCTCTGACAAGTCAGCACTCCCTCCATACTGACCCTCTGACAATGCGGCACTCCCTCCACGCTCACTCTCTGACATTGCTGCACTCACTCCATACTGACCCTCTGACAATGCTGCACTCACTCCAAACTGATCCTCTGACAATACTGCACTCCCACTATATGACCCTCTGACAATGCTTCTCTCCCTCAATACTGACCCTCTGTCAATGCTGCACTCCCTCCACTGTGATCCTCTGTCAGTGCTGCACTCCCACTACACTGACCCTCTGACAATGCTGCACTCCCTCCACGCAGATTCTCAGCCAATGCTTCACTCTCCCCACACTGACCCTTGACAATGCTGCACTCCCTTCTCACTGACCCTCTGACAGTGCAGCAGTCCCGCCACACTGATCCTCTGAATATGCAGGACTCCCTCCATACTTACCTCTGACAACGCCGCATTCCCTCGACACTGACCCTCTGACAATGCTGCACTACTTCCATACTGATCCTCTGACACTGCTGCACTCCCTCCACACTGATCCTCTGACAATTGTGCACTCCCTCCACACAGATCTTCTGACAATGCTTCATTCCCTCCATACTGACCCTCTGACAAGGCTGCACTCCCTCCACACTGAGCCTCTGACAATGCTGCACTCCCTCCACACTTACCCTCTGACACTGCTGCACTCCCTCCACACTGACCCTCTGTCTATGCTGCACTCCCTCCATAGTGACCCTGTGACAATGCTGCACTCTCTCCACACTGATCCTCTGCTAATACAGCACTCCCTCCATACTAACCCACTGACAATGCTGCACTCCCTCCACACTGACCCTCACACAATGCTGCACTCACTCCATACTGACCCTCTGGCAATGCTGCACTCCCTCCACACTGACCCTCTGACAATGCAGCACTCCCTCCACACTGACCGAATGATAATGCTGCACTCCCTTCATACTGATCATCTGACAATGCTGCACTCCCTATATAGAGACCCTTTGACAATGCTGCACTCCCTCCTCACTGACCCTCTGACAGAGCTGCACGCCCTCCACACTGATCCTCTGACAATACTCCACTCCCTCCACACAGACCTTCTGACAATGCTGCACGCCCTCCACACTGACCTTCTGAGAATGCTGCCCTAACTTAATACTGACCCTCTGACAATGCTGCACTCCCTCAATACTGACTCTCTGACAATGCTGCACTCCCTTCACACTGACCCTCTGACAATGCTGCACTCCCGCCAAGCTGACCCTCTGACAATGCTGCACTCCTTCCATAATGACTCTCTGATAATGCTGCACTCCCTTCACACTGGCCCTCTGACAATGCTGCCCTCCCTCCACGCTGACCCTCTGACAATGCAGAACTCCTTCCACGCTGACCCCCTGACAATGCTGCACTCCTTCCATAATGACACTGTGAGAATGCTGCACTCACTCCACACTGATCCTCCGACAATACAGCACTCCCTGAACGCTGACCCAGTGACAATTCTGCACTCCCTCCACACTGACCCTCTGACAATGCAGCACTCCCACCACACTGACCCTCTGACAATGCTGCACTCCGTCCATACTGATCCTGTGACAATACTGCACTCCCTTCACACTGACCCTCTGAAAATGGTGCACTCCCTCCACACTGACCCTCTGACAGTGCTGCACTCCATCCACACTCACCCTCTGACAATGCTGCACTCACTCCACACTGACCCTCTGACAATGCTGCACTCCCTGCACACTGATCCTCTGAAAATGCAGCACTCCCTCCATACTGATCCTCTGACAATGCTGCAATCCCCCCGTCCTGACCCTCTGACAATTCAGCACTCTCTACACACTGATCCTCTGACAATGCTGCACTCCCTCCATACTGACCATCTGACAATGCTGCACTCCCTCCAAAATGACCCTCTGACAAGTCAGCACTCCCTCCATACTGACCCTCTGACAATGCGGCACTCCCTCCACGCTCACTCTCTGACATTGCTGCACTCCCTCCATACTGACCCTCTGACAATGCTGTACTCCCTCCATACTGACCCGCTGATAATGCTGCACTCACTCCAAACTGATCCTCTGACAATGCTGCACTCCCATTATATGACCCTCTGACAATGCTGTTCTCCCTCAATACTGACCCTCTGTCAATGCTGCACTCCCTCCACTGTGATCCTCTGTCAGTGCTGCACTCCCACTACACTGACCCTCTGACAATGCTGCACTCCCTCCACACTGATTCTCTGACAATGCTGCACTCCCACTATATGACCCTCTGACAATGCTGCACTCCCTCCACACTGATTCTCTGACAATGCAACACTCTCCCCACACTGACCCTTGACAATGCTGCACTCCCTTCTCACTGACCCTCTGACAGTGCAGCAGTCCCGCCACACTGATCCTCTGAATATGCAGGACTCCCTCCATACTTACCTCTGACAACGCCGCATTCCCTCGACACTGACCCTCTGACAAAGCTGCACTACTTCCATACTGATCCTCTGACACTGCTGCACTCCCTCCACACTGATCCTCTGACAATTGTGCACTCCATCCACACAGATCTTCTGACAATTCTTCATTCCCTCCATACTGACCCTCTGACAAGGCTGCACTCCCTCCACACTGAGCCTCTGACAATGCTGCACTCCCTCCACACTTACCCTCTGACACTGCTGCACTCCCACCACACTGACCCTCTGTCTATGCTGCACTCCCTCCATAGTGACCCTGTGACAATGCTGCACTCTCTCCACACTGATCCTCTGCTAATACAGCACTCCCTCCATACTAACCCACTGACAATGCTGCACTCCCTCCACACTGACCCTCACAAAATGCTGCACTCACTCCATACTGACCCGCTGGCAATGCTGCACTCCCTCCACACTGACCCTCTGACAATGCAGCACTCCCTCCACACTGACCGAATGATAATGCTGCACTCCCTTCATACTGATCATCTGACAATGCTGCACTCCCTATATAGAGACCCTTTGACAATGCTGCTCTACCTCAATACTGACCCTCTGACAATGCTGCACTACCTCAATACTGACCCTATGACAATGCTGCACTCCCTCCACACTGACCCTCTGACAATGCTGCACTCCCTCCTCACTGACCCTCTGACAGAGCTGCATGCCCTCCACACTGATCCTCTGACAATGCTCCACTCCCTCCACACAGATCTTCTGACAATGCTGCACGCCCTCCACACTGACCTTCTGAGAATGCTGTCCTAACTCATTACTGACGCTCTGACAATGCTGCACTCCCTCAATACTGACTCTCTGACAATGCTGCACTCCCTTCACACTGATCATCTGACAATGCTGCACTCCCTCCAAGCTGACCCTCTGACAATGCTGCACTCCTTCCATAATGACTCTCTGATAATGCTGCACTCCCTTCACACTGGCCCTCTGACAATGCTGCCCTCCCTCCACGCTGACCCTCTGACAATGCAGAACTCCCTCCACGCTGACCCCCTGACAATGCTGCACTCCTTCCATAATGACACTGTGAGAATGCTGCACTCACTCCACACTGATCCTCCGACAATACAGCACTCCCTGAACGCTGACCCAGTGACAATTCTGCACTCCCTCCACACTGACCCTCTGACAATGCAGCACTCCCACCACACTGACCCTCTGACAATGCTGCACTCCGTCCATACTGATCCTGTGACAATACTGCACTCCCTTCACACTGACCCTCTGAAAATGGTGCACTCCCTGCACACTGACCCTCTGACAGTGCTGCACTCCCTCCACACTGACCCTCTGACAATGCTGCACTCCCTCCACACTGACCCTCTGACAGTGCTGCACTCCATCCACACTCACTCTCTGACAATGCTGCACTCCCTCCGCACTGACCCTCTGACAATGCTGCACTCCCTGCACCCTGATCCTCTGAAAATGCAGCACTCCCTCCATACTGATCCTCTGACAATGCTGCAATCCCCCCGTCCTGACCCTCTGACAATTCTGCACTCTCTACACACTGATCCTCTGACAATGCTGCACTCCCTCCATACTGACCATCTGACAATGCTGCACTCCCTCCAAAATGACCCTCTGACATTGCTGCACTCCCTCCATACTGACCCTCTGACAATGCTGTACTCTCTCCATACTGATCCTCTGACAATGCTGCACTCCCACTATATGACCCTCTGACAATGCTGCTCTCCCTCAATACTGACCCTCTGTCAATGCTGCACTCCCTCCACTGTGATCCTCTGTCAGTGCTGCACTCCCACTACACTGACCCTCTGACAATGCTGCACTCCCTCCACACAGATTCTCTGACAATGCTACACTCTCCCCACACTGACCCTTGACAATGCTGCACTCCCTTCTCACTGACCCTCTGACAGTGCAGCAGTCCCGCCACACTGATCCTCTGAATATGCAGGACTCCCTCCATACTTACCTCTGACAACGCTGCATTCCCTCGACACTGACCCTCTGACAATGCTGCACTACTTCCATACTGACCCTCTGACAAGGCTGCACTCCCTCCACACTGATCCTCTGACAATTGTGCACTCCCTCCACACAGACCTTCTGACAATGCTTCATTCCCTCCATACTGACCCTCTGACAAGGCTGCACTCCCTCCACACTGAGCCTCTGACAATGCTGCACTCCCTCCACACTTACCCTCTGACACTGCTGCACTCCCTCCACACTGACCCTCTGTCTATGCTGCACTCCCTCCATAGTGACCCTGTGACAATGCTGCACTCTCTCCACACTGATCCTCTGCTAATACAGCACTCCCTCCATACTAACCCACTGACAATGCTGCACTCCCTCCACACTGACCCTCACACAATGCTGCACTCCCTCCACACTGACCGAATGATAATGCTGCACTCCCTTCATACTGATCATCTGACAATTCTGCAATCCCTCTACAGAGACCTTTTGACAATGCTGCTCTACCTCAATACTGACCCTCTGACAATGCTGCACTACCTCAATACTGACCCTCTGACAATGCTGCACTCCCTCCACACTGACCCTCTGACAATGCTGCACTCCCTCCTCACTGACCCTCTGACAGAGCTGCACGCCCTCCACACTGATCCTCTGACAATGCTCCACTCCCTCCACACAGACCTTCTGACAATGCTGCACTCCCTCCACACTGACACTCTGACAACGCTGTACTCCCTCCACACTGACCTTCTGAGAATGCTGCCCTCCCTCAATACTGACCCTCTGACAATGCTGCACACCCTCAATACTGACTCTCTGATAATGCTGCACTCCCTTCACACTGGCCCACTGACAATGCTGCCCTTCCTCCACGCTGACCCTCTGACAATGCAGAACTCCCTCCACGCTGACCCCCTGATAATGCTGCACTCCTTCCATAATGACACTGTGAGAATGCTGCACTCACGCAACACTGCTCCTCCGACAATACAGCACTCCCTCCACGCTGACCCAGTGACAATTCTGCACTCCCTCCACACTGACCCTCTGACAATGTTGCACTCCGTCCATACTGATCCTCTGACAATGCAGCACTCCCACCACACTGACCCTCTGACAATGCTGCACTCCATCCATACTGATCCTCTGACAATGCTGCACTCCCTTCACACTGACCATCTGACAATGCTGCACTCCCTCCACACTGACCCTCTGACAGTGCTGCACTCCATCCATACTGATCCTCTGAAAATGCAGCACTCCCTCCATACTGATCCTCTGACAATGCTGCAATCCGCCCGTCCTGACCCTCTGACAATTCTGCACTCTCTACACACTGACCCTCTGACAATGCTGCACTCCCTCCATACTGACCATCTGACAATGCTGCACTCCCTCCAAAGTGACCCTCTGACAAGGCAGCACTCCCTCCACACTGACCCTCTGACAATGCGGCACTCCCTCCACGCTCACTCTCTGACATTGCTGCACTCCCTCCATAAAGACCCTCTGACAATGCTGCACTCTCTCCATACAGAGCGTCTGACAGTGCAGCACTACCTCCACACAGATCCTCTGAAAATGTTGCACTCCCACCAAACTAACCCGCTGACAATGCTGCACTCCCACCATACTGACTTTCTGCCAATGCTGCACGGCCTCGGTACTGACCCTCTCACAAAGCTGCAATCCATCCATACTGACCCACTGACAATGCTGCACTCCCTACACACTGACCCTCTGACAATGCTGCACTCCCTCCACACTGTCCCTCTGACAGTGATGCAATCCCTCCATTCTGACCCACTGACACTGCTGCACTCCCTCCACACTGACGCACTGACATGGGGCACTCCCTCCATACTGATCCTCTGACAACGCTGCACTCCCTCCACACTGACCGTCTGACTTGGGGCACTCCCTCCACTCTGACCCACAGACAATGCTGCACTCCCTCCATACTGATCCTCAGACAATACAGCACTCCCTCCACACAGACCCTCTGACAATGCTGGACTCACACCACACTGACCTTCTGACAATGCAGCACTCACTCCATACTGACCCTCTGACAATGCTGCACTCTCTCCACATTGACCGTCTGACAATGCTGCACTCCCTCCATACTGACACTCTGACATTGCTGCAATTCACCCGTCCTCACTCTCTGACAATTCTGCACTCTCTAAGCACTGACCCTCTGACAATGCTGCACTCCCTTCATCCTGACCCTCTGACAATGCTGCACTCCCTCTAAACTGACCCTCTGACAATGCAGCACTCCCTCCTTACTGACCCTCTGACAACGCTGCACTCCCTCAATACTGACCCACTTACAATGCTGCACTCCCTCAATACTGACTCTCTGACAATGCTGCACTCTCTCAAGACTGATCCTCTGACAAAGGTGCACACCCTCCACACTGACACTCTGACAATGCTGCTCTCCCTCCACACTGACCATCTGACAGTGCTGCACTCCCTCCATACTGACACTCTGACAACGCTGCAATTCCCACGTCCTGACCCTCTGACAATTCTGCACTCCCTACACACTGACGCACTGACTATGCTGCACTCCCTCCACCCTGACCCTCTGACAATGCTGCACTCCCTCCAAACTGACCCTCTGACAATGCAGCACTCACTCCTTACTGACCCACTGACAATGCAGCACTCCCTCCACACTGACCCTCTGACATTGCTGTACAACCTCCATACTGACCCCCTAACAATGCTGCACTCCCACCATACTGATCCTCTGAAAATGCGGCATTACCTCCACATTGATAATCTGAAAATGCAGCAGTCCCACCATTCTGACCCTCTGACAAAGCTGCACTCCCTCAACACTGATACTCTGACAATGCTGCATTCCCTCCACACATGATACTTTGACAATGCAGCACTCCCTCCAAACTGACCCTCTGACAATGCTGCACTCCCACCACGCTGATCCTCCGACAATGCTGCACTCCCTCCACACTGATTCTCTGACAAAGCTGCACTCTTTCCGTCCTGACCCTCTGACAATGCAGCACTCCCTCCATACTGACCCACTGACAATGCTGCACTCCCTCCATACTGATCCTCTGACAATGCTGCACTCCCACCAGACTGATCCGTTGAAAATTCTGCACTCCCTCCATACTGACCCCCTGACAATGCTGCCCTGCCACCATACTGACCCACTGACAATGCTGCACTCCCTCCACACTGTTCCTCAGAAAATGCTGCACACCCTCCACAGTGATCCTCTGACAAGACTGCACTCCCTCCAAACTGACCCTCTGACAAGGCTGCACTCCCTCCAAACTGACCCTCTGACAATGCTGCACTCCCTCCACACTGACATTCTTTCAATGCTGCACTCCCTCCGTACGGATCCTCTGGCAATGCGGCGCTCCCTACACACTGACCCTCTTACAATGCTGCACTCCCTCCATACTGACCATCTGACAATGCTGCACTCCGTCCATACTGATCCTCCGAGAATACAGCACTCCCTCCACGCTGACCCAGTGACAATTCTGCACTCCCTCCATACAGACCCTCTGACAATGTTGCACTCACTCCATACTAAACCTCTGACAATGCTGCACTCCCTCCATACTGATCCTCTGACAATGCTGCACTCCGTCCATACTGATCCTCTGACAATGCAGCACTCCCTCCACACTGACACTCTGACAATGCTGCACTCCCTCCATACTGATCCTCTGACAATGCTGCACTCCCTCCACACTGACACTCTGACAATGCAGCACTCCCTCCACACTGTCCCACTGACAATGCTGCACACGTTCCATACTGAACCTCTGACAATGCTGAACTCCCTCCACACAGTCCCTCTGACAATGCAGCACTCCCTCCATACTGAGCCTCTTACAATGCTGCACTCCCTTCACACTGACCCTCTGACAATGCTGCACTCCCTCCACACTGACCCTCTGACAACGCTGCATCCCTCTACGCTGACCCTCTGACAATGCTGCACTCCTTCCATAGATACCCTGTTACAATGCTGCAGTCCCTCCACACTGATCCTCCGACAATACAGCACTCCCTCCACGCTGACCCAGTGACAATGCTGCACTCCCCCCACACTGACTCTGACAATACAGCACTCACTCCATACTGACCCTCTGACAACGCTGCACTCGCTCCACGCTGACCCTCTGACAATGCTGCACTCCTTCCATAGTGACCCTGTGACATTGCTGCACTCCGTCCACAATGACCCCCTGACAATGCTGCCCTCCCTCCACGCTGACCATCTGACAATGCTGCACGCCTTCCATACATATCCTCCTACAATGCTTCACACCCTCCACACTGACCCTCTGACAATGCTGGACTCCCTCCAAACTGACCCTCTAACAATGCAGCACTCACTCCATACTGACCCTCTGATAATGCTGCACTCCCTCCACACTGACCCTCTGACAATGCTGCAGTCCCTCCATACTGATCCTCTGACAATGCTGGACTCCCTCCACACTGACCCTCTGACACTGCTGCACACCCTCAATACTGACCATCTGGCAATGCTGCATTCCCTCCACTCTGATCCTCTCCCAGTGCTTCACTCCCTCCACACTGATCCTCTGACAATGCTGCACTCCCTCCATACTGATCCTCTGACAATGCTGCACTCCCTCCAAAGGGACTCTCTGACTATGCTGCACTCCCTCTGGACTGATCCTCTGGCAAGGCTGCAATCCAAACACACTGACTCCCTTACAGTGCTACACTCCCTGCACGTTGACCGTCTGACCGTGCTGCACTCCCTCCACACTGACCCTCTGATAATGCTGCACTCCCTCCACACTGACCCTCTGACAATGCTGCACACTCTCCACACTGACCCTCTAACAATGCTCCACTCACTCCACCCTGATCCTCTGAAAATGCAGCTTTCCCTCCATACTGATCCTCTGCCAATGTTGCAATCCCCCCTTCCTGACCCTCTGACAATTCTGCACTCTCTACACACTGACCCTCTGACAAGGCAGCACTCCCTCTATACTGACCCTCTGACAATGCAGCACTCCCTCCACACTGACCCTCTGTCAATGCAGCACTCCCTCCACACTGATCCTCTGAAAATGCTGCACTCCCTCCACACTGATCCTCTGACAACGCTGCACTCCCATCACAATGATCCTCTTACAACGCTGCACTCCCACCACACTGATCCTCTGACAATACTGTACTCCCACTATACTGATCCTTTGACAATGCTGCACTCCCTCCATACTGACTCTCTGACAATGCTGCCCTGCCTCGATACTGAGACTCGAACAAAGCTGCAATTCATCCATACTGACCCACTGACCATTCTGCACTCCTTCAACACTGACTCTCTGACAATGCTGCACTCCCTCCACACTGACAATCTGACAGTGATGCAACCCCTCCACACTGACCAACTGACATTGCTGCACACCCTCCATACTGATCCTCAGACGATGCAGCACTCCCTCCATAGTGACCCTGTGACAATTCTGCACTCCCTCCTCACTGATCCTCCGACAATACAGCCCTCCCTCCACATTGACCATCAGACAATGCTGCACTCCCTCAATACTGACCCTCTGACAATGCTACTCTCCCACCACACTGATCTTCTGTCATTCCTGCACTCCCTCCACACTGACCCTCTGACAATGTTGCAGTCCCTCCGTACTGATCCTCTGACAATGCTGCATTCCCTCCAAATGGACTCTCTGACAATGCAGCACTCCCGCCACACTGACCCTCTGACATTGCTGCACTCCCTCCACTCTGACCCTCTGAAAATGCAGCACTCACTCCACACTGACCCTCTGTCAATGCGGCACTCTCTTCACACTTACCCTCTGGCAATGCTGCACTCCCTCCATACTGACCCTCTGACAATGCTGCACTCCCTCCACACTGACCCTCTGACAATGCTGCACTCTCTTCACACTGAACCTATGACAATGCTGCACTCCCTTCACACTGAAACGGTTAAAAATTATGTCCCAATACATGTGTGAATCTAACCGGAATGGAGGTGTTGCTTAGTCCCGTGTGAATCTTATTACACACCTCCCCGTGTGAATCTTCTTATCTGTATGTAACCAGAATGGAATGTGTTTTTTAGCCTTGCTCTGCTGTTCACATGAATGTTTATATCTGGAAAAGAGTATATCAGCTGGAAAAGTCTCCAGTTCGGTGAGTCTGCTCCGGGGTTACGTTTAACCGCCGAGCGTGGGTTGTTGGCAACCGCTCTACGAGAACTGACGGCTCCCAGTTCCGGTAACATGTAGAGTGAGTATAAGCCAGACCCCTTGAGATGAGACCTGGTTGTGGCGACGCTGCGGGGAATAAAATGCTCATATTCTAGCAGACTCGCCTCTTGGTCGTTTGTTCTGTGTCAGACTACTCTCCTACGAACCTGACCTTGAGAATTTTTTTAAAACATTTGGCGCTGCGAGCAGGGTCAATCGCAAATGAGGAGAGATTTTGATACAGAACAATGTTTTGGAAAAAGACTAAGAAACCAGAAGAACAAACTGTGGAGGTCCCGACCGTCCCGGGATGGCATGGACTGTGGCATGACGTGGCAGTTTGTTTGAGAAATGGTGGGGGGCGACCGGAGGAACCCCAGGGTCGCTGCTGTCCACCCTTGAGAGGATCCCAGTCCTGCCGAAGAACCCCTTGCCTGGGGTACAGCCGAGGATGTGGGCATGTCCAAAAAGCTGAAGCGGAGTTAACAGAATTGAATGGGATTGAACTGAACTGAACTGAGTGGAACTGAAGTGAATCAAATTGAACGGAACAAAATAGAACTGAGCTAAATTGAATTGAAATGGACGGAACTGAATTGAACACAATTGAATTGAACTGAACCGACCTGAACTGAGCTGAATTGAACTACACTGAATTGACTGAACTGAAATTAACTGAAACGAATTGAACTGAATTAAGCATAAAGTAACACATGTATTGGGCCAAGCAGTGGAATGTGGTGTAAAATTATGTCCCAATACATGTGTGAATCATAATGTAACACATGTATTGGGCCAAGCAGTGGAATGTGGTGAAACGGTTAAAAATTATGTCCCAATACATGTGTGAATCTAACCGGAATGGAGGTGTTGCTTAGTCCCGTGTGAATCTTATTACACACCTCCCCGTGTGAATCTTCTTATCTGTATGTAACCAGAATGGAATGTGTTTTTTAGCCTTGCTCTGCTGTTCACATGAATGTTTATATCTGGAAAAGAGTATATCAGCTGGAAAAGTCTCCAGTTCGGTGAGTCTGCTCCGGGGTTACGTTTAACCGCCGAGCGTGGGTTGTTGGCAACCGCTCTACGAGAACTGACGGCTCCCAGTTCCGGTAACATGTAGAGTGAGTATAAGCCAGACCCCTTGAGATGAGACCTGGTTGTGGCGACGCTGCGGGGAATAAAATGCTCATATTCTAGCAGACTCGCCTCTTGGTCGTTTGTTCTGTGTCAGACTACTCTGCTACGAACCTGACCTTGAGAATTTTTTAAAACACCTTCTGACAATGCTGCACTCCCTCCACACGTATCCTCTGACGATGCTGCACTCCCTCCACACTGATCCTCTGATAATGCTGCACTCCCTCCACACTGATCCTCTGATAATGCTGAACTCCATCCATACTGACCCTCTGACAATGCTGCACTCCCTTCACACTGATCCCTTGACATTGCTGCACTCCCTCCACACTGACTCTCTGACAATGCTGCACTCCCTCCAGACTGACCCTCTTTCAATGCTGCACTCCCTCCAAACGGATCCTCTGACAATGCTGCACTCCCTCCGTACTGACCCTCTTACAATGCTGCACTCCCTCCAAACGGATCCTCTGACAATGCTGCACTCCCTCCAAACTGATCCACTGACAATTCTGCACTCCCTCCACACTGACCGTCTGACAATGCTGCAGTCCCTCCACACTGATCCTCTGACAATACTACTCTCCCTCCACACGGATCCTCTGACAATGCTGCACTCCCTCCACACTGACCGTCTGACAATGCTGCACTCCCTTCACACTGATCCCTTGACATTGCTGCACTCCCTCCACACTGACCCTCTGACAATGCTGCACTCCCTCCAGACTGACCCTCTTTCAATGCTGCACTCCCTCCATACTGACCCTCTTACAATGCTGCACTCCGTCCACACTGATCCTCTGACAATGCTGCACTCCATCCACTCTGACTCTCTGACAATGCTGCACTCCCTCGACACTGACCCTCTGACAATGCTGCACTCCATCAACACTGATACTCCGACAATGCTGCACTCCCTCCACACTGATCCTCTGACAATTCTGCACTCACTCCACACTGTTCCTCTGACAATGCAGCACTACCTCCATTCTGATCCTCCGACAATGCTGCACTCCCTCCACACTGATCCTCTCATAATGCAGCCCTCCCTTCACACTGTTCCTCTGACAATGGAGCACACCCTTCACACAGACCCTCTGAAAATGCTGCACTCCCTCCACACTGATTCTCTGACAATGCTGCACTCCCTCCACACTGATCCCCTGATAATGCTGCACTCTCTCCACACTGATCCTTTGACAATGCTGCACCTCCTCCACACTGAAGCTCTGACAATGCTGCACTCCCTCCATACTGATCCTCTGCCAATGCTGCAATCCCCCCTTCCTGACCCTCTGACAATTCTGCACTCTCTACACACTGACCCTCTGACAAGGCAGCACTCCCTCTATACTGACCCTCTGACAATGCAGCACTCCCTCCACACTGACCCTCTGTCAATGCAGCACTCCCTCCACACTGATCCTCTGACAACGCTGCGCTCCCATGACACTGATCCTCTTACAACGCTGCACTCCCACCACACTGATCCTCTGACAAAACTGTACTCCCACTATACTGATCCTTTGACAATGCTGCGCTCCCTCCATACTGACTCTCTGACAATGCTGCCCTGCCTCGATACTGAGACTCGAACAAAGCTGCAATTCATCCATACTGACCCACTGACCATTCTGCACTCCTTCAACACTGACCCTCTGACAATGATGCACTCCCTCCACACTGACAATCTGACAGTGATGCAACCCCTCCACACTGACCCACTGACATTGCTGCACACCCTCCACACTGACCCTCTGACATGGTGCACTCCCTCCACACTGACCCTCTGACAATGCAGCACTCCCTCCATACTGATCCTCAGACGATGCAGCACTCCCTCCATAGTGACCCTGCGACAATGCTGCACTCCCTCCTCACTGATCCTACGACAATACAGCACTCCCTCCACATTGACCATAAGACAATGCTGGACTCC
Source organism: Chiloscyllium plagiosum (assembly GCF_037043375.1). NCBI lineage: Eukaryota > Metazoa > Chordata > Chondrichthyes > Orectolobiformes > Hemiscylliidae > Chiloscyllium > Chiloscyllium plagiosum. The sequence goes on from NW_028270178.1 coordinate 56,764,000, forward strand.
CTCCACACTGACCATCAGACAATGCTGCACTCCCTCAATACTGACCCTCTGACAATGCTACTCTCCCACCACACTGATCTTCTGTCATTCCTGCACTCCCTCCACACTGACCCTCTGACGATTTTGCAGTCCCTCCATACTGATCCTCTGACAATGCTGCATTCCCTCCAAATGGACTCTCTGACAATGCATCACTCCCGCCACACTGATCCTCTGACAAGGCTGCACTCCCTCCACACTGACCCTCTGACAGTGCTGCACTCCCTCCACACTGATCCTCAGACAAGGGTGCACTCCCTCCACACTGACACTCTGACAATGCTGCACTCCCTCCATACTGATTCTCTAACGATGCAGCACTCCCTCCATACTGACACTCTGACAATGCTTCACTCCCTCCACATTGATTCCTATGATAATGCTGCACTCCCTCTATACTGATCCTCTGACAAGGCTGCACTCCCTCCACACTGATCCTCTGACAATGCTGCACACCCTCCACACTGATCCTCTGACAACGCTGCACTCCCTCCATACTGATTCTCTGTCAAGGCTGCACTCCCTCCACACTGACCCTCTGTCAATGCGGCACTCTCTCCACACTGACCCTCTGACATTGCTGCACTCCCTCCACTCTGACCCTCTGAAAATGCAGCACTCCCTCTCTTCACACTTACCCTCTGGCAATGCTGCACTCCCTCCATACTGACCCTCTGACAATGCTGCACTCCCTCCACACTGACCCTCTGACAATGCTGCACTCTCTTCACACTGAACCTATGACAATGCTGCACTCCCTTCACACTGAACCTCTGACAATGCTGCACTCCCTCCACACTTATCCTCTGACGATGCTGCAATCCCTCCGCACTAATCCTTTGAAAATGCTGCACTCCCTCCATATTGTCCCTCTGACATTGCTGAACTCCCTCCATACTGACCCTGTGACAATGCTGCACTCGCTTCACATTGATCCTCTGACAATGCTTCACTCCCACCACACTGACCCTCTGACATTGCTGCACTCCCTCCACTCTGACCCTCTGAAAATGCAGCACTCCCTCCATACTGACGCTCTGACAATGCTGCAATCCCCCCACACTGACCCTCTGACAATTCTGCACTCTCTTCACACTTACCCTCTGGCAATGCTGCACTCCCTCCATACTGACCCTCTGACAATGCTGCACTCCCTCCACACTGACCCTCTGACAATGCTGCACTCTCTTCACACTGAACCTATGACAATGCTGCACTCGCTTCACATTGAACCTCTGACAATGCTTCACTCCCACCACACTGACCATCTGACATTGCTGCATTCCCTCCATAGTGACCCTCTGACAATGCTGCACTGCCTCCATACTGACCTTCTGTCAATGCTGCACTCCCTCCACACTCATCCTCTGACAATGCTACACTCCACCCACAGTGATCCTCTGACAATCCAGCACTCCATCCATACTGACCCTCTGTCATTGCTGAACTCTCTCCACACTGATCCTCTGACAAGGCTGCACTCCCTCCACTCTGACCCTCTGTCAATGCGGTAATCCCTCCACACTAACCCTCTGACAGTGCTGCTTTCCCTGCTCACTGATGCACTGAAAATGCAGCACTGCCTCCATGCTGACGCTCTGACAATGCTGCACTCTCTACACACTTACCCGCTGAAAATGCTTCACTCCCTCCACACTGACCATCTGACAATGCTGCATTCCATCCACACTGGCTTTCTGACATTGCTGCACTCCCTGCATACTGACCCTCTGACAATGCTGCACTCCCTCGAGACTGACCCTCTTTCAATTCTGAACTCCATCCATACTGATCCTCTGACATTGCTGCACTCCGTCCATACTGACCCACTGAAAATGCTGCACTCCCTCGACACTGACCCTCTGACAATGCTACACTCCATCAACACTGATCCTGTGACAATACAGCACTCCATCCATACTGATACTCTGACAATGCTGCACCCCGTCCACACTGACTCTCTGAACAATCTGCACTTCCTCCATACTGACCCAATGACAGTGCTGCACTCCCTGCATACTGATCCTCAGCAAATGCTGCACTCCCTCCATACTGACCCCCTGACAATGCTGCACTCACTCCATACTGACCTTATGACAAAGCTGCACTCCCTCCATAATGACATTCTGACAATGCTGCACTCCCTCCACACTGATCCTCTGACAATGTTTCACTCCCTCCACACGGACCCTCTGACATTGGTACACTCCCTCCACACTGACTCTCTGACAACGCTGCACTCCCTCCACACTGATCCTCTGACAAAGCTGCACTCCCTCCACACTGACTCTCTGACAAAGCTGCACTCCCTCCATACTGATCCTCTGACGATGCTGCACTCCCTCCACACTGACCCTCTGACAATGCTGAACTCCATCCATACTGACCCTCTGACAATGCTGCACCCCGTCCACACTGATTCACTGAACAATCTGCACTTCCTCCATACTGACCCAATGACAGTGCTGCACTCCCTGCATACTGATCCTCAGCAAATGCTGCACTCCCTCCATACTGACCCCCTGACAATGCTGCACTCACTCCATACTGACCTTATGACAAAGCTGCACTCCCTCCATAATGACCTTATGACAATGCTGCACTCCCTCCACATTGATCCTCTGACAATGTTTCACTCCCTCCACACGGACCCTCTGACATTGGTACACTCCCTCCACACTGATCCTCTGACAAAGCTGCACTCCCTCCACACTGACCCTCTGACAATGCTGAACTCCATCCATACTGACCCTCTGACAATGCTGCACTCCCTTCACACTGATCCCTTGACATTGCTGCACTCCCTCCACACTGGCTTGCTGACATTGCTGCACTCCCTCCATACTGATCCTCTGACAATGCTGCACTCCCTCCAGACTGACCCTCTTTCAATGCTGCACTCCCTCCATACGGATCCTCTGACAATGCTGCACTCCCTCCATACTGACCCTCTTACAATGCTGCACTCCGTCCACACTGATGCTCTAACAATGCTGCACTCTATCCACTCTGACTCTCTGACAATGCTGCACTCCCTCGACACTGACCCTCTGACAATGCTACACTCCTTCAACACTGATACTCCGACAATGCTGCACTCCCTCCACACTGATCCTCTGACAATTCTGCACTCACTCCACACTGTTCCTCTGACAATGCAGCACTACCTCCATTCTGATCCTCCGACAATGCTGCACTCCCTCCACACTGATCTTCTCATAATGCAGCCCTCCCTTCACACTGTTCCTCTGACAATGGAGCACATCCTTCACACAGACCCTCTGAAAATGCTGCACTCCCTCCACACTGATTCTCTGACAATGCTGCACTCTCTCCACACTGATCCTTTGACAATGCTGCACCTCCTCCACACTGAAGCTCTGACAATGCTGCACTCCCTCCATACTGATCCTCTGCCAATGCTGCAATCGCCCCTTCCTGACCCTCTGACAATTCTGCACTCTCTACACACTGACCCTCGGACAAGGCAGCACTCCCTCTATACTGACCCTCTGACAATGCAGCACTCCCTCCACACTGACCCTCTGTCAATGCAGCACTCCCTCCACACTGATCCTCTGAAAATGCTGCACTCCCTCCACACTGATCCTCTGAAAATGCTGCACTCCCTCCACACTGATCCTCTGAAAATGCTGCACTCCCTCCACACTGACCCTCTGTCAATGCAGCACTCCCTCCACACTGATCCTCTGAAAATGCTGCACTCCCTCCACACTGATCCTCTGAAAATGCTGCACTCCCTCCACACTGATCCTCTGACAATACTGTACTCCCACTATACTGATCCTTTGACAATGCTGCGCTCCCTCCATACTGACTCTCTGACAATGCTGCCCTGCCTCGATACTGAGACTCGAACAAAGCTGCAATTCATCCATACTGACCCACTGACCATTCTGCACTCCTTCAACACTGACCCTCTGACAATGATGCACTCCCTCCACACTGACAATCTGACAGTGATGCAACCCCTCCACACTGACCCACTGACATTGCTGCACACCCTCCACACTGACCCTCTGACATGGTGCACTCCCTCCACACTGACCCTCTGACAATGCTGCACTCCCTCCACACTGATCCGCTGACAAGGGTGCACTCCCTCCACACTGACCCTCTGACAATGCTTCACTCCCTCCACACTGATCTTCTGACAATGCAGCACTCCATCCATACTGATCCTCTGACAATGCTGCACACCCTCCACACTGATCCTCTGACAATGCTGCACTCCCTCCATACTGATTCTCTGTCAAGGCTGCACTCCCTCCACACTGACCCTCTGTCAATGCGGCACTCCCTCCACACTGACCCTCTGACATTGCTGCACTCCCTCCACTCTGACCCTCTGATAATGCTGCACTCCCTCCACACTGATCTTCTGACAATGCTGCAATCCCTCCGCACTAATCCTTTGAAAATGCTGCACTCCCTCCATATTGTCTCTCTTACAATGCTGAACTCCATCCAGACTGACCCTGTGACAATGCTGCACTCGCTTCACATTGATCCTCTGACAATGCTGCACTTCCTCCACACCTACCCCCTGACATTGCTGCATTCCCTCCATAGTGACCCTCTGACAATCCAGCACTCCATCCATACTGACCCTCTGTCATTGCTGAACTCTCTCCACACTGATCCTCTGACAAGGCTGCACTCCCTCCACACTGACCCTCTGTCAATGCGGTAATCCCCCCACACTAACCCTCTGACAGTGCTGCTTTCCCTGCTCACTGATGCACTGAAAATGCAGCACTGCCTCCATGCTGACGCTCTGACAATGCTGCACTCTCTACACACTTACCCTCTGAAAATGCTTCACTCCCTCCACACTGACCCTCTGACAATGCTGCACTCTCTACACACTTACCCTCTGAAAATGCTTCACTCCCTGCATACTGACCCTCTGACAATGCTGCACTCCCTCGAGACTGACCCTCTTTCAATTCTGAACTCCATCCATACTGATCCTCTGACATTGCTGCACTCCGTCCATACTGACCCACTGAAAATGCTGCACTCCCTCGACACTGACCCTCTGACAATGCTGCACTCCATCAATACTGATACTCTGACAATGCTGCACTCCCTCTACACTGATCCTGAGACAAAACAGCACTCCATCCATACTGATCCTCTGACAATGCTGCACCCCGTCCACACTGACTCTCTGAACAATCTGCACCTCCTCCATACTGACCCCCTGACAATGCTGCACTCACTCCATACTGACCTTCTGACAATGCTGCACTCCCTCCACATTGATCCTCTGACAATGTTTCACTCCCTCCACACGGACCCTCTGACATTGGTACACTCCCTCCACACTGACTCTCTGACAACGCTGCACTCCCTCCACACTGATCCTCTGACAAAGCTGCACTCACTCCACACTGACCCTCTGACAATGCTGAACTCCATCCATACTGACCCTCTGACAATGCTGCACTCCCTTCACACTGATCCTCTGACATTGCTGCACTCCCTCCACACTGCCTTGCTGACATTGCTGCACTCCCTCCATACGGATCCTCTGGCAATGCGGCACTCCCTACACACTGACCCTCTGACAATGCTGCACTCCATTCACTCTGACCCTCTGACAATGCTGCACTCCCTCGACACTGACCCTCTGACAATGCTACACTCCATCAACACTGATACTCCATCAATGCTGCACTCCCTACACACTGACCCTCTGACAATGCTGCACACCCTCCACACTGACCCTCTGACAATGCTGCACTCCATTCACTCTGACCCTCTGACAATGCTGCACTCCCTCGACACTGACCCTCTGACAATGCTACACTCCATCAACACTGATACTCCATCAATGCTGCACTCCCTCCACACTGATCCTCTGACAAAGCAGCACTCCATCCATACTGATCCTCCAACAATGCTGCACTCCCTCCACACTGACCCTCTGACAATTCTGCACTCACTCCACACTGTTCCTCTGACAATGCAGCACTACCTCCATTCTGATCCTCCGACAATGCTGCACTCCCTCCATACTGATCCTCTCATAATGCAGCCCTCCCTTCACACTGTTCCTCTGACAATGGAGCACACCCTTCACACAGACCCTCTGAAATTGCTGCACTCCCTCCACACTGATCCTCTGACAATGCTGCACTCCCTCCACACTGATCCCCTGATAATGCTGCACTCTCTCCACACTGATCCTTTGACAATGCTGCACTTCCTCCACACTGAAGCTCTGACAATGCTGCACTCCCTCCATACTGATCCTCTGACAATGCTCTACTCCCACCATACTGATCATTTGACAATGTTGCACTCCCTCCATACTGACCCTCTAACAATGCTGCATTCCCTCTGAACTGTACTTCTGACAATGCTGCATTCACTCCATACTGATTCTCTGACAATTCTGCATTCCCTCCGTACTGACCCTCTGACAATGCTGCACTCCCTCCTCTCTGACCCGCTGACAATGCTGCACTCCCTCCACACTGACCCTCTGACAATGCTGCACTCCCTCCACTCTGATCTTCTGACAACGCTGTACTCCGTCACAACTGATCCTCTGGAAATGCTGCACTCTCTTAATACTGTTCCTCTGACAATGCTGCACTCCCTGCACATTGATCCTCTGACAATGCTGCACTCCCTCCACACTGACCCTCTGACAGTGCTGCACTCCCTCCACACTGATCCTCAGATAAGGGTGCACTCCCTCCACACTGACCCTCTGACAATGCTGCACTCCCTCCATACTGATTCTCTAACGATGCAGCACTCCCTCCATACTGACACTCTGACAATGCTTCACTCCCTCCACATTGATTCCTATGATAATGCTGCACTCCCTCTATACTGATCCTCTGACATGGCTGCACTCCCTCCACTCTGATCCTCTGACAATGCTGCACTCCCTCCACACTGATCCGCTGACAAGGGTGCACTCCCTCCACACTGACCCTCTGACAATGCTTCACTCCCTCCACACTGATCTTCTGACAATGCAGCACTCCATCCATACTGATCCTCTGACAATGCTGCACACCCTCCACACTGATCCTCTGACAATGCTGCACTCCCTCCATACTGATTCTCTGTCAAGGCTGCACTCCCTCCACACTGACCCTCTGTCAATGCGGCACTCCCTCCACACTGACCCTCTGACATTGCTGCACTCCCTCCACTCTGACCCTCTGATAATGCTGCACTCCCTCCACACTGATCTTCTGACAATGCTGCAATCCCTCCGCACTAATCCTTTGAAAATGCTGCACTCCCTCCATATTGTCTCTCTTACAATGCTGAACTCCATCCAGACTGACCCTGTGACAATGCTGCACTCGCTTCACATTGATCCTCTGACAATGCTTCACTCCCACCACACTGACCATCTGACATTGCTGCACTTCCTCCACACCTACCCCCTGACATTGCTGCATTCCCTCCACTCTGATCTTCTGACAACGCTGTACTCCGTCACAACCGATCCTCTGGAAATGCTGCACTCTCTTAATACTGTTCCTCTGACAATGCTGCACTCCCTGCACATTGATCCTCTGACAATGCTGCACTCCCTCCACACTGACCCTCTGACAATTCTGCACTCCCTCCATACTGATCCTCTGAGAACGCTCCACTTCCTCCATACTGATCGTCTGACAATTCTGCTCTCCCTCCACACTGACCCTCTGGCAATGCTGCACTCCCTTCTCACTGATCCTCTGGCAATGGTGCACTCCCTCCACACTGACCCTCTGACAATGCTGCACTCCCTCCATTCTAATCCTTTGACAATGCTGCACTCCCCCATCCTAATCCGCTGACAATGCTGGACTCCCTCCACACTGACCCTTTGATAATGCTGCACTCACTCCACACTGACCCTCTGACAATGCTGAACTCCCTCCATAATGTTCCTCTGACAACGCTGTACTCCGTCCCAACTGATCATCTGACAATGCTGCCCTCCCTCCATACTGATCCTCTGACAATGCTGCACTCCCTCCATGCTGATCCTCTGATAATGCTGCCCTCCCTCCAGACTGACCCTCTGACGATGCTGTATTCCCTCCATACTGATCCTCTGACAATGCTGCATTCCCTCCATACTGATCCTCTAACAATGGTGTACTCGTTCCATACTGATCCTCTGACAATGCTGCACTGCCTCCTCATATGACACTCTGACAATGCTGCACTCCCTCCACACTGACCCTCTGACAATGCTGCACTCCCTCCACACTGACCCTCTGACAATGCTGCACTCCCTCCACACTGATCCTCTGACAATGCTGCACTGCCTCCTCACATGACACTCTGACAATGCTGCACTCCCTCCATACTAATCCACTGTCAATGCTGCACTCTTTCCACATTGATCCTCTGATAATGCTGCACTGCCTCCACACTGACCCTCTGACAATTCTGCACTCCCTCCATACTAATCCTCTGACAATGCTGCACTCCCTCCACACTAATCCTCTGACAATGCTGCACTCCCTCCACACTGACCCTCTGACAATTCTGCACTCCCTCCATACTGATCCTCTGAGAATGCTCCACTCCCTCCATTCTGATCCTCTGACAATTCTGCACTCCCTCCACACTGACTCTCTGAAAACGCTGCACTCGAGCCATACTTACCCTCTAACAATGCAGCACTCCCTACATACAGATCCGCTGACAATGCTGCACTCCCTCCACAATGACCCTCTGACAATGCTGCACTCCCTCCACACTGATCATCTGACAATGCTGCAATCTCCACATCCTGACTCTGTGACAATGCTGCACGCCCTCCACACTGATCCTCTGACAATGCTGCACTCCCTCCACACTGACCCTCTGACATTGCTGCACTCCCTCCACACTGACCCTCTGACAATGCTGCATTCCCTCCACGCTGATCCTCTGACAATGCTGCACTCCCCCATCCTAATCAGCTGACAATGCTGAAACCCCTCCACACTGACCCTTTGACAAGGCTGCACTCCCTCCACACTGACCCTCTGACAATGCTGAACTCCCTCTTCACTGATCCTCTGACAATCCTGCACTCCGTCCACACTGATCCTCTGACAATGCTGCACTCCCTCCATACTGATCTTCTGACAATGCTGCACTTCATTCTCACTGATCCTCTGACAATGCTGAACTTCCTCCACACTGTCCGTGTGTCAATGCTGCACTCCCTCCACTCTGATCCTCTGACAATGCTGCACACCCTCCATACTGATCCTCTGACAATACAGCACTCCCTTCACACTGATCCTCTGATAGTGATGCACTCCCTCAGTACTGACTCTCTGACAATGTGGAAGTGGCCCTCTGCTGACCCTCGGAAAGTGTGACCCAATCTCAGGACAAATCCTCTGACAGTACAGCACTCCATCATAACTGACACTCTGACAGTACAGCACTCCATCATAACTGACACTCTGACAGTACAGCACTGCCTCAGTACTGACTCATTGACAGTCTAGCACTCCCTCAGCACTGACCCATTGACAGTTTGGCACTCCCTCAGTACTGACCGTCTGCTTCGGTCCTGCACCTCTGACAGTCCAGCAGTGCCTCAGTACTGTCTATCTGACAGTGTAGCACTCTCTCTGTACTAACCCTCTGTCAGTGCAGCACTCCCTCAGTGCTGACCCTCTGACAGTGCAGCATTCCGTCAGTACTGACATTCTGGCAATGAGGCACTTCCTCAATACTGACCTTCTGATGGTTCAGTGCTGTCTCAGTGCAGATCGTCTGATCGTGACGCTTGACATCTGGACTGACCCTCTGACAGTGTGGTGCTCACTCAGTACAGACTCTCTGACAGTGCAGCACTCCCTCAGTACTGATCCCCTGCCAGTGCAGCACTCTCTCGGTACTGACCATCTGACAGTGCAGTACTCCCTCAGTACTGACCCTCTGTAATAGCACTCACTCAGAACTGACACTCTCACTGTGTAGCGCTCCGTCAGTACTGACCTTTTGATAGTGCATGCTCCCTCAGTTCTGACCCCCTGACAGTGAAGTGCTCGCTCAGTACTGACCATCTGACGGTGCAGTGCTCTCAGAGTACAGAGCCTCAGACAGTGCTGCATTCCCTCTGGACTGAACCTCTGACAGTGTGGTGCTCCCTCAGTACTGACCCTTTGACAGTGTAGTACTCCTCAGAGATGGCATTCTGGTAATGCATCAGTCCCTCACTACTGACTGTCCGACAGTGCGGTGATCCATCAGTACTCACCCTCTGGCAATGCAGCAGTCCCTCAGTACTGACCCTCTGACAGCGCAGTGATCCCTCAGTACTCACCCTCCGACAGTGCGGCACTCCCTCAGTACTGACGCTCACACAGTGCAGAACTTCCTCAGTACTGACGCTCACACAGTGCAGAACCTCCTCAGTACTGACCATCTGACAGAGTGGCACTGCCCCCATACCGACCGCGTGACAGTGCAGCACTCCCTCAATACTGACTCTCTGGCAGTGCAGCTCTTTGACAGTGCAGCGCTCCTTCTCTTCTGACATTCTTACAGTGTAGCACTCCCTCAGTACTAACCATCTGAGAATGCACCGCTCCCTCAGTACTGACCCTCTGACAGTGCAGCGCTTCCTCAGTACTGACCCTCTGACAGTGCAGCACTCCCTCAGTACTGATCCTCTGACAGTGCAGCACTCCCTCAGTACTGATCCTCTGACAGTGCAGCACTTCCTCAGTACTGACCCCCTGACAGTGCAGCACTCCCTCAGTACTGATCTTCTGACAGTGCAGGACTCCCTCATTAGTGACCCTCTGACAGTGCAACATTCCCTCAGTACTGATCCTCTGACAGTGCAGCGCTTCCTCAGTACTGACCCTCTGACAGTGCAGCACTCCCTCAGTACTGATCCTCTGACAGTGCAGCACTCCCTCATTACTGATCCTCTGACAGTGCAGCACTCCCTCAGTACTGACCCTCTGACAGTGCAGGACTCCCTCAGTGTTGACCCTCCGACAGTGCAGCACTCCCTCAGTACTGATCTTCTGACAGTGCAGGACTCCCTCATTAGTGACCCTCTGACAGTGCAACATTCCCTCAGTACTGATCCTCTGACAGTGCAGCACTCCCTCAGTACTAACCATCTGAGAATGCACCGCTCCCTCAGTACTGATCCTCTGACAGTGCAGCACTCCCTCAGTACTGATCCTCTGACAGTGCAGCACTCCCTCAGTACTGACACTCTGACAGTGCAACATTCCCTCAGTACTGACCCTCTGACAGTGCAACACTCCCACAGTACTGACCCTTTGACAGTGTAACAGTCCCACAATACTAACCCTCTAACAGTACAGCACTCCCTCAGTACTGACGCTCACACAGTGCAGAACTTCCTGAGTGTTGACCCTCCGACAGTGCATCACTCCCTCAGTACTGACGCTCACACAGTGCAGAACTTCCTCAGTACTGACGCTCACACAGTGCAGAACCTCCTCAGTACTGACCATCTGACAGAGTGGCACTGCCCCCATACCGACCGCGTGACAGCGCAGCACTCCCTCAATACTGACTCTCTGGCAGTGCAGCTCTTTGACAGTGCAGCACTCCTTCTCTTCTGACATTCTTACAGTGTAGCACTCCCTCAGTACTAACCATCTGAGAATGCACCGCTCCCTCAGTACTGACCCTCTGACAGTGCAGCGCTTCCTCAGTACTGACCCTCTGACAGTGCAGCACTCCCTCAGTACTTATCCTCTGACAGTGCAGCACTCCCTCATTACTGATCCTCTGACAGTGCAGCACTCCCTCAGTACTGACCCTCTGACAGTGCAGGACTCCCTCAGTGTTGACCCTCCGACAGTACAGCACTCCCTCAGTACTCACCCTCTGACAGTGCTGCACTCCCTCAGTACTGACCCTCTGACAGTGCAGCACTCCCTCAGGGTGGACCCTCCGACAGTGCACTACTACCTCAGTGTTGACCCTCCGACAGTGCAGCACTCACTCAGTACTGACCCTCTGACAGTGCAGCACTCCCTCAGCACTGACCCTCTTTTTTTTTCTATTTCATAAAGTCTTGTGGAAATTTGGAGACATAGGGTTTGCAGATTCTGAGGAAGCATGAGAGAGACACACAGACCAAACCCTGTCTGAAACTCTCTGTTATAGACTATTCAGAGGCACAGAGTCACAGAGGTGCACCGCTTGGAAATGGACCCTCCTGTCCAACTCGTCCATACCAACCAGATATTCTCATCTCATTTCATTCCATTTGCTAGCACTTGGCTGATATCCCTCTAAACTCTGCCTATTCACATACTCATCCTGATGCCTTTTAAATGTCGCAATTATACCAGCCCACATCACTTCCTCTGGCAGCTACCTGCATGCCCTTGAATAAGTGCTCAAACATTCATACTGTCGATACAAACTCTAATAAACACCAACCTATGAAAGACTATCATTGTCATTTTCAACCGAACCTTAGCTTCTTCATTACGCTGATTTCAACACAGGTAAAGAAACAGAGTTTGTGACCATCCACCGTGACCCTGTAATAAAACGTATTTTCAAATTTGGCTTGCATGTGATTCCCACACGCTCTAATAGTTGCCTGGAAGGTGGGGGTGAGTTGTACTCTCCTGCTGCAGTCCTTGGGTGCCCCACAGTGATGTTAAGGAGGTAGCTCCAGGATTTTGACCTGAACCATGTAAAGAGCTCTCTTACTGGAGTGCCTTTTTAAAGTTGGGAAGTTATTATAGACCAGGAGGACCCGAGAGCTGCTGTCTTGTCAGAGAGAGAGAGGTCTGGTGGGTTACACATCTCAGGTGAGGCGCGAGGTTGAGAAGCTGGGGGCTTCATGGTAATTTCAGACATGATAGAGATTGAGCCAACAATGTTGGCATCACGAACCTGTTAGCTGTGGTAACTGCCCCTCCTTTGTAGCAGAGAGATTCAATCCCTTGAACAAAGCAAGCTTGAGAACACTAAAATCAATCTGTACGGACGCGCTGGAGACCTGAAACATCAATACAGAGATTGCTGAAGAAGCTAAGCATGTCCGGCAGCATCTCTGAAGGGAGAGGGAGAAAGAGACAGACAGAGTTTACCTTTCAATCCAGTGATTTCTGCGGGAAAGTTTTTCAGAACAGACCGTTTTGAGGAAGGGTCACTTGAAATGCGAATTGTTCCTCTCTCTCTTCACCGTTGCTACTGAATATCCCCAGCCATCTGTTTGCTTGAGAATTTGATCTGTCCTGATCCAAGCGTCACTGTGTTCAATGCCCTGAGGCTGCTTAGGCTGAAAGTTGACAAACAGGTTTAAGGCTTTGTAAGGTATTGTATTCGGAGGGCGGGGTACATAGGAGAACAGATACAGAACACAGGCACTTCACCAAGATCCTTCTCAATGTAACTTTGTGATGTTAATTCAGAAGGGACAGCTCAGAGCTAACATTTCAGTTAATCAGCCAAGGTGAGTATATATGTCATGGCAAAGACTTGTTGGAAAGACTGTACAGAACCGAACTTTAGTGACTATGTTTGTACGCAAAGTTTTTTTGTGAATAAAGTCTCTTTTTGATATTGATTTAAATATTTTTTCGAGGGGGATCAAGCATCTTGAGCTTGTGGAGGCATTGCCCTTTTCCCTAATCTTTCTTAAATAAAAGCTAGAAAAGTTAGATATTCCCCGGGTATAGACATTAAACGGTCATCAAGGGGAGGAGATGGTGGGATGGTCAAGGGGGCTCAGTGTTGCCTCACCCCACCCGGGTTTGATTCCAGCCTCGGGCTACTGTCTGTGTGGAGTTGGCACATTCTCCCCGTGTCAGCCTCCGGGTGCTCCAGTTCCCACCCACTGTCCAAGGATGTGCAGGCTGGGTGGGTTAGTCAGAGGAAATGAATGGATCCGGGGATATAGGGGGTAGGGTGGGATGCCATGCCGAGGGTCAGTGTGAACCTGATAGGCCGAATGACCTGATTCCACATCTTCGGGATTCTATGATCAATCCAGAGACTCAAATAATGTTCTGTGCCCTGGGCTCCAATCCTGGGGGTGGCTGTGGGTCATCACAGTGAGAACAGGTTCGGGGATGAACACGGTCCAAGGGGGCAACATGATTGCTTTCTGAGGCGTTGAGGGCATGAATGTTCTGTCGAGGTGTTTTGGCGATAAACATACGGAGGGGATGGTTTCGAAGGTAGTGAGGGAGCACTATCTGTCAGTACAGGGTGCAGATAGTCGAAAGGTACAGATACACTTCATAGAACATAGAACATAGGACATAGAACAGTACAGCACAGAACAGGCCCTTCAGCCCACCATGTTGTTCTGGCCATTGATCCTCATGTAAGGTAAACCTAATGTACGAACTCTCAAATGTCTGTGACCATATTCATGTCCAGCAGTCTCTTAAATATCCCCAATGACCTCGCTTCCACAACTGCTGCTTGCAACGCATTCCAAGCTCTCGCAATTCTCTGCGTAAAGAACACGCCTCTGACATTCCCTCTATACTTTCCTCCAAACAACTTAAAACTCTGAACCCTCGTGTTAACAATTTCTGCCCTGGGAAAAAAGTCTATGGCTATCGACTCTATCTATGCCTCTCATTATCTTGATTCGGAAATGCCGGTGTTGGACTGGGGTGTACAAAGTTAAAAATCAGACAACACCAGGTTATAGTCCAACAGGTTTAATTGGAAGCACACTAGCTTTCGGAGCGACGCTCTTTCATCAGGTGGTTGTCAGGTGATGAAGGAGCGTCGCTCCGAAAGCTAGTGTGCTTCCAATTAAACCTGTTGGACTATAACTTGGTGTTGTGTGATTTTTAATCTCATTATCTTGTACACCTCAATTAGGTCCCCTGTCTTCCTTCTTGTTTCTACTGAAAGAAGTCTGAGCTCAGTCAACCTCTCTTTGTTAGATAAGCCCTCCATTCCAGGCAGCATCCTGGTAAACCTCCTCTGAACCCTCTCCAAAGCATCCACATCTTTCCTATAATAGGGCGACCAGAACTGGACACAGTATTCCAAGTGCGGTCTAACCAAAGTTTTATAGAGCTGCATCAAGATCTCACGACTCTTAAACTCAATCCTCCTGTTAATGAAAGCCAAAACACCATATGCTTTCTTAACAGCCCTGTCCACTTGGGTGGCCATTTTAAGGGATCTATGTACCTGCACACCAAAATCCCTTTGTTCCATCACACAGCTAAGAATCCTGTCTTTAATCCTGTACTTAGCTTTCAAATTTGACCTTCCAAAATGCATCACCTCACATTTGTCCAGGTTGAACTCCATCTGCCACCTCGCAGCCCATCTCTGCATCCTGTCAACGTCCCGCTGCAGCCAACAACAGCCTCTATACTGTCAACGACACCTCCAACCTTTGTGTTGTCTGAAAACTTGCTGACCCATCCTTCAATCCCCTCATCCAAGTCATTAATAAAAATTACAAACAGTAGAGGCCCAAGGACAGAGCTCTGTGGAACACCACTCACCACTGACTTCCAGGCAGAATATTTTCCTTCTACTACCAATTGCTGTCTTCTGTTGGCCAGCCAATTCTGTATCCAGACAGCTAAGTTTCCCTGTATCCCATTCATCCTGACCTTCTGAACGAGCCTACCATGGCGAACCTTACCAAATGCCTTACTGAAGTCCACATCCTCAACATCCAAGCTCGACCCTCATCAACTTGCCTCGTAACATCCTCAAAGAACTCAGTAAGGTTTGTGAGGCATGACCTGCCCCTCACAAAGCCATGTTGATTGCATTTAATCAAGCCATGCTCTTCCAGATGGTCATAAAACCTGTCCCTCAGAATCCTTTCTGACTCCTTACAGACGACAGACGTGAGAGTGTCTTGACTGTAATTGCCGGGGATTTCCCTATTTCCTTTCTTGAAGAGAGGAATTACATTTGCCTCCCTCCAGTCCTCAGGTACGATTCCAATGGAGAACGAGGATGTAAGGATCTCCGCAAGCAACGAAGCAATCACATGTCTCACTTCCCAAAGCAGCCGAGGACAAATCTGGTCTGGCCCTGGCGACTAGTCAATCTTAATGTTTGTCAAAATGTTCAGCACATCAGCTTCCTCGATCCCTATCCGTCCCAGCAGGCTTACCTGCTCCTCAATGGTTTCATTCACTACAAGGTCCTTTTCTTTAATAAAGACAGAAGCAAAAAACTCATTTAGGGTTCCCCCCCCCCCCCCCCCCTCAGACTCTACACACAAGTTCCCTATGCTATCCCTGATCGGCCCTACTCTTTTTTTGATCATTCCCTTACTCCTCACATACGTGTAAAATGTCTTTGGAATCTCCCTAATCCTTCCTGTCAAGCCTTTTTCGTGCCCCCTCCTGGCTCTCCTCAGGCCATTTTTGAGCAACTTCCTCGCCTGCCTGTAATCCTCTGGAGCTGAGCAAGACCCTTGCTTCCTCCATCTTATGTAAGCTGCCTTCTTTCTTTTGAAAAGACGCTCCTCTGCTCTCTTCATCCTAGCTTCCTTTATCTTACCCCTTCTTGCCTGTCTCAGAGGAACACATTTATGTATCACTCGCAACAACTGTTCCTTAAACCGTCTCCACATGTCTATAGTGGCCTTTCCATGGAGCAATTGCTCCCAGTCCATGGTTCCCAACTCACGTCTGACAGTATCATAGTTTCATTTTCCCCAATTAAATGTCCTCCCATTGTGCCTGCTTCTCTTCTTCTCCATGGCTATATAGAATGTGAGACAGTTGTGGTCACTATCACCAAAATGCTCTCCCACCGCAAGAACTGACACCTGCCCCGGCTCATTGCCGAGCACCAAAATCAAAATGGCCTCTCCCCTCGTCGGTCGCCTCAATGTGCTGTGTTAGGAAACCCGCCTGAACACACCTTACAAAAATAGCTCCTTCCAAACCATCTGCACGAAGGAGGTTCCAATCAATATTGGGAAAGTTAAAGTCACCCATTACAACAACCCTATTACATTCACTCTTTACCAAAATCTGCCGAACTATGCTTTCTTCAATCTCCCTGCTGCTGTTGGGGGGCCTGTAGTAAACCCATAATGAGGTGACAGCTCCCTTACTGTTTCTAATTTCCACCCATACTGACTCAGTAGGCAGACCCTCCTCGACAATGGTAACTTCTGTAGCTGTGATACCCTCTCTGATTTCCTTTCTGAATTCCTTGCATGTGGTGTCCCTCAAGGGTTGGCCAGCATGGTGGTCCAATGGTGAGCACTGCTGCCTCACAGCATCAGGGACCCAGGTTCGATTCCAGACTCGGGCGACGGACTGTGTGGAGTTTGCACATTCTCCCCGTGTCTGCGTGGGTTTCCTCCGGGTGCTCAGGTTTCTTCCAACAGTCCAAAGGTGTGTAGGTTAGGTGAAATGGCCATGCTAAATTGCCTGTAGTGTTAGGTGCATCAATCAGTGGTAAACATAGAGGAATGGGTCTGGATGGGTTCCTCTTCGGAGGGTCGGTGTGGACTTGTTTGGCCGAAGAGACTGTTTCCACACTGTAGGGAATCTAAGGGTCTATCCTTGGACCCTCCTTTTTCTCACCTACATACTGCCAGGAGGTGACATTGTCCGAAAGCACCACGTTAGGATTCACATGTACACTGACACTGCCCAACTCTCCCTCCCCAAAATCCCTCTCCACTGTTACTCAGTTATTAAACTGCTTACCACGCTCCCACGACTCGATTAGCTGCAATTTTCTCCAATGAAACATTGTAATGGTTAAAACCATTGCCTTCAGTTGGTATTAAAAATTACTTTCCCTTCCTGCTGAGCCCCTCCCTCCCACTGGGAAATATCTGAGGTAGAACTACATTCTTCACAATATTGCTGTTATATCTGACCCCAAGGTGACCTTCTGATCAGACATCCACACAATCACAAACACCAGGAATTCCAATCTCTAAAATGTTGCTTGTCTCCCCCTCACCCCAGCTCCATTGCTACTGAAACCCCTTACCCGTGTCGGTGTTGGCTTAAACTTGACGAATCTAAAGCAGAACCCTTGATTCCATGACTGATCCAGAATCTGCTAGCATTCTGTGTTTCCTGCACAATTACCCCTGGTCCCTTTGTGGTGCAGCTTTCTACAGTTTCCACCATTTAAATAGCACTCTGTTCTTTTATTATCTCCTCCAAAATGACCAACTTCCCATTTTCCCAAATTATACTCCATCTGGCAACTTGTTGCACCCTTCTCCTGTGCATCTCTCTCACTTCACAATCCTCTTAGAACTTTACAGTTATGTCTTTTCTGACAGATATCCTCCCCCCACCCCCAATTCTTCTAAACGTTTACTGGGAATCCTGGGCAGTGGGAAGCGTGCAGTGTTCCTCTGTTTTCCGTGAGACTCTGTGGGATGACTGGGAGGAGCTTGCTGCCCATTGGTCAGAATGGAGACAACTTGCCCATCGAGCTGCATGAGCCTTTCACTCCCCATGTCTTATTGAAGAGGCACAGCGTCAACACGGAAGGAAATCCTGCTCTCCGTATCTCACTGACTCTTGGATCATTCTGTCCCATCTATGAAAGATCTGCCCTGTTCAGTCACATGAAATCCCAAGGTGGAAACTCATAGAAACCCACATAGATTTCCCCCTGAACTAACTGCTGACCTCCACAAGGGATAATGTATACAGTCATCCTGGCCCAGGAGGAGGGGATGGTGTGAGTTTCTAACCTGAACTGACAGTGATGGATTTTATAAACTTGTATTAGAGGATACTACAGGTGGACATTCAGATGGTAATCTCAGTAACTGCAACGCCAAACTCTGACAGAATTACTCAATTCATCAGGACCTGGATATTCACATTGTGCGTGAACATTGTGTTCCAGCTCAATCCCATTTACTGCATAAAAGTTCTCCTTTAAATCATTCCATTCTCACAATAGTTCTCCCCACACCTTCAATGTGTCCTGTAGTTTTTGTATAATGAGCTGATGGGTGTAAGGTTTATTATTATAACGGGTAACTTTTGTAAACCCCTCTGTCACAGCTCCCCTCAATTTCCTTTGCTACAAGGAGAACAATCTCAGTTTCTCCAAACCCCTGATTCCCCAATGTCTGTTTGCTCTCTATAAGGTACACATCAGGGTTGTGTTGGAACAGTGTCCACTTGCCTGCATTAGTGCAGCTCCCAGCAATATTAAAGAACATGAACATCCTCCAGGACAAAGCACTGTGCCTGAGTGGTGTCCCATCCACCACCTTCAGCATTCCCTCTCTCCACCCCCGAGATACAGTGACATCACTGTGTAAGAGGCAAAGTCAGTATTGTCCTACCAGACCATAGGGCTGCTCTCTCATTAGGGAGAGATGTCTGGTCATGGTTTAACCTGAAGGTTACCCCAGCCCAGGCAAGGGGAGAGGTTGAGAAGGAGAGCCCATCTATTGTAGATCGATATTATCTACCAAATGTATCAGCAACAATTACATCATACCAATGACTAATGTAAAAGAATATCCAAAACATGCTACTACAATCCCCCATTCCTTGAACCATCCTGGTAAATACCCCCGGTGCCCCCTCTCAGGGACACTGCCAACCTTCCCAATGTGTGGGCGATCTCTGGTTTGCACAGACCCAGCTGCTCTGTGTTCCTGTGGGTGTTGCCATCATCGAGCACCAGTTGCACTAAACCTCACTGTCTGTGAGGGTGGGAGACACAGAATTCCCAATAGCATTTAAGACACATTTCGGTGCACACTGTGATACCAAGACAGATGGTGCGAATTACTGTGTATTGGAAAATGGATCAGGATAGTTTGGTGATAGTTTTCTTTACTGGCACAGACTCAATGGCCGACAGAGCCTTTTTCTGTGCTGTTAACCTCAAGACACTTAATATAGGAATATGACCGGCCACCTTTGAAACCAGGTCAGAAAAAAATGATAGTCGAATAGATGACACATGATTGGTCAATGTGTTTGGGAGGAAAGTGAGATGGAGAGGTTTAGGAGGAAATTCTGCAGCTCGATGCAGGAATCTGAAAGGGCCGTCATCAAGTGAGAAATAAAAATGGGGAATCCTCAAGGCCGAAATCAAAGAAAGGCACATATAACACAACTTTGAGAGACTGGAGGGGATTAGAGTTAGGGAGGTGTCTGAGGCTGGAGAGGAATGATTAGAGATAAGGAAGATGTTCGCCGAGCTGGAAATTTGTGTTGCAGACGTTTCGTCCCCTGTCTGCTGCAGCTGGAACTGACAACCGGAATTGGCAGATACAAACCACTATAAATGCCGGAGGAAAGATCACAGAAGGGCTTCACAGGAGGCTCCCAAGCCCTGACGATGTCACCTAGACAGGGGACGAAACGTCTGCAACACAAATTCCCAGCTCGGCGAACAGAACCACAACAACGATCACCCGAGCTACATATCTTTTCACAAACTTTGAAGATAAGGAAGAGTTGTGAGGCTGGGTGAGGTGACAGAGA
Source organism: Chiloscyllium plagiosum (assembly GCF_037043375.1). Lineage (NCBI taxonomy): Eukaryota > Metazoa > Chordata > Chondrichthyes > Orectolobiformes > Hemiscylliidae > Chiloscyllium > Chiloscyllium plagiosum. The sequence continues at coordinate 56,784,489 of NW_028270178.1, forward strand.
TAGGGAGAGATGTGAAGAGGGAGGAATGCAGAGATAACAAGAATTAGAGTCGTAATGTTATGTAGCATGGAAACAGACCCTGTGATCCAATCAATCCATGTCAAACATAATTCCAAACTGAGGTAATCTCACCTGCCTCCCCTTGGTCTACATGGATCCAAACATTTCCTATTAGGTACCTGTCCAAATGGGTTTCCCGTAGAATCACTGTGGTGTGGAAACTGACCATTTAGTGTCAGAGTCATTGAGATGTACAACATGGAAACAGACCCTTCCATCCAACCCATCCATGCTGACCAGATATCTCAACCCAATCTAGTCCCACCCGCCAGCACCCGGCCTATATCCCTCCAAACCCTTCCTATTCATATATCCATCCAAATGCGTCTTAAATGTTGCAATTGTACCTGCCTCTACCACTTCCTCTGGCAGCTCATTCCATGCACATACCAACCTCTGCATGAAAAAGTTGCCACTTTGGTCTTTTTTATATCTTTTCCCTGTCACCCTAAACCTATGCCCTCTAGTTCTGGAGCAGCCTCTGGAAGACTGGTGCCCTTATTTGAGAAAGGTCGTAAGGAAAAGCCAGCGAACTATTGACTGGTGAGCCTGAAGTCAGTAGAAGGCAAGTTGTTGGAAGGGCTTATAAGGGGCAGGATGTACATGTAATTGGAAAGACAAGATTGATTAGGGATAGTCAGCATGGCTTTGTGCATGGAAATCACTTACTTGGACTTCAGAAAGACGTTCAGCAAGGGTCCACATAACACACGGGTTAGCAAGTTCATCACCATAGAATACAAGGAGATGGGGAGATTTGGATACAAAATTGGCTGGAAGGTCATAGAGTCATACAGATATACATAACAGAAACAGACCCTTCGGTCCAACCTGTCCATGTTGACCAGGTATCCCAACCCATTCTAGTCCCACCTGCCAGCACCTGGCCCATATCCCTCTAAACCCTTCCAAATCATGTTCCCACCGACAGAGGAACCTCAATTATGTGAACGAGTTGGATGGGCACTAATTCATTCGGACAATCAATGATTCGGTGAAGCGATTAAATGCCTTTCCTCTGGGGCTCGGAGTTTTCAAAGTCTGCTCCCCATTCAGGAGACTGCAGCAGAACACAGCACGAATGCCCACCCACACACGGCCCCCAGCCTGACCCCTACCGCCGTGCAACACCGCTCCCAGCCTGACCCTCACTGTCGTCCACACACCACCCCCAGCCTGACCCTCACTGCCTCCCACACACCGCCCCCAGCCTGACCCTCACTGCCACCCACACACCACCCCCAGCCTGACCCTCATCGTCGTTCAACACCGCTCCCAGCCTGACCTACATGGGAATCCACACACCACACACAGCCAGACCCTCACCACTGTCCACACACCGCCACCAGCCTGGCCCTCACTGCCGTCCACACAGCACCCCCAGCCTGACCCTTACCGCTGCCCACACACCGCCACCAACCTAACCCTCACCGCCGGTCAATGCCACCCCCAGTCTGACCATCATCGCCTCCAGCCTGACCATCACCGCCCCCAGACTGACTCCCTCCACCGTCCACACACTGCATCCAGCCGACCACCTTTGCCATCCACACACCGCACCCAGCCTGACCCTCACCACTGTCCAACGCCACCCCCAGTCTGACCATCACCGTCCCCAGCCCGACCCTGTCCGTCGTCGACACACTGCCCCCGGCCTGACACCCTCCACCGTGCACACAACACCCTCACTCTGAACCTCACTGCTGACCCACACCGCCACCAGCCTGACCCTCACCGCCGTCCAACACCACCCCCAGTCTGACCATCACCGCCGCCAGCCTGACCCCCTACACCATCAACACACCACCTGCAGCCTGACCCTCACCACCGTCCACACACCATGCTCAGCCTAATCCTCACCACCCCGAAACACTGCCCCCAGCCTGACCCTCACTGCAGTCCACACACCTCCCCAGCCTGACCCTCACTGCCACCCACATACTGAGCCAGCCTGACCCTCACCACTGTCCACCCACTGCCCCCAGCCTGGACCTCACCGCTGTCCACACACCGCCCCCTGCCTGAACCTCACCGCTGTCCACACACCGCCCCCAGCCTGACCCTTACCATGGTCCAAGACCGCCCCCAGCCTGACCCTCACCGCCATCAAACAGCGCCCCAGCCTGACCCACAATTCCACCTGCACACTGCCCCCAGCCTGACCCTCACCGCCGTCAACACACCGCCCCAACCCTGACCCTCACCGCTGTCCAACACTGCCCAAAGCATGACACTCGTTGCCATCCAACAGCGCCCCCGGCTTGACGCTCACCACCATCCACACACCGCCCTCAGCCTGACCCTCTCAGCCGTCCACTCACCATCCCCAGCCTGACCCTCACTGCCGACCACACACCACCCATAGCCTGATCTCACCGCCGTCCACACACCACCCCCAGTCTGACCCTCACCGCCGACCACACATCACCCATAGCCTGACCTCACTGCTTTCCACACACCACCCCCCGCCTGACCCTCACCATCATCCACACACCACTCCCGGCCTGACGTGCACCACCATCCAGACACCGCCCCCAGGCTGACCCTCATTGCCATCCAACACTGACCCACACTGACCATCACTGCTGTTCACACACCGCCCCTAGCCTGACCCTCACCGCTGTCCACACGCTGCCCCCAGCCTGACCCCCTCCATCGTCCACATACCGCCAGCAACTTCCCCCAGCCTGAACCTCATCACTGCCCACACACTGCACCCTGCCTGACCCTCACCGCTGTCTACACACCGCCCCTAGCTTGACCCTCACCGCTGTCCACACGCTGCCCCCAGCCTGACCCTCATCGACGTCAAACACACCGTCCACAACGTGTCACTCACCGCCATCCATAGCCACAAGCCTGACCCTCACCACCGTCCACACACTACCCCCATCCTGACTCTCACCACCATCCATGCATCACCCCCAACCTGACCCTCATCGACGTCGAACACAACGCTCACAGCCTGACCCTCACTGCCGTCCACCAACTGCACCCTACCTGACACTCACCGCTGTCTACACACCACCCCTAGCCTGACACCCGCCACCCTCCACACATCACCCCCAGGTTGACCTCAATACCGTCCACACACCACACCCTGACTGATCCCCACCATCGTACTCACACCGCCACCTGCCTGACCCCCAACGCCATCCAACACTGACCCAAGTCTGACGCTCACCACCGTCCAAACTGACACAAGCCTAACCCTCACTGCCGTCTACACACCGCACCTTGCCTGACCCTCACTGCTGTCTACACACCGCTCCTAGCCTGACCCTCACCGCCGACCACACGCTGCCCCAGCCTGACCCTAACCACCATCCACACACCTCCAGCCTGACACTCATCGACATCAAACACACTGCCCACAGCCTGACCCTCACCGCCGACCACCAACTGCACACAGCCTGACACCCACCGCCGTCCACACATCACCCATAGCCTGAACCTCACTATCATCCACACACCGCTCCCAGCCTGACGCGCACCACCGTTCACACATCACCTTAAGCCTGACACTCAACGCCATATAACACTGAACCAGCCTTACCCTCACTGTCGTCCGCAAACCGCACCCACACTGACCCTCACTGCCATCCACAAATTGCACCCTGCCTGACCCTCACCGCTGTCTACACACCGCTCCTAGCGTGACCCTCACCGCTGTGCACACTCTGCCCCCAGCCTAACCCTCATCAACCATCAAACACACCGTCCACAGCGTGACCCTCACCGCCGTCCACCACAGCCCCCAGCCTGACAATGACCTCCGTCCACCAACTGCCCCCAGCCTGACACCCACCTCCCTCCACACACCACCTCCAGCCTGACCCTCACCACCGTCCACACACATGCCCACAGCTGACCCTCACCACCATCCACACACCACCCCCAGCTCGATCCTCATCGATGTCGAACACACTGCTCACAGCCTGACACTCACTGCCGTCCACCAACTGCCCCCAGGCTGACCTCCACCACCGTCCACCCATCTCCCCCAACCTGACCGCCACTGCCGTCAAACACTACCACAAACGTGACCCTCACCGCCGTCCACACACTACCCCTAGCCTGACCCTGACCGCCGTCCAACCCCTCCCCCAGTCTGTCCCTCACTGCCGTCCACACACTACAACAAGCCTGACCCCTACCGCCGTCCACATGCCGCCCCCAGCCTGTCGCTTACTGTTATCATCACACGCTCCCAGCCTGACGCTCACAGCCGTCCACACGCTGCCGACAGCCTGACCCTCATCGACGTCAAACACAGCGTCCACAATGTGACCCTCATCGCCGTCCACCACTGCCCCCAGCCTGACAACCACCTCCGTCCACCACTGCCCCCAGCCTGACAACCACCTCCGTCCACCAACTGCCCCCAGCCTGACACCCACCTCCCTCCACACACCACCCCCAGCCTGACACTCAGGGACGTCCAGGCACCATCCGCAGCATGACCCTCATCGACGTCGAAGACACTGCTCACAGCCTGACTCTCACCACCGTCCAATAACTGCCCCTAGCCTGACCCCCACCACCGTCCACCCATCGCCAGCAGCCGGACCCCAACCGCCGTCAAACTGCCACAAACATGACACCTACCGCCGTCTACACACCGCCCCCAGCCTGTCCCTCACTGCCGTCCACACCCCGTCCCCAGCCTAACTCTCACGGCCGTCCAGCACCGCCCCAGTCTGAGACTCACCGCCATCTACACACCACCCCCAGCCTGACGTTCACCGCCAATCACACACCACCCATATCCTGAAACTCATCGCTGCACACACATTGCGCCCAGCCTGACCCTCACTGCCATCCAGACACCTCCCCCAGCCTGATCCTCACCGTTATCCACACACTGTCCCCAGATTGTCCATCAATGCCGACCACATACCACCCATATCCTGAACCTCATCGCTGTCTACACACTGCCCCCAACCTGACTTTCACCGCCATCCACACGCCACACATAACCTGACCCTCACCGCTGTACACACAACCCCCAGCCTGAACCTCACCGCCAAACACACACCACCCATATTCTGAAACTCATCGCTGTCCACACACTGCGTCCAGCCTGACCCTCACTGCCATCCATACACCACCATCCACCTGACCCTCACCATTATCCACACACCGCTCCCAGCCTGATGCGCCCCTCCGTCCACACACCACTAATAGCCTGAACTCCATCGCCATTCACACACTGCCCCCAACCTAACCCTCAACGTCATCCAACACTGACCCACCCTGACCCTCACTGCCGAATACACACGGCACCCTGCCTGACCCTCACCACCATCCAACAACTACACCCTGCCTGACCCTCACCGCTGTCTACACACCACTCCTAGCCTCACCCCCACCATCATCTACACACCGCCACCAGCATGACGCTCAACGCCATCCAACACTGACCCAAGCCTGACGCTCACCACCGTCCAACACTGACCCAAGCCTGACCCTTACTGCCGTCCAGACACCGCACCCACCCTGACCCTCACCTCCATCCAACACTGCCACAAGTCTGACCCTCACCGCCATCCACACACCACCCACAGCCTGACCCTCACTGCCAACCACACCCCACCCCTAGCCTGACCCTCACCGCTGCCTATACACCACCCCAGCTTGACACTCATCGCCCTCCAACACTGATCCAATCCTGAACGTCATCGCTGTCTACACACCGCCCCCAGTCTTCCCCTCACCGCCGACAACACACCACCCATATCCTGAAACCCATCGCTGCCCATACACTGCCCCCAGCCTGACCCTCACTGTCGTCCACACACCACCCCCCTCTGACCCTCGCCGCCGTCCGCACACCGCCCACCCTGACCCTCACTGCTGTCCACACACTGCACCCCGCCTGACCCTCACCACTTTCTACACACTACCCCTAACCTGACCCTCACTGCTGTCCACACGCTGCCCCCAGCCTGACCCCCTCCATCGTCCACGTACTGCCAGCAACTGCCCCCAGCCTGACCCTCACCGCCGACCACACACCACCATAGCCAGAAACTCATCGCTGCCCACACACTGCGCCCAGCCTGACTCTCACTGCCGTCCACACACCACCCCCAGCCTGACCCTCACCTTCATCCACACACCGCTCCCAGCCTGATGCACACCACCATCCACACACCACTCACAGCCTGAACTGCACCACTGTCCACACACCGCCCCCAGCCTGACCCTCAATGCCATCCAACACTGACTCAGCCTGACCCTCACCGCAGTCCGCACACTGCACCCACCCTCACCCTCACTGCCGTCCACTCACAGAACCCTGCCTGACCCTCACCGCTGTACACACGCTGCCCCCGCCTGACCCCCTCCATCGTCTACATACCGCCAGCAACTGCCCCTTGCCTGACCCTCACCGCCGAACACACACCACCCATAGCCTAAACCTCATCGCTGCCCACACACTGCGCCCAGCCTGACTCTCACTGCCGTCCACACACCACCCCCAGCCTGATCCTCACCTTCATCCACACACCGCTCCCAGCCTGATGCGCACCACCGTCCACACACCACTCACAGCCTGAACTGCACCACTGTCCACACACCGCCCCCAGCCTGACCCTCAATGCCATCCAACACTGACTCAGCCTGACCCTCACCGCAGTCCGCACACTGCACCCACCCTCACCCTCACTGCCGTCCACTCACAGCACCCTGCCTGACCCTCACTGCTGTACACACGCTGCCCCCGCCTGACCCCCTCCATCGTCTACATACCGCCAGCAACTGCCCCTTGCCTGACCCTCACCGCCGAACACACACCACCCATAGCCTGAACCTCATCGCTGCCCACACACTGCGCCCAGCCTGACTCTCACTGCCGTCCACACACCACCCCCAGCCTGATCCTCACCACCGTCCACACACCACCCCCAGCCTGACACTCAGGGATGTCCACGCACCATCCCCACATGACCCTCATCGACGTCGAAGACACTGCTCACAGCCTGACTCTCACCACCGTCTAATAACTGTCCCTAGGCTGACCCCCACCACCGTCCACCCATCGCCAGCAGCCGGGCCCCAACCACCGTCAAACACTGCCACAAATCTGACTCCTACCGCCGTCTACACGCCGCCCCCAGCCTGTCCCTCACTGCCATCCACACGCCGCCCCCAGCCTGTCCCTCACTGCTATCCTCACACGACCCCAGCCTGATACTCACAGCCGTCCACACCTCATCCCCAGCCTAACTCCCACGGCCGTCCAGCACCGCCCCAGTCTGAGCCTCACCGCCATCTACACACCACCCCCAGCCTGACGGTCACCGCCAATCACACACCAACCATATCCTGAAACTCATCGCTGCACACACATTGCGCCCAGCGTGATCCTCACTGCCGTCCAGACACCTCCCCCAGCCTGATCCTCACCGTTATCCACACACTGTCCCCAGATTGTCCATCAATGCCGACCACATACCACCCATATCCTGAACCTCTTCCCTGTCTACACACTGCCCCCAACCTGACTTTCACCGCCATCCACACGCCACCCATAACCTGACCCTCACCGCTGTACACACAACCCCCAGCCTGAACCTCACCGCCGAACACACACCACCCATATTCTGAAACTCATCGCTGTCCACACACTGCGCCCAGCCTGACCCTCACTGCCATCCATACACCCCCGCACCTGACCCTCACCATTATCCACACACCGCTCCCAGCCTGATGCGCCCCACCGTCCACACACCACTAATAGCCTGAACTCCACCGCCATTCACACACTGCCCCCATCCTAACCCTCAACGCCATCCAATACTGACCCACCCTGATCCTCACTGCCGCCCACACATGGCACCCTGTCTGTCCCTCACTACTGTCCGCACGCTGCCCCCAACCAGACCCTCATAGACGTCAAACACACCGTCCACAGCGTGACCCTCACCGCCATTCACCACAGCCCGCAGCCTAACAACCACCTCCGTCCACCAACCGCCCCCAACCTGACCCTCACCACTGTCCACCAACAACACCCTGCCTGACCCTCACCGCTGTCTACACACCACTGCTAGCCTCACCCCCACCATCATCTACACACCGCCACCAGCATGACCCTCAACGCCATCCAACACTGACCCAAGCCTGACGCTCACCACCGTCCAACACTGACCCAAGCCTGACCCGAACTGCCGTCCACACACCGCACCCACCCTGACCCTCACCGCCGTCCAACACTGCCACAAGTCTGACCCTCACCGCCATCCACACACCACCCACAACCTGACCCTCACTGCCAACCACACACCATCCCTAGCCTGACCCTCACTGCTGCCTATACACCACCCCAGCTTGACACTCATCGCCCTCCAACACTGATCCAATCCTGAACCTCATCGCTGTCTACACACCGCCCCCAGTCTGCCCATCACGGCCGACTACACACCACCCATATCCTGAAACCCAACGCTGCTCACACACTGCGCCCAGCCTGCCTCTCACTGCCGTCCACACACCACCCCCCGCCTGATCCTCACCTTCATCCACACACTGCTCCCAGCCTGATGTGCACCACCATCCACACACCACTCACAGCCTGAACTGCACCACCGTCCACACACCGCCCCCAGCCTGACCCTCAATGCCATCCAACACTGACCCAGCCTGACCCTCACCGCAGTCCGCACAGTGCACCCACCCTGACCCGCACTGCTGTCCACACGCTGCCCCCAGCCTGTCACTCACTGCTATGCTCACACGACCCCAGCCTGACACCCACTGACATCCACGCATCACCCACTCTCAGCCGTCCACACCCCGTCCCCTGCCCTAACTCTCACAGCCGTCCAGCATCGCCACAATCTAAACCTCACCGCCATCGGCAAACCACCCCCAGCCTGACCCTTACAGCCATCTAAATACCACCCCCAGCCTGACCCTCACCGCTGTTAGCACACCTCCCGCAGCCTGACCCTCACCACTGTCCACACATGACCCCCAGCCTGACCCTCACCACTGTCCACACATGACCCCCAGCCTGACCCTCACCACTGCCCACACACCACCCCCGACTGACCCTCACCACCACCCACATACTGTCCCCAGACTGACCCTCACCACCGCCAACTACACGCGGCCCCCAGCCTGACCCTCATCGACGTCAAACACAACGTCCACAGCATGACCCTCACCACCATCCACCCCTGCCCCCAGCCTGACAAACACCTCCGTCCACCAACTGCCCCCCTCCTGACACCCACCTCCCTCCACACACCACCCCAGCCTGACTCTTAGCACCGTCCAAACACCACCCCCAGCCTGAAACTCACTGACATCCATGCACCATCCCCAGCGTTACCCTCATCAACGTCGAACACACTGCTCACAGCCTGACCCTCACTGCCGTCCACCAACTGTCCCCAGGCTGACCACCACCACCGTCCACCCATCGCCGCCAGCCTGACCCCAACTTCCGTCAAATACTACCACAAACCTGATCCTCAACGCCGTCCACACACCGCCCCCAGCCTGACCCATATCGCTGTCCAACACCGCCCCCTGCCTGTCCCTCACTGCCGTCCACACACCGCACCAAGCCGGACCACTACCGCCATCCACATGCCGCCCCCAACCTGTCCCTCACTGCCATCCTCAGTTGTCCCAGGCTGATGCTCAAGACCATCCACACACCACCCCAGCCTAACTCTCACGGCCATCCAGCACCGCCCCAGTCTGACCCTCACCGCCATCTATGCACCGACCCCAGCCTGACCCTCCCCACCATGCACATATGACCCGCAGCCTGACCCTCACCACCGCCGACACACTGTCCCAGACTGACCCTCACTGCCGTCCACGCACCACCCATAACCTGACCCTCACCGCCGTCCACACACCACCCATATCCTGACCCTCACCGCTGTACACACACCACCCCCAGCCTGACACTCACCGCCGACCACACACCACCCATATCCTGAAACTCATCGCTGCACACACTGCGTCCAGCCTGACCCTCACTGCCATCCCCACACCGCCCCCAGCCTGACCCTCACGCCATCCAACGCTGACCCAGCCTGACCCTCACCGCCGTCCGCACACTGCACCCACCCTCACCCTCACTGCCGTCCACACACTGCACTCTGCCTGAACCTCAGCGCTCTCTGCACACCGCCCCCAGCCTGACCCTCACGCCATCCAACACTGACCCAGCCTGACCCTCACCGCCATCCGCACACTGCACCCACCCTCACCCTCACCGCTGTCCACACACTGCCCCCAGCCTGACCCCCTCCATCGTCCACATACCGCCAGCAACTGCCCCCAGCCTGACCCTCACCACCGCCCACACACCACCCCCAGACTGACCCTCACCACCGCCCACACACCACCACCAGCCTGACCCTCACCACCATCCACACTCCACACCCAGCCTGACCCTCATTGACGTTGAACCCAGCGCCTCCAGCCTGACCCTCACTGCAGTCCACCAACTGAAGCCAGCCTAACCTTTACCACCATCCATACACCACCTCCAGTCTGACCCTCATCGACATCGAACACATCATCCTCAGCCTGATTCTCACCGCCGTCCACCAACCAACCCCAGCCTGACCCCCATCGCCGTCCAACACTGCCACAAGCCTGACCCTCACAGCCATCCAATACCGTCCCAGCCTGACCCTCACAGGCGCCCACACACCGCCCCTAGCCTGACCTTCACCGCTGTCCACACACCACCCCCAGCCTGACCCTCACCACTGACCAGACACCGCACCCAGCCTGTCCCCCACCACGGCTCACCCACCGCACACAGCCTGACCCTCACCATCATCCACATACCATTCCCAGACTGACGCTCAATGCCGTCCCCACACCACTCCCAGCCTGGCGCTCACCGCCGCCCACACACTGTGCCCAGAGTGACCCTCACCACCGTCCACACAAAGCTCCTAGCCTGATTCTCACCGCCATCCACACACCACTCCCAGCATGAACCTCATTGACGTTTAACACAGCGCTTCCAGCCTGACCCTCACTGCAGTCCACCGACTGCCCACAGCCTGACCTTCACCGCTGTCCACACACCACCGCCAGCCTGACCGTCACCACCGTCCACCCACCGCCCCCAGCCGGACACCAAACGCCGTCTAACACTACCACAAACCTGACTCTCACCGCTGACCACACATCACCCCCAGCCTGACCCTCACCGCCGTCCAGACACCACCCCCAGCCTGATTCTCACCGTCATCCACACACTGTCCCCAGATTTTCCATCAACGCCGACCACATACCACCCATATCCGGAACCTCATCGCTGTCTACACACCGCCCTAACCTGACTTTCACCGCCGTCCACACACCACCCCCCGCCTGACCCTCACCATCATCCACACACGGATCCCAGCCTGATGCGCACCACCGTCCACATACCACTCACAGTCTGAACTCCACCACCGTCCACACACCGCCCCCAGCCTGACCCTCAACGCCATCCAACACTGACCCAGCCTGACCCTCACCGCAGTCCGCACGCGGCACCCACCCTGACCCTCACAGCCGTCAACACACGGCACCCTGCCTGACCCTCACTGCTGTCCACACACCTGCCCCCAGTCTGTCCCTCACTGCTATCCTCACACGACCCCAGTCTGACACACTCAGCCGTCCACACCCCGTCCCCTGTCCTAACTCTCACAGCCATCCAGCATCGCCTCAGCCAAACCCTCACCGCCATCTACAAACCACCCCCAGCTTGAATCTCACAGCCATCTAAATACCACCCTCAGTCTGACCCTCACTGCTGTTAGACCACCGCCCGCAGCCTGACCCTCACGACAGTCCACACATGACCCCCAGCCTGACCCTCACCACTGTCCACACATGACCCCCAGCCTGACCCTCACGACCGCCCACACACTGTCCCCAGACTGACCCTCACCACCGCCATCTACACACGGCCCCCAGCCTGACCCACACCACTGCCCACACACCACCCCCGACTGTCCCTCACCACCGCCCTCACACTGTCCCCAGACTGACCCTCGCCGCCATCTACACACCACTCCAGCCTGACCCTCACCACCATCCACACACCACCCCCCAGCCTGACCCTCACCTCCCTCCACACACCACCCCCAGCCTGTCCGTCACCACTGTCCACACACCACCCCCAGCCTGACTCTCACTGACATCCACGCACCATCACCAGCGTGACCCTCATCAACGTCAAACACACTGCTCACTGCCTGACCCTCACCACCGTCTACCGACTGCCCCCAGGCTGACCCCCACCACCGTCCCCCCATCGACCCCAGCCTGACCCCAACCGCCATCAAACACTACCACAAACCTGACCCTCACTGCCGTCCACACACCGCCCCCAGCCTGACCCCTACCACCGTCCAACACCACCCGCAGCCTGACCCCTACCGGTGTCCAACACCGCCCCAGCCTGTCCCTCACTACCGCCGTCTACACACCGCCCCCAGCCCCCAGCCTGACCCTCACGCCATCCAACACTGACCCAGCCTGAACCTCACCACCATCCGCACACCGAACCCACCCTGACCCTCACTGCCGTCCACGCACTGCACCCTGCCTGACCCTCACTTCTGTCTACACACCACCCCTCGCCTGACCCTCACTGCTGCCCCCAGCCTGACCCTCCATCGTCCTCATACCGCCAGCAACTACCCCCAGCCTGACCCTCACTGCCGACCACAACCACCCATAGCCTAAACGTCATCACTGCCCACACGCTGCGCCCAGCCTGATCCTCACACCCGTCCACACACCACCCCCCGTCTGACCCTCACCATCATCCGCACACCGCTCCCAGCCTGACGCGCACCACCGTCCACACACTGCCCCCAGTCTGATCCTCAACACCATCCAACACTGACGCAGCCTGACCCTCACCACCATCTGCACACCGCACCCACCCTGACCCTCACTGCCGTCCACACACTGAACCTGCCTGACCCTCACTTCTGTCTCCACAACGCCCCTAGCCTGACCCTCACCGCTGTGCTCACGCTGCCCCCAGTCTGAACCTCATCGACGTCAAACACACCATCCACATCGTGATCCTCAAGGACGATGAACACACCACCCCCAGCCTGACCCACACCACCGTCCACGCACCACCCCCAGCCTGACACTCACTCACGTCCACCAACTGCCGCCAGGCTGACCCCCCACTACCACCCATCCATCTCACCAAGCCTGAACTCCACCGCTCTCAAACATTACCACAAACCCGACCCTCTCCGTGGTCCACACACCACCCCCAGCCTGACCCCGACCGGCGTCCAAAACCGCCCTCAGCCTGTCCCTCACTGCCGTCCACACACAGCCCCAAGCCTGTCCTTCACTGCTATCCTCACACGACCCCCAGCCTGACCCTAACCACTGCCCACAAATCGCCCCCGACTAACACTCACCGCCACCAATACACTGTCCCCAGACTGAAGCTCAACGCCAGCTACACACGACCCTCAGCCAGACCCTCACCACTGCCCTCACAATGACCAGACTTACACTCACCACCGCCCCCACACTGTCCCCAGACTGAAGTTCACCGCCATCTACACACGACCCTCAACCTGACCCTCACCATTGTCCACACACTGCCCCGACTGACCCTCACCGCCATCGACACACCGCCCCTAGCCTGACCCTCACCGCGATCCATATGCTGCCCCCAGCCTGACCCTCATCGACGTCAAACACAACGTCCACAGCGTGACCATCACTGCCGTCCACCACTGCCGCCAGCCTGACAAACACCTCCGTACACAAACTGCCCCCATCCTGACACCCACCTCTCTCCACACACCACCCCAGCCGACCCTCACCACCGTCCAAACACCACCCCCAGCCTGAAACTCACTGACGTCCACGCACCATCCCCAACGTGACCCTCATCAACGTCGAACACACTGCTCACAGCCTGACCCTCACCACCGTCCACCAACTATCCCCAGGCTGACCACCACAACTGTCCACCCATCGCCCCCAGCCTGACCCCAACTTCCGTCAAATACAACCACAAACCTGATCTTCACCGCCGTCCACACACCGCCCCCAGCCTGACCCATACCGCTGTCCAACACCGCCCCTGACTGTCCCTCACTGCCGTCCACACACCGCACCAAGCCTGACCGCTACCGCCATCCACACGCCGCCTCCAGCTTGTCCCTCACTGCCATCCTCACACGCCCCCAGCCTGATGCTCACTGCCGTCCACACACCGCCCCCAGCCTAACTCTAACGGCCATCTAGCACCGCCCCAGTCTGACCCTCACCGCCATCTACACACCGACCCCAGCCTGATCCTCCCCACCGTCCACATATGACCCCCAGCCTGACTCTCACCACCGCCGACACACTGTCCCAGACTGACCCTCACTGCCGTACACACACAACCCATAGCCTGACCCTCACCGCCGACCACACACCACCCATATCCTGAAACTCATCGCTGCACAGACTGCGTCCAGCCTGACCCTCACTGCCATTCACACACCGCCCCCAGCCTGACCCTCACGCCATCCAACACTGACCCAGCCTGACCCTCACCGCCATCCGCACACTGCACCCACCCTCACCCTCACCGCTGTCCACACACTGCCCCCAGCCTGACCCCCTCCATCGTCCACATACCGCCAGCAACTGCCCCCAGCCTGACCCTCACCACCGCCCACACACCACCCCCAGACTGACCCTCACCACCGCCCACACACCACCACCAGCCTGACCCTCACCACCATCCACACTCCACACCCAGCCTGACCCTCATTGACGTTGAACCCAGCGCCTCCAGCCTGACCCTCACTGCAGTCCACCAACTGAAGCCAGCCTAACCTTTACCACTATCCATACACCACCTCCAGTCTGACCCTCATCGACATCGAACACATCATCCTCAGCCTGATTCTCACCGCCGTCCACCAACCAACCCCAGCCTGACCCCCATCGCCGTCCAACACTGCCACAAGCCTGACCCTCACAGCCATCCAATACCGTCCCAGCCTGACCCTCACAGGCGCCCACACACCGCCCCTAGCCTGACCTTCACCGCTGTCCACACACCACCCCCAGCCTGACCCTCACCACTGACCAGACACCGCACCCAGCCTGTCCCCCACCACGGCTCACCCACCGCACACAGCCTGACCCTCACCATCATCCACATGCCATTCCCAGACTGACGCTCAATGCCGTCCCCACACCACTCCCAGCCTGGCGCTCACCGCCGCCCACACACTGTGCCCAGAGTGACCCTCACCACCGTCCACACAAAGCTCCTAGCCTGATTCTCACCGCCATCCACACACCACTCCCAGCATGAACCTCATTGACGTTTAACACAGCGCTTCCAGCCTGACCCTCACTGCAGTCCACCGACTGCCCACAGCCTGACCTTCACCGCTGTCCACACACCACCGCCAGCCTGACCGTCACCACCGTCCACCAACCGCCCCCAGCCGGACACCAAACGCCGTCTAACACTACCACAAACCTGACTCTCACTGCTGACCACACATCACCCCCAGCCTGACCCTCACCGCCGTCCAGACACCACCCCCAGCCTGATTCTCACCGTCATCCACACACTGTCCCCAGATTTTCCATCAACGCCGACCACATACCACCCATATCCAGAACCTCATCGCTGTCTACACACCGCCCTAACCTGACTTTCACCGCCGTCCACACACCCCCCCCCGCCTGACCCTCACCATCATCCACACACGGATCCCAGCCTGATGCGCACCACCGTCCACATACCACTCACAGTCTGAACTCTACTACCGTCCACACACCGCCCCCAGCCTGACCCTCAACGCCATCCAACACTGACCCAGCCTGACCCTCACCGCAGTCCGCACGCGGCACCCACCCTGACCCTCACAGCCGTCAACACACGGCACCCTGCCTGACCCTCACTGCTGTCCACACACCTGCCCCCAGTCTGTCCCTCACTGCTATCCTCACACGACCCCAGTCTGACACACTCAGCCGTCCACACCCCGTCCCCTGTCCAAACTCTCACAGCCGTCCAGCATCGCCTCAGCCAAACCCTCACCGCCATCTACAAACCACCCCCAGCTTGACTCTCACAGCCATCTAAATACCACCCTCAGTCTGACCCTCACTGCTGTTAGACCACCGCCCGCAGCCTGACCCTCACGACAGTCCACACATGACCCCCAGCCTGACCCTCACCACTGTCCACACACGGCCCCCAGCCTGACCCACACCACTGCCCACACACCACCCCCGACTGTCCCTCACCACCGCCCTCACACTGTCCCCAGACTGACCCTCGCCGCCATCTACACACCACTCCAGCCTGACCCTCACCACCATCCACACACCACCCCCCAGCCTGACCCTCACCTCCCTCCACACACCACCCCCAGCCTGTCCGTCACCACTGTCCACACACCACCCCCAGCCTGACTCTCACTGACATCCACGCACCATCACCAGCGTGACCCTCATCAACGTCAAACACACTGCTCACTGCCTGACCCTCACCACCGTCTACCGACTGCCCCCAGGCTGACCCCCACCACCGTCCGCCCATCGACCCCAGCCTGACCCCAACCGCCATCAAACACTACCACAAACCTGACCCTCACTGCCGTCCACACACCGCCCCCAGCCTGACCCCTACCACCGTCCAACACCACCCGCAGCCTGACCCCTACCGGTGTCCAACACCGCCCCAGCCTGTCCCTCACTGCCGTACACACACCGCACCAAGCCTGACCCCTACCGCCGTCTACACACCGCCCCCAGCCTGACCCTCACGCCATCCAACACTGACCCAGCCTGAACCTCACCACCATCCGCACACCGAACCCACCCTGACCCTCACTGCCGTCCACGCACTGCACCCTGCCTGACCCTCACTTCTGTCTACACACCACCCCTCGCCTGACCCTCACTGCTGCCCCCAGCCTGACCCTCCATCGTCCTCATACCGCCAGCAACTACCCCCAGCCTGACCCTCACTGCCGACCACAACCACCCATAGCCTGAACGTCATCACTGCCCACACGCTGCGCCCAGCCTGATCCTCACACCCGTCCACACACCACCCCCCGTCTGACCCTCACCATCATCCGCACACCGCTCCCAGCCTGACGCGCACCACCGTCCACACACTGCCCCCAGTCTGATCCTCAACACCATCCAACACTGACGCAGCCTGACCCTCACCACCATCTGCACACCGCACCCACCCTGACCCTCACTGCCGTCCACACACTGAACCTGCCTGACCCTCACTTCTGTCTCCACAACGCCCCTAGCCTGACCCTCACCGCTGTGCTCACGCTGCCCCCAGTCTGAACCTCATCGACGTCAAACACACCATCCACATCGTGATCCTCAAGGACGATGAACACACCACCCCCAGCCTGACCCACACCACCGTCCACGCACCACCCCCAGCCTGACACTCACTCACGTCCACCAACTGCCGCCAGGCTGACCCCCCACTACCACCCATCCATCTCACCAAGCCTGAACTCCACCGCTCTCAAACATTACCACAAACCCGACCCTCTCCGTGGTCCACACACCACCCCCAGCCTGACCCCGACCGGCGTCCAAAACCGCCCTCAGCCTGTCCCTCACTGCCGTCCACACACAGCCCCAAGCCTGTCCTTCACTGCTATCCTCACACGACCCCCAGCCTGACCCTAACCACTGCCCACAAATCGCCCCCGACTAACACTCACCGCCACCAATACACTGTCCCCAGACTGAAGCTCAACGCCAGCTACACACGACCCTCAGCCAGACCCTCACCACTGCCCTCACAATGACCAGACTTACACTCACCACCGCCCCCACACTGTCCCCAGACTGAAGTTCACCGCCATCTACACACGACCCTCAACCTGACCCTCACCATTGTCCACACACTGCCCCGACTGACCCTCACCGCCATCGACACACCGCCCCTAGCCTGACCCTCACCGCGATCCATATGCTGCCCCCAGCCTGACCCTCATCGACGTCAAACACAACGTCCACAGCGTGACCATCACTGCCGTCCACCACTGCCGCCAGCCTGACAAACACCTCCGTACACAAACTGCCCCCATCCTGACACCCACCTCTCTCCACACACCACCCCAGCCGACCCTCACCACCGTCCAAGCACCACCCCCAGCCTGAAACTCACTGACGTCCACGCACCATCCCCAACGTGACCCTCATCAACGTCGAACACACTGCTCACAGCCTGACCCTCACCACCGTCCACCAACTATCCCCAGGCTGACCACCACAACTGTCCACCCATCGCCCCCAGCCTGACCCCAACTTCCGTCAAATACAACCACAAACCTGATCTTCACCGCCGTCCACACACCGCCCCCAGCCTGACCCATACCGCTGTCCAACACCGCCCCTGACTGTCCCTCACTGCCGTCCACACACCGCACCAAGCCTGACCGCTACCGCCATCCACACGCCGCCTCCAGCTTGTCCCTCACTGCCATCCTCACACGCCCCCAGCCTGATGCTCACTGCCGTCCACACACCGCCCCCAGCCTAACTCTCACGGCCATCTAGCACCGCCCCAGTCTGACCCTCACCGCCATCTACACACCGACCCCAGCCTGATCCTCCCCACCGTCCACATATGACCCCCAGCCTGACTCTCACCACCGCCGACACACTGTCCCAGACTGACCCTCACTGCCGTCCACACACAACCCATAGCCTGACCCTCACCGCCGACCACACACCACCCATATCCTGAAACTCATCGCTGCACACACTGTGTCCAGCCTGACCCTCACTGCCGTTCACACACCGCCCCCAGCCTGACCCTCACGCCATCCAACACTGACCCAGCCTAACCCTCACCGCCGTCCGCACACTGCACCCACCCTGACCCTCACTGCCGTCCACACACTGCACCCTGCCTGAACCTCACCGCTCTCTACACACCGCCCCTAGCCTGGCCCTCACCTCTGTTCACACGCTGCCCCCAGCCTGACCCCCTCCATCATCCACATACTGCCAGAAACTGCCCCCAGCCTGACCCACACCGCCGACCACACACCACCCATAGCCTGAACCTCATCGCTGCCCACACACTGTCCCCAGCCTGACCCTCACTGCCATCCAAACACCACCCCCCACCTGACCCTCACCATCATCCACACACCGTTCCCCGCCTGTTCACACACCGCTTTAAGCCTGACACTCCACGCCATATAACACTGAGCCAGCCTGACCATCACGGCCGTCCAACACTGACCCAGCCTGATGCTCACCACCATCTGCACACCGCACCCACCCTGACCCTCACTGCCGTCCACACACTGCACCCTGCCTGACCCTCACTGCCATCTATACACCGCCCTTAGCCTGACCCTCACCGCTGTCCACACGCTGCCCCCAGCCTGACCCTCATTGACGTCAAACACATCGGCCACAGCGTGACCCTCTCCGCCATCCAACACGCCCCCAGCCTGACAAACACCTCCGTCCAGAAATTACCCCCAGCCTGACCCTCACCGCCGTCCACCAACTGCCCACAGCCTGACACTCACCTCCGTCCACCAACTGCCCCCAGCCTGACACCACCGTCCACCCATCGCCCCCAGCCTGACCCCCACCACCGTCAAACACTACCACAAACCTGACCCTCACCACCATCCATACTCCGCCCCCAGCCTGAACCCTACCGCCGTCCAACACTGCCCCCAGCCTGTCCCTAACTGCCATCCACACACTGCACCAAGCCTGACCCCTACCACCGTCCATACGCCGCCCCCAGACTGTCTCTCACTGCTATCCTCACATGCCCCCAGCCTGACACTCACAGCCGTCCACACCCTGTTCCCAGCCTAACTCTCACGGCCGTCCAGCACTGCCCCAGTCAGACTCTCTCCGCTATCTGCACACCACCCCCTGCCTAACCCTCACTTCTATCTACACACTGCCCCCAGCCTGACCCTCACCACCGTCCACACACGACCCCCAGCCTGACCCTCACCACTGCCCACACACCACCCACAGCGTGACCCTCACCACTGCCCACATACCGTCCCCAGACTGACCCTCACCACCGCCCACTCACTGTCCCCAGACTGACACTCACAGCCATCCACACACCACCTCCAGCCTGACCCTCACCGCCGACCACACACCACCCACATCCTGAAATTCATCGCTGCCCACACATTGCGCCTAGCCTGAGCCTCACTGCCGTCCACACACCACCCCCAGCCTGATCCTCACCATCTTCCACACACCATCCCCAGCCTGACCCTCATTGCCGTGCACACACCATCCCCAGCCTGATCGTCACCGTCATCCACACACCATCCCCAGACTGACCATCAATGCCGTCCACACACCGCTCCCAGCCTGATGCTCACCACCGTCCACACACAACTCCCAGCCTGAACTCCACCATTGTCCACACACCTCCCCCAGCCTGACCCTCAACGCCATCCAACACTGACCCAAGCCTGATGCTCACCACCGTCCAACACTGACTCAGCCTGACCCTCGCCGTCGTCTGCACACCACACCCACCCTGACCCTCACTTCCGTCCAAATACTGCACCCTGCCTGGCCCTCCCCACTGTCTACACACTGCCCCTAGCCGAACCCTCACCGCTGTCCACATGCTGCCTCCAGCCTGAAACCCTCCGCCGACCACATACCGCCAGCAACTGCTCCCAGCCAGTCTCTCACCAGCGCCGACACACCACCCCAGCTAGACCCTTATCGACGTCAAACACACCGTCCACACAGTGACCCTCACCGCGTTCCACCAACTTCCCACAGCCTGACACCCACCTCTCTCCACACACCACCCCCAGCCTGACCCTCATCGCCGACCACACACCGCCCCAGCCTGACCCTCACCACCATCCACACACCACCCCAGCCTGACACTGACGTCCACACACCACCCCCAGCCTGACACTCACTGACGTACACGCACCATCCCCAGCGTGACCCTGATCGACTTTGAACTCACCGCTCAAAGCCTGACTCTCTCCGCCGCCCACAATCTGCCCCCAGGCTGACCCCCACCACCGCCCACCCATCTCCCCCAGCCTGACCCCCACCGCCGTCAAACACTACCACAAACCTGACCCCTGCTGCAGTACAACACCGCCCCAAGTCTGTCCCTCACTGCCGTCCACACACCGCACCAAGCCTGACCCCTACCGCCGTCCAGACCCTGTCCACAGCCTATCTCTCACAGCTGTCCAGCACCACCCCAGTCTGACCCTCACCGCCATCTACACAGCGCCCTCAGCCTGTCCTTCACTGCTATCCTCACACGCCCCCAGCCTTATACTCACAGCCGTCCACACCCCGTCCCCAGCCTGACTCTCACGGCCGCCCAGCACTGCCCCAGTCTGACCCTCACCGCCATCTACACACCGTCCCCAGCCTGACTCTCACCGCCACCTGCACACCAACCCCAGCCTGACCCTCCCCGCTGTCAACACACTGCCCCCAGCCTGACCCTCACCACCGTCCACACACGATCCCCAGTCTGATCCTCACCACCATCCAACACCGTCCCCAGCCTGACCCTCATCACCATCCACACACCACCCCAGCCTGACCCTCATTACCGCACACACACCGCCCCCAGCCTGACCCTCACCACTGTCCCCACACCACCTAGAGCCTGACCCCCACTGTCGTTCACACACAGACACCAGCGTGACCGGCCCTTCCGAACACATACTGCCCCCAGCCTGACCCCCACCACTGCCCAACACCGCCACCAATCTGAACGTCACCGCCATCCACGTACCGCACCCAGCCTGACCTTCACCACCGTCCACACACAATCCCCAGCCTGACCTGCACCACCGTCCACATACCGTCCCCAGACTGATCCTCACCACCGCACACACACCACCCCCAGCGTGACCCTCACCACCGTCCACACACCGTCCCCAGACTGATCCTCACCACCGTCCACACACCACCCCCAGCCTGACCCTCATTGACGTTGAACCCAGCGCCTCCAGCCTGACCCTCACTGCAGTCCACCGACTGCAGCCAGCCTGACCCTCACCACCGTCCATACACCACCTCCAGCCTAACCCTCATCGACGTTGAACACACTACCCTCAGCCTGACTCTCACCTCTGTCCACCAACTGCACCCAGCCTGACCCCCACCGTCGTCCACCAACCGCCACCAGCCTAAACCCCATTACCGTCCAACACTGCCACAAGCTTGACCCTCACATCCGTCCAATACCGTTCCAGCCTGACCCTCACTGCCACCCACAGACCGCCCCTAGCCTGACCCTCACCACCGACCACACACCACCCCTAGCCTGCCCCTCACCGCTGTCCACACACCACCCCCAGCCTGACCTTCACCACTGCCCAGACACCACGCCCAGCGTGACCCTCACCACGGCCCACCCACCGCCCACAGCCTGACCCTCACCATCATCCACACACCGTCCCCAGACTGACCCTCAACGTCGTCCACACAGAACTCCCAGATTGACGCTCACCACTGCCCACACACTGTCCACAGAGTGACCCTCACTGCCGTCCACACAACGCTCCCAGCCTGACCCTCACCGCCGTCCACACACCATTCCCAGCCTGAACCTCATTGACGTTGAACACAGTGCCTCCAGCCTGACCCTCACTGCATTCCACCGACTGCAGCCAGCCTGACTCTCAACACCGTCCGTACACCACCCCCAGCCTGACCCTCAATGCCGTCCACACACCGCTCCCAGCCTGACCCCCATTGCCGTCCTCACACTGCCCCCAGCCTGACCCCCACCGCCGTGCACACACCGCCCCCAGCCTGAACCTCAACGCCATCCAACACTGACCCAAACCTTAAGCACACCACCATCCAAAACTGACCCAAGCCTGACCCTCACTGCCGTCCATCCCCAGCCTGACCCTCACGCTGTCCACGCACCGCACCCAGCCTGACCCTCACCGCCATCCATACGCTGCCCCCAGCCTGACCCCCTCGCCGTCCACATACCGCTCCTAGCCAGACTCTCACCGCCGTCCACACACCACCCCCAGCCTGAACCTCATTGACGTTGAACACATGGCCCCCAGCCTGACCCTCTCCACCATCATCCAACCGCCCCCAGCCTGACCCCCACTGCCATCCACACACCGCCCTCAAGCTGGCCCCCACCATCGTTCACACACCGACCTCAGCCTGACCGTCCCCTCCGAACACACACTGCGCCCAGCCTGACCCCCGCCGCCGCCCACACACCACCCACACCCTGAACCTCATTGCCATCCACACACCGCCCTCAGGCTGACACCCACCACCAACCACACATCGACCCCAGCCTGACCCCCACCGCCATTCACTCACCGACCCCAGCCTGACCCCCACGGCCATCCGCACACACACCCCAACCTGACCTTCACCTCCGTTCAACACCACCACCAGCCTGACCCCCACCGCTATCCAAACATTGCCCCCAGTCGGAGCCTCACTGCCATCCACACACCGCCCCCAGCCTGGCCCGAACCGCTGTCCAGGAATTCCAACTGCCTGACCCACACTGCCATCCCCACACTGCCCCAACCTGACCCTCCCCTCCACCCAAAACCACCCCTGCTTGACTCTCACCATCATCCAACACCTCCCCCAACCTGACCCTCAACGCCTCCTGCCTGACCCTCACCACCACCCACAAACCGCCCCCATTCTGACCCCAAAACACAGTTCACACACCGCCCTCAGCCTGACCCTCACCGCCGTCCACGCAGGGCCCCCACCCTGAACACCACCGCCGTCCACACGCTGCACCCAGCCTGACCTTCACCGCCACCAGCCTGTCTCTCACTGCACTCAACCTGACCCTCTCCCACATAGCCTGACCCTCTCCGTGTCCAACACTGCCCCAGCTTGACTCTCACCACCGCCCCCAGCTTGACCCTGACTGCCGCCCACACACCATCCCCAGCCTGACACTCACTGTCATCGACACAAAGCCCACAGCCTTACGCTTGACGCCATCTACACAACAACCCCAACCTGACCCTCACCGATGCCCACTCACCGCACCAGCCTGACCTCCATCACCACACAACACCGCCCCCAATCTGACCCTCACAGCTGCTGCACACCGCCCCCAACTTTGCCCTAACCGCCATCAACACAGCTCCCGCAGCCTTGCCCTCACCGCCTTCCAGACACCTCGCCCAGCCTGGCCCTCACCGCTGTCCAAGCACCGCCCCCAAACTGACCCTCACTGCCCTCCAACACCACCCCCAGCATGAACCTCACAGGCCCTCCACACACCGCCCCCAGCCTGCCCCCCACCACTGAGCATCACTACACCCCCAGCCTGACCATCACTACCATTCAAAATCACCCCTAGCCTGGCCATCACCGCTGTCCACACACTGCCCCAGCCTGACCCTCACAGCCATCCTACACCACCCCCAGCCTGACCCTCACCGTCCCCAGCATGACCCACACTGCAGCTCACACACCAACCCCCAGCCTGACCATCACCCCCGCCCACACGCCGCCCCTAGCCTTACCCTCACCACTGCACACTCACCTTCCCGAGCCTGACCCCAACCACATTGCACACACCGTCTCCAGCCTGACCATTACCGCCATCCACACGCTGCTCCCAGCCTGGCCCTCACTGCCCCAAGCCTCTCTCTCACCTCATCCAACGTGACCCTCACCGACCCCAACCTGACCCTCTCCCACATAGCCTGACCCTCACCGTGTCCAACACTGCCCCAGCCTGACTCTCGCCACCGCCCCCAGCCTGACCCTCACTGCCGCCAACACACCATCCCCAGCCTGACACTCACGACTGTCCACACACCGCCCCCAGCTTAACCCTCTCTGTCATCCACACACCGCCCACAGCCTTACTCTCGTCGATACCTACACACCAACCCCTACCTGACCCTTACCGAAGCCCAATCACCCGCACCAGACTGACTCCCACCACCGCACAACACTGCCCCGAGCCTGACCCTCACCACTGTCATCACTGCCCTCAGTCTAACCCTCACAGCTGCCGCATACCGCCCCCAACATTGCCCTCACCACCAACAGCACACCTCCCCCAGCCTTGCCCTCACCACTTTCCGCACACCTCCCTCAGCCTGGCCCTCACTGCAGTCCATGCACCGCCCCCAAACTGAACCTCACTGCCCTCCAACACCGCCCCCAGCATGAATCTCACAGGCCCTCCACACACCGCCCCCAGCCTGACCCTCACTGCCATCCACACATCACCCCCAGTCTGACTCTAACCGCCGTCCACACATCACCCCCAGCCTGACACTCACCGCCGTCCATACACCGCCCCCCCGCCTGGCCCACACCACCGCATAACACCGCCCACATCCTGACACTCACCACCATCCACACACTGACCCCAGAAAGAACCTCACCGCCATCCACACACCACCTCCAGCTTGACCCTCACTGCCATCCACACACTGCCCCCAGCCTGACTCTCACCGCCGTCCACACACCACCCCCAGCCTGACTCTCACCACTGTCCACAAACTGCCTCCAGCCTGACTCTCACCGCCATCCACTCACCATCCCCAGCTTGACCCTCACCGCCGTCCACACACCGCCTCCAGCCTGACCCTCACCACCATCTATACACCACCTCCATCTTGACTCTCACTGCCATCCACACACTGCCCCCAGCCTGACTCTCACCGCCGTCCACACACCACCCCAGCCTGACTCTCACCACTGTCCACACACAGCCTCCAGCCTGACTCTCACCGCCATCCACACACCACCCCCAGCCTGACTCTCACCACTGTCCACACACTGCATCCAGCCTGACCCTGACCGCCATCCACACACCACCCCCAGCCTGACTCTCACTGCCGTCCACACACCGCCCCCAGCTTAACCCTCACCACCGTGCACACACTGCCACCAGAATGAACCACACCACCATCCACACCCCGCCCCCAGCCTGATCCTCACTTCTGCCCACACGCCGCTCCAGGATGAGCCTCACTGCCATCTACAGACCACCTACAGCTTGACACTCTCCACCATCCACACACAGCCCCCAGCCTGACCCTCACCGCACTCCACACACCGCCCCCAGCCTGACTCTCACCCGTGACCATACACCACCCCAGCATGACCCTCACCACCGTCCACACACAGCCCCCAGCCTGAACCTCACTGCCATCCACACACTGCCCCCAGCCTGACCCGTACTGACTTACAACACTGCCCCCAGCATGAACCTCACCGCCCCAATCTCATTCTCAACACCGTTCAACACCGTCCCAGCCTGACCCTCACCACCGCCCACACACTGCCCCCAGCCTGACCCTCACCGCTGTCCGCACACTACCCCCAGCCTGACCCTCATTGCTCCCACCCTGACCCTCACCACCACCCACACAATGCCCCCACCCTGATCCTCACTGCTGCCCAACACTGCTCCCTGCCTGACCCTGATCACCGTCCACACACAGCCCCCAGTCTGACCCTCACCACCGTCCTCACACTGCCCCCAGTCTGACCCTCATCACCATCCACACACCGCCCCCTCCCTGAACCCCACCGCCATCCACACACCGCCCCCAGCCTGACCCTCAGCAACCGCTCACACACCGCCCCCCAGCCTGACCGTCACCACCGCCCACACACCGCTCCTAGCCTTACCCAACCACATCCACACACCGCCCTCAGCCTGACCTGTACTGACTTACAACACTGCCCCCAGCATGAACCTCACCGCCCCCAATCTGATTCTCAACACCGTTCAACACCGTCCCCAGCCTGACCCTCACCGCCATCCACACACCGCCCCCACCCTGAACCCCACCGCCATCCACACACCGCCCCCAGTCTGACCCTCACTGATGCCCACTCACCACCCCAGCCTGACCCCCACCACTGCACAACACCGATCCCAGTCTGACTCTCAACACTGTCCAATTCCACCCCCAGTCTAACCCTCAGCTCTACCACACGCAACCCCCAACTTTGCCCTCACTGCCATCCACACACCGACCCCAGACTTGTCTTCACCACCTTCCACACACCACCCCCAGCCTGGCCCTCAGAACCATCCACACACCGCCCGCATCCTGACCCTCACTGCCATCCAGCACCGCCCCCAGCCTGCCCCCCACCACTGTCCAACACGGCACCTCCAGCCTGACCATCACCACCATTCAATACCACCCCCTAGCCTGGCTCTCACCCCTGTCCACACACCACCCCAGCATGACCCTCACCACCGTTCACACACAGCTCCCAGCCTGACCCTCACCGCCGTTTAACGTCGGCGCCAGCCAGACCCTGACCGCCATCCACACACCGCCACGAGACTGACCCCCAGCGCCATCCACACACCGACCCCAGCCTGACCCTCACCGGTGTCCAACGCCATCCCCAGCCTGACCCTCACCACCGCCCACACACTGCCCCCAGCCTGACCCTCACACTACCCCCAGCTTGACCCTCATTGCCCACCCTGATCCTCACCATTACCCACACAACGCCCCCACCCTGACCCTCACTACCGTCCAACACCGCTCCCTGCCTGACCCTCACCACCGTCCACACACAGCCCCCAGCCTGACCCTCATGCCATCAACACACCGCTCCCTGTCTGACCCTCACCGACGCCCACTCATCTCCCCCAGCCTGACCATCACTGCCGTACAACACCGTCCATAGTCTGACCCTCACTGCTGTCCAAACAATGCCCCTAGCCTTGCCCTCACTGCCATCCACCCACCGCACCCCATCTGACCCTCACTGCCATTCACACACCACCCCCAGCCTGACCCTCACCACCATACACACACAGCCCCCAGCCTGACCCACTCCACCGGCCACACATCACGCAAGCCTGATACTCACCACCACCCACACACCGCTCCCAGCCTGACCCTCATCACCGTCCACACACCGCTCCTAACCTGACCCCAACCACAGTCCACACACCGCCCTCAGCCTGACCCTCACCGCCATCCACACACATTCTAGCCTGATACTCACCACCATTTACACCGCCCCCAGCCTGACCCACACCACCCTCCAACAGCCGCCTCAGACTGACCGTCATCACTGTCCAACACCACCTCCATTCTGACCCTCACTGCCGCTCGCACACCACCTCTAGCATGAACCTCACTTTCATCCAACACCGCCCCAAACCTAACCCTCACTGACGCACACACACCGCCACAGCCTAACCTTCACTGCTGTCCACACACCTTACCCAGCCTGAATCTCAACATTGTCCACACCCCAGAATGACCCCAACCACCGCACAACACCGCCCCCACCCTGACACTCACCGCCATCCACACACCGCCCACACCCTGACACTTTTCGCTGTCAAACACAGCCCCCAGAATGAACCTCAATGCCCCTGCACACATCGCCCACAGCCTGACCCTCACCACCCGTTCAACACCGTCGCCAGCCTGCCCCTCACCACCGCCCACACACCATTCCCAGCCTGACCGTCACCGCCGTACAACTCCAGCCCCAGTATGAACCACACCGCCGTCGACACACTGCCCCCACCTTGACCCTCATCGCCTTCGAACAACGCCCCCGTCTGACCCTCACCACCGTTCATCACCAACCCCAGCCTGACCCTCACAGCCATCCACACACCATACCACCCTGACCCTCACCGCCGTCCAACACCACCCACAGCCTGAAAATCACCGTCGCCCACTCACCGCCCCCAGCCTGACCCCCACCAGTGCACAAAACCGCCCCCAGCCTGACCCTCACCACTGTCCAACACCGCCCAAAGTCTGACCCCCACCGCTGTCCACACACTGCCCCCAGCCTTGCCCTCATCGGCATACACGCACCGCCCCCAACCTTGCCCTCACTGCTGTCCACACACCGCCCCCAGCCGGACACACACCGCCGTCCAATAGTGCGCCCCAGCCTGACCCTCACCGCTACAAAACACCATCCCCAGCCTGTCACTCACTGCTGTCCACACACCGTTAACAGCCTGACCCTCACTGATGCCCACACACTGTCCCCAGCCTGACCGTCACTATCACCCATACACCGCACCCAGCCTTACACTCACCGCCATCCATACTCCACCCCCAGCCTGACCCTCACTGCCACAAAACACTGCCCCCAGCCTGTCACTCACTGCCATCCACACACCGTTAACAGCCTGACCCTCACTGGTGCCCACACACTGCCCGAGCCTGACCCTCACTGCCGCCCACACATTGCCCCAACCTGACCCTTACTGCCATCCAATCACCTCCCCCAGACTGACCTCACCACTGCACAACACTGCCCACAGACTGACCCTCACCACCGTTTAACACCATCCCCAGCCTGACCCTCACAACCGTTCATCACTATCCCCAGTCTGACCCTCATCACCGCCCACACACCATCCCCAGCCTGACCGTCGCCACCGCCCATACACCACACCCAGCCTGATCCTCACCGCCATCCATATTCCACCCCCAGCCTGACCCTCATCGCCACAAAACACCGCCCCCAGCCTGTCACTCACTGCCGTCCATTCATCGCCCCCAGCATGTACCTCACTGCCGCCCACACACTGCCCCATCCTGACCTTTACTGCCGTCCACACACCATTAACAGCCTGACCCTCACCGACGCCCACACACTGTACCCAGCCTGACCGTCACCACCACCCACACACGGCACCCAGCCTTACCCTCACCGCCGTCCATACACCACGCCAGCTTGACACCCACGGCTCCAAACCTGACCTTCACCACTGTTCAACACCATCCTCAGCCTGACCCTCACCACCACCCACACACCAACACGAGCCTGACACTCACCGCCGTCCACACAATGCCCCAGCCTGACCCAAACTCCATCCAACACCGCCCCTCGCCGAACCCTCACCGCCATACAACATTGCCCCCAGCATGAACCTTACGGCCCCCAACCTGACGCTGACAACCCCCAACCTGACCCTCAACACTGTTCAACAACATCCCCAGCCTGACACTCACCACTGCTCACATACCGCCCCCATCCTGACCAGCACCGCCGTCCAACTCCGCTCCAAGCCGGACCCTCATTGGCTTCCAACAACGCCCCCAGCCTGACCCGCACCAACACAAACACCTCCCCAGCCTGACCCTCACTGCCATCCACACACCGCCCCCAGCATGAAACTGATCACTGTCCACACTCTGCACCCAACCTGTCCCTTACTGCCGCCCACACACCGTCCCTAACCTGACCCTCACTGACGCCTGCTCACTGCCCCCTGATTGACCCCACCACCGCACAACACCGATCACAGCCTGACCCTAACCACCATTCAACACCATCCCCAGCTTGATCCTCACCACCGCCCACACACCGTCCAGAGCCTGGCCATCACCAATGTCCACACACCACACCGCCATCCAAACACCGCCCCCAGCCTGACCCACACCAACGCACAACACCGCCCACATCCTGACACTCACCGCCATCCACACACCGCCCCTAGCCTGACCCTCACCACTGTCCAACACCGCCCACAGTCTGACCCCCACCGCTGTCCACACACTGCCCCCAGCCTTGCCCTCATCGGCATACACACACCGCCCCCAACCTTGCCCTCACTGCTGTCCACACACCGCCCCCAGCCTGACCCACACCAACGCACAACACCACCCACATCCTGACAAACACCGCCATCCACACACCGCCCCCAGCCTGACACTCACCGCCGTCCACACACCACCCCCAGCCTGACCCTCACCGCCATCCACACACCACCCCCAGCCTGACTCTCACCGCCCCAAGCCTGTCTCTCAGCGCACCCAACCTGACCCTCTCCCACCTAACCTGACCCTCACCTTGTCCGACACTGCCACAGCCTAACCATCACCCCCGCACCCAGCCTGACCCTCACCGCCGTGCACACACTGTCCCCAGCCTGACCCTCACTGATGCCCACTCACCACCCCAGCCTGACCCCCACTACTGCACAACACCGATCCCAGCTTGATTCTCAACACTGTCCAATTCCACCCCCAGTCTAACCCTCATCTCTACCACAAGCAACCCCCAACTTTGCCCTCACTGCCATCCACACACTGACCCCAGACTTGTCTTCACCACCTTCCACACACCACCCCCAGCCTGGCCCTGACAACCGTTCACACACCGCCCACATCCTGACCCTCACTGCCATCCAGCACCGCCCCCAGCTAGCCCCCCACCACCGTCCAATACTGCACCCCCAGACTGACCATCACCACCATTCAATACCACCCCCTAGCCTGGCTCTCACCCCTGTCCACACACCACCCCAGCGTGACCCTCACCACCGTCCACACACAGCCCCCCACCTGACCCTTACCACCGTCCACCCACCGCCCCCAGCCTGACCCTCACCGCCGTCTAACGCCGGCCCCAGTCTGACCCTGATCGCCATCCACACACCGCCCCAAGACTGACCCCCAGCGCCATCCAACACCGCCCCCATCCTGAATCTCACCGCCATGCAGACACCACCCCCTGCCTGACCCTCACCTCTGCCCACACACCACCCCCAGCCTGACACTCACCGCTGTCCACACACTGTCCCCAGCCTGACTCTCACCACCTTCCAGCTCTGCCCCAGCCTGACTCTCACTGCCGTCCACACACCACCCCTAGCCTGACCCTCACAACTTCACACACATCGCCCCCAGCCTGACACTCACCGCTGTCCACATGACGCCCACACAGCCTGACCCACACCTCCATCCAACACCGCCCCAGCCTGACCCTCACTGCCGTATAACACTGCCCCCAGCCTTATCGTCACTGCCCCCAACATGATTCTCAAGACGTTTCAACACCGTCACCAGCCTGACCCTCACCACCGCCCACACACTGCCCCCAGCCTGACCCTCACTGCCGTCCGCACACTACCCCCAGCCTGACCCTCATTGCCCACCCTGACTATCACCACCACCCACACAACACCCCCTCCCTGACTCTCACTGCCATCCAACACCACTCCCTGCCTGACACTCACCGCTGTCCACACACCGTCCCCAGCCTGACTCTCACCACCTTCCAGCTCTGCCCCAGCCCGTCCCACACTGTCGTCCACACACCACCCCTAGCCTGACCCTCACAAGTGCACACACATCACCCCCAGCCTGACACTCACCGGTGTCCACACGTCGCCCCCCCCAGCCTGACCCACACCTCCGTCCAACACCGCCCCAGCCTGACCCTCACTACCGTACAACACTGTCCCCAGCCTGATCCTCACTGCCCCCAACATGATTCTCAACACGGTTCAACACCATCCCCAGCCTGACCCTCACTGCCTTGCAACACTGCCCCCAGCGTGAACCTCCCCGCTCCCAGGCCGATCCTCACCGCCCCCAACCTGATTCTCAACACCGTTTTCATCACCGCTCCCTGCCTGACCCTCACCACCGTTCCCACACAGCCCCCAGCCTGACACGCATCTCCATCCACACACCGCCCCCAGCCTGACCCTCCACGCTGTCTAACGCCGCCTCCAGCCCGACCCTAACCGCCATCCACACACCGCCCACACCCTGACACTAATTGCTGTCCAACACCGCCCCCAGAATGAACCTCATGCCCCTCCACGCACCGCCCACAGCCTGACCCTCACCACCCGTTCAACACCATCGCCAGCATGCCCCTCACCTCCGCCCACACACCGTCCCCAGCCTGACCCTCACCGCCGTACAACTCCAGCCCCAGCATGAACCACACAGTCGTCCACACACTGCCCCCACCTTGACACTCATCGCCTTCCAACAACGCCCCCAGCCTGACCCTCACCACCGTTCATCACAATTCCCAGCCTGACCCTCACAGCCATCCACACACCACCCCACCCTGACCCTCACTGCCGTCCAACACCACCCACAGCCTGACCCTCACCATCGCCCACTCACCACCCCCAGCCTGACCCCCACCACTGCACAAATCCACCTCCAGCCTGACCCTCACCACTGTCCAACAGGGCCCACGGTCTGACCCCCACCGCTGTCCACACACTGCCCCCAGCCTTGCCCTCATCGGCATACACACACCGTCCCTAACCTTGCCCTCACATGCTGTCCACACACCGCCGCCAGCCTGACCCACACCGCCGTCCAACAGTGCGCCCCAGCATGACACTCACTGCCGTCTGAATCCGCCTCCAGCCTGACCCTCACCACCAAAAAACACCGCCCCCAGCCTGTCACTCACTGCCGTCCACACACCGCCCGAGCCTGACCCTCACTGATGCCCATACATTGCCCCAACCTGACCCTTACTGCCGTCCACTCACCTCCTCCAGACTGACTCCACCACTGCACAACACCGCCCACAGACTGACCCTCACCACCGTTTAACACCATCCCCAGCCTGACCCTCACAACCGTTCAACACTATTCCCAGCCTGACCCTCACCACCGCCCACACACCGTCCCCAGCCTGACCGTCACCACCGCCCATACTCCACCCCCAGCCTGACCTTCACTGCCACAAAACACCGCCACCAGCCTGTCACTCACTGACGTCCATTCATCGCCCCCAGCATATACCTCACTGCTGCCCACACACTGTCCCCAAACTGACCTTTACTGCTGTTCACACACAGTTAACAGCCTAACCCTCACCGATGCCCACGCACTGTCCCCAGCCTGACCGTCACCACCACCCACACACCGCACCCAGCCTTACACTCATCGCCGTCCATACACCACGCCAGCTTGACCCCCACGGCCCCAAATCTGACCTTCACCACTGTTCAACACCATCCCCAGTCTGACCCTCACCTCCGCCCACACACCGACCCCAGCCTGACACTCACCGCCGTTCACACAATGCCCCAGCCTGACCCACACTGCCGTCCAACACCGCCCCTCGCCTAACCCTCACCGCCATACAACATTGCCCCCAGCATGAACCTTACGGCCCCCAACCTGACGCTGACCACCCCCAACATGACCCTCAACACTGTTCAACAACAATCCCAGCCTGACCCTCACCACTGCTCACATACCGCCCCCAGCCTGACCCTCACCATTGCTCACATACCGCCCCCAGCCTGACCCTCACCATTGCTCACATACCGCCCCCAGCCTGACCAGCACCGCCATCCACACACTGCCCCAAGCCTGACCCTCATTGTCTTCCAACAACACTCCCAGCCTGACCCCCACCACCACAAACACCTCACTCAGCCTGACCCTCACTGCCATTCACACACCGCCCCCAGCATGAAACTGATCACTGTCCACACTCCGCACCAGGCTTGTCCCTTACTGCCGTCCACACTCCGTCCCTAGCGTGACCCTCACCGACGCCCACTCACTGCCCCCAGACTGACCCCACCACCACACAACACCGACCACAGCCTGACCCTCACCACTGTTCAACATCATCCCCAGCTTGACCCTCACCACGCCCACACACCGTCCAGAGCCTGACCATCACCACAGCCAACACACCGCAGCCAGTCTGACATTCACCGCCATCCAAACACTGCCCCCAGCCTGACCCACAAAACCGCACAACACATCCCACATTGTGACACTCACCGCCATCGACACACTGCGCCCAGAAAGGACCTCACCACCATCCACACACCGCCCCCAGCCTGACCCTCACTGCCGTCCACACACTGCCTACAGTCTGACTCTCACCACCGTCCACACACCACCCCCAGCCTGACCCTCACTGCCATCCACAGACCACCCCCAGCCTGACTCTCACCATCGTCCACACACCGCTCCCAGTCTGTCCCTCACCACCATCCACTCACCGCCTCCAGCTTGACCCTCACCACCGTCCACACACCGCCCCCAGCCTGACCCTCACCACCATCTACACACCACCTCCAGCTTGTCCCTCACCACCATCCACACACTGCCCCCAGCCTGACCCTCACCGCCATCGACACACCTCCCCCAGCCTGACTCTCACCGCCGTCCACACACCGCCACCAGCTTGGCCCTCACTGCCGTGCACACAACGCCCCCAGAATGAATCACACCACCGTCCAGACACAGCCCCCAGCCTGACCCTCACTGCCGCCCACACACCACCCCCAGAATGAACCTCACCGCCATCTACGCACCGCCCACAGCCTCACCCTCACCGCCATCCACACAACACCCCCAGCCTGACTCTCACCGCTATCCATACACGTCCCCAGACTGACTCTCACCACCGTCCACAGACCAGCCCCAGCCTGACCCTCACCACCATCCACACAACGCCCCCAGACTGACTCTCACCGCTGTCAAAGTAGACCACCAGCCTGACCCTCTCCGCCATCCACACACCGCCCCCAGCCTGTCCCTCACTGCCATCCAGACAATGCCGCCAGCCTGACCCTCACTGCCATCCACACACTGCCGCCAGCCTGACCCTCACTGCCATCCACACACTGCCGCCAGCCTGACCCTCACCGCCATCCACACACCGTCCCAGAATACACCTCACCACCATCCACACACCTCCCCCAGCCTGACCCTCGCCAGCATTCAACACCGCCACCTGCCTGACCCTCAACAGGATTCAACACCCCTCCCAGCCTGACCCTTACCGCCATCCACACACCGCCCCCAGCCTGACCCTCACCGCCATCCACACACCACCCCCAGCATGACCCTCACTGCCATCCACACACTGCCGCAAGCCTGACCCTCACCGCCGTCGTCCACACACCATCCCAGAATACACCTCACCACCATCCACACACCGCCCCCAGCCTGACCCTCACTGCTGTCCAACACCACCCCAAACCTAACCCTCACTGCCGCACTCTCACCGCCTCCATCCTGACCCTCACCACCGCAAAACACCACCCCCAGCCTGATGCTCACTGCCGCCGACATACTGCCAAAGCCTGACCGTCACCGCCGTCCACACATCGCTACCTACTCTCACCGATACCTACTCACCGCCTCCATCCTGACCCACACCAACGCAGAACACCACCCCCAACAGCATTCTACACCGCTCCCAGCCTGACCGTCACCGCCATCCACACACCGCCCCCAGCCTGACCCTCACTGCCATCCACACACCACCCCCAGCCTGACACCCACCAACGTCCAAACCTGCACCCAGCCTGACCCTCACCAGCATTCAACACCGCAACATGCCTGATACTCACCAGCGTTCAACACCAGTCCCAGCCTGACCCTCACCGCCATCCACACACCGCCTCCAGCTTGACTCTCACCGCCATCCACACACTGCCCACAGCCTGACCCTCATGCCGTCCACACACTGCTCTCAGCCTGACTCTCTCACCAATAACCACTCACTGCCTCCATCCTGACCCTCACCACCGCACAACAGCTCCCCGAGCCTGACACTCACCGCCGTCCACACACCGCCCCAGCCTGACCCTCACTGTCCTCCAACATCACCCCCAACCCTAACCCTCACTGCCGTCCACACTCTGCCCCCAGCCTGACCCTCACAGCTGCCCACACACGGCCCCAGCCTGACCCTCACCACCGTCCACACACCGTTCCCAGCCTGACTCTCACTGATGCCCACTCATCACCTCCATCCTGACCCCCATCACTGCATAACACCACCCCCAACCTGACCCTTACCACCGTCCACACACCGCCCCCACCCTGACCTTCAACGCCGTCCAACACCACCCACAGCATGAACCTCACTGCCCGTCCACACACTGCCCCCAGACTGACCCCCACCACCGTCCAAACCTGCACCCAGCCTGTCCCTCACCAGTATTCAACACCGCTCCCAGCCTGACTCTCACCGCAATCTACACACTGCCCCAGCCTGACCCTCACCGCCGTCCACACACCAACCCCAGCCTGACCCTCACCACCATCCACACAGCATCCCCAGCTTGACCCTCACCGCCGTCCACACAACGCCCCCAGCCTGAACCTCACTGCCATCCACATACCACACCCAGCCTGACTCTCACCACCGTCCACACACTACCCCCAGCCTGACTCTCACCACCGTCCAACATGAGCCCTGCCTCCTGCACTCAGCACCACACCCCACACCCAAACCCATGCCTGCTGCTCCCATCCAACACTGCAACCCCGCCACGAATCCACTCCCAAACCCCGTCCAACACTGCCACCTCCCCCTACCCCGTCCAACACCACACCCTCCCCAACCCCGTCCAACACCGCCCCCTCCCACAACCCCGTCCAACACTGCCCCATCCCACAACCCCGTCCAACACCGCCCCATCCCCCAACCCCGTGCAACACCACTCTCTCCCCAACCCGTCCAACACCACGCCCTCCCCAACCCCATCCAACACCGCCCCCTCCCCAACCTCATCTAACACCGCCCCTTGCGTCAACCCCCTCTCTCACACTCCCTCTCCCCTCTCTCTACCCACTCTCTCCCCCTCACTCTCTCGCCCCCTCTCTCTCTCACCCACCTCTCTCGCCCTCTCTCTATTTCCCAAGCTCTCTTGCCCCCCTCGCTCTCCTCTCTCTCAACCCCCCCTCTCTCTCCACCCCTCTCTCCCTCTCTCTCAACTTCTTCTCTCTCTCGCCCTCACTCTCTATCCTACTCACCCCTCACTATCGCCCCCACTTTTGCCCCCCTCTTTCGTCCCCCTCTTTTGTCAATCCTTTCGCCCCCCTCTCTTTCGCCACATCCTCTTTCGCCCCTCCTTTCGCCCACTCTCTCTTTTACTCCTCCTCTCTTTCGCCCCCCTCTTTCACCCCCCTCTCTTTTCCCATCCCCTCTTTTGCACCCTCTCTTTCTCCCCGTCTCTTTCGCCATTGCTTGCCCCCACTCTCTCTCGCCCCCTCTCTCTCTCGCCCCCTTTCTCTCGTCTATTCTCTCTCGTCCCCCTCTCTCACGCCCACCTCTCTCTCTGCCCCCTCTCTCCCCCCTCACCCTAATTCTCCCTGTTCATTCACTTTCCCTGCACATTCTCTCTCTCTCTCCCCTCTCGCTCTGTCGCTCTCTACCCACCATCTCGTCCCTCTATCTGTCGGTCTCTCTCTCTCTCTTTCTCTCTCTGTCACTCTCTTTCTCTCTCACTTGCTCTCTCTCTCTCGACCCATCTGCCCCCTCACTCTCTCTCTCTCTTTCTTCTCTCTCAAGTCACTATAGCCTCATCTCTCTCTCTCTCTCTCTCTATCCTTCTCTCTCTCGTTATCGCCCCCTGTCTCGCTTTCTTTTGCTACCATCCCCTCCCTATCTTGCCCCTTCTCTCTCTCTGTATTGCTCAACTCCTCTCTTTCTCTCGCTCAGCCTCTCTCTCTCAATCTCTCCCTCTCATCCTCTCTCTCACCCTTTCTCTCTCCTTACTGCACGCCCTCTGTCTGTCCTTTCTCTCTCTATCTCTCTCTCCTCGTATGTCTCTCTCTCGCTACCTCCCTCTCTCACCCCATCTCTCTCGGCCCACTCTTTCGCTCCCTCACTCTCATCCTCTCTCTCTCGTTCCCCCACTCGTCTCTTCTCTCTCATTCTCGACATCCCTCTCACAGCCTTCTCTCCTTCTCACACATCCTCTCTCTTTCCTCTCTCTCAACATCGCTCCATCGGTCTCTCACTCGCCCTGTCTCTTTATCTCTCCCCTATCTCTCTCTCTCTCTCTCTACCTTGCTCTTGGTGACTCTCTTCGGTCCCCTTATTCTCTCTCTCCCGTTTCTTTTCTCCCTCTCTCTCACTCTCTCTCTCTCTCTGTCTCGCTCTGTCTTGCCCCTGCGCTCTCTCTGTCACCCTTTCTCTCTCCCACCCCCTCTCTGTCAAACCCCCTCTCACGGAGCCCTCTCTCCTTCTTGACCTCCGTCTCTGTCTCTCGTCTCTCTCGCCCTCGCTGTCTCCCAACACAACACTCTCTCTCGTCCTCTCTCTCTCGCCCTCTCTCTCTCTCTCCCTCACTCTCTTTCTTGCCCTTGCGCACTCTCTCCCGACCCCTTTCACTCTCCCTCGCCCCCTCTCTCTCACACCCTCTATCTCTCTTTTACCTCAATCTCTCTCGAACCCCGTTTCTCTCTCTCTTGCTCCTTCTGTCTCTCTTGCTTCCTCTCCCTCTCTCGCCCCTCAATCTCTCTTACCCATCTCTCTTTCTTGCTCTCTTAACGCCTCCCTCTCTCGCTTATTCTTTCACTCAGCCCCGCTCTCCTTGCCCATCCTTCTCTCTGTCTTGCCCTCCCCTCTCTCACTCTTTCTCTCTGACCTCTATGTCTCTCTCGTCCCGTTTTTCTCTCTCACTCACCTCATCACTCTCTCACCCACTCTAACTCTCTCTTGCCCAGTCTCTCTCGTCCTCACAAACTCTCTCTCACTCGCCCTCTCACTCACTCCCTCGCCTGCTTCCTTGCTCCTCTCTCTCTCGATCCCCCCCTCGCTCACTCTCGACCCTCTCTCTCGACCCTCTCTCTCTTGCCGTCTATATCTCTCTCGACCTCCCGCTTTTTGGCCCCTCCCTTTATCTCTCACCCCTGCCTCACTCTCATTTTCTCAACCCTCATTCTTTCTCTTCCCTCTCTCCTCTTCTCTCTTCCCTCTCTCCTCTTCTCTCTCTCTCTCGCCTCCCCATCTCTCCCATCCACTTTCTCTCTCCTTTTCCCTCTCTCTAAGACTTGCCCCCTTTCTCTCTCGCTCCCTCCCTCGCACCTCTCTTTCTCTCTCTCGCCTCTGACTCTCATTATCTTGTCCCCTGTCTCTCTCTCTCTCTCCCTACTTCACCCTATCTCTCTCTTGCCCCCTGCTCTCTCTCTCTCTCTGCTCCTTCACTCTCTCTCCCGGTTCTATCACTCTCGATCCCCCTCCCTCGGTGTCTCTCTCTCTCTCTCTCCCCACCTCCCTCCGTTTCTCTCTGACTGAATTTCTCGCCCATCTATACCTCCCTCTCTCTCTGACACACTCCGTCTCCCCGGTCCTTCCCTCTCCCTTTAACCCAGAGACTAGGGGTTGGTAGTGAATCTGCATGTGGGGGGTGGAGTGAGATGCTAGAGAGATGTGGGAAGTGGGAGGAGGGGAAAATGGGTAGAGACGGAATTGCGGGAGGGAGACAGACGGCAGGAGAGAGAGAGAGAGAGTAAGGGTGAGGGGGAGAGGGAAGAGTGGAGGCAGGTGGAGAATCTCGTGTTGGAGGCGTGAGAGGGAGAGGGGGAGGGGGAGGGAGAAACAATAGTGGAGGCAGGTGGAGAAACCGGTGTTGAGGGGTTTCTGAGAGGGGACGAGAGCGTGAAAGGGAGAGGAGGTGAGAAAGAGACTATGCAGAAAGAGAGGGAGAGGGGGAGAATTGATGAGAAAGAATAGGGGAGAGGAAATAGGGAGGCCAGGTTGGAGTAGGAGGGGTGCAGAGGGAGTTTGAACCCAGCTCCTGAGCTCAGGGCGCGGTGCCCTCCCCTTCCCTGAGGACCAAGACTTGGGGCTGAGTCTGTCTCTCTCCAGCTCAGCTTCTCCAACACAAAGACACACAACAACATCGGTCACTCTGCTGCTCGGCACGCTTTAATGGACATTTTTATTGTTTACAAATGGAAGTGATGGATACAGTCAGTGGGATGGTGCCTTTTCTCACCGGCCCCTGAGTTGTGAGAAACATTGAAATGTTTCCCTGTAACCCCCCTGTGGGATA
The DNA here is from genome assembly GCF_037043375.1 of Chiloscyllium plagiosum. Lineage (NCBI taxonomy): Eukaryota > Metazoa > Chordata > Chondrichthyes > Orectolobiformes > Hemiscylliidae > Chiloscyllium > Chiloscyllium plagiosum. The sequence goes on from NW_028270178.1 coordinate 56,825,146, forward strand.
ATGATGGACAAACCAGCGCTACCCTCAGTCTATTACCATAGCGACAGGCGGGTCCATCGCTGAAACACTGAACTGAAATGAGAAAATCCCGGATGGATTGATTAATGAGGGAATTTGATGGATGGATGGATTTGGGTGAAGGGATATTTCAGCACATTCTTCAGCTGCTGCCTGAACTTAGTCTGGGTCACGGCATAAATCGCGGTGTTTGTGCAGCAACTGAGGAGCTGCAGCATGAAGCCCAATTCCCGCACAAAGCGATGGAGATACACAGACCGATACCCAATCCACCACATCCGGTTCCATATAGAATACAGCATTAACATTGACCATAACAGGATGAAATTGGCCGAGATCATAAACAGTAAAATGATGGATTTTTTTCGGTTTCTCATTTCAGTGTCAGACTGAGCGTCCCCATTGGTGTGAGCGCGGAGTCTCCTGCGGACTCTGCTGGTCACTACAATGTGTCTGACGGTGAGAATATTGAGCAGCAGAATCAGGAGAAATGGGACACACGCGGTTAGAATGTGGTGGAGGGACTCGATTGTGACCCAGACAATGGAGGATACAACAGCGTCTGTTACATCACAAAACCAGGGGAGGTTCACCAGCCAATACCGAGCCGTGAGCATAAAATACCAGGAAGTGTCCTTTAAACAGCTCAGCACAGTCACTGCTCCCAGAACCACAGCCGCTGTTTTCTCACTGCAATATTTACTTTTCAGCTTCTGGCAACAAATGGCCACAAACCGATCAAAGGTGAAAGTGACGGTGAACCAGACAGAGCAGTCAGTGGCTGCATAAAGCAGGACGCCGTGGATATTACACACGGGGACGGAGTCCCTCAGGAAATAAAACTGTTTCCGATAAACAATGGGAATGTGTCTCAGGATCAGATCGAGGATAATGACCAGGAGATCTGCTGCTGCCATGGCCCCCAGGTAACGTCTGACACATGGAGACAATCCACAATCTTTATAAAGCAGGACGTAGATGGTCACTACGTTAACTGTGAGGAAGGAAAACAAACCCATTATCCATCAGCCTGGAGGCAAAGCGACCCATTTGATTGGGGACACAGTGAGATTTTCAAATGTGTCCCTGTAGTCAGGGATTTATTAAATAATTGGAGCTGGAATAACAAATGGGAAGGTCGGAATTACTGACAAAAATGTGACATAAACCACAAAAAACCCTCCCTCCCCAAACACAGAGAGACACATCCATAAGGACAGATGGTTTCTAGAACATTCCCACACACTCGATCACTCGAGAGCAGACACAGGTCACTCCTTCCCAGTTCCTAGTACGGAGGGTGGAAACGTTGCTGTCCTGAAGACAAACGGAGTTTGGGAATTTCTGTATTTTGGTCTAAATTTTGGTCGATCCTGTGCCGTGAAGAAATGTAAACGCAGTGAAAACATATTCATCCCTTTAACTGCCTGAGGGGCCTTCGGAACAGTGTCTCCTTCTCCCTGGAACGGGATCTCTTCCCTCGGGATCTTATCGTTTGTTCAATTCACTGACGTCCGGCCGTTCACAAACAATGTCAGGGACAGAATGTTCCGGGGAATGTCAGTTATAGAACGTCGGGGACAGAACGTTCCGGGGAATGTCGGTTATAAAATGTCAGGGACAGAACGTTCCGGGGAGTGGCAGTAATAGAATGTCGGGGACAGAACGTTCCAGGGAATGTCGGTTATAGAATGTTAGGGACGGAACGGTCCGGGAATGGCAGTTATAGAATGAAGGGGTCAGAAAGTTCCGGGGAATGTCAGTTATAGATTGTCAGGGATAGAACATTCCGGTGAATGTCGGTTATAGAAAGTTGGGGACAGAACATTCCCGGAAACTCCTTGACCTGTCCATCATCTTTCCCACCTATTCACCCCACCAACATGATGTACTGTGCACAGAGTACATATCTTTGAAGAGAAAATGAGGTCTGCAGATGCTGGAGATCAGAGATGGAAATGTGTTGCTGGAAAAGCGCAGCAGGTCAGGCAGCATCTAGGGAACTGGAGAATCGACGTTTCGGGCATTAGCCCTTCTTCAGGAATGAGGAAGGTTTGTCCAGCAGGCTAAGATAAAAGATAGGGAGGAGGGACTTGGGGGAGGGGCGTCGGAAATGTGATAGGTGGAAAAAGGTCAAGGTGAGGGTGATAGGACAGATTGGGGTGGGGGCGGAGAGGTCGGGAAGAAGATTGCAGGTTAGGGAGGCGGTGCTGAATTTGATGGATTTGACTGAGACAGGCTAGGGGGAGGGGAAATAAGGAAACTGGTGAAATCCGAGTTCATCCCTTGTGGTTGGAGGGTTCCTAGCCGGAAGATGAGGCGTTCTTCCTCCAACCGTCGTTTCGCTGTGGTCTGACGATGGAGGAGTCCAAAGACCTGCATATCCTTGGTGGAGTGGAAGGGGGAATTGAAATGTTGAGCTACAGGGTGGTTGGGTTGGTTGGTCCGGGTGTCCCAGAGGTGTTCTCTGAAATGCTCCGCAAGTAGGCGGCCTGTCTCCCCAATATAGAGGAGGCCACATCGGGTATAGAGGATGCAATAGATGATATGTGTGGAGGTACAGGTGAATCTGTGGCGGATATGGAAGTTTCCTTTGGGGCCTTGGAGGGAGGTGAGAGGGGAGGTGTGGGCGCAAGTCTTGCACCTCCTGCGGTTGCAGGGGAAGGTGCCGGGAGTGGAGGTTGGGTTGGTGGGGGTTGAATTGAACAAACGATAAGATCCAGTCCCTGTACACCTCCATCCCCCATCACGAAGGACTCAAAGTCCTCCGCTTCTTTCTTTCCCGCCGTACCGACCAGTACCCTTCCACTGACACCCTCCTTCGACTGACTGAACTGGTCCTCGCCCTGAACAACTTCTCTTTCCAATCCTCCCACTTCCTCCAAACGAAAGGAGTAGCCATGGGCACCCGCATGGGCCCCAGCTATGCCTGCCTCTTCGTAGGATATGTGGAACAATCCATCTTCCGCAATACACTGGACCCACCCCCCACCTTTTCCTCCGCTACATCGATGACTGTATCGGCGCCGTCTCGTGCTCCCACGAGGAGGTGGAACAGTTCATCCACTTCACCAACACCTTCCACCCCGACCTCAAATTCACCTGGACAGTCTCAGATTCCTCCCTCCCCTTCCTCGACCTTTCTATTTCCATCTCAGGCGACCGAATCAACACGGACATCTACTACAAACCGACCGACTCCCACAGCTACCTGGACTACACCTCCTCCCATCCTGCCCCCTGCAAAAACGCCATCCCATTCTCCCAATTCCTTCGACTCCGCCGCATCTGCTCCCAGGAGGACCAGTTCCAAAAACGCACATCCCAGATGGCCTCCTTCTTCAAGGACCGCAATTTCCCCCCCGACGTGGTCGACGATGCCCTCCACCGCATGTCTTCCACTTCCCGATCCTCCGCCCTTGAACCCCGCCCTTCCAACCGCCACCAGGACAGAACCCCACTGGTCCTCACCTACCACCCCACTAACCTCCATGTACAGCGCATCATCCGCCGTCATTTCCGCCACCTCCAAACGGACCCCACCACCAAGGATATATTTCCCTCCCCTCCCCTATCAGCATTACGTAAAGACCACTCCCTCCGTGACTCCCTCGTCAGATCCACACCCCCCACCAACCCAACCTCCACTCCCGGCACCTTCCCCTGCAACCGCAGGAGGTGCAAGACTTGCGCCCACACCTCCCCTCTCACCTCCCTCCAAGGCCCCAAAGGAAACTTCCATATCCGCCACAGATTCACCTGTACCTCCACACACATCATCTATTGCATCCTCTATACCCGATGTGGCCTACTCTATATTGGGGAGACAGGCCGCCTACTTGCGGAGCGTTTCAGAGAACACCTCTGGGACACCCGGACCAACCAACCCAACCACCCTGTAGCTCAACATTTCAATTCCCCCTCCCACTCCACCAAGGATATGCAGGTCTTTGGACTCCTCCATCGTCAGATCACAGCGAAACGACGGTTGGAGGAAGAACGCCTCATCTTCCGGCTAGGAACCCTCCAACCACAAGGGATGAACTCGGATTTCACCAGTTTCCTCATTTCCCCTCCCCCCAGCCTGTCTCAGTCAAATCCATCAAATTCAGCACCGCCTCCCTAACCTGCAATCTTCTTCCCGACCTCTCCGCCCCCACCCCAATCTGTCCTATCACCCTCACCTTGACCTTTTTCCACCTATCACATTTCCGACGCCCCTCCCCCAAGTCCCTCCTCCCTATCTTTTATCTTAGCCTGCAGGACAAACCTTCCTCATTCCTGAAGAAGGGCTAATGCCCGAAACGTCGATTCTCCTGTTCCCTAGATGCTGCCTGACCTGCTGCGCTTTTCCAGCAACACATTTCCATCACAGGGTACATATCTGTCCAGCATGTGGAGCTGTGCAGAGCACAGCAGAGCACTAATATGTGAAACTGAAACAAATATCCATCCAGCACGGGGAGCTGCACTGACCACATCATTGCATTATGTATAAATCTCAAACAGATAGTCTGACCAGCACAGTGACCTGTGCAGTGATCACCCGTAATTTAATCTGAAACCCAGGAGCAGTTACCCTCCCAGCATGTAGGACTGTGTACCCCATCCCAGTGCATTGATCTGTGACCCAGGAGCAGTTACCCTCCCAGCATGTAGGACTGTGTACCCCATCCCAGTGCATTGATCTGTAAACCAGGAGCAGTTACCCTCCCAGCCTGTAGGACTGTGTACACCACCCCAGTGCATTGATCTGTAACCCAGGAGCAGTTACCCTCCCAGCATGTAGGACTGTGTACCCCACTCCAGAGCATTGATCTGTAACCCAGGAGCAGTTTCCCTCCCAGCATGTAGGACTGTGTACCCCACCCCAGTGCATTGATCTGTAACCCAGGAGCAGTTACCCTCCCAGCATGTAGGACTGTGTACCCTACCCCAGTGCATTGATCTGTAAACAGGAGCAGTTACCCTCCCAGCATGTAGGATTGTGTACACCACCCCAGTGCATTGATCTGTAAACCAGGAGCAGTTTCCCTCCCAGCATGTAGGAGTGTGTACACCACCCCAGTGCATTGATCTGTAAACCAGGAGCAGTTACCCTCCCAGCATGTAGGGCTGTGTACACCACCCCAGTGCATTGATCTGTAAACCAGGAGCAGTAACTGTGGCACAGTGGCAGTGGGCGGCATTGTGTTACAGTGGCTAGCACTGCTGTCTCACAGCGCCAGAGATGCGGGTCCAATTCCCGCCTCAGGCAACTGACTGTGGATCTTGCACATTCTCCCTGTGTCTGCGTGGGTTTCCTTCAGGTGCTCCGGTTTCCTCCCACAGTCCAAAAAAAATGTGCAGTTTAGGTGAATTAGGTAGTGTTAGGTGAAGGGGTAAATGGAGGGGAATGGGTTTGTTTGGGTTGCGCTTCGGCGAGTTGGTGTGAACTTGTTGGGCCGAAGGACCTGTTTCCACATGTAAGTAATCTAATCTAATCTACTCTCCCAGCATGTAGGACTGTGTACACTACCCCAGTGCATTGCTCAGTAACACTGTGTTAGATCCCTGCCCAGTGTGGGGAAACTTGCAGACCGGGCTGGAAGTGACAGGATGTACAGCTCCCACCCATTTACAGCTCCATATCCCCATTGTACCATGACAAGGGGGTGCTGTATGTATGAACATCACTGCCAGAGAGAGATGGCGGGGGAATGAGTTTAAGTATCACCACATGGGAGGGGTTTGGGAAACAGACAGTGAGGGGGAGACTGAGTGACAATGTCATGGAACGATGTGTTCCCAGGTTTCTGAATGGTGAAATGCAGACAATTCGATAGCATCCCATAACATGAGCCATTCTTCCCAGGAAAGATGGGAAAAAGATGGTTTCAGGTCAGATCGTGGAGAGTTTTGGATGAGCATTTGTTCTACATCTTTGTAAATGGGAGTGGTTTCAACAGAATCTATGACTCTCTGGGCTGAATCTAACAATAATTTGTCTCATTGCCATTTTCATTGTGTGACAGAGAGATTGTCTGGACGGGGCTGAGCGAGTTTCCCAGTGCTATCTTATCGAACTCATCTCATTAACTAGCCATCCCTCCCATGGTGTCCCTCTCATTCAATACCAGTCTGATTCTCACACCCATCATGGCGGGTGGTACTCATCATCGCCCAGATGTCCCTGGATTTTCGGTGATCTCTAGCGCTGGTGCCATCTTTAAAAGGCAAATGGGCAAATGGTTGAACTTTCTCAGTTCAAAGCTGCCCTGCATAGTTTACTCTGAGCATGGCAGCTGAGGGGAAATTACACCACGGTTGGTTAATATGGGCACGGAGGTCCTGGTGGATGGGTGAGTACAGAGAGGCGCCATTCTCTTCCCAGAGGAGGAGACAGCACCAGACCCACTGAGCATGGTCTGAGCTCACCACACAGCTCAGTGCATTATCTGCAGTCTGAAGAAATGTCCAGCAGCACAGGACAAGCATCAATAACCTTCCCCTCTCTGCTCCCTCACACTCACGGTATATCTGTTATAGCACCGACTCCGAACAAGGCTCATGCTCCACCACTCTCATTGCTGCATGCAGCACCTTCTCTCTCTCTCTCTCTGTCTCTTTCTCTCTGTCTCTGTCTCTCTCTGTCTCTGTCTCTGTCTCTCTGTTTCTTCTCTCGCTCTCTCTGTCTCTCTCTGTCTCTCTCACTGTCTCTCTCTCTCTCTGTCTCTGTCTCTCTGTCTCTGTTTCTCTCTCTGTCTCTGTCTCTCTCTCTCTGCCTCTCTCTGTCTCTCTCTCTCTCTCTGCCTCTCTCTGTCTCTCTCTCTCTGTCTCTGTCCCCCTGCAATTTACCCCTCCACAACAATAACACTACATGGATACAACACTGCGGATTTACTTCTTCTGGACACCTCACCATGTCCCCCAGTCACACTGCACCAGCACTAACAGCAAGGCCACTCCCTCCCACCCACATTCCCTTCCCTCCCTTTATCCCATTCCAGGAGAAACAGCCTGGAATAGGACAGAAAGGGCCAGGGCGGATGGTGAAGTGCTCAATATTCGTTCCCTCACCCCCTCCCTCTGCCATGTGGGGAGGACAATGGTTGAAACCAGAGTGGACCGAAACGCCTCGTGTGGAGATTCTGAAACATCTGCGTCCCACCGACCGAGTAAGGAGCAATGTTCAGTGAAGGGCAATTCTCACTTTAAACCCACTGGCAGCTCCATTTCCCACCGGCTCAACGTAGAAGCAATGGCCCTGATGCCATCTCCCTTTTGTGTCGCTCTGGTACAAATGGAATCCCCAAAGTCTCAGTGGGCAGGAGGGTGGGCTCATAACACATCGTTACCACCACTACCTTCCAGGACGGGAGCACAGAGACTCCCCCCAACACCTCCTCCTGGAAACAGCTCAGATACTGAAACTAATCAGTGAGAGTTACTGCTCTCCTCACTTGACCAGACATCTTCAACAATGTGTGCTCATATACACGCAGCGCTCTCTGTTTCTGCACCCCGTTGATAACAGTATGGCCTGTATTAAACTGCCGTTCATTGTCCTTCCTACTACAGTAGATCATCTCACACTGCTCTGCATTGATCCCCATCTGCCTTATATCTGATCACGACACCAACCTATCACTGTCCTGTTAGAGTTCCACACTATCCTCCAAAGACTTTACAATTCTTCCAGATTTGGTGCCATCTACAAACATTGAGATTGTCATAGTGCCACAGTCCCCAAGAAACAGCTGAAATCCTGCCACACACACGTGTGAGCAAGTGAAATACTGATATGTCCCCGTGGACAGAGTCGAATAATGATATGCTGTCAATGGAGCAACAAAAGTCCTAACACACACGAAATGGAGTGGATGCAATATTGACAAACCACACAGCAAGAAAAATATGATAGGCTTCACCTATCTTCATTGACATCAGGGTATTAATGTTATAAAGTTGAAAGTGTGTACTGTACCTTTAAGAGAGAGGGAAAGCTGTTCTGAACTGAGAGCTTCCAAGCACCTGTGATATGAGAGAATGGCAGACCCAGAGTGTCAAGGACAACTGAAAATGTGTAACATTTGGCTGTGAAATAGATCCCTGAGATGGTTGCTCCTTGGACAACAATTCGAAATTACCAATCAGTAGAATTTATGCCCAAGGGTACTAAAAGCAAACCAAGTTTGAATTTATTGGTTTCGAAAATTGAACGTGATAATCCGATGTTATGGATATTTAAAATGCAGGCATTTTGAAAATTGCAGACAGAGCAAATGCTATCAATAGATCCAAGAGATTAGGAAACACTCTCTATCAAAGGTACCTTTTCATATGAAACATATCCGCAGTAAAAAGAAAGAAGATGACCCAGGGAGATCTTCTCACAGAAGAAGAGACAGAAACAACAGCTGCTGTGTGGTTTTGAAATTAAGTTAAAGTAATTTTAATAAGCACCTTATTGAAAGTGTATATCGTTATAGAGTTGGAATTGGGGAATAAGCAGTTAAGAGAAAGGGGATCTCAGATTTGTGAATAGTTGATGTAAAATGTTCACTTTCAGAGTTATAAAAATAAACTGATGAGTTTATTTAAACAGTGGAATTTGGGAGTTCTCTGTCACTCATATTTTAACAGTTTACGAGGCGAACTGAGCATTTCTTTACGTTTAGTTTGAATTACCAGATGAGCTCAATGCTGTGTCGGAACAATTGCTGTGTGTGTATCTGTGTGTCTCTGTGTGGGGCAGGTCTGGCAGTCTCTGTGGTGCTTAAAGTGATGCAATGCCACCCTCTGCTGGCTTACCCACGCCACTGCACAGGCACTGGCAGAGAGTGAAAACCAACAGGGATTCATTCAGAGAGGGGGAGGGAGAGGACAGCTGCTCACATCACCATCCAAACTGATGTCTTATCCATGGACTGATATAAATGTCCTTTAAATGATGTAACTGACCCTGCTTTCACCACTTCCTCTGGAAGTTCATTCTATAGGAGAAAGTGAGGACTGCAGATGCTGGAGATCAGAGCTGAAAATGTGTTGCTGGAACAGAGCAGCAGGTCAGGCAACATCCAAGGAACAGGAGAATCGACGTTTCGGGCATAAGCCTGAAGAAGGGCTTATGCCCGAAACGTCGATTCTCCTGTTCCTTGGATGCTGCCTGACCTGCTGCTCTGTTCCAGCAACACATTTTCAGCTCAAGTTCATTCCATACACATGCCAGCTTCTGTCTAACATAATTACCTCTCATGACTTTTCTAACTCTTTTTTCTTCGGACCTTAAAATATCCGTCAGTTTTGAATCCCCAACACTAAGGAAAATACATCAGCCCTCCAGCTTATCTATACCCCTCATTATTTTATAAACCTGTGTAAAGTTACCCCTTAATCTCATATTCTTCAGTGAAAAAAGTTCCAGACTATCCAGCCTCTCCTTATATCTCAATCCCTCCATTGTCAGCAACATTCAGGTTAATCTCTTCAACACCCTCTCCAGCTTAATAATATCAAGGTCAATAATATGAAAGTGAATAGTCAAGGTGTTTTCTAAGGGTAGGGGAGACCAAAACTAACGGACATAGGGTCAACGTGAGAGAGTAAACATTCAAAAGTGACCTAAGGTGTAATGTGTTCACCCAGAGGGTAGTGTGCCTATGGAATGAGCGGGCAGGGTGACCAGACTGGACACAGTATTCCAGAAGAGGTCTCACCAATGTCCTGTACAAACTCAACATGACGTCCCAATTCCAATACTCAAAGGTCTGACCAATGAAGACAAGTTTCCTAAACACCACCTTAACTGCAATATCTATATGAGGTGCAAATTTTAAAGAATTGTACCTGACGGCCTCGGTCTCTGATCTGCAACAATGCCAAAGACCCTACTTTCAATTGTATAGGTCCTGCTCTTGTTTGATTTACTAAATCCAATACCTCGCATTAATCCAAACTAAACTCCATCTGCCGCTCCTCAGCCCAGTGTGTGATATTACCACCTCCTCACCTTCCACGTTTAATTTTAAAATTCCCTCCCCCTCTCCAGGAAGCCTGCACATTCCGGCCTTGATTTTCACAAAGACCCTGAACTTGGTTTGCCTTGTGTGGTTAGGGGAAGAGGGACTGATTGCAGACACTGTCAGTGGGGAGGAGAGGCTGGGCAGTAATCAGCGCCCTGGTATCATTTCATGGATTTAGGAAGAGGGCAGTCATGCACGTTATTGGTGTGTAATACTGGTCGGTGTTTTTGTGACCAGAAATTATGATCTTTCTCCGTCTCTGGTGTTCAGTAATAAATATCTATTTGAGATCCTTCATAGTGCAGAGTGTGTCTGCAGACTTCTTTTCCTAATATTGTAGACTACAGATAATAGTGATTAAAGATGGTCATAGTTAATTTCGATGGCACAGCACGTGGACTCAATATCTTACAATTGAGACAAATGTCTTGCACTTGTTTAACAATACAAAGTGTTTTGTATCGTTCAGTAATGGTAACCTGATTATAATAAATCCCCATGGAGCTGAAAGCAGGTACTTAAAATATGATCCAAAATATGGGTATGGTAATGTAGTGAGTAGTGTCCCTGCCTCTGAGCCAGAGCTCTCGATTTGATTCCAATTCCTGAACTTGTGTGGTAGTGTTCCTAGCTCCGTATTAGAAGGTCTGGGTTCAAGTCCTGCCTGTTGCAGAGGTATGTCACAGAATGTCAGAACAGGCTGATGAGCAAACACACAGGAGAATCATGTTACAGCTTTATGCGTATTATCGAGGGGTGCTTGTGTCCCTACCTTCGGGCACAAAGTTCTAGGTATAAATCCCACAGAAGTGTTTCTTAATACATCTGCACAAACTGATTAAATGAATTTAGAATTGTGACCTGATGGAGAAAGAACAGGTGTCAGTATTGAATTTCAGAATTTAGGCCCGGGATGACTGAAAGTACAACCATTCGAGTTGATTGGAGTCACATTTCGCCGTAGAAGCGGTTTATAAAATCCGAATGGTCATGGATAGGGTGAGTAGTCAGGGTTTTCCCCAGGTTAGGGACGTTCAAAACTAGAGGGCATTGGTTGAAAGTGAGAGAGGAAAGGTTTTGAAGAGGACAAAGGGGCACCTTTTCACGCAGAGGGTGGTGCACGTATGGAAGGATATCAGAGGAAGTGGTGGACACTGGTACAACTACAACATGTAAAAGGCATCAGGATCCGGACAGACCTGCCGAGCTTTTCCAGTATTTTTTTAAAATGCATTCATTTTAACACAGGCATTCTGAATACATTAAACATTTTATTTTTTAATGACGCAGGGACATGTAAACTCATCTTTAAATTGACCGAGACCATTTTCTGTTCAGGGTATGACTCTGTGTATGACAGCAGCAATGATGCACCTACATGGAGCAGGGAATGTGATGGAGACATAGTTTGGACAATGTACAAGGAAATCTCACATGATCCAGTTTGGGAGAGGGTGACATTATTGTATGATTCAACTCAGAGAGGGAGAAAATGTAATCTTCCATAGAAGGTACGGCCTATTGCACCCTCACTCCCTCATTATTGCTCATCACAGCAATGTGTGCGAGCTAAAACAAAACATCTGCAGTGTACTTATAGAATTCTTATAGCATTCCTGCAGTTTGGAAACAGACCCTTTAGACAATAAGCCCATATCAACCACCCAAAGTGTGACCTTTCCAGGCCCATTCCCTTACATTTACCACTGACGAATGTAACAAACCGAGAAATCCGTGAACACTATGGAAAATTTAGCATGAAAAATCATCCCAATCTGCACTGTGAGAGGAAACTGGAGCATCCATTAGAAGCTCACGCAGACGGGGGAGAATATGCAAACTCCACACAGATAGTTGCCCAAGGCTAGAATTGAACCCAAGTCCCTTGTGCCCGTGCTACGCTTTGGGCAATCCCTGACCAGAATTCAATGGAATCTCCTCTCTGCCGAATGCAAAGTGAATTCAGCAAAATCCAGCTGTTCCAGATTGAAATCCCATTGCTAGCAGGTTGTGTGAGTAGAATATCTTCAGAAGCAGAATAACATTTTGGACAATCTCTCAATTTTTCCTTTTGTCGTGAGTTACACTAATATCTGGACAAATTTCTTTCAATTTCACATTGCAGAGATTTTGTTTACCTGTGTGTATGTGTGTGTGTGTGTGTGGGCGCGTGCGTGCGCCAGTGTTTTTAGAAAGGAAAATATCGATTCTTTATTTGCAATACCCAAACACTTTGCCATTCATCTTTCCATCATAGTTTGAGTAACATTGCTCTGGATCATAAACATGTTGTTTTAGCAGATTAAAGAAACTAGCCTGACTTGTTCCTAAAACTGACTCTGACCCAGTCTGAGCTCGATATCATTGGCCATATCACAAATCTGGTTGCATTTAACATTTGTTGTGAGCAATGGAGGAGTGGGACTAGAAAAGGAAACAATGACCCAAAAAGCCGGGGAACTATAGACCGGTGTGTCTGATGTCAGTAGTGGGTAAGTTGTTGGAGAGGGTTCTGCAGGATAGCATTTACATACATTTGGGAAGGCAAGGGCTGATCAGGGTAGACAAAGTGGCTTTCTGCATGGGAAATCATGTCTCATTAATTTGGTTAAGTTTTATGAAGAGGTGACAAAGAAGATTGATTCAGGCAGTTTGGTAGACATTGTCTATGTGGAGCTCAGCAATGTGTTCATAACATTCCGATTGGTAGACAGATTAGTAAGATTAGCTCTCATGAGATACAGCAGAAACTGGTCATAATTGGCTTGAAGATAAATGGGTTATTTTTCAGACTGGAAGCTTGTGACCAGCAGTGTTCTGCAAGAATCAGTACTGAGTTCACTGCGTTCATCATTTATATCAAGGATATGGATGTGAATGTTGGGGACATAGTTAGTAAATTTACAGGTTAAATCAGAAAGTTGGTGTAGTAGATTATCTCCGAGTACAACGAGACCACAATTAAATTGGACAAAGGGGCAAGGAGTGACAGATGAAGTTTAATTTAGATTAATACGATGCTTTCATTTTGGGAAGGCAAAGCAGGGCAGGAGTTATACATTTAATGGTCAGGTCCTGGGGAGTGTTGTGGAACAAAGGGACCGAGGACTGCAGGTGCATTGTTCCTTGAAAGTGGAGTCGCAGGTAGACAGAGTGGTGCTGAACACATTTGGCACATTTGCCTTAATCAGTCAGAGCATTGAGTATAGGAGTTGTGGTGGTATGTTGTATCTGTACAGGATGTTGGTGAGGCCACTGTAAGAATACCGAAAAGATTTACACGGATTTTCCAGGACTGATGGTTTTGAGTTTTAGGGAGAGCTTGGTTAGTTTGAGGTGTTTCCCCCTGGAGTGTCAGAGGTTGAGGGTGACATTATAGAGGTTTATAAAATCATCAGGGGCATGGATATTCTGAACAGCCACGCTCTGCTCCCCAGGATAGGGGAGTCCAGAACAAGTGGGCATAAGTTGAAAGCGAGAGGGCGAATGCTTTAGAATGGATCTGAAGATAAATGTTTCACACAGAGAGTGGTGAGTGTACAGAAAGTGCTGTCAGAGGAAGTGGTGAAGGTGGTTACAATCGCACATTTAAAAAGTATCTGAAAGAGGAGGGATATTGGCCAAATGCTGGCAAATGGGACTGGATCAGATTTGATATCTGATCGGAGTGAACAGATTGGACTAACGGGTCTGTTTCCGTTCTGCATGACTCTCTGGTTCGATAAGAGGGATGATGAAAAATTCTGAAAGGTCATTTCAAGTCGTACTTCTCTTCTCTAGAAGTTTATCGTGACTCTATGTTTACATTGATTGAAAGCTGAACAGATTGGGCTAATGGGTCTGTTTCCACGCTGCTTGACTCTTTGATCCTACAAGAGTGATGGCGAAAAATTCTGAAAGGACCTTTCAAGCCAGAATTCTCTCTACTGGAAGTTTATCGTGCCTCTATGTTCACAGTGATTCAAAGCTCAGTTATTTAAATATTTGACAGAGAAGTGAGCCACGGATAATGGGACACAGACAGAAAAGTGGGGCTGAGTCCACAACCAGATCAGCCACAATTTTCGTGCCTGGTGGAGAAGGGTCGAAGTATCTAATGACCCACTCTTGCTCTTCAGTCCCATGCTCCTGTGTTCGATTCAGCCCCTCAAACCTGCTAGACAGGAGCAGTTGGAAGCCACTTACTGCTATAATGTGGTGCACAGAAATAGAGGAGACCATTCAGCCCCTCAAGGCTGTCACACACGCTTTGAGGTGATTTGGGAAATGTAATTGGAAAAGCCAGGCAGGATATTAAAAAAAGGCACCTCAAATCTCTTTACAGAGCTTCCCCTCTCCGCAACTTGTGCTTCATTTTTTGATCATGTTGTCGACCCAGATTTCACTGTGAATAAAGCCCACATACCTCACCCAGCGATGGCTCACAAAATTCTCTGGTCTCCCTGACTGCAATATGCAATAACAGAACACTCATGAAAATAAAACCCACTAACTTTCCAATAACAGAATGTGAGAACATCAGAAACAGGGGCAGGTAGTTCACCCCCCAAGCCTGCCTTGCCCTTCACTAAGATCGTGGCTGATCTGCTCTTGGTCTCAAATCCTCTTTCATACCCAATTCTTCATAGCCCTCAACTCTCTGACAGGTCAATATCCATCGACCTCCTGTTCAAATACTTTCAGTCATCTGGCTCCCCCAACACTCTTGAGAACATAGATCCTGACATTCAATGCCTCCTGTTTGAAGAAAACACTTGCTGCTGCTATATCATGGCCTATTGATGTGAACAAAAGAGTTTGACACAAGGGTTCAGGTAAAAGTGGCTGGCCCTAATATCAAGGCAATGGTTGAATTCTGTTGACATCAAGGAGCTGGTCTTAATGGAAATCAGAGTAAACTCTCCAGTGTTTGGTGTCAAACATGGCACAAAGGAAGATGTTCATCATCTCAGTCCTGGGTTACCTCTGTGCGAGATCCTCAGGGTAACTTCCGCTTCACAAACATCTTCAGTTGCTTCATCAATGTCTCCCCGCTCCAACCCTCCCCACCATAAGGTCAGAAGTGGAGATGGTCACCGAAGATTCCACAATGTTCAGAACATTTTGTCTTCCGACAGCTCCTGAACTGCCCTGTGTCCATATGCAGCAAGACACAGATTCCATTGAGGCTTGTGCTGTTAAAGGGTCCATAACATTCATGTAACAGCACTGCCTGACACTGCACATTGCCGCAGTAAAGCAAGAGTTAATTTAGTACCTCACGCTGGTTTCACAGGACGATGAGGAAGTCATTCAGCCCATTGACATTATTGGAGAAGAATAGGGATAACCCATTCAGTGCCTCCAGCCTATTACTCAGGAAGCGAAGGAGTCTAGAATTATGGACCACACCAGAGCACCTCAAAAATATTTGAAGGCGGTAGCGTAGATTCTAATATTTTCTTATTTTAAAGGAAATGTGAAGTGTCTGTTCCAGATGCAAAGTGACTGGTCAAATTACTCGGTGTGAAGCAAAACACCATTTATTTAAACATGAAAGATTAGATGAAACCAAAGAAAGAGGAAGCTAGAATAACTTAATTCTATTGGCCAAGTTAACATAATAATGGATCTTGGAACCATTACTAATGAACTGTTCCTATACAGGAAAATCCCATAAACACAGCTGTTGGCAAAAAGAAATATTCAGACACAGATTGTCACAAACATTTCTCCAATCCAGGAATTAAAACAGCATCAAGAGAAATTTCAGACAGGGTAGCAGCCAGGAGACTTTCACTGAAGCTTCCAACTCTGTGGAGACCCCAATAGTTTCTGATGAAGCTGAGAAACCAAAACCCTAATCTGTGAGAGCTTCCCACACCCATTCAGGTTGTATTAAAATAAACACAAGGCCTCCATAACTGTTACTCAAATGGTCTTAATTATCCAGCTTGGTAACAGTCGTTCAATCTCTCTCTTAAAAGAAGCCAGGACAAACTAACCTCATAAAGCTGCAGCATTGTCACACTAGTCAGTACAATGAGCTGTCAAACAGGAACCAGGGGTAACCAGTCAGGCCCTTGTCCCTGTCCAATCGGACGAGGAAGAAGCCAGTCAGTCCATTGAGTCACTTATGCAGGAACAGCAGGAGGCCATTCCCACCTCAATGCACTTACACGGGGGCAGAATGAGGTAATTGATGCTGATTCCTGATGAATATCTGATGCCCAAAACGTCTATTCTCCTACTCCTCGGATGCTGCCTGACCCGCTGTGCTTTTCCAGCAATCGACACTCTACTCTGATCTCCAGCATCGGCAGTCCTCACTGTCTCCAGATTGATGCTCCAACATGATGAACAAGTGGAGCAGAGGCTGCACAGACAGACTGCTCCACGTTGTTCCTCCTGACTCCGTTGCTTATGACACACATGTGGGACTTTAACGTGGTTTTCTAGTGGTGAGCGCGGAAGCCATATGTCTTGTGTGAAATCTCAAGAAGGCACCATCCATTTCCGAGAAGACAGCCTGGTGCTCTCTATGCAGGGCGGAAGCTGTTGGGAATGGCTACCTGTTTCAGATGGAAGGTATTGTGGCTGCGTTGGGGATTGTGAACAACCTGACGTTCAGTACGGGTTCACACGCCGACTGCACAATAACGTGGGGAGAGTTAATTTAGGCATATAAACTAATAGGAAAGACACATTAGACTGATGAATGGACTCTCTCAGTTCAAATAATGTTGATCTTGTTCATGTTGATCTTATCTAGTGCTTGTCCTGTGCAGTGTAACCTGCATGCCTTACTCTGTCCAAGTCTATTTCTACTCTATGATCTGCCTGGCCATCCTTACCAAGATCTGCCTCCACTGGTCATAAATAAAGTGTTTCCCTGTACTGAGGTACACTTGGCAATAAATCAAACCAATCAATCCTGGGTGAAGTATGGAATTTCTCTCCCTGTCAAAGTCTGTTTTGGAAATAAGTGATCGCTGCCACTCCTCGTGTTTCAGCATCACCATTTCTTCGTCTCTCACAGATCTACAGATTAAACACTCAGCTTATTCCCTCTATCCTTATGTTACCATCACCTGTGTCTGTGGTAAGGAGATCATTCCATACAAAGAAGATCAAATCTGTACAGAGTGCCCCTAATGCTCTCTCAGCAAGGCTCTACAACAGCAGGAAGATGGCTTTACTTATGTACTCGAATCATCTTACAATGAAGGACAGGGTTTGATTCGGAGGAGTCAACATGGACTTGTGAGTGGGAGATCGTGTTTCCCAAATTTGTTAGAGTTCTTTGATGAAGTGACCAAGAAGGTTGACGAGGGCAGAGCGGCAGGCGTAGTCTCTGTGGATTTCAGTACAGCCTTTGATAAAGTTCCACATGGGAGGCTGCTCTGGAAGGTTACGTCGCGTAGAATGCGGGGCAAACTGGCCAACTGGATACACAGTTGGCTTGATGGTTGGAAGCAGAGGGTTTAGTGGAAGCATGCTTGTCAGACTGGAGGCTGGGTCCATAGCTGTTTGTTATCTATGATTTGGTTGAGAATGTACAAGGCATGAATAGTAAGTTTGCAGATGACACTAAAATGAGTGGGAGCGTGATCAGTGAGGAGGATTATCAGAAATTGCAGCAGTACCTTAATCAGGTGGGCAAGTGCGTGAGAAATGGCAAATGGAATTGAATATATATGTGTGAGTACTTGCATTTTGGAATCTCAAATCAAGGTAGGAGTTCGATGGTGAACAGAGGGCCTTAAGAGGTGTAATGGGCAGAGAGACCTTGGCGTTCGGGTGCATGGTTCTCTGTGAGTGGAGTCACAGGTAGACAGAGCAGTGAAAAAGGCAATTGGGACACTGGCCTTCATCAGGCAGGACATTTAGTATAGAAGTTGGGAATTTATGTTGCAGTTACACAGGACGTTGATAAGGCTGAACTTGGAGTATTGTGTTCAGTTGTGTCACCTTCTTTTAGGAAGGATGTTATTAAATTAGAAAGAGTGCAGAAAAAATTGACAAGGACGTTGCCAGGACCCAACGGTCTGAGTTATAGGGAGAGGTTGGACAAGCTCGGATCTTTTTTTTAGCCTGTAGGAGACTGAGGGGGGACCTTTTAGAGCTGTATAAGATCATGAGGGATATGGATAGCGTGAATGCACTCTGTGTTTTCCAGGACGAGATGGGACCAGTTTAAGGTTAAAGGGGAAGGAATAAAACGGAACCTGAGGGGCCACTTTTTTACACAGAGGCTGGTACGTGGATGAGCTGCCAGCAGATGTGGTTGAGGTGGGTATGTTAACAATATTTCAAAAACATTTGGATAAATACGTGGATATGAAAGGACTGGAAGGATATGGGCCAACTGCAGGGAAATGGGGTTAGCGTGGATTGACATTTACAAGGTAGAGTCGAACCCCTCTGTTAATTAAAACCAAACACCCAGAAAAGCTCGCCTCACCTCGTAATCTGTTAAAATATGAGTGACACAGATCTCCTACATTCCACTATTTAAACAAAAATTAACAAGTTAGTTTCTTAACTTTAATAGTGAACACTAAACAACAACTATTCACAAATCCAATCCCCGTTTGTCTTACCTACTTACTATCTGACTCCAATTCTGTAAAAACATACTGTTCCAACAACCCACATATTAAACATTACAACTTCAAGACCACACAGTCTCTATCTGCCCCGCTGCGTTCATTCTTCCATCTGTGGATCTCCCTGGGTCAATTTTTTTTTACTGCAAGTAGGTTTTACATGTACATGTATTTTTGATAGAGAGTGTTTGAGATGGTCAGTTAGCACTCCTGCTCTACAGCAGTTACTCTGCTGTTGGATGGCAGTGACTCTCACTCTAGTGTTCAAAATGCTGGGTTTATGTACTCCCCATGATACAATAATTCTCATAATTTGATTGATTTCCAGGTGTACAAACAATAATATTAAAATTATATTGGCTTCTGTTATCCTGAGCATTATTTAAAGTCTTTGATTGTGTTTGAATTGCTGTCAAAACAGCAACCAAAACTCAGGTTTCCATTTCCCAGCTAATTGCTACATTTGGAACAGCCTGACCTTCAGCTGGCATCTGTGGCTGTACTTTTTATTCAGCAAAACATGTTCTGTTTTAAAGTGAACAGGCATGCTTTCAGCTTCCTAACACCTCCCCCCTTCAGAACTAAAATGAACCATCAGAATGAAAAGATGGCTTCATTTCTTTTCCTTTAACTCTTAATCCCATTATTCTGAAATACAAAAGTATTAACCTCGGTTATACCATTCTGTACACATATATAACACTGGAATAAGTCAAATCTTATCTACACTGTTTCCTTCAAATCCACAATAACACATCTGCTATCACATTGTTCTGGCCCACGGCACATATATTTTGTAAGTTTATAGTCGGTAACAGAAGACACCAATGAAATGGTCTCATACTTTGGTCCTAAATATCCCAAAACGTCCGACAGGATTGTCGTTGTTGTCCACAACTGCCTCCGACAATGTGTTTGCCATATAAACATTAAAAAATTATCAGGCCAGTACAAAACTAAATCATACTTTGTCAATGATGGAAATTTTGAATTTTTTTTCTGGTGAATATTGCGTTTTTTCGACAAGTAGCCAATTAGCCATTCAAATCCATTGTCATCTTTCTGCATCAGTACATCTTCGATCACTAAATTCTTAGCATCAGACACAATTTTCAAGAGATTTCAAAATATTTGGTGTAGCTAAAACTGGTGCGGTGATTAATCCTGCTTTAAAATTCTCAAATGCCTCCTGGCATTGTTCTGTCCACCACAATTCTGTGTTCTTCTTTACTACATCCATCAGTGGTGCCAATTTGCTGCTGACATTTGGAACAAACTTATGATAGAATCCACGCAGTTCTAAAAATCAAAGGACTTCTTTCTTCGAGGATGGTCGTGGAAATTCCTCAATGTCCTTCTTCTTTGTGTTCCATGTGATCAAGCTTCCATGTCGAATGTAATGTCCCAAGAGCATCACCTCTAACTTCACGAATTCTGTTTTCTTTAAGTTTTTTTTACTAAGTTTGCTTCTTGTAATCGTTCAGCATGCTGTGCCAACTGTAACATGGGAGATGGATCAGCTGCAGAATTTGTACATCTGGCCACAACCTTGTTCCTGAGTCTTAAATGTGGCTGGAGCATTTTTCATTCACATGACACACTCGATAACGTTTTTATCATATCCGGTATCTTTACCAAATAGGTTATCTGACTCAACTTTTTTTTCATTTGGAAGGGGCCACTAGTCCTGCCTTTGAAGGGATTACCAGTGGTGGCAATACTAATACGTCATCCACACGGGAAATCGTCAAAGATTTAGAGTTTTTATCTGTCACCTGCTTCACTCTGTACTGTGCCCTCTTCAGGTGCATTTTAGCTAACTCACCTACTCGTTCTAATCTCTCCCTCACCTCATATACATTCTCCAAGTGTGAAATCCCCAACTTCGGTCCTGTCAATTTATATTTAATTAATTCAAAGGACCTCACACTTCATGTATGAATATTAACTCAAAGGAAGTAAACTGAGTAGATTTATTTAGGACATCTCCAATGGCAAAGAATTTAAAGGGGCACCATTATCCCAATCATTCAGGCAATCTTGATAGTATGCTGTTAACATGGTCTTCAGCGTCTGATGCTAAATTTCCAAGGCTCCCTGGGATTCAAATGGGCCATTCTTGATTTGAAGTGATGTATGCCTAAGCTATTCATGATTTACTTAAACAGCTGAGCGGTAAAAGGAGACCCTTGGTCTGATTGAATCTCTCTGGGCAGCCCACAGCAAGTAAAGAAAACTACCAACTCCTTTACCTGCCTTTTTGTCTTAACACTTCGTAATGGAATTACCTATAGAAATCTGGTAGACACATCTATGATGGTCAGCAAATGTTGGTTTCCAATTTTCTTTTAGAAAGGGGAGCTACACAATTAGCCATAACCCATGTGAAAGGTTCTTTGAATACAGGAATTGGCAACAAAGGTGCTGATTTTATTATTGCCTGTGATTTACCTACCATTTGGCATGCATGACGTACAACAAAAATGAACCATGTCCTAGTGCATTCCAGGCCACAACAAATGCTTTTGTACTTTAGCCTGAGTCTTCTGTATACCTAAGTGACCGCCTGCACTTAGTTCATGTGCTACCCGTAACACTGTCTGCTATCAATAACAC
Source organism: Chiloscyllium plagiosum (assembly GCF_037043375.1). Taxonomy (NCBI): domain Eukaryota; kingdom Metazoa; phylum Chordata; class Chondrichthyes; order Orectolobiformes; family Hemiscylliidae; genus Chiloscyllium; species Chiloscyllium plagiosum. The sequence goes on from NW_028270178.1 coordinate 56,846,372, forward strand.
AATCTGGTGTGCTTCGCCCTATTTCCCTTGTGCATTAACTTGTCGTGGTCTCTATTTTAATTATAGGATTCTATATTTAAATTAATAACGTTTGATAATATGTTCTGATTCCTTTTCTGTGTGTGAATATGGTTGTAAGTCCATTTACCTTTCAGGACTAAACACCTCTGCCTGACCCTCTGCCTGTTGAGGTTTTGTTTCTTGCAGTGACATCAAACAGGGTATCAGTTAACTGAACATCAACTCCTTCGTCTTTTTCTATCGTTTTTCCTTCCTGCTGTAACTTATGACAGTGGGATCTTGTTAGTACACAGTCTGGAAAAATTCCTAAGTATTTTTCTTTTAACTCCCCAGTTCCCTAGTCTTCCGTTGGCTTCTCCAACACAAGGCGTGCCTCTCCCACCTTGAATCCTGCTAAATCGTTCCCAAGAACAAACTGTATTCCGAGAACTGACACTCTGTTACTCACTGTCACTGTTACTTCCCTAATCTTGATTTGGCATTCCAACCTGATGTTACACAAGGGAATGCTTAATTTCTGTCCCCATTCCACAGATTATCACGCTCTTGAGTACCATGTCAGGAAGAGTGAAAATACTTCTATTACTTACTATTAGTGGCTGAGAGAAAGTGAGGACTGCAGATGCTGGAGATCCGAGTTGAAAAGTGTGGGGCTGGAAAAACACAGCAGATCAGGCAGCATCTGAGAGGTAGGAGAGTTGACATTTCTGGCCCAAGTCCTTCATCAGGAAAGTGGGAACAAGGGAGCGGAAAGGGGGCTAAGAAATAAATAGGAGGGTGGGGTGGAGCCGGGTGGAAGGTAGCTTGGAGGCGATAGGTAGATGCAGGTCGGGGGTGATGGTGATAGGTCGGAGAGGAGGATGAAATGGATAGGTGCTAGGGCAGCTGGAACCCTCAAACTATACATCGACTTCACCAATTTCCAAATCTCCCTTTCCCCAGCCTCATCCCAGATTCAACCTTTCAAATTAGAACCGCCCTCTTGAAAAGTCTTAATTGTCCATCTTCCCACCTATCCATTTCCACCCTCCCCTCCGACATATCACTATCACTTCCACTTCCAACTTGCCATCGCCTTCCCAGTGGTCCTCCCGCCAGCCCAGCTCCTACCCTCCTATTTATCTTTCAGCCCCTTGTCCCCCCGCCACATTCCTGACGATGGGTTTCTGCCTGATATGTCTATTGTCCTGTTCTTCGGATGCTGCCTGATCTGTTGTGCTTTTCCTGCGCCTCACTTCTCAACTATTATAGATTGAGCAGATTCTGTATCTTGCAAATTGTAACTTCTTGTCCTCCCCACTCCCCCCACCCCCCACCCCAGTTCTTTCTGAGTAAAGTGTATCCACAGAGGCGAATTCTTTATAGAGATCAGGCACTGACTCCATATCCAGTCCCTGCCTCAGCTGTGCACTCTCCTGCAGCTCATTGGCTCTACTTGGGGTCTCCTTTGCCAGTTTCACTAGGCTTAGCCTGTTTTACCATATCTTTTCCCAAAGTGTCTTCCTTCAACGCAATACAGCATCAATGTTGACTTCACCAATTTCCAAATCTCCCCTTCCCCAGCTTCATCCCAGATCCAACCGTTCAACTTAGCTCTGCCCTCTTGAACTGCCTAACTGCCCATCTTCCTTCCCACCTATCCACTCCACCCTCCCCTCCAACATATCGCAATCACTCCCACCTATATCTTCCTAACGTCCTCCCAGTGACCCTCCCGCCAGCCCAGCTCCTACCCTCGTATTTATCTTTCAGCCCCCTTGGCTCCCCGCCACATTCCTGACGATGGGTTTATGCCTGATATGTCGATTGTCCTGCTCTTCGGATGCTGCCTGAACTGTTGTGCCTTTCCGGCCCCCTACTTCTCAACTATTAGAGACTGAGCAGATCCAGAACCTTGGGAAATTATAACTACTTGTCCTCCCCCCACACCCCGGTTTTCCTTATTAAGGTTTATCTACGGAGGCAAATTCTTTATAGAGATCAGGCACTGACTCCATACCCAGCCCCTGTTTAGGCTGTGCACTCTCCTGCAGCTCCTCGGCTCCACTTGGGGTCTCCTTTACCAGGTTCACTAATACCACTGGCTTAAACTCTTTTATCACGTTTTTTCCCAAAGTGTCTTCCTTCATGCCTAGCACTGTGTCCCCCAGCTTACTGCAGTGAAAACACCTTTTCCCTGTGGCCTTCTTCATCCATCGGTGCTGTAATTTTATGTGTTCCACTCACGTATAGTGTGAACACCTGAGGCCTTTCACCACGGCGGCACGGTGGCACTGCTGCCTCACAGCCCCTGAGACCCGGGTTCAATGCCCGCCTCAGGCGACTGACTGTGTGAAGTGTGCACGTTCTCCCCGTGTCTGCGTGGGTTTCCTCCGGGTGCTCCGGTTTCCTCCCACAGTCCAAAGATATGCAGGTCAGGTGAATTGACCATGCTAAATTGCCCGTAGTGTTAGGTAAGGGGTAAATGTAGGGGCATGGGTGGGTTGCGCTTCGGCGGGTCGGTGTGGACTTGGGCCGAAGGGCCTGTTTCCACACTGTAATGTAATCTAATCTAATACCACCTTTCAACCCTTTTCGGTTTCTTTTTCCACCTGTGGTAAAGTATTGCCAGTGTGCTTTACTTTATGTTTTGCAGTGTAGGATCTCCCCTTGTCCCAATTTCTGTCCCTCACAGAATGAAAATTCTCCCAGAAGCTAAATTTCATCTTATGCACCAATGCGTATTTACCTGCCATTTCTGCCGCACTTATCATTTCTTGAACTTTCAATTCATTCTCATGAATTCTTACCATCTCTGGAAGTGAATTTTTAAACACCTCTAGCAGAATAATCTCCCTTCCGGCCTCACAGGTCTTATCCATATTTAAGGCCTGAATCCATCTTCCAAAATGACTGTGTTTAATTCTTTCAAACTCAACATAACCCTGACCTGGTACCATCTCTATATTTCTGAAATTCCGTCCATATACTTCTAGTACCAATTCATAGCCAATCAAAACAGCCTGTTTTACATCTGCATAATCTCTTGATCCCTCATCTGTCAGTGCTGCACATACCTCACCAGCTGTGCCCAATAGCTTAGTCTGAAATAGTCCACAAGTTCACTAGACATACCATCTGCCGAGTCTATTTCTTATTTATCGAATGAAATAAGAAAGGTTTTGACATTTTTCTCACCGAAATATGGCGATATATTAACATAGTTGTATATATCCCTACATTCTCCCTTTACCTTCATCCTGTTAATTTAACATTCTTATCTAATTTCCAACTTCTGAATTTCATATTTTCTCTAATTGCTTTTCCTCTCTTTCTCTTTCTCTTTTTTTCTCTCTGTCTGTCTCTTTCTTTATCGTCTAAGTCCAGTTGCCACATTTGCAATTTAAGTTTTTTTCTCACTCGCCTGCAGTTGCCTGTTTGTCTGATACACCAAAGTGCTTGACCAACTCCATTACAATTTCAGCTTTCCTTTTGTCCCTGGTGAAACCCAATTCTAATCTACTTGTTAATTCTAAAAGTATGCCCTTCCTCTATCTTTCTAAACTTACTTGGCAAATTTGGGAATCATCTTCAAACCCCAGAACTTCTTTAGTAATGTTAAAAGTCATTTCTTAATTTAACCAACCACAAGGAAACAAAATGAAATGAATTTTCTCACCAGTTTTATTTGAAGATCTAGGTCAATAACTGCCAAGTGATGGAATCTGCTGGGACCTTTTGTACCCCAAATTTGTTCAAATCCCATACAACAAACCCTCAAACTGTTAGGATGTCAATGTCGAACCCACACAGCCAGAAAACCTTGCCTCGCCACGTAATATGTTAAAACATGAGTGACAGAGAAGTCCCAAATTCGACTATTAAGAGAAAAATAACAATTTATAAGTCTGTAAGTTAGCTCGCTGAGACTGAAGGTTTGTTTTCAGATGTTTTGTTACCATGACTAGGTAACATCATCAGGGTCTCGGTGACACACTGGTGGTATGTCCCGACTCTCTATTTATAGGTTTTGCTTTCTTAATTTGGATGATGTCATTTCCAGTTCTTTTTTAAGGGAAAGTAGATAGGATCGAAATTGATGTGTTTATTAACGTACTTCTGGTTAGAACGCCATTCTTCTACGAACTTCCGTGCGTGTGTTTGCTTCGCCTTTCCTACGATGTGTGTGTAGTCCCAGTCAAATTGGTATCATTCTTTGTCTGTATGTATGGAAACTAGTGAGAGTGGGTCATGTCTTTTGGTGGTCAGTTGGTGTTCATGTATCCTGGTAGCACGACAACAGGACAGTTTGAAATGGTGGAAAAATAACTTTATATACACTGTTTAATCAGTGTGTGTTCGGATATGGAAGATTGTTCGTATGTGTACAACACATTATGAATGAACAATGGAGACACAGTTAACGAAAAATGGTCAACATGATGTATAACATTTATAAAGCATTAAAGAATTATTTGATCCTCATCTGAAATGATATATTCCTTTACACTCAACATTCCCCCTTTTCTGGCTATTCCTTAGTCTTGTCTTCTCATTCTTATCAGGATGTGTGCTATAAATCTTGCTTATGGTGTCCCAACTTATTTCAGTTAATCCACTTTCTACCAGGAATTCAGTATTTTGGCCTGCTGGATCTTTCCAAAGCTACTGTATGTCATATTATTGGAGATAAAAATTCTGGCATCAGACTCAGCATTTGAACATATTACTCTGTTGTACAAAGGACCACAGCACACAGGAATTGCCAAAACATTGAGGAATGTACATCTACTTATTTCAATCATCTAGTTTTCTCATTTTTCTTATCTTCACATCTACATCCTGTCTCTCGTTCTCTCTTTGTATCTAGTTAAGAAATCCACCAGTTATTCTTCGTGTCCCATCTCTCAAAACTCCTTTCGGTTTATATCTATTGCTCTTTTCTTGATGTAATGTGATTATAATTGAGCAATATAACTCCAAGGACATTCAGGAGTAGCTGGCCAGAGATAATTGGAAGGGAAGACGAGCAGGGAAGACCATGGAGCAGCAATAGCAGGAGTTTCTGGGGATAATTCGGAACATAATAAAATTCATCTGAAAGAAGTTTAAACATACACATGCGAGGACAAGGCAGCCATGAATGATAAGGCAAGTAAGCGATAGCATCAAACCAAAAGAGAAAACATACAATGTGGTGAAGTGTATTGGGAATCCAGAGAATTCATTGGCTCTGGAATGACATAAGGTTGGTATCACTGACACTACAGAGCTCTTACTCATGGTCAGGGAGAGAAACAGAGAGAAACACATTCACTTTAACACTGAAGATGGCAGTAATGAAGGAAAAAGTTTCAGATGAAATCAACAGTTGAGTTAAAATCAGTTAAATGCTTTTGTGGAATGTGTCAGATTGAAAGCATGACCGGGGGACAGACCCTCAGCAGCGTGAGAATTTTAGAAAATGGAAGTATTTAAACATCAGAAGCCAGAGTTGGTCACTGAGTACAGGGCTGATGGGCGAATGGGTCTCGATGTGAACTGGGGAACAGACAGAATTGCATTGCAGCTATTGCAGCTCAAAACTGCGTTTTCATATAGTGCTGTAGACCACAGCAGCAGGAGAAGCAGACCTGCATTCAACCAAAACCTGTAACTTTTATGCCCAGGATAATCCTTCATTCGGCCATTACCATCAACACCATCTATGGCTCAGTGACGAGTGTGGGTGAACGTGTCAAGGTCAGAACCACGTGAACCTAAACCTGATGCTAACCCATTAAAGCTACCGGACTTGACGAACAGATCTGATTGAAGCTCTGCAGTCCTGCCACATTTAGTCACAAATGGAGTTGGTCTCGTAAACAAACGACGGAGGAAAGGGCTCCATAAACATCCCCATCCTAAATAACGGAAAAGCCCTGCACCCTCATTGTAAAAGACAAGGATGTAGTGTCTGCAACATCCTCAGCCAGAGGTGTTGAGTGGATGATCTACCTCCCACAACAAGCCTGTCATCACAGAGGTCAGTCTGGTCATCCTTTACTGCTCTCTGGCAATGTCAGCATTGTCCTTTATTAGGTAAGGAGACCAAAACTGTCCACAATTCTGCACAATGTTCGAGATGGGGTCTCATCAAGGACCTGTATAACTGCACTAAGACACCCTGACACCTGGACACAAATCCCCCTGCAATGTAGGTCCAACACACCATTTACTTTTCTAACTGTTTTCTGTTCCTGCAAAAAAAACTTTCCGTGACTAGTGTACAGGGAGATCCGGATCCTTTTCAATGTTACAGCTACCCAACTGGTAGGTCTTTGTACGCTGGTAAGTGTCCTAATGCCATTCCCAGTATTTTCTTCTGGCTTCAGAACTCACTGCCCTGTACAGACGGTGACGAATGAAAAAAAAAAGAATCTTAAGTCCCTTTATAGAGTAAACTTTTCCAACCTTTTCAACTGATAGGCTACCGTTCTCTTTTTCGCATCAAAGGGTACAACGTCACATCCACCCACATTGCTCTTCATAGCCCCGAATTTGCACAGACACTCCACTTGCCTCAGTCACCTTTTACATCCTCCTCTCCCACTCATAATCCGACATCGATTAGTGCCATCAGCAGGATTGGAAATATTGCATTTGATTCCCTCTAACAAACGTTTGGTGTGTATTTGAAATAGCTAGAGCCCAAACACTGAATCCTGCTATACCCCCGACTCCGCTGCTGTTAAAAAAATCCTGTTAGCTCTCCCATTGTAAAACCATGCCCTTCTGTTAGCCCCAGTCCCATCGGATTCGAATTTCCATAGTATACTTGGGGCTTTATCAAAAATCTTTCTGAAAATACAATCGTATTGCATTGATTACTTCTCCATAATTTTGCTGATCGTCAGTCTGTCAAATATGATTCTCATTTGATAAATCTCTGTTGCCTTTGTCTCAGTCGCATTACTTTCAGTTAAAGTAGTTTCTTCATAACGTATATTTGATAATTGTATTCTACTCCTTTTTTCTCTCTCACCAGATTAAGCTTTTCTTGTATTGCTGGGAAGATTGTTTTTTTTTTGTTTTGTTTTCTTCTGTGAAGACATAACTTAAATATTTGCTGCATAGTTCTGCTATTTCCCTCTTCTCCATTCTCCATTCTCTGGTTTCAGACTGTAAATAAGCTGCACGTTGTTTTCCCTTAATTTTGCCATTGACGTACTTTTTGAAGCTGTTGCAAGTTCCCTCTTATTACCGTTGTGCATATAGAGTGTTCTGAAACCCATCAATTCCTGTCGTAAACTTCTCAATGATTGACCTTGCACACCCATGCAATCATCAGAAAGACAACACGGTCTACATTAGTCCCACCTTTCTACACGAATATTATGACACTTCACGAGATCATCCAAGTACTTTGTAACAGATGTGAGGTTACCCTTGACAACTCACTCTTCGGTAGTACATACCAGACCTCAAAACCCTCTGGGTGAAAAAATGATCCTCAAGTCCCCTCTAAATCTCAAACCTTTTACTTTAAGAATGTGGTCCCCCTTGTTCTGCTCCCTCTGACTAAAAGGAACATCTGATATTTATCCAGCCTGTCCATGTCCCTCATAATCTTTTCCTTTTGAATCACATCCCCCTCAGCCTTCTCTGCTCCAGTGTAAACAACCCGAACTTACACAGCCTCTCTCCATAGCTGATATGCTCCATCCCAGGGAACATCCTGGTGAATCTCCTCTGCACCCCTTCAGAGCAATGACATCCATCCTGTAATGTGTATTAACCTGTCCAGTCACTTTCAGGGATGTGTGGAGAAGCTCCCTCTGAGCTCCCTAGTGTGCTGCCAATCACTGAGCACTCCCCTGTCTGCTTCCTTCTTCCAAAGTGCATTAACTCATGTTTATCAGGGTTGCATTCCATCTGCCATTGATCTGTCCTTTCCATCTGTATCTTCCTGTAACATAAAACCATCCTCCTCAATGTCAACCAACCGGTCATTCGTTGTATCAAACACAAACTTAGTTATCACACTCTCCCCACTCCTCGTCCATATTCACAAATACACCATTTATGAATATTACAAATAATAAGGTTATAGATCACACAACACCAGGTTTACCCAAGCCCACAAGGTTTATTTGGAGACACGAGCTTTCAAAGCGCTGCTCCTTCATCAGGTGGTTGTGCGCTTTGAAAGCTCGTGCCTCCGAATAAACCTGGTGTTGTGTGATTTTTAACTTTAGCCACCCCAGTCCATCATGGCACCTCCGAATCACAAATAATAAGGGACACAACACTGCTCCCCGTCGTACACCATTGGACACCGGCCTCCAGTCACACAAACAGGCTTCTACCATTACACTATGACTCCTACCACTAAAGTTGATTTAGATTCAACCTGGAAAGTCGCTAATGACTCCTTCCTATTGCCTGGTTATTTTGTTCCACTTGACAAACTTGCAGAATACCTGGGGATTCTCCCTAAACTTGCCCTGCCAGCAGATTGCCATGCCCCTGTATTAGTCAGTCCTCTCCGAGTGAAGATTTCCACCCTTATTGCAGTCTTAAATGGCCTGTCCCTTATCCGACCATTGTTTGTCTTAAATGGAGAGTAGACAGCCAGAGAAACATCCTGTTTATTTCCACTTTGTCATATGTTTAGTGAATTTTCTAAATTTCACTGCGATTACCTCTCATTCTTTGAAATTCTAGAGAACACAAACCGAGTTTCTGAATCAGACAATCTCACCATCTGACAGACTAATATGGAGAATGTCCATTGCACTTCCTCTGTGGTCAGTATATTGTTTCTCACATAAAGTCACCAAAACTGTACACATACGCCAGGTTCAGTTACACTAACTCTGTACACAATGATCCAGGTACAGTCTCATCAAACCTGTACACAATACTACAGGAACAGTCTCATCAACCCTGTACACAATACTCCAGGTACAGTCACACCAACACTGTACACAATACTCTAGATACAGTCTCACCAACTCTGTACACCATACTCAAGGTACAGTCTCACCAACCCTGGACACAATACTCTATGTACAGTCTCACCAACCCTGGGCACAATACTCCAGGTACAGTTTCACCAACCCTGTACAATAGTCCAGGGCTGAAAGTGTGTTGCTGGAAAAGCGCAGCACTTCAGGCAGCATCCAGGGAACAGGAGAATCGAGGTTTCGGGCATAAGCCCTTCATCCTGAAGAAGGGCTTATGCCCAAAACTTCGATTCGCCTGTTCCCTGGATGATGCCTGGCAAGCTGCGCTTTTCCAGCAACACAATTTCATTTCTGATCTCCAGCATCTGCAGTCCTCACTTACTCCACATTAGCCCAGGTACAGTCTCACTAACCCAGCACACAATGGTACAGGTACAGTCTCAACAACCCTGCACACAATAGTCCAGGTAGAGCCTCAACAACCATGTTCACAATACTGTCGATACAGTCTCACCAACACTGTACACAATACTCCAGGCACAGGCTCAACAACCCTGTACATAATGGTCCAGGTACAACCTCACTAACCCTGTACAAAATGGGCCAAGTACAGCCTCACCAACCCTGTACACAACGGCCCAGGCACAGCCTCATCAACACTGTACACAATGGTTCAGGTACAGCCTCACGAACCCTCTACATAATGGTCCAGGTACAGTCTCACCAACCCTGTACAGAATACTCCAGGTACAGCCTCACCAACCCTGTACACAATACTCCAGGTACTGTCTCACCACCCATGTATACAATGGTCCAGGTACACTCTCACCAACCCTGAACACAATACTCCAGCTACAGTCTCACCAACCCTGAACACAATGCGCCAGGTACAGTCTCACCAACCCTGTACACAATACTCAAGGTAAAGCCTCACCAACCCTGTACACAATACTCCAGGTAGTCTCACCAACCCTGTACACAGTACTCCAGGTACAGTCTCAACAACTCTGTACACAATAATCTAGGTACAGTCTCACCAACCCTGTACACTATGGTCCGTATACAGTCTCACCATCCTGTACACAATGGTCCAGGTACAGTCTCACCAACAAAGTACACAATGTTCCAGGTAATGTCTCACCAACACTGTACACAATACACCAGGTACAGTCTCACCAACGTTGTACACAATACTCCTGGTGGTGTCTCGCCAATCCTGTACACAACGGTCCAGGTACAGTCTCACCAACCCTGTACACAAAACTCCAGGTACTGTCTCACCAATCCTGTACACAATACTTCCGGGGCAGTCTCACCAACTCTGTACACAATACTCCAGGTACATTCTCAACAACCCTGTACATAATAATCCAGGTACAGTCTCACCAACCCTGTACACAATACACCGGGAACAGACTCTCCAAACTTGTGCACCTGTACAGAATACTCCAGGTATAGCCTCACCAACACTGTACAGAATACTCCATGTACTGTCTCACCAGCCATGTATACAATGGTCCAGGTACAGTCTCACCAATCCTGAACACAATACTCCAGCTACATTCTCACCAACCCTGAACACAATGCTCCAGGTACAGTCTCAGCAACCCTGTACACAATATTCAAGATGAAGACTCACCAGAACTGTACACAATACTCCAGATACATTCTCAACAACCCTGTACATAATAATCCAGGTACAGTCTCACCAACCCTGTACACAATACACCGGGAACAGACTCTCCAAACTTGTGCACCATACTCCAGGTAGTGTCTCGCCCGCCCTTTACACAATGGTCCACGTACAGTCTCAACAACCCTGTAAACAATAGTCCAGGTACTGTCTCAACAACCATGTTCACAATACTGTAGATATTGTCTCACCAACCCTGTACACAATACTCCAGGCACAGGCTCAACAACCCTGTACACAATGGTCCAGATACAGCCTCACTAACCCTGTAAGCAACGGACCAGGCACAGCCTCATCAACACTGTACACAATGGTTCAGGTACAGCCTCACCATCCCTCTACATAATGGTCCAGGTACAGTCTCGCCAACCCTGTACAGAATACTCCAGGTACAGCCTCACCAACCCTGTACACAATACTCCAGGTTCAGTCTCACCAACCCTGAACACAATACTCCAGCTATAGTCTGACAAACGCTGAACACAGTGATCCAGGCACAGTCTCACCAACCCTGTACACAATACTCCAGGTAAAGCCTCACCAAGCCTGTACACAATGGTCCGTGTACAGTCTCACCAACGCTGTACACAATGTTCCAGGTACAGTCTCACAAACCTTGTACACAATAGAGCAGTTACAGTCTCACAAGATCCGTACACAATGGCCCAGGTGCAGTCTCACCAACCCTGTACACAATACTCCAGGTACATTCTCACCAACTCTGTACACAATGTTCCAGGTACAGTCTCACAAACCTTGTACACAATAGAGCAGTTACAGTCTCACAAGATCCGTACACAATGTTCCAGGTACGGTCTCACCAACCCTGTCTACAATATACCAGGTACAGTCTCACCAACCTTGAATACAATAGTCGAGGAACAGTCTCACCAACCCTGTACACAATACTCCAGGGAAAGTCTCACCAAACTTGTATACAATACTCCCGGTAGTGTCTCGCCAAACCTGTACACAATGGTCCTGGTACAGTCTCACCAATCCTGCACAAAATGTTCCAGGTACCGTCTCACCAACCCTGTACACAATACACCAGGTAGAGTCACACCAACCTTATACGCAATACTCCACGGAGTGTCTCGCCCGCCTTGTACACAATGGTCCACGTACAGTCTCAACAACCCTGTAAACAATAATCCAGGTACTGTCTCAACAACCATGTTCACAATACTGTAGATATTATCTCACCAACCCTATACACAATACTCCAGGCACAGGCTCAACAATCCTGTACACAATGGTCCAGATACAGCCTCACTAACCCTGTAAACAATGGTCCTGGCACAGCCTCATCAACACTGTACACAATGGTTCAGGTACAGCCTCACCAACCCTCTACATAATGGTCCAGGTACAGTCTCGCCAACCCTGTACAGAATACTCCTGGTAGAGCCTCACCAACCCTGTACACAATACTCCAGGCACTGTCTCACCAGCCATGCATACAATGGTCCAGGTTCAGTCTCACCAACCCTGAACACAATACTCCAGCTACAGTCTAACAAACGCTGAACACAGTGCTCCAGGCACAGTCTCACCAACCCTGTACACAATACTCCAGGTAAAGCCTCACCAACCCTGTACACAATGGTCCGTGTACAGTCTCACCAACGCTGCACACAATGGTCCAGGTACAGTCTCACCAACCTTGTACACAATAGAGCAGTTACAGTCTCACAAGAACCGTAACAATGGCCCATGTGCAGTCTCACCAACCCTGTACACAATACTCCAGGTACATTCTCACCAACGATGTACACAATGGTCCAGGTACAGTCTCACCAACCTTGTACACAATGTTCCAGGTACGGTCTCGCCAAGCCTGTATATATTACACCAGGTACAGTCTCACCAACCTTGTATACAATAGCCGAGGAACAGTCCAACCAAGCCTGTGCACAATATACCAAGTACCGTATCCTCAACATTTTACACAATATTCCATGTACAGTCTCACCAATCCTGTACACAATACTCCAGGGAAAGTCTCACCAAACTTGTATACAATACTCTCGGTAGTGTCTCGCCAAACCCATACACAATGGTCCCGGTACAGTCTCACCAACCCTGCACACAATGTTCCAGGTACCGTCTCACCAACCCTGTACACAATACACCAGGTAGAGTCACACCAACCTTGTACGCAATACTCCATGGACTGTCTCGCCAACGCTGCACACAACGGTCCAGGTACAGTCTCACCAACCCTGTACACAAAAGTCCAGGTATTGCCTCACCAACCCTGTACACAATACCCCAGGTACAGTCTCACCAACGCTGCACACAATACTCCAGGGACAGTCTCACCAACCCTGTACACAATACTCCGGATACCGTCTCACCAAACCTGTACACAATACTCCAGGTACAGTTTCACCAACCCTGTACACAATACGCCAGGGACAGTCTCACAAAACCTTTCCACAATTCACCAGGTACAGTCTCACCAACCCTGTACACAATACTCCAGGCACAGCCTAACCAACCCTGTACACAATGGTCCAGGTACAGTCACACCAAACCCCGACAAAATTTGTCCAGGTACTGTCTCACCAACCCTATACACAATACACCAGGAACAGACTCACTAACCTTGTGCACAATACTCCAGGTAGTGTCTCGCCAACCCTGTACACAATGGCCCACGTACAGTCTCACCAACCCTGTACACAACAGTCCAGATACAGTCTCACCAACCCTGTACACAATACTCTCGGTACAGTCTCACCGACTATGTAGGCAATACTCCGGGTACTGTCTCACGAACCCTCTACTCAATACTACAGGTACAGTCTCACCAACCCAGTACACAATACTCCGGGGACAGTCTCACCGACCCTGAACACAATACTCCGGGTACAGACTCATCATCCCAGTACACAATACTCCAGGAAGTGTCTCAACAACCCTATACACGATGGTCCAGGTTCAGTCTCACCATCCCTGTACACAATGGCCCAGGTACAGTCTCACTAACCCTGTACACAATACTCCAGGTAGCGTCTCAGAAACTCCAGGTACAATCTCATCAACCTTGAAAACAGTACTCCAGATACATTCTCACCAACCCTGTACACACTGGTCCAGGTACATTCTCACCAACCCTGTACACAATAATTCAGGTACAGTCTCACCAACACTGTGCACAATACTTCAGGTACAGTCTCACCAAACCAGTTCACTATACTCCAGGTACAGTCTAACCAAGCCTGTACACAGTAATCCATGTACAGTCTCATCAAGCCTGTACACAATAGTCCAGGTAAAGTCTCTCCAAGCCTGTACACAATAGTCCAGGTACAGTCTCACCAACACTGTACACAATATATCAGATACGGTCTCACCAACCCTGTACACAGTTTTTCAGGAACAGTCTCACCATGAACACAATTGTCCAGGTACAGTCTCGCCAAACCTTTACAAAATGGTCCCTTTACAGTCTCACCAACACTGTACACAACGGTCCCGGTACAGACACACCAACACTGTACACAATACTCAAGGTACAGACTCATCATCCGAGTACACAATACTCCAGGAAGTGTCTCAACAACCCTATACACTATGGTCCAGGTTCAGTCTCACCATCCCTGTACACAATGGCCCAGGTACAGTCTCACTAACCCTGTACACAATACTCCAGGTAGCGTCTCAGAAACCCTGGACACAACAGTCCAGGTACAGTCTCACCAACCCTGTACACAATACTCCAGGTACAGCCTCACCAACCCTGAACACAATAATCCAGGTACAGTCTCACCAACCGTATACACAACACTCCAGGCTCAGTCCCACCAACCCTACACAATATTGCATGTACAGTCTCACCAACCCTGTTCATAATACTGCAGTTACAGTCTCACCAACCCTGTACACAACAGTTCAGGTACAGCCTCTTCAACCCTGTACACAATACTCCAGGTAAAAACAAAGACTGCAGATGCTGGAAACCAGATTCTGGACTAGTGGTGCTGGAAGAGCACAGCAATTCAGACAGCATCCGAAAAGCTTCGAAATCGACGTTTCGGGCAAAAGCCCTTCATCAGGAATAAAGGCAGAGAGCCTGAAGCATGGAGAGATAAGCTAGAGGAGGGTGGGGGTAAGGATAGAGTAGCATAGAGTACAATAGGTCAGTGGGGGAGGAGATGAAGGTGATAGGTCAGGGAGGAGAGGGTGGAGTGGATAGGTGGAAAAGGAGCTGGGCAGTTCGGACAAGTCCGGAGAAACTAGGATGAGGTGGGGGAAGGGGAAATGAAGAAACTGTTGAAATCCACATTGATGCCCTGGGGTTGAAGTGTTCCGAGGCGGAAGATGAGGCGTTCTTCTTCCAGGCGTCTGGTGGTGTGGGAGCGGCGGTGGAGGAGGCCCAGCACCTCCATATACTCGGCAGAGTGGGAGGGGGAGTTGAAATGTTGGGCCACGGGACGGTGTGGTTGATTGGTGCGGGTGTCCCAGAGATGTTCCCTAAAGCGCTCTGCTAGGAGGCGCCCAGTCTCCACAATTTAGAGGAGACCGCATCGGGAGCAACGGATACAATAAATGATATTAGTGGATGTGCAGGTAAAACTTTGATGGATGTGGAAGGCTCCTTTAGGGCCTTGGATGGAGGTGAGGGAGGAGGTGTAGGCACAGGTGTTACAGTTCCTTCGGTGGCAGGGGAAAGTGCCAGGATGGGAGGGTGGGTCATAGGGGGCGTGGACCTGACCAGGTAGTCACGGAGGGAACGGTCTTTGCGGAAGGCGGAGAGGGGTGGGGAGGGAAATATACTCCAGGCCCAGACTCACCAACCCTGTACACAATACTCCAGGTACAGCCACACCAACCCTGAACACAATAATACAGGTACAGTCTCACCAACCGTATACACACCACTCCAGGCACAGTCTCACCAACCCTGTACACAATATTGCAGGCGCAGTCTCAACAACCCTGTTCACAATACAGGGTTGGCACAGTCTCACCAACCCTGTACACAATTGTCCGTGTACAGTCTCACCAACGCTGTACACAATGGTCCAGGTACAGCCATTACCAACCCTGTACACAACGGTCCTGGCACAGCCTCATCAACACTGTACACAATGGTTCAGGTACAGCCTCACGAACCCTCTACATAATGTTCCAGGTACAGTCTCACCAACCCTGTACAGAATACTCCTGGTATAGTCTCACCAACCCTGTACACAATACTTCAGGTACTGTCTCACCACCCATGTATACAATTGTCCAGGTACAGTCTCACCAACCCTGAACACAATACTCCAGCTACAGTCTCACCAACCCTGAACACAATGCGCCAGGTACAGTCTCGCCAACCCTGTACACAATATTCAAGGTAAAGCCTCACCAAACCTGTACACAATGCTCCAGGTACAGACCCACCAACACTGCACACAATACACCAGGACCAGACTTTCCACCCTTGTGCACAATACTCCAGGTAGTGTCTCACCAACCCTGTACACCATGGTCCAAGTATAGTCTCACCAACCCTGTACACAATACTCCAGGTACAGTCTCAACAACCATGTTCACAATACTGTAGATACAGTCTCACCAACCCTATACACAATACTCCAAACACAGCCTCAAAAACCTGTACACAATGGTCCAGGTACAGTCTCACTAACCCTGTACACAATTGCCCAGATACAGTCTCACCAACCCAGAACGCAATACTCCAGGTACAGTCTATCCAACCCTCGACACAACTAGTCCAGGAACAGTCGCACCACCCCTGTGCACAATGGTCCAGGTACAGTCTAACCACCCCTGAACGTAATGGTCCAGGTACAGCGTCACAAACGCTGAACATAATACTCCAGTTGCAGTCTCACCAACCCTGTACACAATACACCAGGTACACAATCATCAACCTTGTACTCAATACTCCTGGTACAATCTCACGAACCCTGAACACAACACTCCAGGTACGGTATCACCAACCCTGTACACAATAGCCCAGGTACAGTCTCACCAACCCAGTTCACAATACTTCAGGTACAGTCTAACCAAGCCTGTACACAGTAATCCATGTACAGTCTCATCAAGCCTGTACACAATAGTCCAGGTAAAGTCTCTCCAAGCCTGTACACAATAGTCCAGGTCCAGTCTCACCAACCCTGTACACAATATATCATATACGGTCTCACCAACCCTGTACACAATGTTTCAGGAACAGTCTCACCATGAACACAATTGTCCAGGTACAGTCTCGCCAAACCTGTACAAAATGGTCCCTTTACAGTCTCACCAACACTGTACACAACGGTCCCGGTACAGACACACCAACACTGTACACGATACTCAAGGTACAGACTCATCTTCCGAGTACACAATACTCCAGGAAGTGTCTCAACAACCCTTTACACTATGGTCCAGGTTCAGTCTCACCATCCCTGGACACAATAGTCCAGGTACAGTCTCACCAACCCTGTACACAATACTCCAGGCACTGTCTCACCAGCCATGCATACAATGGTCCAGGTTCAGTCTCACCAACCCTGAACACAATACTCCAGCTACAGTCTAACAAACGCTGAACACAGTGCTCCAGGCACAGTCTCACCAACCCTGTACACAATACTCCAGGTAAAGCCTCACCAACCCTGTACACAATGGTCCGTGTACAGTCTCACCAACGCTGTACACAATGGTCCAGGTACAGTCTCACCAACCTTGTACACAATAGAGCAGTTACAGTCTCACAAGAACCGTAACAATGGCCCATGTGCAGTCTCACCAACCCTGTACACAATACTCCAGGTACATTCTCACCAACGATGTACACAATGGTCCAGGTACAGTCTCACCAACCTTGTACACAATGTTCCAGATCCGGTCTCGCCAAGCCTGTATATATTACACCAGGTACAGTCTCACCAACCTTGTATACAATAGCCGAGGAACAGTCCCACCAAGCCTGTGCACAATATACCAGGTACCGTATCCTCAACATTTTACACAATATTCCATGTACAGTCTCACCAATCCTGTACACAATACTCCAGGGAAAGTCTCACCAAACTTGTATACAATACTCTCGGTAGTGTCTCGCCAAACCCATACACAATGGCCCCGGTACAGTCTCACCAACCCTGCACACAATGTTCCAGGTACCGTCTCACCAACCCTGTACACAATACACCAGGTAGAGTCACACAAACCTTGTACGCAATACTCCATGGACTGTCTCGCCAACGCTGCACACAACGGTCCAGGTACAGTCTCACCAACCCTGTACACAAAAGTCCAGGTATTGCCTCACCAACCCTGTACACAATACCCCAGGTACAGTCTCACCAACGCTGCACACAATACTCCAGGGACAGTCTCACCAACCCTGTACACAATACTCCGGATACCGTCTCACCAAACCTGTACACAATACTCCAGGTACAGTTTCACCAACCCTGTACACAATACGCCAGGGACAGTCTCACAAAACCTTTCCACAATTCACCAGGTACAGTCTCACCAACCCTGTACACAATACTCCAGGCACAGCCTAACCAACCCTGTACACAATGGTCCAGGTACAGTCACACCAAACCCCGACAAAATTTGTCCAGGTACTGTCTCACCAACCCTATACACAATACACCAGGAACAGACTCACTAACCTTGTGCACAATACTCCAGGTAGTGTCTCGCCAACCCTGTACACAATGGCCCACATACAGTCTCACCAACCCTGTACACAACAGTCCAGATACAGTCTCACCAACCCTGTACACAATACTCTCGGTACAGTCTCACCGACCATGTAGGCATACTCCGGGTACTGTCTCACGAACCCTCTACTCAATACTACAGGTACAGTCTCACCAACCCAGTACACAATACTCCGGGGACAGTCTCACCGACCCTGAACACAATACTCCGGGTACAGACTCATCATCCCAGTACACAATACTCCAGGAAGTGTCTCAACAACCCTATACACGATGGTCCAGGTTCAGTCTCACCATCCCTGCACACAATGGCCCAGGTACAGTCTCACTAACTCTGTACACAATACTCCAGGTAGCGTCTCAGAAACTCCAGGTACAATCTCATCAACCTTGAAAACAGTACTCCAGATACATTCTCACCAACCCTGTACACACTGGTCCAGGTACATTCTCACCAACACTGTACACAATAATCCAGGTACAGTCTCACCAACACTGTGCACAATACTTCAGGTACAGTCTCACCAAACCAGTTCACTATACTCCAGGTACAGTCTAACCAAGCCTGTACACAGTAATCCATGTACAGTCTCATCAAGCCTGTACACAATAGTCCAGGTAAAGTCTCTCCAAGCCTGTACACAATAGTCCAGGTCCAGTCTCACCAACCCTGTACACAATATATCATATACGGTCTCACCAACCCTGTACACAATGTTTCAGGAACAGTCTCACCATGAACACAATTGTCCAGGTACAGTCTCGCCAAACCTGTATAAAATGGTCCCTTTACAGTCTCACCAACACTGTACACAACGGTCCCGGTACAGACACACCAACACTGTACACAATTCTAAAGGTACAGACTCATCATCCGAGTACACAATACTCCAGGAAGTGTCTCAACAACCCTTTACACTATGGTCCAGGTTCAGTCTCACCATCCCTGTACACAATGGCCCAGGTACAGTCTCACTAACCCTGTACACAATACTCCAGGTAGCGTCTCAGAAACCCTGGACACAATAGTCCAGGTACAGTCTCACCAGCCCTGTACACAATACTCCAGGTACAGCCTCACCAACCCTGAACACAATAATCCAGGTACAGTCTCACCAACCGTATACACAACACTCCAGGCCTAGTCTCAACAACCCTGTACACAATAGTCCAGGTACAGTCTCAACAACCATGTTCACAATACTGTAGATACAGTCTCACCAACCCTATACACAATACTCCAAACACAGCCTCAAAAACCTGTACACAATGGTCCAGGTACAGTCTCACTAACCCTGTACACAATTGCCCAGATACAGTCTCACCAACCCAGAACGCAATACTCCAGGTACAGTCTATCTAACCATCGACACAACTAGTCCAGGAACAGTCTCACCACCACTGTGCACAATGGTCCAGGTACAGTCTAACCACCCCTGAACGTAATGGTCCAGGTACAGCCTCACCAACGCTGTACATAATTCTCCAGGTACAATCTCATCAACCTTGAAAACAGTACTCCAGGTACATTCTCACCAACCCTGTACACACTGGTCCAGGTACATTCTCACCAACCCTGTACACAATAATCCAGGTACAGTCTCACCAACACTGTGCACAATACTCCAGGAACAGTCTCACCAAACCAGTTCACAATAAGCCAGGTACAGTCTAACCAAGCCTGTACACCGTAATCCATGTACAGTCTCATCAAGCCTGTACACAATAGTCCAGGTAAAGTCTCTCCAAGCCTGTACACAATAGTCCAGGTACAGTCTCACCAACCCTGTACACAATATATCAGATACGGTCTCACCAACCCTGTACACAATTGTCCCAGGTACAGTCTCACCAAGTATGTACACAATTGTCCAGGTACAGTCTCACCAACCCTGTACAAAATGGTCCCTTTACAGTCTCACCAACGCTGTACACAACGGTCCCGGTACAGACACACTAACACTGTACACAATACTCAAGATACAGACTCATCATCCGAGTACACAATACTCCAGGAAGTGTCTCAACAACCCTATACACTATGGTCCAGGTTCAGTCTCACCATCCCTGTACACAATGGCCCAGGTACAGTCTCACTAACCCTGTACACAATACTCCAGGTAGCGTCTCAGAATCCCTGGACACAATAGTCCAGGTACAGTCGCACCAACCCTGTTCAAAATACTGCAGTTACAGTCTCACCAACCCTGTACACAACAGTTCAGGTAGAGCCTCTCCAACCCTATACACAATACTCCAGGCCCAGACTCACCAACCCTATACACAATAGTCCAGGTACAGTCTCATCAACCCTGTACACAATACTCCAGGTACAGCCTCACCAACCCTGAACACAATAATCCAGGTATGGTCTCACCAACCGTATACACAACACTCCAGGCACAGTCTCACCAACCCTCCCTGTACACAATACTCCAGGTACAGCCTCACCAATCCTGTACACAATGAAGCAGGTACAGTCGCACCAACCATGTACACAATATTCAGGTACAGTCTCACCAACCCTGTACACAATGGTCCAGATTCAGTCTCTCCAACCCTGGACACAATTGCCCATATACAGTCTCACGGACACTGAACACAATACTCCAGGTACAGACTCATCATCCTGTACACAATAGCCCAGGTACAGTCTCACCAACACAGTTCACAATACTTCAGGTACAGTCTAAACAAGCCTATACACAATAATCCAGGTACAGTGTCAACACGCCTGTACAGAATAGTCCAGGTAAAGTGTCTAAAGCCTGTATACAATAGTCCAGGTACAGTCTCACCAACCCTGTACACAATCTATCAGGTACAATCTCATCAACCCTGTACACAATTGTCCAGGTACAGTCTCACCAAGTATGTACACAATTGTCGAGGTACAGTCTCACCAACCCTGTACAAAATGGTCCATTTACAGTCTCACCAACACTGTACACAATGGTACCAGTACAGACTCACCAATCCTGTACACAATACTCCAGGTACAGACTCATCAACCCAGTACACAATACTCCAGGAAGTGTCTCAACATCCCTATACACAATGGTCCAGTTTCAGTCTCACCATCCGTATACACAATGGCCCAGGTACAGTCTCACCAACCCTGTACACAATACTCCAGGTAGCGTCTCAGAAACCCTGGACACAATAGTCCAGGTACAGTCTCACCAACCCTGTTCAAAATACTGCAGTTACAATCTCACCAACCCTGTACACAACAGTTCAGGTACAGCCTCTCCAACCCTGTACACAATACTCCAGGCCCAGACTCACCAACACTATACACAATACTCCAGGTACAGTCTCATCAACCCTGTACACAATACTCCAGGTACAGCCTCACCAACCCTGAACACAATAATCCAGGTATGGTCTAACCAACCGTATACACAACACTCCAGGCACAGTCTCACCAACCCTGTACACAATACTGCAGGTACAGTCTCACCAAACCTCTTCACTATACTCCATGTATAGCCTCACCAATCGTGTACACAATGAAGCAGGTACAGTCGCACCAAACATGTACACAAGATTCAGGTACAGTCTCGCCAACCCTGTACACAATACTCCAGGAAGTGTCTCACCAACCCTGTACACAATGGTCCAGATTCAGTCTCACCATCCCTGTACACAATGGTCCAGGTACAGTCTCACCAATCTGTACACAATGGTCCAGGTACAGTCTCACCAACCCTGTATACAATACTCCAGGAACAGCTTCACCAATCCTGTACATAGTGGTCCAGATACACTCCCACCAACATTGTGAACCATGGTCCTGGTGCAGACATATCAACCCTGGTATGTCTCCAGGTACATTCTCGCCAACACTGTACACAATACTGCGGTTACAGTCGCACCAACCTTGGTCACAATAGTCCAGGTACAGTCTCACCAAACCAGTTCACAATACTCCAGGTACAGTCTCATCAACCCTGTACACAATACTCCAGGTAGAGTCTCACCGACACTGTGCACAACAGTTCAGGTACAACTTCTTCAAACCTGGAAACAATTCTCTAGGTCCAGTCTCACCAACCCAGTACTCAGCAGTGCAGGAACAGTCTCAACAACCCTGTACACAATACTCCAGGTACAGCCTCACCAACCCTGTACAAAATAATGCACGTACAGTCTTACCAATCCTGCACACAACACTCCAGCACTGTCTCACCAACCCTGTACACAATACTGCAGGTACAGTCTCACCAACTTTGCACACAATACTGCAGGTACAGTCTCACCAACCATGTACACAATGGTACAGGTACATTCTAACCAACCCTGTACACAAAACTTCAGGTAAAGTCTCACCAACCCTGAACATAATGGTCCAGGTACAGTCTCACCAACGCTGTATACAGTGGTGCAGGTACAGTCTGACCAATCCTGTTCATAATAGTCCAGGTACAGTCTCACCAACTCTGTACACAATTGCCCAGGTACAGTCTCATCAACAAAGTACACAATACTCCAGGTACAGTCTCACCAACCCTGTACACAATACTCCAGGTACAGTCTCACCAAGCCTGTACACAATAGTCCAGATAGAGTCTCACCAAGCCAGTACACAATAGTCCAGGTACAGTCTCACCAACCCTGTACCCAATATATCAGGTACAGTCTCACCAACCCTGCACACAATTGTCGAGGTACAGTCTCACCAACCCAGTACAAAATGGTCCATTTACAGTCTCACCAACACTGTACACAATGGTCCCGGTACAGACTCACCAATCCTGTACACAATACTCCAGGTACAGACTCATCAACCCAGTACACAATACTCCAGGAAGTGTCTCAACATCCCTGTACACATTGGTCCAGTTTCAGTCTCACCATCCGTATACACAATGGCCCAGGTACAGTCTCACCAACCCTGTACACAATACTCCAGGTAGCGTCTCAGAAACCCTGGACACAATAGTCCAGGTACAGTCTCACCAACCCTGTTCAAAATACTGCAGTTACAGTCTCACCAACTCTGTACACAACAGTTCAGGTACAGCCTCTCCAACCCTGTACACAATACTCCAGGCCCAGACTCACCAACCCTGTACACAATACTCCAGGTACAGCATCATCATACCCTGTACACAACACTCCAGGTACAGCCTCCCCAACCCTGAACGCAATAATCCAGGTATGGTCTCACCAACTGTATACACAACACTCCAGGCACAGTCTCACCAACCCTGAACAAAATAATGCATGTACAGTCTCACCAATCCTGCACACAACACTCCAGCACTGTCTCACCAACCCTGCAGGTACAGTCGCACCAAATCTCTTCACAATACTCCAGGCACAGCCTCACCAATCCTGTACACAATGAAGCAGGTACAGTCGCACCAACCATGTACACAATATTCAGGTACAGTCTCACCAACCCTGTACACAATACTCCAGGAAGTGTCTCACCAACCCTGTACACAATGGTCCAGATTCAGTCTCGCCATCCCTGTACACAATGGTCCAGGTACAGTCTCACCAAACCTGTACACAACAGTTCAGGTACAGCCTCTCCAACCCTGTACACAATACTCCAGGCCCAGACTCACCAACCCTGTACACAATACTCCAGTTACAGCTTCACCAATCCTGCACACAGTGGTCCAGGTACACTCTCACGAACACTGTGAACAATGGTCCTGGTGCAGACTCATCAACCCTGTACACAGTACTCCAGGTACATTCTCACCAACACTGTACACAATACTGCAGGTACAGTCGCACCAACCTTGGTAACAATAGTCCAGGTATAGTCTCACCAAACCAGTTCAAAATACTCCAGGTACAGTCTCATCAACCCTGTACACAATACTCCAGGTAGAGTCTCACCGACACTGTGCACAACAGTTCAGGTACAGCCTCTTCAAACCTGGAAACAATACTCTAGGCCCAGTCTCACCAACCCAGCACACAACTGTGCAGGTACAGTCTCACCAACCCTGTACACAATACTCCAGGTACAGCCTCACCAACCCTGAACAAAATAATGCATGTACAGTCTCACCAATCCTGCACACAACACTCCAGCACTGTCTCACCAACCCTGTACACAATACTGCAGGTACAGTCTCACCAACCTTGCACACAATACTGCAGGTACAGTCTCACCGAACCTGTACACAATGGTCCAGGTACATTCTAACCAACACTGTACACAAAACATCAGGTAAAGTCTCATCAACCCTGCACACACAGTGGTCCAGGTACAGTCTCATCAATCCTGAACATAATGGTGCAGGTAGAGTCTCACCAACGCTGTTCACAGTGGTGCAGGTACAATCTCACAAACCCTGTTCACAATAGTCTAGGTACAATCTCACCAATCCTGTACACAATACTCCAAGTACAGACTCATCAACCCTGTACACAATACCACAGGTACACTCTCACCAACCCTGTACACAATATTACAGGTACAGACTCACCAACCCTGTACACACCGGTACAGGTACATTCTCAACTACCCTGTACACAATACTCCAGGTACAGTCTAATCAACACTGTACACAATACTCCAGGTAGAGTCTCACCAACACTGTGCACTACATTTCAGGTATAGAATCTTCAACCCTATACACAATACCTTAAGTCCAGTCACACCAACCCTGCACACAACAGTGCAGGTACAGTCTCAACATCCCTGTACACATTGGTCCAGTTTCAGTCTCACCAACCCTGTACAAAATAATGCATGTACAGTCTCACCAACCCTGCACACAACACTCCAGCACTGTCTCACCAACCCTGCACTCAATACTGCAGGTACAGTCTCACCAACCCGGCACACAATACTGCAGGTACAGTCTCACCAATCCTGTACACAATAGTCCAGGTACATTCTAACCAACCCTGTACACAATACTCCAGGTACTGTCTCACTAACCCTGTACACAATACTCCAGGTACAGACTCACCAACCCTGCACACAATACTATAGGTACAGACTCACCAACCCTGTACACAATTGCTCAGGTACAGTCTCACCAACAAAGTACACAATATTCCAGGTACAGTCTCACCAACCCTGTACACAATACTCCAGGTAGAGTCTCACCAAGCCTGTACACAATACCACAGGTACACTCTCACAAACCCTGCACACAATACTATAGGTATAGACTCACCAACCCTGTACACACCGGTGCAGGTACAGTCTCAACAACCCTGTACACAATACTCCAGGTACAGTCTCACCAACCATGTACACAATAGTCCAGGTACAGCCTATCCAACCCTGTACTCAATACTGCAGGTACAGTCTATCCAACCCTGCACACAATACTGCAGGTACAGTCTCACCAACCCTGTACACAATAGTCCAGGTACATTCTAACCAATCCTGTACACAACACATCAGGTAAAGTCTGACCAACCCTGTTCACAATAGTCCAGGTACAGTCTCACGAACCCAGTGCACAATACTCTAGGTACTGTCTCACCAACCCTGTACACAATACTCCAGTTACAGACTCAACAATCTTGTACATAATACTCCTGGTACATTCTCACCACTCCTATACACAATAGTCCATGTACAGTCTCAACAACCCTGTACACAATACCCCAGGTATACTCTCACCAGCCCTGTGCACAATACTCCAGGTACAGTCTCAACAACCCTGTACACACTGGCCCAGTTACATTCTCACCAACACTGTACACAGTACTCCAGGTATAATCTCACCAATCCTGAACACAATAAACCTGGTACAGACTCACTAACCCTGTACACAATTGCCCAGGTACAGTCTCACCAACAAAGTACACAATATTCCAGGTACAGTCTTACCAAGCCTGTACACAATATTGCAGGTACAGTTGCACCAACCATGTACACAATATTCAGGTACAGTCTCAGCAACCCTGTACACAATACTCCAAGAAGTGTCTCACCAACCAAGTACACAATGTTCCAGGTTCAGCCTCACCATCCCTGTACACAATGGTCCTGCTTCAGTCTCACCAACCCTGAACATAATGGTCCAGGTACAGTCACACCAACGCTGTACACAGTGTTGCAAGTACAGTCTCACCAACCTTGTTCACAATTGTCCAGGGACAGTCTCACCAACCCTGTACACAAAACTCCAGGTACAGTCTCAACAACCATGTTCACACCAGTCCAGGTACATTTGCAACAATACTGAACACAATGATCCAGGTACAGTCTCACCAAACCAGATCACAATACTCCAGGTACAGTCTCATCAACACTGTACACAATACTCCAGGTACAGTCTCACCAACACTGTACACGACAGTTTAGTTACAGCCTCTTCAACCGAGTACACAATTCTCTAGGTACAGTCTAACCAGCCCTGTACACAATACTTCAGTTACAGCCTCACCAACCCTGTACACAATGGTCCAGGCACATTCTCAACAACCCTGTACACAATTCTCCAGGTACAGTCTCACCAACATTGTTCACAATAGTCCAGGTACCGTCTCACTAAACCTGTGCACAATACTCCAGGTACAGTCTCACCAAACCTGTTCACAATTCTCCAGGTACAGTGTCACCAACTCTACCTGGAGTACTGTAAACAGGTTTGGTGAGACTGTACCTGGAGTATTGTGTACAGGGTTGTTGAGAATGTACGTGGACACGGTGTTTACAGTCTCACCAAGTCTACACAACGTGTCCAGGTACATTCTCAACAACCCTGTACACAATACTCCAGGTACAGTCTCACCAAGCCAGTTCACAATACTCCAGGTAGTCTCATCAACCCTGTGCACAATACACCAGGTACAGTCTCACCAACACTGTACAGAAGAGTTCAGTTACAGCCTCTTCAACCCTGTACACAATACTCTAGGTCCAGTCTAAACAACCCTGCACACAACAGTGCAGGTACAGTCTCACCAACCCTGTACACTATACTTCAGCTACAGCCTCACCAACGCTGTACAAAATAATGCATGTACAGTCTCACCAACCCTGTTCACAACACACCAGCAAGTCTCACCAACCCTGTACACAATACTGCAGGTACCGTATCACCAAACCTGTACGCAATGGTCCAGGAACAGTCTCACCAACCCAGTACACAATACTGCAGGTACAGTCTCGGCAACACTGTACACAATGGTCCAGGTTACAGTCTCACCAATCCAGTAGATAATACTCCAGGTAATTCTAACCAACCCTGTACACAAAACTTCAGGTAAAGTTTCACCAACCCTGTACACAATGGTCCAGGTAGAGTCTCACCAACCCTGAACATAATGGTCCAGGTACCGTCTCACCAACGCTGTACGCAGTGGTGCAGGTACAGCGTCACCAACCCTGTTCACGATATTACAGGTACAGTCTCACGAACCCTGTGCACAATACTCCAGGTATTGTCTCACCAACCCTGTACACAATGGTCCAGGTACAGACTCACCAATCATGTACACAATACTCCAGGTACAGTCTCACCACCCGTGTACACAATAGTCCAGGTACATTCTCAACAACACTGAACATAATGGTCCAGCGACATTCTCACCAACCCTGAACATCGTGGTCCAGGTACAGTCTCGCCAACCCTCTACACAATACCCCAGGTACACTCTCACTAACCCTGTGCACAATACTCCAGGTACAGTCTCAACAACCTTGTACACACTGGCCCAGTTATATTCTCACCAACCATGAACACAATACTCCAGGTACAATCTCACCAACCCTGAAAACAATACTCCAGCTGAAAATGTGTTGCTGGAACAGTGCAGCAGGTCAGGCAGCATCCAGAGAACAGGAGAGTCGACGTTTCGGGCATAAACCCTTCTTTGGGAATGAGGAAAGTATGTTCAGCAGGCTAAGATATAAGGTAGGAAGGAGGGACTGGGGGGAGGGGCGTTGGAAATGCGATAGGTGGAAAGAGGTCAAGGGTGGAGTGGGGTGGGGGCGGAGAGGTCAGGAAGAAGATTGCAGGTTAGGAAGGCGGTGCTGAGTTCGAGGGATTTGACTGAGACAATGTGGGGGGAAGGGAAATGAGGAAACTGGTGAAAACCGAGTTCATCCCTTGTGGTTGGAGGGTTCCTTGGCGGAAGATGAGGCGCTCTACCTCCAACCGTCGTGTTGTTGTGGTCTGGCGATGGAGGAGTTCAAACACCTGCACGTCCTTGGGAGAGTGGGAGGGGGAGTTGAAGTGTTGAGCCACAGGGTGGTTGGGTTGGTTGGTCTGAGTGTCCCAGAGGTGTACTCTGAAACGCTCCGCAAGTAGGCGGCCTGTTTCCCCAATATAGAGGAGGCCACATCGGGTGCAGCGGATGCAACAGATGATGTGCATGAAGGTGCAGGTGAATTTGTGGCGGATATGGAAGTTTGCTTTGGGGCCTTGGGGGGAAGTGAGGGGGGAGGTGTGGGCGCAAGTCTTGCACCTCCTGCGGTTGCAGGGGAAGGTGCCGGGAGTGGAGGTTGGGTTGGTGGGGGGTGTGGATCTGACGAGGGAGTCACGGAGGGAGTGGTCTTTACGGAAAGCTGATAGGGGAGGGGAGGGAAATATATCCCTGGTGGTGGGTTCCGTTTGGAGGTGGCGGTAGAGTCTCAACAACCCTGTACACAATTGCCCAGATACAGTCTCACCAACCCAGTACGCAATACTCCAGGTGCAGTCTATCCAACCCTCTACACAAATAGTCCAGGAACAGTCTCACCAACCCTGTGCACAATGGTCCAGGTACAGTCTAACCACCCCTGAACATAATGGTCCAGGTACAGTCTCACCAACGCTGAACATAATACTCCAGTTGCAGTCTCACGAGATCTGTACACAATACACCATGTACACACTCATTAACATTGTACTCAATACTCCCGGTACAATCTCACGAACCCTGAACACAATACTCCAAGTACAGTATCACCAATCCTGTACACAATACTCTAGATACAATCACAACAAACCCTGAACACAATATTCCAAATTCAATCCCACCAGCCCTGAACACAGTACTCCAGGTACAGTCTCATCAACCCTGTACACAATAGCCCAGGTACAGTCTCACCAACCCAGTTCACAATACTCCAGGTACAGTCTAACCAAACCTGAACACAATACTTCAGGTACAGAGTCACCAACTCTGTACACAATTGCCCAGGTACAGTCTTACCAACACTGTACACAATACCCGATGTACAGGCTCACCAAGAAAGTACACAATACTCCAAGTACAGTCTCACCAACCCTGTACACAATACCCGATGTACAGGCTCACCAAGACTGTACACAATAGTCCGGGTAGAGTCTCACCAAGCCTGTTCACATTACTCCAGGTACATCTCATCAACGCTGGACACAATACGCTAGGTCCAGTCTCACCAACCCTGTACACAATACTCCAGGTACAGCCTCCCAACCCTGTACAAAATAATGCATGTACAGTCACACCAACCCTACACGCAACACTCCAGCACTGTCTCACCAACACTGCACACGATACTGCAGGTATAGTCACACCAACTCTGTACACAATACTGCAGGTGTAGACTCACCAACCGTGTACACAATGGTCCAGGTACATTCTAACCAACCCTGTACACAAAACGTCATGTAATATCTCACCAACCCTGTACACAATGGTCCAGTCACAGTTTCACCAATGCTGTTCACAGTGGTGCAGGTACAGTCTCACCAACCCTGGACACAATACTGCAGGTACAGTCTCACCGAACCTGCACACAATATTCCATGTTCAGACTCCCCAACCCTGTACACAATGATCCAGGTACATTCTAACCAACTGTACAGAAAACTTCAGGTAAATTCTCACCAACCCTGTACACAATGGTCCAGGTAGAGTCTCACCAAACCTGAACATAATGGTCCAGATACAGACTCACCAACCCTGTACACACCGGTCCAGGTACATTCTCAACAACCCTGTACACAATACTCCAGGTACAGTCTCACCAAACTAGTTCAGAATACTCCCGGTACAGTCTCATCAATCCTGTACACAATACTACAGGTAGAGTCTCACCAACACTGTGCACAACATTTCAGGTACAGTCTCTTCATCCCTGTACACAATACCCTAGGTTCAGTCTCACCAACCCTGCTCACAACAGTGCAGGTACAGTCTCACAAACCCTGTACACAATACTCCAGGTACAGCCTCACCAACCCTGTACAAAATAATGCATGTACAGTCTCACCAACCCTGCACATAACACTCCAGCACTGTCTCACCAACCCTGTACACAATACTGCAGGTACAGTCTCACTAACCCTGCACACAATACTGCAGGTGCAGTCTCACCAACCGTGTACATAATGGTCCAGGTACAGTCTAAGCAACACTGTACGCAAAATTTCAGGTAATGTCTCACCAACACTGCACAGAATGGTCCAGGTACAGTCTCATCAACACTGTTCACAGTGGTGCAGGTACAGTCTGACCAACCCTGTTCACAACAGTCCATGTACAGTCTCACGATCCCTGTGCACCATACTCCAGGTATTGTCTCACCAACCCTGTACACAGTACTCCAGGTACAATCTCACCAATCGTGAACAAAATAAACCAGGTACAGACTCAACAACCCTGTACACAATTGCCCAAGTAGAGTCTCACCAACACTGTGCACAACAGTTCAGGTACAGCCTCATCAACCCTGTACACAATACGCTAGGTCCAGTCTCACCAACCCTGTACACAATACTCCAGGTACAGCCTCACAACCCTGTACAAAATAATGCATGTACAGTCACACCAACCCTGCGTGCAACACTCCAGCACTGTCTCACGAAACCTGCACACGATACTGCAGATATAGTCACACCAACCCTGCACACAATACTGCAGGTGCAGTCTCACCAACCGTGTACACAATGGTCCAGGTACATTCTAACCAACCCTGTATACAAAACGTCATGTAATATCTCATCAACCCTGTACAAAATGGTCCAGTTACAGTTTCACCAATGCTTTTCACAGTGGTGCAGGTTCAGTCTTACCAACCCTGTTCACAATAGTCCAGGTACAGTCTCACGATCCCTGTGCACAATACTCCAGGTACTGTCTCACCAACACTGTACACAATACTCCAAATACAGTTTCACCACACGTATACACAATAATCCAGGTACAGTCTCAACAACCCTGTACACAATACCCCAGGTACACTTTCACCAACCCCGTTCACAATACTCCACGTACAGTCGCAACAACACTGTACTCACTGGCCCAGTTACATTCTCACCAACACTGTACACAGTACTCCAGGTACAATCTCACCAATCCTGAACACAATAAACCAGGTATAGACTCACGAAACCTGTACATAATTGCACAGGTACATTCCCACCAACAAAGTACACAATACCCCAGGTACAGTCTCACCAACTCTGTACACAATACTCCAGGTACAGCCTCACAACCCTGTACAAAATAATGCATGTACAGTCACACTAACCCTGCTCGCAACACTCCAGCACTGTCTCACCAACCCTGCACACGATGCTGCAGATATAGTCACACCAACCGTGTACACAATGGTCCCTGTACATTCTAACCAACCCTGTATAGAAAACGTCATGTAATATCTCACCAACCCTGTACACAATGGTCCAGTTACAGTTTCACCAATGCTGTTCACAGTGGTGCAGGTACAGTCTCACCGACCCTGTTCACAATAGTCCAGGTACAGTCTCACGATCCCTGTGCACAATACTCCAGGTAATGTCTCACCAACACTGTACACAATACTCCAGGTACAGTCTCACCACACGTATACACAATAATCCAGGTACAGTCTCAACAACCCTGTACACAATACCCCAGGTACACTTTCACCAACCCTGTTCACAATACTCCACGTACAGTCGCAACAACACTGTACTCACTGGCCCAGTTACATTCTCACCAACACTGTACACAGTACTCCAGGTACAATCTCACCAATCCTGAACACAATAAACCAGGTATAGACTCACCAAACCTGTACATAATTGCACAGGTACATTCCCACCAACAAAGTACACAATACCCCAGGTACAGTCTCACCAACCCTGTACACAATACTTCAGGTAGAGTCTCACCAACCCTGTACACAATGGTCCAGGTACAGTCCCACCAAAGTTGTACAC
The DNA here is from genome assembly GCF_037043375.1 of Chiloscyllium plagiosum. Classification (NCBI taxonomy): domain Eukaryota; kingdom Metazoa; phylum Chordata; class Chondrichthyes; order Orectolobiformes; family Hemiscylliidae; genus Chiloscyllium; species Chiloscyllium plagiosum. Next base: position 56,878,818 of record NW_028270178.1, read on the forward strand.
AGTGGTGTAGGTACAGTCTCACTAACCCGTTCATAATAGTCCAGGTACAGTCTCACCAACCCTCTACACAAAACTACAGGTTCAGTCTCACCAACCCTGTACACAATACTACAGGTACAGAATCACCAACCCTGTACACACCGGTCCAGGTACATTCTCAACAACCCTGTACACAATACTCCAGGTACAGTCTCAACAAACCAGTTCACAATACTCCAGGTACAGTCTCATCAACCCTGTACACAATACTGCAGGTACAGTCTCACCGACCCTGCACACAATACTGCAGGTAGAGTCTCACCAACCCTGTACACAATGGTCAAGGTACATTCTAACCAACTGTACAGAAAACTTCAGGTAAAGTCTCACCAACCCTGTACAGAATGGTCCAGGTAGCGTCTCACCAAACCTGAACATAATGGTCCAGATACAGACTCACCAACCCTGTACACACCGGTCCAGGTACATTCTCAACAACCCTGTACACAATACTCCAGGTACAGTCTCACCAAACTAGTTCAGAATACTCCAGGTACAGTCTCATCAATCCTGTACACAATACTACAGGTAGAGTCTCACCAACACTGTGCACAACATTTCAGGTATAGCCTCTTCATCCCTGTACACAATATCATAGGTTCAGTCTCACCAGCCCTGCTCACAACAGTGCAGGTACAGTCTCACCAAACCTGTACACAATACTCCAGGTACAGCCTCACCAACCCTGTACAAAATAATGCATGTACAGTCTCACCAACCCTGCACACAACACTCCAGCACTGTCTCACCAACCCTGTACACAATACTGCAGGTACAGTCTCACTAACCCTGCACACAATACTGCAGGTGCAGTCTCACCAACCGTGTACACAATGGTCCAGGTACATTCTGAGCAACCCTGTACGCAAAACGTCAGGTAATGTCTCACCAACCCTGAACATAATGGTCCAGGTACCGTCTCACCAACACTGTTCACAGTGGTGCAGGTAAAGTCTGACCAACCCTGTTCACAACAGTCCATGTACAGTCTCACGATCCCTGTGCACCATACTCCAGGTATTGTCTCACCAACCCTGTACACAGTACTCCAGGTACAATCTCACCAATCGTGAACAAAATAAACCAGGTACAGACTCACCAACCCTGTACACAATTGCCCAAGTAGAGTCTCACCAACACTGTGCACAACGGTTCAGGTACAGCCTCATCAACCCTGTACACAATACGCTAGGTCCAGTCTCACCAACCCTGTACACAATACTCCAGGTACAGCCTCACAACCCTGTACAAAATAATGCTTGTACAGTCACACCAACCCTGCACGCAACACTCCAGCACTGTCTCACCAACTCTGCACACAATACTGCAGGTGCAGTATCACCACCCGTGTACTCAATGGTCCAGGTACATTCTAACCAACCCTGTATACAAAACGTCATGTAATATCTCACCAACCCTGTACACAATGGTCCAGTTACAGTTTCACCAATGCTGTTCACAGTGGTGCAGGTACAGTCTCACCAATGCTGTTCACAATAGTCCAGGTACAGTCTCATGATCCCTGTACACAATACTCCAGGTGCAGGCTCACCACCCGTATACACAATAATCCAGGTACAGTCTCAACAACCCTGTACACAATACCCCAGGTACACTCTCACCAACCCTGTTCACAATACTGCAGGTACAGTCGCAACAACTCTGTACTCACTGGCCCAGTTACATTCTCACCAACACTGTACACAGTACTCCAGATAGAATCTCACCAATCCTGAACACAATAAACCAGGTATAGACTCACAAACCCTGTACATGATTGCCCAGGTACATTCCCACCAACAAAGTACACAATACCCCAGGTACAGTCTCACCAACCCTGTACACAATGGTCCAGGTAGAGTCTCACCAACCCTGAGCATAATGGTCCAGGTACAGTCTCACCAACGCTGTACACAGTGGTGCAGGTACAGTCTCACTAACCCGTTCACAATAGTCCAGGTACAGTCTCACCAACCCTCTACACAAAACTACAGGTCCAGTCTCACCAACCCTGTACACAATACTACAGGTACAGAATCACCAACCATGTACACACCGGTCCAGGTACATTCTCAACAACCCTGTACACAATACTCCAGGTACTGTCTCACCAAAGCAGTTCACAATACTCCAGGTACAGTTTCATCAACCCTGTACACAATACTGCAGGTACAGTCTCACCGACCCTGCACACAATACTGCAGGTACAGACTCACCAACCCTGTACACAATGGTCCAGGTCCATTCTAACCAACTGTACAGAAAACGTCAGGTAAAGTCTCACCAACCCTGTACAGAATGGTCCAGGCAGAGTCTCACCAAACCTGAACATAATGGTCCAGGTACAGACTCACCAACCCTGTACACAATGGTCCAGTTACAGTTTCACCAATGCTGTTCACAGTGGTGCAGGTACAGTTTCACCAATGCTGTTCACAATAGTCCAGGTACAGTCTCACGATCCCTGTACACAATACTCCAGGTGCAGGCTCACCACCGTATACACAATAATCCAGGTACAGTCTCAACAACCCTGTACACAATACCCCAGGTGCAGGCTCACCACCCGTATACACAATAATCCAGGTACACTCTCACCAACCCTGTTCACAATACTGCATGTGCATTCGCAACAACTCTGTACTCACTGGCCCAGTTACATTCTCACCAACACTGTACACAGTACTCCAGATAGAATCTCACCAATCCTGAACACAATAAACCAGGTATAGACTCACAAACCCTGTACATGATTGCCCAGGTACATTCCCACCAACAAAGTACACAATACCCCAGGTACAGTCTCACCAACCCTGTACACAATGGTCCAGGTAGAGTCTCACCAACCCTGAGCATAATGGTCCAGGTACAGTCTCACCAACGCTGTACACAGTGGTGCAGGTACAGTCTCACTAACCCGTTCACAATAGTCCAGGCACAGTCTCACCAACCCTGTACACAAAACTACAGGTTCAGTCTCACCAACCCTGTACACAATACTACAGGTACAGAATCACCAACCATGTACACACCGGTCCAGGTACATTCTCAACAACCCTGTACACAATACTCCAGGTACTGTCTCACCAAAGCAGTTCACAATACTCCAGGTACAGTCTCATCAACCCTGTACACAATACTGCAGGTACAGTCTCACCGACCCTGCACACAATACTGCAGGTACAGACTCACCAACCCTGTACACAATGGTCCAGGCAGAGTCTCACCAAACCTGAACATAATGGTCCCGGTACAGACTCACCAACCCTGTACACAGCGGTCCAGCTACATTCTCAACAACCCTGTACACAATACTCCAGGTACAGTCTCACCACACTAGTTCAGAATACTCCAGGTACAGTCTCATCAATCCTGTACACAATACTACAGGTAGAGTCTCACCAACACTGTGCACAACAGTTCAGGTACAGCCTCATCAACCCTGTACACAAAACGCTAGGACCAGTCTCACCAACCCTGTACACAATACTCCAGGTACAGCCTTACAACCCTGTACAAAATAATGCATGTACAGTCACACCAACCCTGCACGCAACACTCCAGCACTGTCTCACCAACCCTGCACACGATACTGCAGGTGCAGTCTCAGCAACCGTGTACACAATGGTCCAGGTACATTCTAACCAACCCTGTATACAAAACGTCTTGTAATATCTCACCAACTCTGTACACAATGGTCCAGTTACAGTTTCACCAATGCTGTTCACAGTGGTGCAGGTACAGTCTCACCAACCCTGTTCACATTTGTCCAGGTACAGTCTCACGATCCCTGTGCACGATCCTGAAGAAGGGCTAATGCCCGAAAATCGATTCTCCTGTTCCCTAGACGCTGCCTGACCTGCTGCGCTTCTCCAGCAACACATTTCCATCTCTGATCTCCAGCATCTGCAGACCTCATTTTCTCTACAGTCTCACCAACCCTGTTCACAATAGTCCAGGTACAGTCTCACGACCCCTGTGCACAATACTCCAGGTACTGTCTCACCAACACTGTACACAATACTCCAGGTACAGTCACACCACCCGTATACACAATAATCCAGGTACACTCTCACTAACCCTGTTCACAATACTCCAGGTACAGTCGGAACAACTCTGTACTCACTGGCCCAGTTACATTCTCACCAACACTGTACACAGTACTCCAGGTATAATCTCACCAATCCTGAACACAATAAACCAGTATAGACTCACCAACCCTGTACATAATTGCCCAGGTACATTCCCACCAACAAAGTGCACAATACTTCAGGTAGAGTCTCACCAACCCTGAGCATAATGGTCCAGGTACAGTCTCACTAACCCATTCACAATAGTCCAGGTACAGTCTCACCAACCCTCTACACAATACTACAGGTACAGAATCACCCTGCACAGAATGGTCCAGGTAGATTTTTTTTTAGATTAGATTACATTACAGTGTGGAAAAAGGCCCTTCGGCCCAACAAGTCCACACCGACCCGCTGAAGCGAAACTCACCCATACCCCTACATTTACCCCTTACCTAACACCACGGGCAATTTTAGTATGGCCAATTCACCTGGCCCTGCACATCTTTGGACTGTGGGAGGAAACCGGAGCACCCGGAGGAAACCCAAGCAGACACGGGGAGAACGTGCAAACTCCATACAGTCAGTCGCCTGAGGCGGGAATTGAACCTGGCTCTCTGGCGCTGTGAGGCAGCAGTGCTAACCACTGCACCACCGTGCCGCCCACAAACCCTGGTAGACTCTCACCAATACTGCTGGTGCAGTCTCACCAACCGTGTACACAATGGTCCAGTTACATTCTAAGCAACCCTGTACGCAAAACGTCAGGTAATGTCTCACCAACACTGCACAGAATGGTCACAGTGGTGCAGGTACAGTCTGACCAACCCTGTTCACAATAGTCCATGTACAGTCTCACGATCCCTGTGCACAATACTCCAGGTAATGTTACACCAACCCTGTACACAGTACTCCAGGTACAATCTCACCAATCGTGAACACAATATACCAGGTACAGACTCACCAACCCTGTACACAATTGCCCAGGTACAGTCTCACCAACAAAGGACACAATCCTCCAGGTAGAGTCTCACCAACCCTGTACACAATACTCCAGGTAGAGTCTCACCAAGCCTGTACTCAATAGTCCAGGTACAGTCTCACCAAACTTGTACACAGTTGTTCCGATACAGTCTCACCAAGCCTGTACACAATACTCCAGGTACAGTCTCAACATGCCTGTATTGAATAGACCAGGTAGAGTCTCACTACGAGGGTACACAATAGCCCAGGTACAGTCTCACCAAACCTGTACACAATACTCCAGGAAGTGTCTCAATAACCCTGTACACAATGGTCCAGATTCAGTCTCACCAACCCTGTACACAATGGTCCAGGTAGAGTCTCGCCAACCCTGAACATAATGGTCCAGCTACAGACTCACCAACCCTGTACACACCAGTCCAGGTACATTCTCAACAGCCATGTACACAATAAGTCAGGTACAGTCTCACCAAACTAGTTCAGAATACTCCAGGTACAGTCTCATCAACCCTGTACACAATACTACAGGTAGAGTCTCACCAACACTGTGAACAACATTTCACGTACAGCCTCTTCATCGCTGTACACAATACCCTAGGTTCAGTCTCACCACCCGTATACACAATAATCCAGGTACACTCTCACTAACCCTGTTCACAATACTCCAGGTACAGTCGGAACAACTCTGTACTCACTGGCCCAGTTACATTCTCACCAACACTGTACACAGTACTCCAGGTATAATCTCACCAATCCTGAACACAATAAACCAGTATAGACTCACCAACCCTGTACATAATTGCCCAGGTACATTCCCACCAACAAAGTGCACAATACTCCAGGTAGAGTCTCACCAACCCTGAGCATAATGGTCCAGGTACAGTCTCACTAACCCATTCACAATAGTCCAGGTACAGTCTCACCAACCCTCTACACAATACTACAGGTACAGAATCACCCTGCACAGAATGGTCCAGGTAGATTTTTTTTTTAGATTAGATTACATTACAGTGTGGAAAAAGGCCCTTCGGCCCAACAAGTCCACACCGACCCGCTGAAGCGAAACTCACCCATACCCCTACATTTACCCCTTACCTAACACCACGGGCAATTTTAGTATGGCCAATTCACCTGGCCCTGCACATCTTTGGACTGTGGGAGGAAACCGGAGCACCCGGAGGAAACCCAAGCAGACACGGGGAGAACGTGCAAACTCCATACAGTCAGTCGCCTGAGGCGGGAATTGAACCTGGCTCTCTGGCGCTGTGAGGCAGCAGTGCTAACCACTGCACCACCGTGCCGCCCACAAACCCTGGTAGACTCTCACCAATACTGCTGGTGCAGTCTCACCAACCGTGTACACAATAGTCCAGTTACATTCTAAGCAACCCTGTACGCAAAACGTCAGGTAATGTCTCACCAACACTGCACAGAATGGTCACAGTGGTGCAGGTACAGTCTGACCAACCCTGTTCACAATAGTCCATGTACAGTCTCACGATCCCTGTGCACAATACTCCAGGTAATGTTACACCAACCCTGTACACAGTACTCCAGGTACAATCTCACCAATCGTGAACACAATATACCAGGTACAGACTCACCAACCCTGTACACAATTGCCCAGGTACAGTCTCACCAACAAAGGACACAATCCTCCAGGTAGAGTCTCACCAACCCTGTACACAATACTCCAGGTAGAGTCTCACCAAGCCTGTACTCAATAGTCCAGGTACAGTCTCACCAAACTTGTACACAGTTGTTCCGATACAGTCTCACCAAGCCTGTACACAATACTCCAGGTACAGTCTCAACATGCCTGTATTGAATAGACCAGGTAGAGTCTCACTACGAGGGTACACAATAGCCCAGGTACAGTCTCACCAAACCTGTACACAATACTCCAGGAAGTGTCTCAATAACCCTGTACACAATGGTCCAGATTCAGTCTCACCAACCCTGTACACAATGGTCCAGGTAGAGTCTCGCCAACCCTGAACATAATGGTCCAGCTACAGACTCACCAACCCTGTACACACCAGTCCAGGTACATTCTCAACAGCCATGTACACAATAAGTCAGGTACAGTCTCACCAAACTAGTTCAGAATACTCCAGGTACAGTCTCATCAACCCTGTACACAATACTACAGGTAGAGTCTCACCAACACTGTGAACAACATTTCACGTACAGCCTCTTCATCGCTGTACACAATACCCTAGGTTCAGTCTCACCAAACCTGCTCACAACAGTGCAGGTACAGTCTCACCAAGCCTGTACACAATACTCCAGGTACAGCCTCACCAACCCTGTGCAAAGTAATGCATGTACAGTCTCAGCAACCCTGCACACAACACTCCAGCACTGTCTCACCAACCCTGTACACAATACTGCAGGTACAGTCTCACTAAACCTGCACACAATACTGCAGGTGCAGTCTCACCAACCGTGTACACATTGGTCCAGGTACATTCTAAGCAACCCTGTACGCAAAACGTCAGGTAATGTCTCACCAACCCTGTACACAATGCTCCACATAGAGTCTCACCAACCCTGAACATAATGGTCCAAGAACCGTCTCATCAACGCAGTTCACAGTGGTGCAGGTACAGTCTGACCAACCCTGTTCACAATAGTCCAAGTACAGTCTCACGAACCCTGTGCACAATACTCCAGGTATTGTCTCACCAACCCTGTACACAGTTCTCCAGGTACAATCTCACCAATCCTCAACACAATAAACCAGGTACAGTCTCACCAACACTGTACACAATTGCCCAGGTACAGTCTCACCAACAAAGTACACAATACGCCAGGTAGAGTCTCACCAACCCTGTACACAATACACCAGGTACCGTCTCACCAAGCCTGTACACAATAGTCCAGGTAGAGTCTCACCAAGTCTGTACTCAATAGTCCAGGTACAGTATCACCAAACTTGTACACAATTGTCCCGATACAGTCTCACCAAGCCTGTACACAATACTCCAGGTACAGTCTCAACATGCCTGTACTGAATTGACCAGGTAGAGTCTCACCACGAGGGTTCACAATAGCCCAGGTACAGTCTCACCAAACCTGTACACAATACTCCAGGAAGTGCCTCAATAACCCTGTACACAATGGTCCAGATTCAGTCTCACCAACCCTGTACACAATGGTCCGGGAACAGTCGCACCAATCTGTACACATTGGTCCAGGTACAGTCTTACCAACCCTGTACACAATAATCCTGGTACAGCCTCACCCATCCTGTAGACAATGCTCCCTTTACATTCTCACCAACACTGTGAACAATGGTCGTGGTACAGACACAACAACCATGTACACAATACTCCAGGTACATTCTCACCAAACATGTACACAATATTCCAGGAAGTGTCTCACCAACCCTGTGCACAATGTTCCAGGTTCAGTCTCACCATCCCTGTAAACAATGGTCCCGGTTCAGTCTCACCAACCCTGAACATAATGGTCCAGGTACAGACTGACCAAAGCTGTACACAGTGGTGCAGGTACAGTCTGCTGAACCTTGTTCTCCATAGTCCTGGTACTATGTCACCAACCCTGTACACAAAACTCCAGGTACAGTCTTACCAACCCTGTACACAATACCAAAATAACACACTCACCAACCCTGTACATAATACTACAGGTACAGACTCACCAACCCTGTACACACTGGTCCAGGTACATTCTCATCAACCCTGTACACAACACTCCAGCACTGTCTCACCGACCCTGCACACAATACTGTAGGTACAGTCTCACCAACCCTGTACACAATGGTCCAGGTACATTCTAACCAACTGTACACAAAACTTCAGGTAAAGACTCACCAACCCTGTACACAAAGGTTCAGGTAGAGTCTCACCAACCCTGTACACAATATTACAGGTACAGACTCACCAATCCTGTACACACCGGTACAGGTACAGTCTCAACAACCCTGTACACAATAGTCCAGGTACAGTCTCACCAAACCAGTTCACAATACTACAGGTACAGTCTCGTCAATCCTGTACACAATACTCCAGGTAGAGTCTCACGAACACTGTGCACAAAAGTTCAGGTACAGCCTCTTCAACCTTGTACACAATACCCTAGGACCAGTCTCACAAACCCTGTACACAATACTCCAGGTACAGCCTCACCAACCCTGTACAAAATAATGCATGTACAGTATCACCAATCCTGCACGCAACACTCCAGCACTGTCTCACCCACCCTGTATACAATACTGCAGGTACAGTCTCACTAACCCTGCACACAATACTGCAGTTGCAGTCTCACCAACCGTGTACACAATGGTCCTGGTACATTCTACACAACCCTGTATACAAAACGTCAGGTAATGTCTCACCAACCCTGAACATAATGGTCCAGGTATAGTCTCACCAACGCTGTTCACAGTGGTGCAGGTACCTTCTCACCAACCCTGTTCACAATAGTCCAGGTACAGTCTCACGATCCCTGTGCACAATACTCCAGGTACAGTCTCATCAACCCTATACATATACTACAGGTAGAGTCTCACGAACATTGTGCACAACAGTTCAGGTACAGCCTCTTCAACCCTGTACACAATACCCTAGGTCCAAACTCACCAACCCTGTGCACTATACTCCAGGTACAGTCTCAACAACCGAGTACACATTGGCCCAGTTATATTCTCACCAACACTGTACACAGTACTCCAGGTACAATCTCACCAATCCTCAACACAATAAACCAGGTACAGACTCACCAACCCTGTACACAATTTCCCAAGTACAGTCTCACCAACAAAGTACACAATACTCCAGATACAGTCTCACCAACCCTGCACACAATACTCCAGGTAGAGTCTCTCAAAGCCTGTACACAATAGTCCAGGTACAGTCTCACCAAACTTGTACACAATTGTCCCGATACAGTCTCACCAAGCCTGTACACAGTTCTTCTGGTACAGTCTCAACATGCCTGTACTCAATAGACCAGGTAGAGTCGCACCACGAGGGTACACAATAGCCCAGGTACAGTCTCACCAAGCCTGTACACAATACTCCAGGAAGTGTCTCACTAACCCTGTGCACAATGGTTCAGATTTAGTCTCACCAACCCTGTACACAATGGTCCAGATTCAGTCTCACCGAACTGTACACAATAGTCCGGGTACAGTCGCACCAATCTGTACACATTGGTCCAGGTACAGTCTTACCAACCTTGTACACAATACTCTTGGTACAGCATCACCTGTTCTGGAGACAATGCTCCCTTTACAGTCTCATCAACACTGTGAACAATGGTCGTGGTACAGACTCACCAACTCTGTGCACAATACTCCAGGTACCTTCTCATCAGCCCTGTACACAATACTGCAGGTACAGTCTCACCAAACATGTACACAATATTCAGGTACAGTCTCAACAACCCTGTACACAATACTCCAGGAAGTATCTCACCAACCCTGTACACAATGTTCCAGGTTCAGTCTCACCATTCCTGTACACAATGGTCCCGGTTCAATCTCACCAACCCTGAACATAATGGTCCAGGTACAGTCTCACCAAAGCTGTACACAGTGGTGCAGGTACAGTCTCACCAACCTTGTTCACAATAGTCCAGGTACAGTCTCAGCAACCCTGTACACAAAACTCCAGGTACAGTCTTACCAACCCTGTGCACAATACCACAGGTACACTCTCACCAACCCTGTACACAATACTACAGGTACAGACTCACCAACCCTGTACACACCGGTCGAGGTACATTCTCATCAACCCTGTAAACAACACTCCAGCACTGTCTCACCAACCCTGTACGCAATACTGTAGGTACAGTCTCACCAAATCTGTACACAATTGTCCAGGTACATTCTAACCAACTGTACACAAAACTTCAGGTAAAGTCTCACCAACCCTGTACACAATGGTCCAGGTAGACTCTCATCAACCCTGTACACAATACTACAGGTAGAGTCTCACCAACACTGTGCACAACAGTTCAGGTACAGACTCTTCAACCCTGTACACAATACCCTAGGTCCAGTCTCACCAAACCTGCACACAACAGTGCAGGTACAGTCTCACCAACCCTGTACACAATACTCCAGGTACAGCCTCACCAACCCTGTACAAAATAATGCATGTACAGTATCACCAACCCTGCACGCAACACTCCAGCACTGTCTCACCAACCCTGTACACAATACTGCAGGTACAGTCTCACTAACCCTGCACATAATACTGCAGGTGCAGTCTCACCAACCGTGTACACAATGGTCCAGGTACATTCTAAACAACCCTGTATACAAAACGTCAGGTAATGTCTCACCAACCCTGTACACAATGGTCCAGGTAGAGTCTCACCAACCCTGAACATAATGGTCCAGGCACAATCTCACCAACCCTGTTCACAATACTCCAGGTACAGTCTCACGATCCCTGTGCACAATACTCCAGGTACAGTCTCAACAACCCTGTACACAATACCCCAGGTACACTCTCACCAACCCTGTGCACAATACTCCAGGTACAGTCTCAACAACCCTGTACACACTGGCCCAGTTACATTCTCACCAACACTGCACACAGTACTCCAGGTACAATCTCACCAATCCTGAATACAATAAACCAGGTACAGACTCACCAACCCTGTACACAATTGCCCAGGTACAGTCTCACCAACAAAGTACACAATATTCCAGGTACAGTCTCACCAAGCCTGTACACAATAGTCCAGGTACAGTCTCACAAAATTTGTACACAATTGTCCCGATACAGTCTCACCAAGCCTGTACACAATACCCCAGGTACAGTCTCAACATGCCTGTACACAATAGTCCAGGTAGAGCCTCACCACGCCTGTACACAATAGACCAGGTACAGTCTCAAAAACCCTGTACACAATACTCCAGGAAGTGTCTCACTAACCCTGTACACAATGGTCCAGATTCTGTCTCACCAACCCTGTACACAATGGTCCAGATTCAGTCGCACCAAGTCTGTACACAATGGTCCAGGTAGAGACGCACCAATCCGTACACATTGATCCAGGTACAGTCTCATCAACCATGTTCACAATAGTCCAGGTACAGTCTCACGAACCCCGTGCACAATACTCCAGGTACAGTCTCACCAAACCAGTTCACAATACTCCGGGTACAGTCTCACCAACCATGTACACACCAGTCCAGGTACATTAGGAACAACACTGAACACAATGGTCCAGGTACAGTCTCACCAAACTAATTCACAAAACTCCAGTTACAGTCTCATCAACCCTGTACACAATACTCCAGGCACAGTCTCACCAACACTGTACACAACAGCTCAGTTACAGCCTCTTCAAACCTGTACACAATACTCTAGGTACAGTCTAACCAACACTGCACACAACAGTGCAGGTTCAGTCTCACCAACCCTGTACACAATAATTCAGCTACAGCCTCACCAACACTGTACAAAATAACGCATGCAGAGTCTCACCAACCCTGCACACAACACACCAGCACAGTCTCACCAACCCTGTACACAATAGTGCAGGCATAGTCTCACCAAACCTGTACACAATACTGCAAGTACAGTCTCACCAACCCTGCACACAATACTGCAGGTACAGTCTCACCAACCCAGTACACAATACTCCAGGTACATTCTAACCAACCCTGTACACAAAAATTCAGGTAAAGTCTCATCAACCCTGTACACAACGGTCCAGGTAGAGACTCACCGACCCTGAACATAATGGTCCAGGTACAGTCTCACCAACGCTGTACACAGTGGTGCAGGTACAACCTCACCTACCCTGTTCACAATAGTCCAGGTTCAGTCTCACGAACCCTGTGCACAGTACTCCAGGTACTTTCTCACCAACCCTGTACACAGTACTCCAGGTACAGACTCAGCAATCATGTACACAATACTCCAGGTACAGTCTCACCACCCGTGTACACAATAGTCCAGATACAGTCTCAAAAACCCTGAACACAATGGTCCAGGTACAGTCTTACCAACACTGAACATAATGGTTCCAGTACAGTCTCATCAACCCTGAACATAATGGTCCAGGTACAGTCTCGCCAAACCTCTACACAATACTCCAAGTACAATCTCACCAACCCTGAACACAATACTCCAGCTATAGAGTCACCAACCCTGTGCACAATACTCCAGGTACAGGCTCACCAAGACTTTACACAATACTCCAGGTACAGCCTCACCAAACCAGTTCACAATACTCCAGGTACATGTCATCAACCCTGTACAAAATAATGCATGTACAGTCTCACCAACCCTGCGTGCAACGCTCCAGCACTGTCTCACCAACCCTGTACACGATACTGCAGGTACAGTCTCACCAACCCTGCACACAATACTGCAGGTGCAATCTCACCAACCGTGTACACAATGGTCCAGGTAGAGTCTCACCAACCCTGTACACAAAACGTCAGGTAATGTCTCACCAACCCTGTACACAATGGTCCAGTTACAGTCTCACCACCGCTGTTCACAGTGGTGCAGGTACATTCTCACCAACCCTGTTCACAATAGTCCAGTTACAGTCTCACGAACCCTGTGCTAAATATTCCAGGTAGTGTCTCATCAACCCTGTACACAATACTCCAGGTACAGTCTCAACAACCCTGGATACCTGGCCCAGTTACATTCTCACCAACACTGTACACAGTACTCCAGGTAAAATCTCACCAATCCTGAACACAATAAACCAGGTACAGACTCGCCAACCCTGTACACAATTGCCCAGGTACAGTCTCACCAACTAAGTACACAATACTCCAGGTACATTCTCATCAACCCTGTACACAATACTTCAGGTAGAGTCTCACCAACACTGCACACAATGGTCCAGGTCGATTCTCACCAACTCTGAGCATAATGGTCCACGTACAGTGTCACCAACGCTGTACACAGTGGTGCAGGTACAGTCTCATCAACCCTGTTTGCAATAGTCCAGGTACAGTCTCACCAACCCTGTACACAGTACTACAGGTACAGAATCACCAACCCTGTACACACCGGTCCACATACATTCTCAACAACCCTGTACACAAAACTCTAGGTACAGTCTCATCAACCCTGTACACAATACTCCAGGTAGAGTCTCACCAACCCTGCACACAACAGTGCAGGTACAGTCTCATCAACCCTGTACACAATACTCCAGGTACAGTCTTACCAACCCTGCACAAAGTAATGCATGTACAGTCTCACCAACCGTGCACACAACACTCCAGCACTGTCTCACCAACCCTGTACACAATACTGCAGGTACAGTCTCACTAACCCTGCACACAATACTGCAGGTACAGTCACACCAAACCAGTTCACAATACTCCAGGTACAGTCTCATCAACCCTGTACACAATACTCCCGGTCGAGTCTCACCAACACTGTGCACAACAGTTCAGGTACAGCCTCTTCAACCCTGTACACAATACTCTAAGTCCAGTCTCATCAACCCTGCACACAACAATGCAGGTACAGTCTCACCAACCCTGTACACAATACTCCACGTACAGTCTTACCAACCCTGTACAAAGTAATGCATGTACAATCTCACCAACCCTGCACACAACACTCTAGCACTGTCTCACCAACCCTGTTCACAATACTGCAGGCACAGTCTCACCAACCCTGCACACAATGGTTCAGGTACATTCTAACCAACCCTGTACACAAAACTTCCGGTAAAGACTCACCAACCCTGTACACTATGGTCCAAGTAGAATCTCACCAATCCTGAGTATAATGGTCCAGTTACAGTCTCACCAACGCTGTACACAATGGTGCAGGCACAGTCTCACCAACCCTGTACACAATAGCCGAGGAACAGTCTCACCAACCCTGTACACAAAATTCCAGCTAAGTCTCACCAACCCTGTACACAATACCACAGGTAAACTCTCACCAACCCTGTACACAATTGCCCAGGTACAGTCTCACCAACTAAGTACACAATACTCCAGGTACATTCTCATCAACCCTGTACATAATACTTCAGGTAGAGTCTCACCAACCCTGTACACAATACTCCAGGTACAGCCTCACCAACCCTGTACAAAATAATGCATGTACAGTCTCACCAACCCTGCACACAACACTCCAGCACTGTCTCACCAACCCTGTACACAATACTGCAGGTACAGTCTCACCAACCCTGCACACAATACTGCAGGTACAGTCTCACGAACCCTGTACACAATGGTCCAGGTACAGTCTCACCACCCGTATACTCAATAGTCCAGGTACAGTCTCAACAACCCTGTACACAATGGTCCAGGTACACTCTTACCAACCCTGTGCATAATACTCCAGGTATAGTCTCAACAACCCTGCACACACTGGCCCAGTAACATTCTCACCAACACTGTACACAGTACTCCAGGTACAATCTCAGAAATCCTGAACATAATAAACCAGGTATAGACTCACCAACCCTGTACATAATTGCCCAGGTACAGTCTCACCAACAAAGTACACAATACTCAAGGTACAATTTCACCAAACCTGAAAACAATACTCCAGGTATAGACTCACCAACCCTGTACATAATTGCCCAGGTACAGTCTCACCAACAAAGTACACAATACTCAAGGTACAATTTCACCAAACCTGAAAACAGTACTCCAGGTACATTCTCACCAACGCTGTACACACTGGTCCAGGTACATTCTCAGCAACCCTGTACACAATACTCCATGTACAGTCTCACCAACCCTGTGCACAATGATTCTGGTACAGTCTCACCAATTCTAAACATAATTCCCCAGGTACAGTCTCACCAACGCTGTACACAACGGCGCAGGGACATCTCCCCAACCCTGTACACAAAATTCCAGGTAAAGTCTCACCAACCCTGTACACAATACCACAGGTAAACTCTCACCAACCCTGTACACAATACTACAGGTACAGACTCACCAACCCTGTACACACCAGTCGAGGTACATTCTCATCCACCCTGTAAACAACACTCCAGCACTGTCTCACCAACCCTGTACGCAATACTGCAGGTAAAGACTCACTGACCCTGCACACAATACTGCAGGTACAGTCTCACCAACTCTGTACACAATTGTCCAGGTACATTCTAACCAACTGTACACAAAACTTCAGGTAAAGTCTCACCAACCCTGTACACAATGGTCCAGGTAGACTCTCACCAACTCTGTACACAATACTACAGGTACAGACTCACCAACCCGTACACACCGGTCCAGGAATATTCTCAACAACCCAGTACACAATAATCCTGGTATAGTCTCATCAACCCTGTACACAATACTCCAAGTAGAGTATAACCAACCCTGCACACAACAGTGCAGATACAGTCTCACCAACCCTGTACGCAATACTCCACGTACAGTCTTACCAACCATGTACAAAGTAATGCATGTACAGTCTCACCAACCCTGCACACAATACTCCAGGTACAGTCTCACCAACCCTGTACACAATACGCCAGGTACAGCCTCACCAACCCTGTACAGAATAATGCATGTACAGTCTCACCAACCCTGCACACAACACTCCAGCACTTTCTCACCAACCCTGTACACAATACTGCAGGTACAGTCTCACGAACCCTGTACACGATGGTCCAGGTACAGTCTCACCACCCGTATACTCAATAGTCCAGGTACAGTCTCAACAACCCTGTCCACAATGGTCCAGGTACACTCTCACCAACCCTGTGCATAATACTCCAGGTATAGTCTCAACAACTCTGCACACACTGGCCCAGTTACATTCTCACCAACACTGTACACAGTACTCCAGGTACAATCTCAGAAATCCTTACCACAATAAACCAGGTATAGACTCACCAACCCTGTACACAATTGCCCAGGTACAGTCTCACCAACAAAGTACACAATACTCAAGGTACAATTTCACCAAACCTGAAAACAATACTCCAGGTACAGTCTCACCAACCCTGTACACAACAGTCCAGGTTCAATATCACCAACCCTGAAAACAGTACTGCAGGTACATTCTCACCAACCCTGTACACATTGGTCCAGGTACATTCTCACCAACCCTGTACACAATACTCCAGATGCATTCTCACCAACCCTGTACACACTGGTCCAGGTACAGTCTCACCAACCCTGTACACAATGTTTCAGGTACAGTCTCACCAATTCTAAACATAATTCCCCAGGTACAGTCTCACCAACGCTGTACACAACGGCGCAGGGACATCTCCCCAACCCTATACACAATACTCCAGGTATAGTCTCACGAACCCTGTACACAATACTCCAGGTACATTCTCATTAACCCTGTGCACAATACTCCAGGTACAGTCTCATCAACCCTTTACACAATTCTCCTGGTACAGTCACTCCAACCCTGAACACAATACTCCAGCTACAGTCTCACCAATCCTGTTCACACAATTCCAGGTACATTCGCACCAACCTTGAACACAATACTCCAGGTACAAACTCACCAACAGTGTGCACATTACTCCAGGTACAGTCTCACCAACCCAGTACACATTTGCCTAGTAAAGTCTCGGCAACCCTGCAGACAATACTGCAGGTACAGACTCTCCAACCCTGTACACAATAATCCAGGTACAGTCTCACCAACCCTGAACATAATGGTCCAGGTACAGCATCACCAACCCTGAACACAATACTGCAGGTACAGTCTCAACAACCCAGAACACAATACTCCAGGTACAATCTCATCAACCCTGAAAACAGTACTCCAGATACATTCTCACCAACCCTGAACACACTGGTCCAGGTACATTCTCACCAACTCTTTATACAATAATCCAGGTACAGTCTCACCAATGCTGTACACAAATGTTCAGGTACAGTCTCACCAACACTATACACAATACTCCAGGTACAGTCTCACCAACCCAGCACACAATCGTCCAGGTACAGCCGCATCAACCCTGTACACAATAAACCACGTACAGTTTCACAAACACTGTACGCAATACTCCAGGTAAAGTCTCACAATCACTGTACACAATACTACAAGCTACAGTCTCGCCAACCCTGTACACAATACTCCAGGTTCAGTCTCATAAACCCTGGACACAATACTCCCGGTAAAGTCTCAACAACCCTATACACAATACTCCAGGAACAGTCTCACCAATCATGTACACACTAGTCCAGGTACAGTCTCACCAACCATGTACACAATACTACAGGTACACTCTCGGCAACCCTGTAAGCAATAGTCTAGATACAATTTCATCAACTCTGCACATAATGGTCCAGGTACAGAAACACCAATCCTGTACACAATACTTAATGTTCAGTCTCACCAACCATGTACACAGTGGTCCAGGTACATTCTCACCAACCCAGTACACAATCCTCCTCGTACAATCTAATCAACGCTGAACACAATACTCCAGGTACAATCTCACCAAACCTGAACACAATACTGCATGTACAGGCTCACCAACTCTGTACACAATACCCCAGGTATACTCTCACCAACCCTGTACGCAATACTCCAGGTAGAGTCTCACCAACCTTGTTCACACTGGTCCAGGTACATTCGCACCAACTTTTTACACAATGCTCCAGGTAAAACCTCACCAACCCTGAACACCATACTCCAGGTACAATTTTTCAAACCTAAAAACAATACTCCAGGTACAGTCTCACCAACCCTGCACACAATGGTCCAGGTACAGTCTCTCCAACCCGAACACAATACTCCCGGTACAGTCTCAGAAACACTGGACACAATAGTCCAGGTACAGTCTCACCAACCCTGAACACAATTCTCCAGTTACAGTCTCAGAAACCCTGGACACAACAGATCAGGTACAGTCTCACCAACCATGTTCACAATGCTCCAGGTACAGTCTCACCAACTCTGTACACATTAATCCAGGTAGTCTCACCAACCCTGTACACAATACTCCGTGTGCAATCTCACCAACCCTGTACACAAAAGTCGAGGTACAGTCTCAGCAGCCCTATACACAATAGTCCAGGTACAGCCTCACCAACGCTGTACACAATACTTCAGGTACAGTCTCACCAACATTATACACAATACTCCAGGTACAGTCTCACCAACCCAGCACACAATCGTCCAGGTACAACCTCTCCAACCTTGAAAACAATACTCCAGGTGCACTCTCACCAACCCTGACCACAATTCTCCAGACACAATCTCACCAACCCTGAAAACAATACTCCAGGTACAGTCTCACCAACCCTGCACACAATGGTCCAGTACAGTCTCACCAACACTGAACATAATGGTCCAGACACAGTGTCACCAACCCTGAACACAATACTGCAGGTACAGTCTCACCAACCCTGTATTCAATACCCCAGGTACACTCTCACCAACCCTGTTCACATTGTTTCAGGTACATTCTCAAAAACTCTGAACACAATACTCCAGGTAAAACCTCACCAACCCTGTACACAATACTCCAGGTACAGTCTTAACAACTCAGTACACAATACTCCAGGTACAGTCTTAAAAACCCAGTACACAATACTCCACGTGCATTCTCAACAAGCCTGTACACAATAGTCCAGGTAGAGTCTCGCCAAGCCTGCACAGAATACTCCAGGTACATTCTTAGAAACCCTGGACGGAAAAGTACAGGTACAACCTCACGAAACCTGTTCACAATTTCCCAGGTACAGTCTCACCAACCCTGTACACAATATATCAGGTACAGTCTCACCAACCCTGTACACAATACTCCAGGTACAGCCCCACCAACCCTGAACACAATACTCCAGGTACAGCCTCACCAACCCTGTACACAATACTCCAGGTACTGTCTTAACAACCCAGTGCACAATGGGTACAGTCTCACCAAGCCTGTACACAATGGTCCATTTACAGTCTCACCAACCCTTTACACAATAGTCCAGGTACAGACTCACCAACGCTGAACACAATACTCCAGGTACAGTCTCCCCAACCCTGTACACAATATTCCAGGTACAGTATCACCTGGAGGTAAACTATCACAAACCCTGTAAACAATAGTCCAGGTACACTCTCACAAACACTGTACACAATAGTCCAAGTACAGTCTCACGAACCCTGTACACAATAGTCCAGGTCAAGTCTCACCAACACTGTACACAATTTTGCAGGTACAGTCTCACCAAATCTGTACACAATAGTCCAGGTACCGTCTCACTAACTCTTTTCACAATATTCCAGGTACAGCCTCAACAACCCTGCACACAATTGTCCATTTACAGTCTCACCAACCCTGTGCACAATGGTCCAGGTAAAGTCTCATCAACCCTGTACACAATACTCCAGGTAGAGCCTCACCAACCCTGTACACAACAGTCCAGGTACAGTCTCACCAACCCTACACACTGTACTCCAGGCATACTCTCACCAGACCTGTACACAATAGTCCAGGTACAGTCTCACCAACCCTGTTCGCAAAACTCCAGCTACAGTCTCTCCAGCCCTGTACACAATACTCCAGTACAGTCTCACCAACCCTATTCACAATACTCCATGTAGAGCCTCACAAACCCGAATAAACAACAGTCCAGGTACAGCCTCTCCTAACCTGTACACAGTACTCCAGGTGCAGTCTCACCAACCCTGTGCACAATACTCCAGGTACTGTCTCACCAACCATTCACCAAATACTCCAGGATCTGCCTCACCAACTCTTCACACAATAGTCCAGGCACTTTCTCACCAACCCTGTACACACTAGTCCAGGTAGAGCACCACCAACACTCTACATAATACTCCAGGTACAGCCTCACCAACAATGTACATATTAGTCCAGGTACATTCTCACCAACCCTGTACACAATATTCCTGGTACAGTCTCACCAACCCTGTACATAATACTCCAGGTACAATCTCACCAACCCTGCACACGATGGTCCAGGTACAGTCTCACAAACCCTGAACATAATGGTCCAAGTGCAGTCTTACCAACCCTGAACACAATATTCCAGGTACAGTCTCAAGAACCCTGTACAGAATACCCGAGGTACACTCTCACCAACCCTATACACAATACTCCAGGTACACTCTCACCAGCCCTGTACAGACTAGTCCAGCTACAGTCTCACCAACCCTGTTCACACTGGTCCAGGTACATTCTCACCAAAATTGTACACAATACTCCAGACACAAACTCACCAACAGTGTGCACAATACTCCAGGTACAGTCTCACCAATCCTGTACACATTTGCCCAACTAAAGTCTCAGCAACCCTGTAGACAATACTCCAGGTGCAGACTCTCCAAACCTGTACACAATAATCCAGGTACAGTCTCACCAACCCTGAACATAATGGTCCAGGTACAGCGGCACCAACCCTGAATACAATACTGCAGGTACAGACTCAACAACCCTGTACACAATACCCCAGGTACACTCTCACCAACCCTGTACGCAATACTCCAGGTAGAGTCTCACCAACCCTGTTCACACTGGTCCAGGTACATTCTCACCAACTCTTTACACAATGCTCCAGGTAAAACCTCACCAACCAGGTACAATTTTTAACCCTGAAGACAATATCCAGGGACGGTCTCACCAATCCTGTACACATTTGCCCAAGTAAAGTCTCAGCAACCCAGTACACAATACTCCAGGTACAGTCTCTCCAACCCTGTACACAATAATCCAGGTGCAGTCTCACCAACACTGAACATAATGGTCCAGGTACAGCGTCACCAACCCTGAACACAATACTCCAGATACAAATTCACCAACAGTGTGCACAATACTCCAGGTACAGTCTCACCAACCCTGTACAGAATACTCCAGGTACAGTCTCACCAACCCTGTACAGAATACTGCAGGTACAGTCTCTCCAACCCTGTTCACACTGGTCCAGGTATATTCTCACCAACTCTACACAGTACTCCACGTAAAACCTCACCAACCCTGAACACAATACTCCAGGTACAATTTTACAAACCTGAAAACAATACTCCAGGTACAGTCTCACCAACCCTGCACACAATGGTCCAGGTACAGTCTCACCAACCCGAAAACAATACTCCCGGTACAGTCTCAGAAACACTGGACACAATAGTCCAGGGACAGTCTCACCAACCCTGTACACAATTCTCCAGGTACAGTCTCAGGAACCCTGGACACAATAGATCAGGTACAGTCTCACCTACCATGTTCACAATGCTCCAGGTACAGTATCACCAACTCTGTACACATTACTCCAGGTACAGTCTCATCAACACTGTACACGATACTCAAGGTACAGCCTCACCAACCCTGTACAGTTCACTCTAGGTAGAGCTTCTCCAACCCTGTACATAATACTCTAGTTTCAGTCTCACCAACCCTGTACAGAATACTCCGTGTGCAATCTCACCAACCCTGTACACAAAAGTCCAGGTACAATCTCAGCAGCCCTTACGCAATAGTCCAGGTACAGCCTCACCAACGCTGTACACAATACTCCAGGTACAGCCTCACCAACACTGTAGAAAATTCTCCAGATGAAATCTCATCAACCCTGAACACAATACTCCAGGTACACTCTCACCAACCCTGCACACAATATTCCAGGTATAGTCTCAACAACCCTGTATACACTGCTCCAGTTACATTCTCATTAACCCTGTACTCAATACTCCAGGAACAATCTCACCAACCCTGAACACAATTCTCCAGAGACAATCTCACCAACACTGAAAACAATACTCCAGGTACAGTCTCACCAACCTTGCACACAATGGTCCAGTACAGTCTCACCAACACTGAACGTAATGCTCCAGGCACAGTGTCATCAACCCTGAACACAATACTGCAGGTACAGTCTCACCAACCCTGTATTCAATACCCCAGGTACACTCTCACCAACCCTGTTCTCACTGGTCCAGGTACATTCTCAAAAACTCTGTACACAATACTACAGGTAAAACCTCACCACCTCTGAACACAGAACTCCAGGTACAGTCTCACCAACCCAGTACACAATACTCCAGGTACAGTCTTAAAAAACCAGTACACAATACTCCACGTGCATTCTCAACAAGCCTGCACACAAGAGTTCAGGTAGAGTCTCACCAAGCCTGTACAGAATACTCCAGGTACAGTCTCAGAAACCCTGGACACAATAGTCCAGGTACAATCTCACCAACCCTGTTCACAATTGCCCAGGTACAGCCTCAACAACACTGTACACAATATATCATTACAGTCTCACCAACCCTGGACACAATACTCCAGGTACAGCCTCACCAACCCTGAACACAATACTCCAGGTACAGCCTCACCAACCCTGTACACAATACTCCAGGTACAGTCTTAACAACCAAGTACACAATACTCCAGGTACTGTCTTAACAACCCAGTACACAATACTTCAGGTACAGTCTCACCAAGACTGTACACAATACTCCAGTTAGAGTCTCACCAAGCAAGTACAGAATACTCAAGGTACAGTCTCACCAAGCCTGTACACAATAGTCCAGGGAGAGTCTCACCAACCCTGTACACAATGGTCCATTTACAGTCTCACCAACCCTGTACACAATGGTCCAGGTACAGACTCACCAACCCTGAACACAATACTCCAGGTTCAGTCTCCCCAACCCTGTACACAATACTCCAGGTACAGTATCACCTGGAGGTACACTATCACAAACCCTGTAAACAATAGTCCAGGTACACTCTCACAAACCCTGTACACAATAGTCGAAGTACAGTCTCACGAACCCTGTACACAATAGTCCAGGTAAAGTCTCACCAACCTGAACACAATACTGCAGGTACAGTCTCACCAACCCTGTACACAATACTCCAGGTACAATCTCATCAAACCTGAAAACAGTACTCCCGATACATTCTCACCAACCCTGTACACACTGGTCCAGGTACATTCTCACCAACTCATTAAAAGTAATCCAGGTACATTCTCAACAACCCTGTACACAATACTCCAGGCACAGTATCACCAACGCTGTACACAACGGTGCAGGTACATCTCACGAACCCTGTACACAATACGCCAGGCACATTCTCACTAACCCAGTGCACAATACTCCAGGTACAGTCTCATCAACGCTTTACACAATTCTCCAGGTACAGACACTCCAACCTTGTACACAATACTCCAGGTACAGTCTCACCAACCCTGTTCACACTGGTTCAGGTACATTCTCACCAACCTTGTACACAATACTCCAGATACAAACTCACCAACAGTGTGCACAATACTCCAGGTACAGTCTCACCAACCCTGTACACATTTGCCCAAGTAAAGTCTCAGCAACCCTGTAGACAATACTCCAGGTACAGACTCTCCAACCCTGTACACAATAATCCAGGTACAGTCTCACCAACCGTGAACATAATGGTCCAGGTACAGCATCACCAACCCTGAACACAATACTGCAGGTACAGTCTCACCAACCCTGTACACAATACCCCAGGTATACTCTCACCAACCCTGTACGCAATACTCCAGGTAGAGTCTCACCAACCCTGTTCACACTGGTCCAGGTACATTCTCACCAACTCTTTACACAATGCTCCAGGTAAAACCTCACCAAACCTGAACACAATACTGCAGGTACAATTTTTCAAACCTGAAAACAATACTCCAGGTACAGTCTCACCAACCCAGCACACAATGGTCCAGGTACAGACTCACCAACCCGAACACAATACTCCCGGTACAGTCTCAGAAACACTGCACACAATAGTCCAAGTATAGTCTCACCAACCCTGTACACAATTCTCCAGGTACAGTCTCAGAAACCCTGGACACAACAGATCAGGTACAGTCTCACCAACCATGTTCACAATGCTCCAGGTACAGTCTCACCAACTCTGTACACATTACTCCAGGTACAGTCTCATCAACACTGTACATGATACTCCAGGTACAGCCTCACCAACCCTGTACACAACAGTCTAGGTAGAGCTTCTCCAACCCTGTACATAAAACTCTAGTTTCAGTCTCACCAACCCTGTACACAATACTCTGCGTGCAATCTCACTAACCCTGTACAGAAAAGTCCAGGTAAAGTCTTAGCAGCCCTGTACACAATAGTCCAGGTACAGCCTCACCAACGCTGTACACAATTCTCCAGGTACAGCCTCACCAACACTGTACACAATTCTCCAGATGCAATCTCACCAACCCTGAACACATTACTCCAGGTACAACCTCTCCAACCCTGAAAACAATACTCCAGGTACACTCTCACCAACCGTGTACACACTGCTCCAGGTACATTCTCACTAACGCTGTACTCAATACTCCAGTCACAATCTCACCAACCCTGAAAACAATACTCCAGGTCCAGTCTGACCAACCCTGCACACAATGGTCCAGTACAGTCTGACCAACACTGAACATAATGGTCCAGGCACAGTGTCACCAACCCTGAACACAATACTGCAGGTACAATCTCACTAACCCTGTATTCAATACCCCAGTTACACTCTCACCAACCCTGTTCACACTGGTCCAGGACATTCTCAAAAAGTCTGTACACAATACTCCAGGTAAAACCTCACCAACCCTGAACACAGAACTCCAGGTACAGTCTCACCAACCCAGTACACAATGCTCCAGGTACAGTCTTAACAACCCAGTACACAATACTCCAGGTACAGTCTTAAAAACCCTGGACACAATACTCCACGTGCATTCTCAACAAGCCTGCACAAAATAGTCCAGGTAGAGTCTCACCAAGCCTGTACAGAATACTCCAGGTACAGTCTCAGAAACCCTGGACGCAATAGTCCAGGTACAATCTCACCAAACCTGTTCACAATTGCCCAGGTACAGTCTCAGCAACCCTGTACACAATATATCAGGTACAGTCTCATCAACCCTGTACGCAATACTCCAGGTACAGCCTCACCAACCCTGAACACAATACTCCAGGTACAGCCTCACCAACCCTGTACACAATACTCCAGGTACAGTCTTAACAACACAGTACACAAATCTCCAGGTACTGTCTTAACGGCCCAGTACACAATACTCCAGGTACAGTCACACCAAGACTGTACAATTAGCCCAGTTAGAGTCTCACCAAGCCTGTACAGAATACTCAGGGAACAGTCTCACCAAGCCTGTACACAATAGTCCAAGGAGAGTCTCACCAACCCTGTACACAATGGTCCATTTACAGTCTCACCAACCCTTTACACAATGGTCCAGGTACAGTCTCCCCAACCATATACACAATACTCCAGGTACAGTATCACCTGAAGGTACACTATCACAAACCCTGTAAACAATAGTCCAGGAACACTCTCACAACCCCTGTACACAATAGTCCAAGGACAGTCTCACGAACCCTGTACATCAACACTCCAGGTAAAGTCTCACCAACCCTGAACACAATACTGCAGGTACAGTCTCACCAACCCTGTACACAATTTTCCAGGTACCGTCTGACCAACTCTTTTCACAATACTCCAGCCTCACCAACCCTGTACACAATGGTCCATTTACAGTCTCACCAACCCTGTACACAATGGTCCAGGTAAAGTCTCGTCAACCCTGTACACAATGATTCAGGTACAGTCTCACCAATTCTAAATATAATATCCCAGGTACAGTCTCAACAAAGCTGTACACAACGGTGTAGGTACATCTCACCAACCCTATACACAATACTCCAGGTACAGTCTCACCAACCCTGAAATCAATACTCCAGGTACAGTCTCACCAACCCTCTACGCAATAACCCGGGTACACTCTCACCAACCCTGTACTCAATAATTAAGGTACCGTCTCACCAACACTGTACAGACTGGTCCAGGTACATTCTCACCAACCCTGTACACAATACTCGAGGTACAGTCCCACCAACCCTGAAAACAATACTCCAGGTACAGTCTCACCAACCGTGTACACAAGGGTCCAGGTTCAATCTCACCAACCCTGAAAACTATACTCCAGGTACAGTCTCACCAAACCTGTACGCATTTGCCCAAGTAAAGTCTCAGCAACCCTGTAGACAATACTCCAGGTACAGACTCTCCAACCCTGTACACAATAATCCAGGTACAGTCTCACCAACCCTGAACATAATAGTCCAGGTACAGCGTCACCAACCCTGAACACGATACCTCAGGTACAGTCTCACCAACCCTGAACAAAATACTCCAGGTACAATCTCATCAACCCTGAAAACAGTACTCCAGATACATTCTCACCAACACTGAACACACTGGTCCAGGTACATTCTCACCAACTCTTTACACAATAATCCAGGTGCAGTCTCACCAACGCTGTACACAAATGTCCAGGTACAGTCTCACCAACACTGTACGCAATACTCCAGGTAAAGTCTCACAATCACTGTACACAATACTCCAAGCTATAGTCTCGCCAACCCTGTACACAATACTCCAGGTTCAGTCACATAGACCCTGGACACAATACTCCCGGTACAGTCTCAACAACCCTGTACACAATACTCCAGGTACAGTCTCACCAACCATGTACACAATACTACAGGTACACTCTCGGCAACCCTGTAAGCAATAGTTTAGATACAATTTCATCAACCCTGTACATAATGGTCCAGGTACAGAAACACCAATCCTGTACACAATACTTAATGTACAGTCTCACCAAACATGTACACAGTGGTCCAGGTACATTCTGACCAACCCAGTACACAATACTCCTCGTACAATCTCATCAACGCTGAACACAATACTCCAGGTACAATCTCATCAACCCTGTTCACAAAACTCCAGGTACAGTCTCTCCAACCCTGTACACAATACTCCAGTACAGTCTCACCAACCCTATTCACAATACTCCATGTAGAGCCTCACAAACCCTATAAACAACAGTCCAGGTACAGCCTCTCCTAACCTGTACACAGTACTCCAGGTGCAGTCTCACCAACCCTGTGCACAATACTCCAGGTACTGTCTCACCAACCATTCACCAAATACTCCAGGATCTGCCTCACCAACTCTTCACACAATAGTCCAGGCACATTCTCACCAACCCTGTACACACTAGTCCAGGTACAGCACCACCAACACTCTACATAATACTCCAGGTACAGTCTCACCAACCCTGCACACAATACTCCAGGCACATACTCACCAAAACTGTACACAATACTCCAGGAACAGTCTCACCAACAATGTACATATTAGTCCAGGTACATTCTCACCAACCCTGTACACAATATTCCTGGTACAGTCTCACCAACACTGTACATAATACTCCAGGTACAGTCTCACCAACCCTGCACACGATGGTCCAGGTGCAGTCTCACAAACCCTGAACATAATGGTCCAGGTGCAGTCTTACCAACCCTGAACACAATACGCCATGTACAGTCTCAAGAACCCAGTACAGAATACCCGAGGTACACTCTCACCAACCCTATACACAATACTCCAGGTACACTCTCACCAGCCTTGTACAGACTAGTCCAGCTACAGTCTCACCAACCCTGTTCACACTGGTCCAGGTACATTCTCACCAACCTTGTACACAATACTCCAGACACAAACTCACCAACTGTGCACAATACTCCAGGTACAGTCTCACCAATCCTGTACACATTTGCCCAAGTAAAGTCACAGCAACTCTGGAGACAATACTCCAGGTACAGACTCTCCAACCCTGTACACAATAATACAGGTACAGTCTCACCAACCCTGAACATAATGGTCCAGTTACAGCGTCACCAGCCCCGAACACAATACTGCAGGTACAGTCTCACCAACCCTGTACACAATTCTCCAGGTACAGTCTCAGAAACCCTGGATACAACAGATCAGGTACAGTCTCACCAACCATGTTCACAATGCTCCAGGTACAGTCTCACCAACTCTGTACACATTACTCCAGGTACCGTCTCATCAACACTGTACACGATACTCCAGGTACAGCCTCACCAACCCTGTACACAACAGTCTAGGTAGAGCTTCTCCAACCCTGTACATAATATTCTAGTTACAGTCTCACCAACCCTGTACACAAACATCCAGGTACAGTCTCACCAGCCCTGTACACAATAGTCCAGGTACAGCCTCACCAACGGTGTACACAATACTCCAGGTACAGCCTCACCAACACTGTACACAATTCTCCAGATGCAATCTCACCAACCCTGAACACAATACTCCAGGTACAGTCTCACCAACCCTGTACACAATACTCCGTGTGCAATCTCACCAACCATATACAAAAAATGCCAGGTACAGTCTCAGCAGCCCTATACACAATAGTCCAGGTACAGCCTCACCAATCCTGTACACAATACTCCAGGTACAGTCTTAACAACCCAGTACACAATACTCCAGGTACTGTCTTAACAACCCAGTACACAATACTACAGGTACAGTCCCACCAAGACTGTACACAATAGTCCAGTTAGAGTCTCACCAAGCCTGTACAGATTACTCAGGGTACAGTCTCACCAAGCCTGTACACAATAGTCCAGGTACAGTCTCACCAATCCTATTCACGATACTCCATGTAGAGCCTCACAAACCCTACACACAACAGTCCAGGTAGAGCCTCTCCTAACCTGTACACAATACTCCAGGTACAATCTCACCAACCCTTTACCCAATACTCCAGGATCTGCCTCACCAACTCTTTACACAATAGTCCAGGCACATTCTCACCAACCCTGTACACACTAGTCCATGTACAGCCCCACCAACACTGTACACAATACTCCAGGTACAGTCTCACCAACCCTGCACACAATACTCCAGGCACACATTCACCAACCCTGTACACAATACTCCAGGAACAGCCTCACCAACAATATACATATTAGTCCAGGTACATTCTCACCAATCCTGTACACAATATTCCTGGTACAGTCTCACCAACCCTGCACACGATGGTCCAGGTACAGTCTCACAAACCTTGAACATAATGGTCCATGTGCAGTCTCACCAACCCTGAACACAATACTTCAGGTACAGTCTCACCAACCCTGTGCAGAATACCCAGGTACATTCTCACCGACCCTATACACAATACTCCAGGTACACTCACACCACCCCTGTACAGACTGTCCAGGTACATTCTCACCAACCCTGTACACAATTTCCCAGGCAGAGTCTCACCAACCCAGGACAAAATACTCCTGGTACAGTCTTACCAAGCCTGTACACAGTACTCCAGGTAGAGTCTCACCATCCTGTACACAATAGTCCGGGTAAACTCTAACCAAACTTGTACACAATAGTCCAAGTAAGGTCTCACCAACACTGTACACAATAGTCCAGGTACCGTCTCACCAACCCTGTAGACAATTTACCAGTACAGTCTCACCAAGTCTGTACACAATAGTCCAGGTACCGTCTCACCAACTCTTTTCACAATACTCCAGGTACAGCCTCACCAACTCTGTATAAAATGGTCCATTTACAGTCTCACCAAGCCTGTACACAATGGTCCAGGTAAAGTCTCATCAACCCTGTACACAATACTCCGGGTAGAGCCTCACCAACCCTGTACACAACAGTCCAGGTACAGCCTCTGCAACCCTGTACACAGTTCTCCAGGTACGGTCTCACCAATCCTGTACACAATAGTCCAGGTACAGTCTCACCAACCCTGTACACAATGCCCCAGGAACAGCCTCATCAACCCTGTACAAAATGGTCCAGGTACAGTCTCACCAACCCTGTACACAATACTCATGGTACAGTCTCACTAACCCTGTTCACAAAACTCCTGGTAGAGTCTCATCAACCCTGGACAAAATGGTCCAGGTACAGTCTCTCCTCACCATGTACACAATACTCCAGGTACAGTCTCAACAACCCTAAATACAATACCCCAGGTACAGTCTCAACAACCCTAAATACAATACCCCAGGTACAGTCTCAACAACCCTAAATACAATACCCCAGGTACAGTCTCATCAACCCTGTACACAATATACCAGGTAGAGCCTCACCAACCCTGTACATAATAGTCCAGGTACAGTCTTACCAACCCTGTAAACACCAGTCCAGGTTCAGCCTCAAAAACCCTGTACACACTAGTCCAGGTACAGTCTCACCAACCCTGTACACAATACTCCAGGTACAGTCTCAGAAACCCTGGACACAATAGTCCAGGTACAGTCTCACCAACCCTGTTCACAAAACTCCAGGTACAGTCTCAGAGTTTCTGGGCACAATAGTCCAGGTACAGTCTCACCAACCCTGTACACAATTGCCCAGGTACATTCTCAACAACCCTGAACTCACTAGTCCAGTTACATCCTCACCAACCCTGTACACAAAACTCCAGGTACAGTCTCACCAACCCGGCACACAATTGTCCAGGTACAGTCTCATCCGTCCTGAACATAATGGTCCAGGTACAGTCTCACCAACCCTGTACACACTGGTCCAGGTACATCCTCACCAACCCTGTACACAATGATCTAGGTTCAATATCACGAACCCTGAACACAATACTCCAGGTACAGTCTCACCAAGCCTGTGCACAATACCCCAGGTACAGTCTCACCAATCCTGTACGCAATAGTCAAGTTAGAGTCTCACCAAGCCTGTACACAATAGTCCAGGTACAGACTCAGAAACATTGGACACAACAGACCAGGTACAGCCTCACCAAACAAGTACACAATTTTCTAGGTACAGTCTCACCAAGTCTGTACACAATAGTCCATGTACAGTCCCGCCAACTCTGTACACAATAGTCCAGCTACAGTCTCACCAACCATGTACCCAATGCACCAGGTACTGCCTCGCCAACCCTGCACACAATGGTCCATTTCCAGTCTCACCAACCCACCACAATGATCCAGGTACAGACTCAGCAACACTTTACACAATACCCCAGGTAGACTCTCACCAACCCTGTACACAATAGTCCAGGTACACTCTCACCAACCCTGTACACACTGGTAAAGGTACATTCTGACCAACTCTGTACTCAATACCCCAGGTACAACCTCACCAACCCTGTACAAAATGGTCCAGGTACAGTCTCACCAACCCTGTACACAATACTTCAAATGCAGTCTCACCAACCATGTACACATGTACACAATATACCAGGTACAGTCTCACCAAGCCTGTACACAATACTCCTGGCACATCCTCAACAACCCTGCACACAATACTCCAGGAACAGCCTCACCAACGCTGTACACAATAGCTCAGGTACATTCTCACCAACCCTGTACTCACTAGTCCAGTTACATCCTCACCAACCCTGTACACAATACTCGAGGTCCAATCTCACCAACCCTGCACACAATGGTCCAGGTACAGTGTCATCCACCCTGAACATAATGGTCCAGGCACAGTCTCACCAATCCTGAACACAATACGCCATGTACAGTCTCAGCAACCATGTACACAATACCCCAGGTACACTCTTACCAACCCTGTACAAAATACTCCAGGTACAGTCTCACCAACCCTGTACACACTGGTCCAGGTACATCCTCACCAACCCTGTACACAATACTCCAGGTACAATCTCACGACCCCTGAACACAATTCTCCAGGTACAGTCTCACCAAACCTGTACACAATTGCCCAGGTACAGTCTCACCAACCCTGGACACAATACTCCAGGTACAGCCTCACCAACGCTGTACACAATAGCCCAGGTACATTCTCACCAACCCTGTACTCACTAGTCCAGTTACATCCTCACCAACCCTGTACACAATACTCGAGGTCCAATCTCACCAACCCTGCACACAATGGTCCAGGTACAGTGTCATTCACCCTGAACATAATGGTCCAGGCACAGTCTCACCAATCCTGAACACAATACGCCATGTACAGTCTCACCAACCATGTACACAATACCCCAGGTACACTCTTACCAACCCTGTACAAAATACTCCGGGTACAGTCTCACCAACCCTGTACACACTGGTCCAGGTACATCCTCACCAACCCTGTACACAATACTCCAGGTACAATCTCACGAACCCTGAACACAATTCTCCAGGTACAGTCTCACCAAACCTGTACACAATTGCCCAGGTACAGTCTCACCAACCCTGGACACAATACTCCAGGTACAGCCTCACCAAGCCTGTGCACAATACTCCAGGCACAGTCTCAACAATTCTGAACACAATAGTCAAGGTAGAGTCTCACCAAGCCTGTACACAATAGTCCAGGTATAGTCCCGCCAACCCTGTTCACAATAGTCCATGTACAGTCTCACCAACCTGTGCACAATAGTCCAGCTACAGTCTCACCAACCATGTACACAATACTCCAGGTAGAGCCTCACCAACCCTGCACACAATGGTCCATTTACAGTCTCACCAACCCCAGTCTCACTATTATAGGGTCTCCAATTTCACTGGAACACCTCTGTAATCCAGACAGTTGTGGAATATTTCGCACGGTGCAACCAGCCACTCTGTAAGTACTGCCTTTAAAATCAGCTAAGAATTACTGTTGACCTGGCTACCCTTAGCCTTATCTGTTTGTTAAAAACCTTCTTTCTTTTGTTAGAGACAGTTCAAGAACTTCCCTCCTATTATCATTTTGTTTATATCATTGCAATATTTACAGCACCTACCCTTATGAGGAATAATGTAAAATACTGGTGTAAATTACCTGCCTGTTCCCAATAGCCAGTTCCCAATCCAGACCCTCCAAATATCCTCAATGTACATTCCTCATTTTCTTTCTCCCAAAGGTCACACACTCATCTTGGACATTTTTTTTTCATATACATGGAGAAGCTCAGAATGCTTGCTTTTATGTTTCTTGCCAATTTACTACATCATGTATTTTCTCCCCTTTTCCTATAATGTGAGAGAATGTGTTCTCTAATTGGAGAGGGGAACCTGGAATCAGGAAGGAGTGATGAGAAGGGAAGAAGATAGAGCAGCAAAGGCCGGCGTTTCTGGGGGTTATTCGGGAAGCACAGTTGAAATTCATGCCTCGCATCTGTTTATGGTCCCTGAAATAAACTTCTGAAATCAGGCTCTACGCTAATGCTCATCAATTTGTGATTGAATAGTATCCTTTACAGCTTTTCGTTCATTTCTTATCGAGTCCTTCTTTTTGAAGACCCACTGACTTTCCTCTGGGTCAATTTCCAAATCCCGCTTCAGACCAGATGTGAAACAGAAATCTTCAATTTAAATGTCTGGTTCATTACAATCACTCAGGAGGAACTTCTGCATGTGGATTAACACATGATCAGCGGAGGCTGACTCCATTCTCCCAGTTTCTCCATCTCTGTTGTTTCTGGTTGACGATACCTCATTCCAATGATCTGCCGCTGACGTGACCTCCTTTTCCCTCAAATCAGAAATCCACTAACTCTAGTGGACCGGGCCTTCAGCTGTCACTGTCCCATCTCCCGTGCTTCTCCCAGCCCCTTCTTCCCAGACCAATGATAGACCTCCCTGTGTCCTCACTTCCCACTGCAATAGAATCCACATTCACGTAATCAACTTCCACCAGTTTCACCACCTCTAACAGGACAGCACCATCAAACACATCTTCCCCTCCCCTCCACTGTCAGCATTTCACACGGGAACCCTCCATCACCCCGAATATTTCCCCACTCCCCCATGGTACCTTCCCATGCAAATGAAAAGCTGAAAAACTTGCCAATTCACCTCTTCCCTTCTCACTGTCCAAGGCCCCAATCACACCCCCCAGGTGAAACAGCATTTCACTTGTACTCTTTCAAACCGGTCTCCTGTCATTGCTGCTCACAATGCAGTCTCCTTTACACTGAGGGGAACCGATCAGAGACTGCACTGAGGAACACTTGCACTCTGTCTGTTGGAATAACTCTAACTCTCTAGTTGTTTCCCATTTCAAGAACCTTCCTTGATCTCATACTAACATTTCAGTCCTGGGCTACTGCAATGTTCAAATGAAGCACAACCCAAGCTTGACTAACACCCCACTTTACACTTTTGTACGTTACAGCCTGTAGGAGTTAATATACAATGTCATAACTTCACAGTCTGACCCCATTATGGCTGTTCTCCATTTTTCATGCGTTCTCCCTCCTGGTCTTCCCATGATCTTGCTGGTTGTGTCTTCTTTATCGAGCACCTAATAGAGAAAACAGCTTTGATCGATCACATCTTAATTTAAAGCCGTTTCACATCATCCTCTCGTTCACCACTTTTAAAAGCCCATTTATCTTCTACCACATCCTCTTTTCACCCGTCACACACACCCCACCTCTGTCAAGGTATTAAAAAGCCAATTTTAAAATTCTTTTCAGTTCTGAAGAAGTGTCACACTGGACTTGAAGTGTTAACTCTGTTTCACTGGCTCTATAGATGCGGCCACACCTGTTGACTTTCTCCCGAATTGAATAGGCACAGCACAAATTTTAAATTAAACAAATAACTATGGACACTGAAAACAAAGATACAAATATTGCTGGAGAAACTGCGGGAGCTTTGTAGAAGGGTCACTGTTCATGAAAAATCAATTCTACTTTCACTCCAGAAAATGCTGCCACACCCGCTAAGTTTCTTCAGCAATTTCTGCTTTTGATCAAGTTCCACAGACGTGTGTCAAAGATTCTTAAAAGCCCTGTCCAACATAGTGCACCATATACCCGGAATTAAACGATCACACCACGTGCACAAATCCATTGGCTCTGAACTATATAAGGCTGGCATCACTGACACGATAGCACTCTTCCTCATGGTCAGGGACAAAACCAGAGGGAAATACATTCACATCAAACACAGATGATGGTATTATGGGAATGGAAAAGATTCAAATGAATATGTTAAAGTGTTTGAGTAATGTAACAAATTGGAGGTGTGACACTTGGGAGAGACCCGAAAGAATGATAATATGAAAATGGAAGCCTTACCAAATCAGAAAACAGGTTAGGTCACTGAGTACAAGGCTGACGAGTGAATGAGAATTGGTGCGAACTGGAGTACAGTCAGTAGAATTGAATTACAGATATTATAGCTCTAACTGAGCATTCATGTGGTGCTCTAGATCTCAGCCGCAGCAGCAGAATTGTATTCAAACATAATCTGTAACTTTTTCACTGGGATAATCCCTCAGTCTGCTATAACCATCAAACCGATCTATGGTTCAGTGACGAGTGTGGGTGAACATGCCAGAGTCAGAACCATGTGTACCTAAACCTGATGACAACCCATTGAAATTACCGCACTTGGCTGGTTACATTCTAAACAGCAGAACTAACATCTAATGTAGAGGGTGCAATGATCCCGATACAAGCAGATCGGATCTAAGCTCTGCCGTCCTGCATCATCCAGACATAAGTGTTGATGGACTATTAAAAAACTCAGTGGAGGAGACAACTCCACAAATATCCCCATACTACAGAACAGAACTGCCCTGTACATCAGTGCAAAAGACAAGGATGCAATGTTTGCACCATTCTCAGCCAGAGGTGTTGAGTAGGTGATCCACCTCACCCTCGCCATGACGCCCACAGAATCACAGATGCCAGTCTTCAACCGATGCTATTCGCTGCACGTGGCATGAAGAAACAGCTGAACACAGTAGATACGACAAAAGCAATGGGCACTGACCCCATTCCTGCAATAGGACTGAAGACTTGTGCTGCACAACAAGCCGTGTCCCTGGGGAAGCTGTTGCATTCCAGCTCCAACTCTGACATCTCCCTAGCAATGTGGAAAATTACTCAGCTATGTCCAGTCCCCTAAGAGGAGAATAATTACAATCTGACCAGTTACCGCCCCCTCAGTACCATCACGATAATCTATTGGTGGGAATTCTTTTTGACAGAGCTGTAAAATAGCACCGAAATAATCAGGCCAGTGTGGTATCTGATAGATCCCCATGTGGAGATGGTGCTGTTGTGGAAATGTCACTGGATTATTAACGCAGACCAGGCTAATGCTCTGTCAACTGGTGGAAGTTAAAAACAATTAATAAAATATCGAGATCTGACATCTGGTATGAGTAACAGTGACCTTGAAGCCAGTATCGATTGTAAACACCAAATTCCTTCCCCAGTTTACTTTCAGGAAGTGAGTCATGCGTGCTTTCCTGGTATGGCCTAAAAGTGACTCCAGACACACAGACATGTGATAAACTCTTCAATAGTCTCTGAAACTGTCGAGCAAGACACTTAATTGTATCAAACCGCTCCGAGATATTAAAGGATAACCCGGACAGAACAGCGGGCACTAGACTCGGTATTGGAAAAGGGAATGGAAACACAGTCCTGTTGATCCTGCAGAGGCCTCCTTCCTAATATCTGAGAGCTTGTGACAACATTTACAGAGCTGTCCCGCAGACTGCACAGAAACAGCAGGAAAAGGGGAGGTCACACAACACATCGAGCCTTCCCCATTCTAGATCATGAAGAAAATCTCCCCAATGCAGTTTTCCCCCACAGTGTGTTCATATTCCTTGGTATGTTCAAACATCCGAACATATAAAATAGGAACTGCAGTAATCGCTTTGGTCCATCAATTTTGCTCCTCCATTCAATATACAGGTAGTTCTCCAATAATGCGTGTTTACTAAACATGATTTGGCTGCAACACAATTCGTGAATGGCGCCCCTTTCCTTACATAGCGAGCTCTTGTTCACTGTGATGCGATTCCTGGCTGGGCACCTGCTGAACTGTCTGCAAAATGCACCCTCAGTGTGTTCAGCTAAAACAGGAATGTAATCCACTCTGCAAGACTTGAAACTGAGCCTCAAACTGGGAATTGTAGTCTATACGTAGAAGGAACTTTATTTCAAACCAGGGGAGAATCTTGGGGAGAACTGGAATTCCGTGTCAGCATCACGTGGTCAGTCGTGTCGCGTGCTTTCTTGTGAAGAGCTTGGTGAAAGTTAGAGTGCTGTAGTCAATGACTGTTGTGTTAAAGTGCTACATTCACAGCACTATGCCATTAAAATATAAGAGTTAAAGATTTAAATGGACTGTGCTATCATTTGTGACAGGCTATTTACTAATTGACTTTTACTGATATTATTGGGGTTCGACCTTACCCTCTTTTGCCCACAGGCCCCATTATTTATATTGCACCATTTTCTATAAGATGGTGTTCCACATGAACACAGCCTCCCTGTTAACAGAGAACTACTTGGAATAATCGCTGATCCTGCAATTCCACACCATATTCCTGCGATGTTCCCATTCATTTAATGTCTTGAAATCCTTATTTATATTCAGTGCCTTGTCTTCCACAGTCTTGTGTTGTCAAGAATTCTTGAGGTTCGCCAGTCTTTGAGTACAGAGATTTATTGTCATCTTAATGCGCAGTGGCCTGTCTGTACCTAATACTGTGGCCCCTTGATTTAGACATCCCTGCTTCCATACTGTCTCGCCCTATCGGAAGTTTATATATTTCGCTAAGATCTCCACTCATTTTCCTAAACCTCATGAAACACAGGCCCAGTCTCCCCAAACTCTGGTTCCACAGCAAGCCTGTCATTCCAGAGATCATCTGATCGTCCTTCGTTGCTCTCCCTCAATGTCAGGTTTGTCCTTTATTAGATAAGGATACCAAAACTACACACAATACTGCACGATGTTCGAGATGGGGTCTCACCAACGCCCTGTATAGCTGCAGTAAGACATGCTTTCTCCTTTACTCAAATCCCTTTGAAATGAAGGTCAACACACCATTTATCTTCCTAACTACTTTCTGTGATCACAACCAAACAATCACAGAAGCATAGACTGCACACTGTCAGAAGAGGAGCACCAACTACATTCGTCCTACTTTTTTACATGAAATCCATAGCGTAACTGTTATGATACTTCAAGAGCTGGCTCAATTACATTTTAATGGTTGTGAGGTTACCCATCAGAATTCCCCTCTCAGGAAGTTTATTTCTGACCCCAACACCCTCTGGGTGAAAAACAATCTTTGAATCCTCCCCGAACCTCAAACACTTCACTTTAAAAGTGTGCTCCCCTGTTATTGACCCTCTGACTAAAAGGAATAGCTGATGTCGATCCACCCTGTCCATTCCCCACGTAATCTTATCCTACTGAATCATAACTAACCAAGCCGAGTTTATTCAACCTCTCTCCATAGCTGATATTCCCCATCCCAGGGAATATCCTGGTGAATCTCCTCTGCACTACCCACAGTGCAATCACATCCTTCCTGTAATGTGGCTCCCAGAACTGCACACAGTATTCCATATTAGCCTAACCAAAGTCCTGTATAGCTTTTACAATCTGTGTCTCGATGAAGAATGGCTATGCCGACAGTCGCCTGTGATTTCTTAAATAACTTATTATCCTGTCCAGTCCCATTCAGGGATGTGTGGAGAAGCACCCTCTGAGCTTCCTAGTCTGCTGCCATTCATTGAGTTCTCCCCTGTCTGGTTCCTTCTTCCAAAGTGCATCACCTCATATTTATCTGGATTACATTCCATCTGCCATTGATCTGCCCATCTGACCATTCCATCCATACCTTCCTCTAACATAAATACTTCCTCCTCACTGCTAACCACCCAGCCAATCGTATGTCAAACACACCTTTATTTTTCACTCTCCCCACCACCCCACTCCATATTCATGTCTATATCATTTATAAATACCACAAGTAATAAGGGACTCATCACTGATCCCTGTAGTACACCAGGGAACACTGGTCTACGGACACACAAACAGCCTTCTCCCACCACCCTCTGTTTCCTGCCACGAAGACAATATGAATGTCATTTACCAAGTTACCCTTTCGAATCATGAGATTGTACTTTGTTTATCAGTTTCTCCTGTGGGCTTTGTCAAAGGCCTGGCTGCGAAACCTGTCCTCTTCGAAATAAATCAATAAAACTTCTTCAGAATGACTTCCCTCTGATGACTGCATGCTAACTATCCCTGATCAAACATTGCCTTTCTAAGAAGGGCTTATGCCAGAAACGTCAATTCTCCTGCTCCTTGGATGCTGCCTGACCTGCTGCGCTTTTCCAGCAACACATTTTCAGCTCTTTCTAAATGAAGATCAATTTTCTTCTTCCGTATTTTAAAAAATTGTTTCCGTGACCTGATCTGATACTCACTGATCTAGAGTTGCTTTGTCTAGCTCCACCAGCCTTCCTGTAAAGGATTCCCACCCACCTCCCTCCCCCCAGTCCTCTGGCCCTTCTCCTTTGACCAGAATCTAGTGAAACATTTGAGTCAGAGCCTTTCATTCCTTGTCTCCCACTTCAACCTGTGTTACAACTCATCCAGACCTTGGGACCTCTCGAATTTTATACCTGCCAAAACCATCAATCCCTGCTCGCGTCTTATATCAACCAGCTCAAGAGCTTCCCCGTCCAGTCTTCTTGAAACAATTACCTGCCTCCTCCTTCTTCCAAGTAAAACGGATGTGAATCTCTCATGTCACAATCTACCAATGTTCTCCAGCTTCACACACAGATTGCCACCTTGGTTGAGTCACCATTCCCTTTTGCTATTTACACCTGGGAGGGACATATGCATATTGTACACCTTGCATGTTTCTGTAAGTCACAGACATTGCCTGTCTTTCATTAAGTCTTTTTCATGTACTTTTCAAATTTACTGAAGCCAACTTATCCCCATACGTTCATGGCTTGCATGACTCAGAAATATACACGTCATTTAAGAAACAAAAACTACTTTGTATTCAGATGTCGTGTAAAATTATTTTTTTTTTAGGATCCCAATTCCATAAAGCTCCTTAACACCAAAGTTTTCAATTAGCTCTCCTGGACATATAACAACAATCCCAAAATCACCTGATCTCTAACTGGGTGCTCAACCTAATCCATTAAAGTAATCCATCTCATACATGTTCATGAAATCCATTTTCCCAGCATTAACATGCACTTGGGGTAATACTGTTCAGATGTAATTTGAAGCTGTCATTTATTACTGCAGTACCCACAAACGTGTGCAGCTAATTTCCTATTTTGTAACATACACAACATTTATATTGCAGTTTTCACTTGAAATATAGCTCCTATCAATGTTTTCTTCTCCTTGCTGTTTCTAACTACCATCTTACCAGATTCTACGGAACCTGAGTAACGTGGGCTCTGGGGAAATTAATGGTAGACTCAGGCGAGATGTTTGGCGAGGCAGGTCTCAACATTGATATTATCTCACCACACCTTACCAGTTCTTCTCAAGTGTCATTGTGACATTATCACCAGATCTCCCGTTATGCTGTAGAGTAGAGAAGGACAATGATCTTTCAGCATTGCTATGTGTTCTCCCAGAGAGCTGAGACTACTCTAACCTGAGTGTGAATCTTACAGCAGGCTGGTAAAGTGTTGCTTCTGCTGTACACGATTTTAATGGTATCATATCTGGTGTAGTGGTCACAGATTTAATCTCCTCACTGAGGAAAGGATATTGGGATTAACTCAGAGATTATTCGCTCAACTTATTTCTGCAAAGACAGGGTTAATCATTGAATCGCTACAGTGTGGAAACAGGTCATTTGACCCATCGACTCCACACTGATCCATTCGAAGATCATCCCATCCAACCACACAACCTCCTCCACCTCCCACCACTCACCTATCCCTGTAACCTGTATGACTGATGAACGTAGCCAGCACATCCCAGGACGTGATGAGTAATTTAGCATGGCCACTCCATCTAAACTGCACATCTTGGGATTGTGGGAGGAAACTGTAGTAACCGGAGAAAACCCACGTTGACATTTGGAGAACGTGCAAACTGCACATGGACAGTCAACTGAGGCTGGAATTGAACCTGGATCAAACTGTGAGGCTGCACTGCTAACAACTCAATTATCCAGTACGAGTAGCACAAGTTGCCTGCACAATTCAGCCCTCGAAATGCGACATAACAGCAGGGTGATTCCATAAGTCCCCAACCCTTCACTGAACAACAGGAGGAGGAAATTGTGATATTGAGCGGCTTGTTCAGGAACAGGAGTTGGACACTCAAGCCATAGAAACCATAATGTTGGAGTACCAGGCTGGTAATCAGCCAATCGAGACGATAAAGAGGACATTCAGCCCATCGAGACTATAATGTAGGAACACCAGGAGGACATTCAGCCCATCGTGTGTGTAAAGCAGGAACAGAATGTGTCCAATCAGCCACTCATGGTTCTTACATCGCCATTGAAGCAGATCTTTTACAGCCTTGTTACACAGGAATTGAAAGGGAGTGCAGAGGTTATAGAAAAGAAAGAAATTAGAATAACCAACCATACTAGGGGATGGAAAGATTTGATCACACTGGTGGTATTGAAGACAAATTTTTAGAATCTGTTATGAAGGAATTAGTAACAGGAGGTTTTCAAAGTCAAGCCACAATCCATTGCATGTTTTCATGAGGGATAAATCATGCTTGAATGATTTGACTAACATCTTTTTAACAAAAGTGACAAACCAGGTGGATAAAGGGGATCATATAGATGTATTATAACTGGCCTTCCAGACAACATTGCATAATGTATCACAAAAAGATTACTATGCCAGACAAGATCACGTGGGGTTAGGAAAGAAAATTGCTCGGAGAGAGCAGTGGCTAACAAATAAAAGCCATGAAATGTAGATGCTGGTTCAGGACTGGGTTGGACAAGGTCAAAAATCACACGACACCCTGTTACAGTCCAAAATGTTTATTGGAAAACACAAGCCTCCGGAGCGCTGCACCTTCATCGGGTGTTAGAGTGAAAGGAAGATCTTAGACAGCATTTAGAAGGAAAAGATCAAAAGGTTGTACAGCTCATGCACATGAATTGAACACATGCAAGATGGCTCCTAAATCTTTAATCAGTTAGAATGGAGGTGTAGGTTTTGATTGATTAATATACAAATCGCAGAATTTCTTTCAAGTCACTGCTTCGAGAGACCTTCAGGTATCATCAATGTAAAGGAGGTGAGCCCTGTGGTCGGAAATGTATTTTAGGAGTGAGGCATTGTTTGGAGTCTGTGTTTTCACCTGGAGTCAGACTGGGTTTATTTCCAAAGTAGTAAATTGTAAAATACACATTGACTGACTGTCTACAAATTGCATGCTTGCTGAACAAAATAGAATGTATCTGCAAACACAAATGTGCATGTACAAATTCAGTCCACAGATTTGTATATGTGTGTGCATGTGAAAGAGGGCGGGTGTCTGTGTCAAGGGGAGAGAGAAATAGACTGTGTATGTGAGGGAGAGTGTGCGCGTGAGTGTGGGAGGGAGAGAGAGGGTGTGTGTATGCGTGCGTGTGACATACAGAGTGTGCATGTGAGAGGGGAGTTTGAGTGTGTGTGTGCAACAGATAGGGAGAGTGTGCATCAGTGTGTGTAAAGGAGACAGAGAGTGAGAATGAGATTGTGTGCTGGTGTCGGCTAAGACACAGATAGCGCCTGCTATTCAAAGGTGCATAAAATGCCACGGTTCTAAGTTCAATGCTTCTAAGATTAGATTAGATGACTTACAGTGTGGAAACAGGCCCTTCGTCCCAACAAGTCCACACCAACCCGTCGAAGCGCAACGCACCCATACCCCTACACTTACCCCACGGGCAATTTAGCATGGCCAATTCACTTTACCTGCACATCTTTGGACTGTGGGACGAAACCGGAGTATCCGGAGAAAACGCACGCAGACACAGGGAGAACGTACAAACTCCACATAGTCAGTCGCCTGAGGCGGGAATTGAACCCGGTCTCTGGCGCTGTGAGGCAACAGTGCTAACCACTGTGCCACCGTGCCGCCCATATGACTGTTCCCTTTCCACAGACACACCAATCTGGGGTTTCAGAGCTTCTCCTCCCTGCAGTCTCTGTTCCATTCATTATTCATATTACAGACCCAGATGTTTCAACTGCAGTCCCCTTGCTCCGCCCAGAGTTGGGCTACAAACCCCTCAGGTCTCCCTGAATGTCTGAGGCAGCTCACAGCACAACCTCCAGCAAACCATCCCAGGCACCTCCACTCACTTTTCAATTACAGGAGTCGGTCAGAAGCTCCTCAGCTCCAAGTTAGAGACCTGGCCCTTCACAATGATATTCGAGGGGCTTCCTCGTATTAATGACCGCACCTTCAGCTGAGAAGGACAAA
Organism: Chiloscyllium plagiosum; assembly: GCF_037043375.1. Lineage (NCBI taxonomy): Eukaryota > Metazoa > Chordata > Chondrichthyes > Orectolobiformes > Hemiscylliidae > Chiloscyllium > Chiloscyllium plagiosum. Next base: position 56,922,871 of record NW_028270178.1, read on the forward strand.
CACAGGCGTTCAGTGGACAGGCGCAGACCAAGTTTCAAAGACATGTCTCAAAGTTGCTGAAACCCTCTGGTCCAACATGAAACACCACATGGGACACACCAGAAAGTAAACCACAGCCTGACACACACCATTTAATCGTTTTTGTGCTTCACAATGCCAGCACTCGATACACTAGCCAGGCAAAAACCAAGGCCAAGGAGATTCACATGCAAGATAGAAACAGGCAATTCATTAACTGTGAACATGATTTGGAAACATGGAGAGGAAAGACAAGACAGAGGAGTGTGTCTAACTGGAGGAGTTAGTCCTTGGTGCGTTCAATCACAAGAATGAGAACATGAATAAATCATTGCTGGATGAGTCGAAAACGTCTGTGACATCTAATGTTGAATCTCCAGACCAGAATCTCCAGAAACAGCCCAGACACGATAACCTGGGGCAAGGTAACAACCCAGCATGCAGAACTGTGCAGACTATGCCAATGTATTGCTTAGTAGGCTGGACTATCTGCCTAACATGGAAAGTATTGCAAACCTTTGTCAGTATATTGCTGCTCCACTTGCACTGGATGTCTGCCGAGCATGGGAAGATTTACAGCCCATACTGCAAGTGACAGTAAGTGGGACACCACAAATTAATGTCCCTGCATCTCCATGCTGCAGCTCAAGGGCGAGAGGTTTTATGTACGCATGCGTGTTGGGGTCTGGGGTTGTGGTAGACGTGAAAATCATTGTCTGAGAGAGAATACACATGGAAAAACTCAGTTTCAATATGAACAACTGGTAGACATTGGAATCATGGGTAGTGAGAGACGGAGGAACGTTCATGGACAGATATGTGGAAATGCTTGAGAATATTAAAGTAACTACATTGCAGGACCCGATAACAATATAGATCAGAGTGCACAGGAATGACAGGTTGTATGGGATTTTGGTGTGAGTTCATATGCAAGCTATGGAGTATTGACTCCGATTTGCTTCTGAAGGTTGAAAGCTGGGAGGGTCAGCAGCAGATCATTGGCTTCATTAAGACTGTATTTCATTGCTCAACCTTCTAAGAGCAGATGGGATGAACCAATAAAGTACATTCTGAAGGTGTTAGTAGTTGAAAATAGGAATGGTCAGGGTCTGGTGTCAGAGATCAGGTCATGGCCAAAAGAAACATTATAGTTGACACTCGTCTGCTTCACACTTCGATATTGGCCAGGGATGAGATGGAGCCAGAGAAAGGAAATTGAGTTTATAACTAGAACAGAAGATGGCGACCGCCCTGCTCTGAAAACTTATGTAAAAACGGTAGTAGTATCATGAATCAAGGTTCACAGCTGAAATTAAGTAAGTCAACACAGAAGTCTATGAGGGACACTGCGAGAAGCAAAGAGGGAGTGAGTGAAGAAACAAGCTCCCTGATGCAGTTAGAATATCTGCATTGAGAGTTTCAGCAGGAATAATAGCAGCAATAAGCATAGTAGAGTCATAAAAAGAACAGTGTTACATTCAAACCCGATTTATAGATTTAATGATTGAACGAGACTTACCAGGGGCACCAATGATAGCCAGGATTGGATAATAAAAAAATTGAATAATGCCAAGTACCCGTTTGATTTTAAGTGGTAATGATAATTGATCGTAATATGTAGAAAGATACCAAACATGCCAGGATAAACTCCTGTCCATTATTTGAACTTGCCAATCCATTGTTCTCAGATTCTGATCCATTGTTGGAACATTTTGTCTAATGCTCCCAGACCCTGATCTTTCTTCCCCCACTCTGGAGCTGCTGATCCCTGTTAGTGCTGTCGATGATGCTTCCACTCATACTATGGGATAACACATTGAACGGAGCCCATTTATCATTACAAGCTGGAAACCCTCCACTGGGATAATTACAATCCATGGAGACTGACATTAATCACGGTCACTGAACAAACAGGTTCAGTTAACCGCTTCCTTACACCACTTTTCCTATCAGAATAAAAGGGAATATTTACTCAGTCTGGCAGAACCGATGAGAGTTTCTGAGGGATAGACCATCAATCTTAGAGTCTTTTTAATCTTTCCTCCTTGTATGTGTAAGTCTTGCCAGAACACTGCAGGGTTATATATGTTCCACCCTGTTTATAAAAGGAGATAGGAATAAAATAACAGACCAGCTGCATAAGATGATGGGTGGGCAGGTTCCCAGAGACCTTAATCTAGGGTACAATATTTATTGCCCATTGACTTTGTGTAGTGCTGCAACTGGTTTAACGTGCACCTTCGTTTTTTTTCCATGAATATGAGACATCATTCAGAGCATCGAGACTGCTGCTCAGGAACGGGAAGGAGCAATTCTGTCCCCACTGTGTCTGTTAGAGAGATAGGAAGAAACCATTCAGCCTTTCGGACCTGTTAGAGTGAGATAGGATTCCACGGCTCATGGCAGGAAAGTGGGAGGCATTCACAAATGAAATTAGAGTCTAGCGACAGTATGTTCCTATTCACGAGCAGGGTAAGACTGGTAGGTGTAGAGAATGCTAGATGGCTAGCGAAATTGAGGAGATGGTCAAGGAAGAGAAAGAAGCATACGATAGGTGTAGATAGCAGGGATCGAGTAAATCCTTTGAGGAGTACAAGAGCAGAAAGATTATACACAAGATGGAAATCAAAAGGGCAACATGGGGACATGCAATATCTTCAGCATATAGATTCTGCAAAGAGATTCTGCAAATACGTGAAGGTCAAATGAGTAACTCGGGAGAGAACAGGTCTGTTTAAAGGTCAGCAAGGCCACCTATTTGTGGAACCATAGGAGATGGGTGAGTTACTAAATGAATAATTCAGTATTTACCCTGAAGAAGAATATGGAAGTTAGAGAACTTGGAGAATAAACAGTGACATCTTGAAACGTGTCCATATTACAGAAGTGGAAGGGCTGGAATTCTTAAAATGTGTAAAGGTATATAAATCCCTATGACCTGATCATTGTAGGTGGAAGAGCAAGGACTGATTAGAGATATTCGACATGGCTTTATGCATGGGAAATCGTATCTCATTAACATGAACAAGTCTTTTGAAGATGTGATAACGAAGATTGATGAAGATACAGCAGTGGAGGTTGGCTACATGGACTTCAGTAAGGCATTCGACAAACTAGGTAGCAATGTTACATCACAGAATCCAGGGAGAGCTGAGGGCAATTGGCTCTAAGGTAGGAGACAGAGATTGTGGTGAAAGGTTGTTTTTTGGACTGGAGGCCTGTGCCCCGCAGTGTGCACAAGGATCCAATGGACTTTGCCATTCACAGAAATGATTTGTATGTGAGTTTAGTAGGAATGGTAAGTGAGTTTGAAGACAAACACCAAAATACTGATAAAGGCAAATCATTCCCTCATTGTAGAGGGGGCACAGACATTTCTCCACATGAGAATGTTCCACTCTGAGAGGTGTAGTGGTCAGTGGAGATGGTTAAGTCAGAGTACAACGGGATCCTGATCAGATGGCGAAAGGGCTGAGGAGTGGCAGATGGAGTTTATTTTAGACAAACAGAAGGTGCAGCATTCAGTAAGTCAAATCAAGGCAGCATTTATGGTAGGAACCTGGGAAGGGTTGACAAACACATATGTTGATAAAAATTATTGAAGTCATACAGTGTGGAAACAGGCTCCTCAGTCCATCATGTCCAAACTGACCCTCCAAATAGTATACCACCAGACACACCCATACATTACCCCGGTTACTCTACATTTCCCACAGCTAATTCACTTAACATACACATCCCTGGATACTGCAGAGCAATTTAGCAAGGTCACTGCACAGAAACTGCGCATTATTGGACAGTGGGAGGAAAGCCAAGCTCCAGGAGAAAACCCACGCTGACACAGGGACAATCTACAAATCGCACACGGTCACCAAAGGGTGGGATTGAACTCGAGTCTTTGGTGCTATGCGCCAGCAGGGCTGACCACTGAGCCACCTCTCAGTGATCTGCTCAGAGCTACTGCATTCTCTCTCTTTCTCTGGAACATTCACATCTGTTCAGATGTTGCTGAATTCCAGTGGCGACCTCCAATATGCCCTACTTTACCCTCAGCCGAGGATTCACCTCCTCCCAAACTCTGATGGTCAGGGCGTTCCGCTGTAACTGACCCATCTCCTGCACTTCAGCCCTCACCTCTTCCCCTCTTTCCCAGATGAATTCATCCATTAGTATTGCAGTATGCACAATACTTGCCAAGCTAAAATAAAACAAAGAGCTGCGGATGCTGGAGACCTGAAACAAAAACTGTTCTGATGACGAGTCCCCAGATTTTACGTGCTAACTCTGCTTTCTTCTTACGGATATCACGAGACTCGCTGAGTTCTGCCAGAAATTTCTTGCATAACTAATTCCCTGTTTATATCGTGTGCAAAATTTGCTCTGCAGTTTTGCCTTTGATTTATTTCACCTTGCTGTTTCTAATCTCCACCCAAACTGTTCCTGAGCAATCTGAGCACCGTGGGCTGTGGTGTGATAAATGGTACATTCAGTGAGATGTTCCCTGAGGCCTTTCTTGAAGTTAATACAATCTCGCTGCCTCTTGTTTGTCATTCTCAATGGGAATGATGAGATTCTCCCTGGGTCTCCCCTTGCGCTGACGGAGTGGAGAAAGACATTGATCTCCCGTCAATGCGGTCCATTCGGCCCGATGGCTAAGTCTGCTCTAACCTGGAGGGGGCAACCTTAGAACAGGCAGGCATGATCTGGTGTCATGGCCACCACTCCTGGTCCTGAGGGAAGTGGAAGTCCTGCCTGTGACTCTCCTCACCCAGGAGGAGCTCCATGTCCCTGCCCTCAATATGGGTATGAGGAGGGCAGTAATGTCCCCCTGCCAGCTACATATAGGCTCAATATCAGGAGGTGTGCAGGATCGCTCCATATGGACTGTGCTTGTTCCAATGTACTGTGGGCTTTCAAAGATGGCACTTGCTCCCGGGATGCTATTTACTTCCTAGACGTCTGGCGAGCTGGGAAGTGGTGTGGGAATGGTGCGCTGTAAATGTGGGTGGAAAGCCAACCTATCTCTAACTGTGTGGGCTAGAACACCAATTAATGTGGGGAGTTTGGTAAAATACACTCAGCCACACACTGAGAATTGCTCCCCAAACTCAACTCAACTAGCACTTTAAATAAAAACAAGATGAATTATTAAAATTAAGCCATAAGAACACAAGGACTAGGAGCAGTAGTACGCCATCTGACTCCACCATTTAATAAGATCAGTGTGGATCTTTTCATAGACTCAGCGCCACTTACTCGCCCTCTCACCATTACCCATAATTCATTTACTGTTCCAAAATCTACTTTTGCCTTAAAAACATTCAGCGAAGAAGACTCAACGACTTCACTCAGCAGGGAATTCCAAGATTCAGGTGAAGATGTTCCTTCTCAACTCAGTCCTAAATCTGCTCCCCCTCATTTAGCGGCTATTCCCCTGAGTTCTAGTTTCACCCAACAATGGAAACAACCTCCCTGCTTCTATCTTATCTATTCCCTTCATCATTTTATGTTTTCATAAGCCATTCTTCTAAATTCCAATGAGTATAGTCCCAGTCTACTTAATCTCTCCTCATTATTCAATGCTCTCAAATCTAGAATCAACACAGTGAAACTCTGCTGCACCCAAGACGGTGCCAGCATGTTATTTCTCAAGTAATTAGGCCCAAATCTGTAGAACGGACACCAGGTGTGCCCTCACCAGCACAATATCAAGCTACAACATAACCTCCTGTTTATGAAGTGCATCCCTTAAGCAATGAAGGATAATATTCAATTTGCCTTCTTAATTATCTGCAAAACAACGTTTTGTGATCTCTGCACAATGATACCGAGCTCCCTCTGCACAGCAGAATGATACAACGTTTTCACCATTTAAATATAGCCCTTTTTACACTTAATCCTCCAAAGATGGATAACACAAGTGTACTCCCATTGCCAGACCTTTGCCTACGCACTGTGTCTGTGTAAATCACTTGGCATGATCTGGCCTGATTTCCCTTTCCAAAATCCAACAGTTCACAGTTATCCAAAGCAGCCATTCCTTGCTCCATTGGCCCATCTGATTAAGATCCTGTTGTATTCTGAACTGACGTTCTTCACTGTCCACTACACCTCCAATGTTGGTGTCTTCTGTAAACCTACTGACCATACGTCATTTATACACATCCAAGTCATTTACATAAGGACTCAATATCCATCCTTGCAGCACACTGCTGCTCACAGACCTCCTGTCCACAAAGCAAACGTCCATCCTCCCCCTCTGTCTCATACCTGCAAGCCAATTTTGTGCCAAATGGCTATTTCTCCCGAGATTCCATGTTATCTAACTTTGCTAATCAGTCTGCTTTGTGGAACCTTGTTCAATATCTATATAGACAACATCCACAGTCTGCCTTCATCAATCTTCTTTGTCACTTCAAAAAAACTCAAACAAGTTAGTGAGACACGATGGTGCACGCACAAAACCACATTGACTCTCCCTAATCATTCCTTGTCTTTCCAAATGCATGTATACTTCGTCCCTCAAAATCCCTTCCAACAACTTGCCTGCCATTGACTTCAGGCTCACTTTTCTCTTGTTCCATGGCCTCTCCTTACCACCTTTTTAAAAATAATTGCACCTCATTTGTCGCTATCAATGATACAAATGTCTTAGAGAGGAGCCCAACAATCACTTCCATACCTTTCCAGAAATTTCTTGGATACACCTGATCAGGTACCAGGGCTTTATTCACTTTGATGCGATTTAAGATATCTAGTACCACATCCTCTGTAACATGGACACTTTTTAAGTTATCACTGTTTATTTCTCCAAACTCTCACGCTTCCATATCCATCTCCGTTTAAAAAATGCCGTGAAATACTCGCATATCTTTCCCACCCCCGTGGTGATATAGATAGGAGTCCTATTCACTGGTCTAGTTAATATTTTATCTGTGATATATTAGTTTGATCTCTTTGGATTCTACGTAAACAATTTCCTGAAGCTCTTTCACGTCCCTTTTTGCTCTCCCTATTTCCCTCGAGTATAAAACTTTAAAAACGTGATCCTTTACTCCCCTCTGCCATATCTGCTCCCAGGAGGAACAATTCAACTCCAGGCCATCCCAGAAAGGCCTCCTACTACATGGATCGCAATTTCTCTCCTATCTTATCAACAATGCCCTGCATCGCACTCCCTCCACTTCCGGCACCTCCGCCTTTATCCCCTCCCTTGAACCACAATAAGAATATAACCCCACAGTCTTCATCCTCCATCCCACGAATCTCCAGGGACAGTGCATTAACGTCTATTATTTCTGCTACCTAATGTCAGATTCCACCACCAGAGACATATTTCCCTCCCCAGCCCTATCTGCATTCCGCAGAGACCATTCCCTCTGCCTCTCCTTGTTAGGTCCACACCCTCCCACCAACATACCCTCCACACCATTGACCCTCCCTTGCTGCCACGGGAGATGTAAAACGTGCGGCTACACCTCCCTCTGACCTCACTTGGAGACCCCAAAAGCATCTTTTTCACATCAGGCAGACATTTTCCTGCACATCCCAACACCTCATCTACTGCATGTCGATAATATGGTAAATTTAAAATAGTTAATCCAACTAACCTACACATCTTTGGACTGTGGGAGCTAAATGGACACCCGGGGAATCCCTCACAGACACGGAGAGAATGTGCAAACTCCACACAGACAGTCACCTGAGGCTGAGATGACACCCAGGTCGCTGGTGCTGAGGCAGCAGTGCTAACCACTGAGTCACAATACGGTGGGATCTTTGGTGCTTACGTGCTGCCCCACTGACACTGAAGTCACTCACCCTGCCTCATTTCCCAACAGAAGAGGTGGAGATATTATTTGTAGACAATTAATCCAGAGACCCAGATAACATTCTGGGGACTTGGATTTGAATCCCACCACGGCAGACGGGGGAACTTGAATTCAACAATAAATCTGGAATTAAGAATGAAGTCACCACAATGAATCCATTGTCAATTTTTGGAAAAACCCATTTGGTTCACTCATGTCCTTTAGGGAAGGAATCTGCCATCCTTACCTGGTCTGGCCTAAATGTGACTCCAGACCTATAGCAAGGTGGTTGATCTTAATTGTCCTCTGGGTAAACACAGCAATAAATGCTGGCCTAGCCAGTGACACCCTCATTCTGTGAATAAATAAAGAAAACAGGCCAAAGTTTGTTTCTTCTTTAGAAGGAACATCCGACAAACTCAATCAAGCGTTTTTTCATACACACTGAAAAAAAATACCTTTCGATTGGACCCGTAAACACGACAGCACTCCAAGGCTATGTTGGTAAAGTTAAAACTCCTTATCATTGCATCTATATTATTCTTACAGATAACTGAGAAAGTTGCATCTCAATTCCCTACTGACTCGTGGTCTATAATACAATCCCAGTAGTGTGATCTCCCCTTTCTTATTTCTCGTTCAACCCAAGTAACTTGCCTGGATGTACTCCCAGGAATATCCGCCGGAAGCCCATCTGTAAGGTTATCCCTAATTAAAAAAGCCATTTCCCCAGCTCTGTTGCTCCCTTTCTATCCTTGCTATAGCATCTATACCCTGGAACATGAAACTGCTAGTCCTATCCAACCCCGAGTGATGTCGAGGGAAGTGGCTGGGTTGGGGACGGGGAAGTTGAGAGAGAAGGTTATGAGGTGGGGGAGGGCGTAGTTGATTAGGAAGATGCTGGGGTGGGGAAGAGTGATGTGGGGGGGAAGGTGCTGGGGTGGGGAGGGGGACTTTAATGGTAAGGTGCTGGGGTGGAGAGGAAGTTGTTGATGGAAAAGGCGTTGGGCTGGGGAGGGGGATGTTGAGAGGAAGGTGTTGGGGTGGGAAGGGGAATGTTGAGAGGGAAGGTGTGGGTGGGGAGAGTGTTTTAGAGAGGGAAGGTGCTGGGGTGGAAAGTGAGATGTTGAGAGGGAAGGTGCTGGGGTGAGGAGGGGGGATTTGAGAGGGAAGGCGCGGTGCAGGAAAGGGGGATGTTCAGAGGGAAGGTGCTGGGTATATTGAGGGGTGCTGAGGTGAGGAGGCGCATGTTAGATCGAAGGTGCTGAGGTGGGGGAGGGGGATGTTGGGAGAGACGGTGCTGGCGTGGGGGACGGCGATTTTGGGAGAGGAGGTGCTGAAGTGGGGAGGGGGATGTTGAGACGGAAGGTGCAGGGTTTGGGAGGGGGACGTTAAGAGTAAGATGTTGGGGTGGGGAGGGGGTTGTAGAGAGGGAAGGTGCTGGGTGGGGGAGGGGGATGTTGAGGGGAAAGGTGCTGTGTTGGAGAGGGGGATGTTGGGAGAGAAGGTGCTGGGGTGAGAGAGGTGGATGTTGAGAGGGAAGGTGCTGCAGTGGGGACGGGATGTTGGGAGGGAAGGTTATGGGGTGCGGAGGGGAATGTTCAGAGGGAAGATGCTGGGGTGGGAAGGGGATTGTTGATGGGGAAGGTGCCTGGGTGGGGCAGGGGAATGTAAAAAGAGAAGGTTCTGGTGTGTGGAGGGGGATGCTGACAGACAAGGTGCTGGGGTGGGGAGAGGGATGTTGAGAAAAAAGGTGCTGGGTTGAGAAGGAGAATGTTGAGAGGGAAGGTGCTGGGAGTGGGGAGGGGGATGTTGATAAGGAAGGTGCTGAGGTGTGGATGGAGATGTTGAGAGGGAAGGCGTTGAGGTGGGGAGGGAGATGTTGAGAGGGAAGGAGCTGGGGTGGGGAGGGAGATGTTGAGAGGGAAGGTGGTGGGGTGGGGTGGGGGGGATGTTGAGTGGGAAGGTGCTGGTGTGGGGAGAGGTGATGTTGAGAGGGAATGTGCTGGTGTAGGAGGGGAATGTTGAGAGAGGTGGTGCTGGGGTGGTGACTGGAATGTGGAGAGGGAAGGTGCACAGGTGGGGTAGGGAGATGTTGATTGGGAAGGTGCTGGGTGGGGAGGGGTTGTTGAGAGTGAAGTTGCTGGGGTGGGGAGAGGTGTGTTTAGAGAGAAAGTGCTGGGGTGGGGAGGGGAATGTTGAGAGGGAAGGTGCTGGGGTGCATAGGGGATGTTGAGAGAGAAGGTTCAGGGATGGGGAGGGAGCTTTTGATAGGGAAGGTGCTGGGGTGGGAAGGTGGCTCGTTAAGTGGGAAGTTTCTAAGGTGGGGAGTGGAATGTTGAAAGAGGAGGTGCTGATGTGGGGACGGGAATGTTGAGAGATAAGGTGCAGGGGTGGGGGATGGAAATGTTGAGTGTGAAGGTGCTGGGGCTGGGAGGGGGATGTTGAGAGGGAAGATGCTGGGGTGGGAGAGGGGTATTTTGAGAGGGAAGGTGCTGGGGTGGGGAAAGGGATGTTGAGAGGAATGGTGCTGGGGTGGGGAGGGGATTTTTGAGAAGGAAGTTGCTGGGGTGTCGGAGGGAATGTTGAGGGGGAAGGTGCAGGGGTCGGGGAGGAAGATGTTGATTGGGAAGGTGCTGGGATAGGGAGTGGGTTGTTGAGAGGGAAGGCGCTGGGTTGGGGAGGGGTATGTTGAAAGAGGTGTTCGGGTGGGGCGGGTGATGTCGAGAGGGAAGATGCTGTGGTGGGGGAGGAGATTGTTGAGAGTGAAGGTGCTGGCGAGGTGGAGGGGCATGTTGATAAGGGGAAGGTGCTGGGGTGGGCAGGAGGATGTTGAGAGGAATGTTGCTGGAGTGGTGAGGGGCATGTTGAGAGGGAAGGTGCGAGTGGGGGAGGGAGATGTTGTCTGGGAAGTTGCTGGGGTGGGGAGGGGGATGTTGAGAGGGTAGGTGCTGGGGTGGGGAGGGGAAATTTGCGAGGAAAGGTGCTGTGGTGGTGGAAGTGGCTGTTGAGAGGGAAGATGCTTGTGTGGCGGAGGGAGATTTTGAGGATTGGTGCTGAGTTGGGGAGGGGAATGTTGAGAGGGAAGGTGCAGGGGTGGGCAGAGGTTGTTGAGAGGGAGGGTGCTGGGGTGGGGAGTGGATTGTTGAGACGGAAGGCGCGGTGGTGGGGAGGGAGATGTTGAGAGAGAAGGTGCTGGGGAGGGGGAGGGGATGTTGAGAGAGAAAGTGCTGGGAAGGGGAGGGGAATGATGAGGGAAGGTGCTGGGTGGGATGGTGGATGTTGAGGGAAAGATTCTGGGGTGGGGAGGGTGATGTTGAGAAGAATGGTGCTGGATTGGCACGGGGATGTTGAGAGGGAAGGCGCTGGGGTGGGGAGTGGTTTCTTGAGAGGGAAGACAACGGGTGGGAAGGTGAATCTTGAGAGAGAAGGTGTTGGGGTGGGGCGGGTAATGCTGACAGGGAAGGTGCTATGGTTGGGGGGTGATGCTGAGAGGGAAGGTGCAGAGGTGGGGGCGTTGGATTTCGAGAGAAGGTGCTGGGTTGGGGATGGGGATTTTGAGAGGGAAGGCGCGGGGGTAGAGAGGGAGATGTTGAGAGGGAAGGTGATTGGGTGGGTAGTGAGATGTTGAGAGGGAAGATGCGGGCGTGGGGAGGGGGATTTTGAGAGGCAAAATGCTGCGGTGGGGAGGGAATTTTGAGAGAGAAGGGGCAGGGAGGGGGAAGGGATGTTGAGACGAACGGTGCTGAAGTGGGGAGGGGGATGTTGAGAAGGACGTTGCTGGGTAGGGGGTGGGGTATGTTGAGGGGGAAGGTGCTGGGTTGTGTGAGGGGTTTGTTGAGAGGGAGGATACTTGGTGGGAGAGGGGAATATTGAGAGGAAAGGTGCTTGTAAAGGGAGGGGGATGTTGAGAGGGAATGTGCTGTGGTGGGGAGGGTGATGTTGAGAGGAAGGGTGCAGTGTAAGGGAGGGGGATGTTGAGAGGGAATGTGCTGGATTGGGGAGGCGATGTTGAGAAATGAGATGCTGGTGTGTGTTAGTGGGATTTGATAGAGGAGGTGCTGGGATGTGGAGGGGAAAGGTGCTGGGGTGGGGAGGGGAGGGGTGTTATAGAGAGGGTAGGAGGAGTGGGCCAGGGCGACCGAGAAGGCACAGTCCCTGCAGAAGGTGGACAAGCGAGGGGAGCAGAATATGTCTGATGGTGGCATCTCAGAATTGGCAGAAATCACGGCTGATGATTTATATTCTGCATGTAAACAGAGACCCTGAGCTTCCTGTTACCTGCCACTTTAACGCCCCACCCTGTTCGCAGGCCAACATCTGCCTCACGCTTTCTGCAGTGTTCCAGTAAAGATCAGCATCAGTTGGTAGAACAACATTTCGTTTTCCATTTGGAAACGGTGCAGCACTCCGGACTCAATACCAAGTTCAATAATTTTAGAGCCTGAAATCCTTCAGGTCCTAGCGCTCTATCCCACACAACAGGCCTTGTTATCAGCCCTGAAGAAGGGCTTATGCCCGAAACGTCGATTCTCCTGGTCCCTGGATGCTGCCGGACCTGCTGCGCTCTTCCAGCAACACATTTTCAGCTCTGATCTCCCGTATCTGCACACCTCTCTGTCTCCTCCTTGTCATCACATAGCCTGCCATTACACATTACCTGTGGTTAGCCATCAAGTCTACATTAACAGCAATTCACCCTCCCAACAACTTTGTTCTCCACCCCTTTATCCAACTCTTCTTCTCACTCTATCCCTACTTATCCTTTACTCCTTACATCCTCACCCCACCGTTCCTTCAGCATATAAACTAGCATTTTACGACTATCAGCACTGAGGAAGGGTCACTGGGTTCGAAATGTTAACTCTGAAACCTCTTCACAGATGCTGCCAGACCTGCTGAACTTGCCCAACACCTTCTGGTTGTTGTTTCTGATTTACATCATCCGCAGTTCTATTGATTTTACTTCACTGGGAGCTTCTAATTCATGTCTAGCAGTCTAAACTGTGTTTATAAACCCTCCCAGTCCACACTAACTCAATTTCTCTCCAGTCTCTGTTGTCTTTCCCACTCCCTTCACACTCACTGACCACACCTCCCGCCTCACAGTGACACTGCGCCACAGCTCATGGTCAGGTGTCACCTTGCTGGCCACGCCCCTTTTTAGGTCTCATTGGCTGCAGAACCACATCAAGTCTCCTCCTATTGGTGCGAACCTGGTGTCAACCGCTCATGGTCACGTGTCATCCTGCTGGCTCCACCCCGATTTTCTCTCCCATTGGCTGCTGCATCACACTCCTCTTGGTCTGCAGCTGCCATCAATCAGCCAGGCCCCATTGTGAGGTGAGTGGTGGGATCCTCCCTCTCTCTGCCCTGGGATGAGTTTCATCATTCACAGTGAATGAGGCAGTAAAACAGAGTACAGGGGCTGGGTCTATTCAGCCGATTGTGGGCTGTACTCTCTCCCTCTGGAGATGTTGCAAATCTGTCCCAAACCCCTCTCATTTGTCCACAGCTCTCAAAATCTTCCTTTAAAAAGTTGTTCCAAATCTGTTTGAGAATAATTGCTGAATCAGCATCCACCTGCCATTCCGACTGTTCCAGATGCTCAGAACTTACTGAGTAAAACAATCTTCACATTTTCACCCTGCATTATTTGCCAATGAAAGTAGTTACTAAAAATTGTGACAAAGTTTATAATTTCTCTCGGTCTCTCTGTAAATTAAATATCCCTGAAAACTAGCTGCTCCTGGTCGAAATTACTGCTTAACCTTCTCAGCTCCAAGGTGAATTATCTGAAATTGTGCTACATCTCCATAAAAGAGAAACCTATCGTAGTTTAAATTTATGAATGTCATAGAGATGTACAACACAGAAACAAACTCTCCGATCGAACTCTTGCATCCTGGATTCCCATTTGCCAGGAGCTGGCCTATATCTCTCAAAGTTCTTCTTCTTCATGTACCCAATCAGATGCCGTTTAAATGTTGTCATTGTACTAGTCTCCACCCCTTCCTCAGGTTGCTCATTCCATACAAGCATCACCCTCGAAGTGAAGAAGTTGCCCGAACGTCCCTTTTAATCTTTTCCCTCTCACCTTAAGCTGTGCCCTTTAGTTTTGGATCCACCAAACAAGGGAAAATGACAATGACTGTTCACTTTATTCATGGCCATCACGATTTTATAAATCTTGACAAGATCACCTCTCTGTCTGTAACACTCCAGGGAAAACAGTCCCAGCCTATTTAGGCTTTTCCAATAGCTCAAACCATTCAACCCTGGCAAAGTCCTTGCAAAAGTTTTCTGAATGTTTCAAGTTTCACAATATCATTCCTCGAAGAGGGAGACTGGAACGAAAAACAAAATTCCAGAAGAGCTTTAATCAACGTCCTATACAGCCACAATAGGACATCACAACTTCAAAAGTGGAAAGCGTACCTTCACTACCCTGCCTACCTGTGACTCTACGTCCAGGGAACTGTGAACCTGCACTCCAAGGTTTCTTTGTTCAGCAACGCTCTCCAGGACCTTCCGATTAAGTTATAAGTCCTGCCCTAATTTGCCTTTCCAAAATGCAGCACTTCACATTTATGTAAATTATACTGTCTGCCATTCCTCAGCCCATCAGCCGATCTGCTCAAGATCCCGTTCTACACTGAAGTAAACTTCCTCACTGTCCACTATACCTCCAATTTTGGTGTCTCCTGTAAACCTACTCATCATACCTCATATTGACATCCAAATCATTTATATAAAAAGACCAGCATCGATTCTTGCGGCACACTGCTGTTCACAGGTTTCCAGTTCACAAAGCAAACCCCGATCACCGCTGTCTGTGTCCTGCCTTCAAGCCAATTTGTATCCAAATAGCTCGTTTTTCACTGCGTTCCATGTTAACGTCCACAGACTCCCTTCAACCTTCTTTGTCACTTCTTCAAAAGATTCAATCAAGTTAGTGAGACACAATTTCCCACGCACAAAGCCAAGTTGACTATTCCTAATCATGCCGTAACTTTCCAAACACATGTAAATCCTATAACTCTAGGAAACGGTTCTCTAGGGAAGTCTATGAAAAGGCTCACTGTTCTCTTGTTCCCAGGTCTTTCCTTGCCACCTTTTTAAAACCATTGCAGCTGCCTTCCAATACTTCACCCGTGACTATCGATGATACAAGCATCTCAGGAGGGGTCCAGCAATCACCTCACTAGCTTTCCACAAAGTTCTGAAATACATCTGATCAGGTCCCACTCATTTATCCACCTTGATGCGATTTAAGACATCCAGTACTACCTTCTCTGTAATATGGACACTTATCAAGTTATCACTATTTATTTCTCCAAACACTGTAGCTTCCATTTCATTCTCCAGTAAAAAAAAAAGACATGAAATACGTGCACAATATCTCTCCCAGCTTATGTGGTTCCATAGACCGCCTTGTTGATTTTAAGGGGTCCTATTCTCTGCCTGGTTATTCTTTTATCGGTGATGTATTTGCATAATATTTGGATTCTCCTTAAACAATTTCATGGAGTTATTTCATGTCCCCTTTTTTCACTCTTGATTACTCTCGAGTACAGTCCTGTACTCAATTCCTCCACTTCTTCCATATCTGACTTAGAAGGAGCAATTCCACTCCAGAATATCCCAAAAAGGCTTCCGCTTTCTGTGATCACATGTTCCTTCCCACGTGATCAACAATGCCCTCCAATGCATGTCCTCCACATCCTCCCTTGAACCCCACCCCTTCAACCACAATAAGCATATAAATCCCCAGTACTGACCTTCCACTACATTAATGTCCAGATACAGTGCATTAACCACTGCCATTCCGCTACCTACAGTCAGACCCCAGCACCAGGGATATATTTCCCTCCCCACCCCTATCTGCATTCCGCATCGACCATTCCCTCTTCGACTCCCTTGTTAGCTCCACACCATCCCTTAAACCCACCCTCCACACCCAGCGCCCCCCCCCCCCCGCCTTGCTACCACAGGAGATGTAAAACCTGTGTCCACACCTCATCTATCACCTCTGTTCAATGCCCCAAAGGATCTCTTCAAATCAGGCAGAGATTTTCCTGCACATCTAAACATCTCATGTCCTGCGTCTGGACCCTATGGACAATTTACCATGGCTAAAGCACCAATTCTTCACATCTTTGGACTGTGGGAAGAAACCGGAGCACCTGGAGGAAATACCTGGGGAGAATGTGCAAACTCTATACAGACAGTCACCTGAGGCTGGGATCAAACCCAGGTGTCTGGTGTTGAGGCAGCAGTGCCAACCACTGAGCCACAATGCTGTGGGATTTTTGGTGCTGTTGTGTTGTCCCACTGATACCTCAGTCACTCACCCTGCCTCATTTCCTAAGAGAAGAGGTGGTAATGGTTTGGTGATATTATCACTAGACAGTTAATCCAGAGACCCAGGTAACCATCGCGGGATCTGGGTTTTGATCCCATCACAGCAGATAGGGGAATTTGAATTTAACAAAAATCTGGAATTAAGAATTTAATGACGACAATGAATCCATTGCCAATTGTTGGTTAGAAAACACCATCTGGTTCAATAATGACCGTTAGATAAGGAATCTGCCATCCTTACCTAGTCTGGGCTACATGTGACTCCAGACCCACAGCAATGTGGTTGACTGTTCACTGCCCTCTGGGCCCAGCCAGTGACACCCTCATCCTGTGGGAATGAATAAAGGAAAAAAAAGATCAAGTTTTGTTCCTTCTCTAGTAGGTACATCCTAGAAACTAATTCACAAAATGTTCTGGTACACACTGAACAAACACCATTCTATCCAATCTCTTAACACTACAGCACTCAGAGGCTATGTTGGTAAAGTTAAAACCTCTTATCATTGCAACCATTTTATTCTAACAGATAACAGTAAATTTACTTCTCAATTCTCCGCTGACTATTGGGCGGAGGTGACCATCCCTTTCTTATTTCTCAGTGCCACCCAAAAAACCTGCCTGGATATAGGACCAGGAACGTCCTCCTGAAGCCCAGCTGTAATGTTATCCCTCATCAAAAACGTCGCACCCTCTGATGTTGCCCCCTTTCTATTCTTGCTATAGCATCTAAACTCAGGAACATTAAGTTGCTGGTCCTCTCATCCCTTACTATTAATTGTTATAATATCCAAGTCCCATGTTCAAAACCATACATTGAGCTCATCTGCCTTCCCTGCTCAGTCCGACCTCATTCTGAGACTTGCTCTTGCCTACCTTGACAGGCTGACCTCTGAACAGTATCAAACTCAGACTTACCTGTTTTGTCACTATTTATTTGGGTTTACTCCCATTCCCTCACTATTTCAGTTCCTCCTAAGTAGCACTCGCAAATCTTCCCTTCCAATGCAGGTACAATCCATCCTTCTTAGGCAGGTCGATTCTATCCCACAAGAGATTCCAACGATTCAAAAACGTGAATTCTTCTCCCCTCCACCAGGTCCACAGCCACTCATTCATCTCCTCCATCCTGCTATTCCTACTGTCACTAGCATCTGGAACCAGGACTAATCCATTTATTACTATCCTTGAGGACCTACTTATTAAACCTCCAGGCTAATTTGCCATATCCTCATCAGGACCTCATCCTTTCTCTTCAGATGTCATTGATACTAATGACATAGTATCCACACACCTCACTCCCTCCCACATTTACCAATTGATGAGAATCCATAACCTCGTGAAACAGTCTATGCTTCATCTGAACTTGTCCACTCCATAATGGCCTGTTCAACCGTGTTACTGATTGCTTTCCATTTCAGGACTACCTATGGTGCTGTCTTCCTGATGAAGTGCGATTCCCAATATCCAATAGGAAGACACCAACATTTTCTGTGAGAAACTCCACATGATGAGAGGCAGGTTTGAACTACTAGAAGGAGAGTGATTATTGTTCACAAGGGTCAGCACAAGCCGGTACCCTGCACACTCCATCAGCATCGGAGGGAGCACATGCACTTGCGGAGAGACTTAGTAAACGCTGCCCATTACTGAGGGCTGTCCCCCTGCACACTGAGTGGGAAATTAATCACCAGACACTCATGGTATGTGGAGGTGATCGCTCAGTTCAGGAAAGTGACATTTGATGCAACAATTTTAAAACAAGAAATGATGAAGTACAGATGAGGTACAGACTGTTCCTGGTGTTATATTCCAGGTTGGATGTCCTTTGCCTTGGTGCTAGGATTATTACATGTCAGACAGATGTGGTCAGGGAATAGATAGACACGTGAAATTGTGACATGTTCTGCCAGTAGAGATGTGGTTGAAGGAGGTCAGGATTGGCAACTCTATATTCTTTAGCATAGGAACTATAGGCAGGAGATGCTGTAGTTTTATTAATTAAGGAATCAATTAATTCTGTAAATAGGTTCAATATCTTGGACGGGCCTTCAACTGAGACTTCGAGGATAGCGATTAGAATAAAAAGATGACAGGGTCATATTAAAGGGTCATATTAAAGATCGCCAGTTAGAAGAAAATATATGAGCCAATGTGTAACCAATCGCTGTAGTGTATAAAAACAATAAGAGAGTAATTCTACTTATGCTTTTCACTATGCAACATTTATTGGGGGAATCACGTGCTTTTAAGAGGGGACAAATATGTTGAAATTTATTGCTGATAGCTTCTTGTATCAGCATGTGGAAGATGCAAGAAGGGATGGTTTATTTCTGGACCCAACATAATCTAGTCCTATTAGCAAGCACCATATCCCTCTAAACCCTTCCTAATCATATATGCATCCACATGCCTTTTAAATGGTGGAATTCTAATTCTGGGTAAAACTGTAGTCGAACAGCGTGGAGTGGGGAGCGGTGTTCATGCTCAAAGTGGATTTTATGAGAGTATCGGCCCAATATTTTACACTCTAAAATCCAATGAAGGAAAATGAGACAACAGGACCTTGAACATCTGCAAATATTGAGAGCAGAATAATAAAGTGCAGCGAAGTTTAAAGCAGCTATAAAGTGAGCAGAACAATGGAATCCCTATAAGAAAATAGAAAGTGCAACACTGAACTTAAGGACATAGTAGAAAAGCAAAAATGGGGTGTGATAAAACAACAGCGGTGTTCTATCAGGGGAAGAGGATAACTTGGGAAAGAATGGGGATATTAGGGATCAAGGAGGTAGCCTGTTCATGGATACAGAGAATATGTTAAATATCTCCTTCATATCAGTCTTCAGTTTAGGGAGTGACTTATTGGAATCGGGGAGAGTCGCAGAATAAAAAGAGTGGACACATCCCCGGATCTGGATGAGCTGTATCTTAACTGATATGGGAACAGAAGGAAAAAATGCAGGTTCTGATCCTCTTTTCTTACTGTGCTTTTGCCACAGAGGATTTGCGATAGAACAGGATGCAATCAAATGTAGGTTCAACAAGGTGTGCTAGAAACAAACGAGAGAATTAAAACCACCAAGTCTCATATCAATGAGAGGGAAACAATTGTAGAAGTTTCTGAAAGCTATTGAGCCTGGATCATTAAGTATCTTCAAGGGTGAGAGACATATTTTTAATCAATCAATGAATCAAAGGTTACGGGGAAAATGGAGTTGAGGATTATCAGAACAAACATCATTGAACAGAAAGGCAGAGCATACTCGGTGAGCTGCTGGGCATATGTTTCAGGTTATCCACCCGACAGCCATCTTGTTCCCTGTTTTGGTTGGTATTGTTTAATTCTTTGCTTACACCTTAATACCTGAGAAAGAAACCTTTTTGCAAAGGGAAGTATGTGATAGATTTGGGCCAAAGGCAGGTAACCGGAGTTATGTAACAAATGTCCTTATATTGTGGAACAGGCGCAAAGGGTTCAACAACCTCATCCTATTCCTACCGTCTTGCGTTCCATGTTGCAATGGCATGGTGACCATGCAGCCAATTACAAATTCATTTCAACAGATAAATGTTTAATTAAATTATATGGAGTCACTGATTGTAACATAATGAATTTGTATTGCTAAAGAAATCTAGGAACATACCTGTGTATGTTATGCTGTCCATGTATAGGGAAGGGCGCATTTGCTGTCCACCTTGTTTTCCACGAAATCCACAACATTTACTGCCTCCACCATCAACTGTCAATGGAAGCAGTGTATCCAACAAGATACATCGTAGATATTTACCACAGTTCATTCGACAGCACCTTCCAATCCATGACCGTCTGCAATATCAAGGGCAACAAATCCATGGAAACACCACCCCCTGCAAGTAACACATAAAGTCAATGACTGCCCTGACACGGAAATACATCTCCATTCCATGGGTTTCACTTGATGAATACCCTGGCTTCCTTTCCCTCACATTATTGTGGGTGCCCGTGCACCAAACTGACTGTAAATGCTCAAGTAGGCAGCGCACCGCCACCTTGTCCAGAACAACAGTCTATGTGTAATACATGATTGCCCAGCCAGCAATGGCTGATACCTGTCACTGAACAATACACTAATGTTTCACAGCTTGCAATCTGGGTTTCACTTTCGGAATAAATTTCGTCTATATTCTTGAGTTTCAGGAAATGGATTCGTGATTTGATTGAAATATAAAAGATTTTGAATTGCAAGGGCTTGATTGGGCAGATGCTGAAAAATTATTTCTCTGGGTCAGGGAGTCCAAAACACGATAACAGGGTCTCGGAAAAACAGGCAATTTATTTGGATGTGAAATCATTTCAATCAAAGGGTATTAAAGTGTTTAGTATTCACCATCTTAAGAATTGTAGATGCACTGTGAATGAAAACAATGTAAAGTTCACAGGATATGGAGGAGCTCAGGGTTAGAGGAGGTTACAGAAATAGGGAGGTAAAGGTGCAGGAGAATGTTACAGATATAGGGAAGCTGTAACAGGACACAAAAATTACCTGGATAGTGATGGGTTTGTGGGCTGGATGTTAGAGTAGGCTGTAGGTGCAGGAAGAGTTAACAACAATAGGGAGGACTGAAGGAGCTTGAGATGTTTATAGTGATAGGGAGGGATGTAATTTCAAGAGTGGGTTCCAATCTTGTGAAGCAACGTACGTGCTGGAGGAGTCCTCAGTTAGAGGAGAAGGTGAAGATGCTGGAGATCAGTTGGGGTGGAGGGGTAGAAATGCGAGAGAGAATGGGAGGTGTGTAGTGACTGGAGGAGATTACAGAGATAGGGAGCGTTGTTGCGGCTGGATGAGATTCCAGAGATAGCAAGAGTTGTAGGGGGCTGGAGGATGATACAGAGATTGGGAAATGTGTAGGGTCTTGACTAGGATACAGACAGAATCTCTGGTACCAAACCTGTTGACAATGAAGACTCAAATATCAATGCCAAAGGCTCCAACAACTCCTTCCGAGCGCCCCAGAGAATGCTCAAATAAATCCCATCCGGCTCAGGGGACATTTCTACTTTCACTCTTTCTCGAATTGATAACACCTCTTCCTTACCAACCTCGATCCTTTCTAGTCAAATATCTCGCATCCCATTCATCTCTATAATATTCTCCTTTCCCTGAGTGAAAACCAATGAGAAAGGTTCGTTTAACACCTCACCGATCTCCACAGAATCCACATTCAACTTCCCACTTTTGTCTTTGACTGGCTCTATTCCTACCCTAGTCATCCTTTTCTTCCAAATGTATACAAAGCTTTAGGCTTCTCCTTTATTCGACCTGCTAAAGACTACTCATGTCCTCCAAATGTATACAAAGCTTTAAGATTCTCCTTTATTCGACCTGCTAAAGACTACTCATGTCCTCTCTTTGCTCTTCTTAACTCTCTCTTTAATTCCTTCCTCGCTAATCTGTAACGCTCCATCGTCTCATCGTCACATAAACCTCCTTCTTCTTCTTAACAAGAGATGTAATTTCTGTAGTTAGCCACAGTTCCCTTACATTATCACTTTCTCCCTGCCTGATAGGGACATGCTATTCAAGGACACGCGATGTCTGTTCTTTGAATCAGCTTCACATTTCGATTATCCCCATTCCCTGCATATTGCTACCCCATTCTATGCATCATAGGTCCGGCCTAATCGCGTTACAAATGCCCTTCCCCCATTGATAAATCTTGCCCTGTGGCGTGTACCTATCGCTTTCCATCACAAAACTAAACGTGTTTATGGAGGTTATATACATAAGAAAAGGTAGAGGTACAGAGCATGCCAGAATTATGGGGCGGTATGGAGAGGCTGGAGGAGGCTACAGAGATCATGAGAGTCTAGTGGTTGGATGACGTTTACAAAGGTCTGGAGCGGGGAGTGGCTGGACAAGGTTACAGCGACAGGGTATATTTGAGAGCAGCTTAGAGAGATATGTAGGTTGTAGGGGCTGAAGTAAGTCACAGGTAAAGGGAGATATGTAGATGATGGAGGAGGTTAGAGCGATATGGAGGGATGTCGGGTTTGGAGGTGGTGAGAGATAACGAGGGGTGAACATTTTGGATGTGGTTAGGGAGATAAGGAGGGATCTGAGTTTGGAGGAGATTTCAGAGTTAGGGAGAGGTGAAGGAGTTGAAAAGTATTAGAGAGATGGAGAATGGTGTTGGATTTGAAGGAGGTTAGAGAGGTAGGGAGTGGTGTAGGCTTTGGAGGTGATTAGAGAGATATGAAGGGATCTGGGTTTAGAGTCGGTTGCAGCGATAGGGACCGCTGAAGGAAGTGGAGAGTATTGGAGAGATAGGGCGAGTATAGTGTTTGGAGTAGGTCAGAGAGATAGGAATGGATCTGGGTTTAGAGTCGGTTGCAGCGATAGGGAGGGGTGAAGGAGATGGAGAGTATTGGAGAGAGGAAGTGTATAGTGTTTGGAGTAGGTCAGAGAGATAGGAATGGATCTGGGTTTAGAGTAGGTTGCAGCAAGAGGGAGGGGTGAAGGAGATGGAGAGTATTGGAGAGATAGGGAGTGTATAGTGTTTGCAGTAGGTCAAAGAGATAGGAATGGATCTGGGTTTAGAGTAGGTTGCAGCGATAGGGAGGGGTGAAGGAGATGGAGAGTATTGGAGAGATAGGGAGAAGAATAGTGTTTGGAGTAGGTCACAGAGAAAGGGAGGGTGTAGGATTTGGACTAGGTTAGAGAGGTAAGGAGGGATGTCGGATTTGGAGAAGGTTAGAGAGACAGGGATGGGTGTAGGATTTGGAGAATGTCAGAGAGATAGGGAGAGATGCAGGATTTGGAGGAGGTTAGAAAGTTGGCTGGAATCTCTGTTTTGAGGAGGTATGGGAGCTAGGGAGTGGAGTGGCGTTTGGACGAATTTAGAGAGATAAGGAAGGATCTGGGTTTGGAGGGGTTTGCAGAGATAGGGAGGGTTATGGGGGCTGGAGTAGGTGAGGGAGATAGGGAGGAGTGTAGGGTTTGGAGGTGGACAGAGAGGTAGGGAGGGGCGTAGGGTTTGGAGGTGGTTACAGAGGTAGGCAGGTGTAGCATTTGGAGGAGTTTAGAGATGGGGATAGGGTAGGGTTTGGAGGAGGTTCCAGAGATAGAAGGGGTATGGGGCTGGAGTAGGCTGGAGAGACTGGGAGGGGTGTGGGGTTTGGAGGTGTTTAGTGAGATAGTGAGGGCTGTAGGGTTTGGAAGACGTTACAGAGATAGGGAGGGGTATAGAGTTTGGAGAAGTTTAAAGAGATAATGAGGAGGACGGTTCTGCAGATATTTACAGTGATAGATTGGTTGATGAAGGACAGACAAGGGACAGAGAATAACTGAAGGAGTGAGACCTTGGAATGTCTAATCACGAGAGCCAAACAGTCAGTGTCATACACACAGGAGAGGCCCTTCTGCTGACTGTAATAAAAATAAAATACCCTGTAGACCCTGCAAACCCCTCCTTCCTAATGCATTGGAGCTTATGACAGAATTGAGAGAATGTCCTCCAGACTGCTCAAGCAACAATGACATGATAAAACCTCATGGGGTCATATCAAAGACTGACACGGAAGTCTCCTCCTAACTCCCCTCCCTCAGCCGCACGGTGTCTGATCAAACACCGACACGGAAACCTCCTGCGGACTCCCCTCCGTCAGCCTCACGGTGTCAGATCAAACACTGACACGGAAACCTCCTGCTGACTCCCCTCCTCAGCCTGACGGGGTCAGATCAAACACTGACACGGAAACCTCCTGATGACTCCCCTGCCTGAGCTGGTGGATCAGTGTCCCTCTACATTGAGCAACAATTGGAGGAATCACAGAGACTGACAGAGCTGGCGGATGTATACCGGGTGGGCCAAATCAAAACCACCAACAAGTGGAGCTCAGCAGCAGCGTTGCTGATCGAGGTGGTCGGGTTCAAAAGGACACAACTGCTTCACTGCGTCTGCACCGGGTCAGGGGGCACAACTGACAGGTAGAAACATCCTTGACCTCATCCTCATCAACCTACTGGCTGCAGACATATTGTTCAATGACCATATTGGGAACAGTGGCTACAGCACACAGTATTTCTGGAGATAAAGTTCCACTTTTACATCGTGAAGACCCCCTGTGTATATGTGATACCATCACTGTGCTAAACACAGCAGATTTCCAATAGATTTTGTAATTTTGCACTGGCCTGTGTGAGGTGGTTCGGGTCATTCCCAACAGCAGCAGAATTGTACTCCAGTATAATTTTCACTATTACTGCCTGGCATATGCTCCACTTTATCCTGACCATCAAGCCAGGGATACACCCTTGTTAAATGGAGAATACCGGAAGTCCTCCCTATAGTATCACCAAATACACCTCAGAATGAGATGAAGTTACTAAATTGGGCCACTTACACAACACATGGTATAAATAGCAAATGATACATAGATCTTACCAATGAATCAGACCTACTCTCTATAATCCTCTCGCAGTCTGGGTGAGTGGTGGTGGACAATCACATAACTCACTGGAGGAGGAGGATCCACAAATACCACCCTCTTCAAAGATTGAAGAGCCCAGCACAATAATAGAAAAGCTAAGGCTGCAACTTTCACAAAAGTGTTCAGACAGAAATGTCGATGGGATGATCTAGTTTAGTTGAAAAACCATGTTGCTGGAAAAGTACAGCTGGTCAGGCAGCATCCAAAGAACAGGAGAATCGATGTTTCGGGCATAAGCCCTTCTTCAGGCTAATGTCCGAAACGTCGATTCTCCGGTTCCTTGGATGCTGCATCACCTGCTGCACTTTTCCAGCAACACATTTTTCAGCTCTGATCTCCAGCATCTGCAGACCTCACTTTCTCCTATTTTAGTCTCCTCCAGATGGCATTCTTCAGCTAATCCTATTCACTGTGTGTGGTATTTACAAACAGCTGGAGGGATTGGAGAATGCAAAAGCTGTGCGCTCTGATAACATTCCTTTCAGGCTGTTCCTGCTGGGATACAGCAATGGCATCTACCTGACAATGTGGGAAACTATCCGGGTGTGTCCTGTACATACACAGACAAAACATCAGAAAATCAATGACTGCCCCATTGCTCCCATCTCTATCATTAATAAATGGATGGCAGATGTCACCTACAGTGGGATCAAGCAGCACTTCCTCAGCAGCAACCTGCTCACTAAAGCTCAGCTTGGGCTCTCGTCCCTTGGGCTCATTGAAGCCTTGGTTTAACGATGTACAACAAGAAAACACACCGCTGAATTCTAGAGGTAAGGTGACAGTGACAGTTAAAATGATCATAACTGCATTTGACCAAATGTCGCATCCAGGCTTAACGGCAAACCTGGAGCAAATAGGAATCGTCTGCATTGGCAGAGGTTACACCTGGTACAAAGGAAGGTGGCTGGGGTTGGTGGGGAGCAGCCATCTCAGCTCCGCCGCAGTTCCCCAGGGGAGGGGTTTCTGGATAAGCCTGTAGATTAGAAACTGAAAGGTAGGGCAGCATACCCCGACAGGATGATAGGGCTACTCTCGCATTAGACAGAGACGACGGGTGGTAGTTTAACTGGAAGTCATCATGCCTGAAGTGATGGAGAGCTTGAGTAGAACAGCCCTTTTCAGTCACCTTAGTCAGTACAGGAATTGAACCTACACTGTTAGTATTAATCTGCATTACAAACCAGTCGTCCAACTGATTGAGGGAGGTCTTGGTTAGCTTGGGGAAGGTACTGTAATAGTATTCCATTCAGATATGTTATTAGACACCTCTGGAGCAGATGAAACTAGAAGGAAGCTTCCTAGCTCAGAGAAAGGACAGCATCAGTGAGCTGTAAGAATGTTCTCTGCCCTCGGCCCAATAATTTTCAGCTGCTTCATAAATGACCATCCCTACTCAAGTGAAGTCACAACTGGGAATGTTTGTCAATGATTGGACAGTATTCAACACTATTTGTGATTTAATCAGATACTGAAGCAATCCTTGTCCAATTGCAACAAGGACCTGGGAATATGAAGGTGTGTGCTTAACAATGACAAGTACAATTCCCATTGCACACATGCCAAACAACGATTACCTGTAACAATTGAAAATGGAACCATGTCCTCTAACGTTCAATGCCACCACCATCATTGAACTGCCAACGACCAATATCCGGAGGAACCATTCACCAGAACTGGGGGACTGACCATATAATTTCATTACCCATTCTTGTAAATGGCTTATGCTAAAACGTTGACTCTCCTGTACTTCAGATGCTGCCTGACCTGTTTAGATTAGATTAGATTACATTAGATTACATTACAGTGTGGAAACAGGCCCTTCGGGCCCAACAAGTCCACACCGCCCCGCCGAAGCGAAACCCACCCATACCCCTACCTTTTACCCCTTACCTAACACTACGGGCAATTTAGCATGGCCAATTCACCTGACCCTGCACATCTTTTGGACTGTGGGAGGAAACCGGAGCACCCGGAGGAAACCCACACAGACACGGGGAGAACATGCAAACTCCACACAGTCAGTCGCCTGAGGCGGGAATTGAACCCGGGTCTCAGGCGCTGTGAGGCAGCAGTGCTAACCACTGTGCCACTGTTGTGCCTTTCCAGCGTCACACTTTGACGCATATAAATTAATTGGGTACAATAATATCTCAAGCGCTGGAATCCTGCAGAAATAACATACCTCACGATTTCCAAAAAACGTGTACACCATCTATAAGACACACATTGAATGTGTGTGTGATGAAATACCCGTCCCCTCCCAATTTGCCTGTGAATGCAGCTTCACCCCTCATCCACTGACACTGAGGAGCAGCAATACCTGCCATCTACACGGTGCCCTGCAGAAATTTAACAAGGCTTCCTACAACGTACCTCTGAAACCATGACCGTGAAGAAGGACAAGGGAAACAGATACATGGGATCATCACCATGTTCGCTTTCCCTTCCAAGCCACCCACCATCCTGATTGGGAAGTATATTGCCTTTCCTTCAGTGTCACTGTTTCAAGTTCCCTCCCTAATGGTATCGGACGTCTAATCACAGCACATCGATTGCAGTGGTTCAATGTGGCAGCTCCCCCTCACCTTCTCAATGGCAACAAGAGCTGGGCAATAAATACTGGCCCAATCATATTCCATGAATAAATGAAAATGAAAATATTGTCCAGACCTGCTCAATGCTGGACACTGTGCTTTGGGTTTTTGAGCTCAGGCTGTTAGGGTCAGGGTCCAGGCAGTAACCTGTTTGTTGTGAACAGCTGAAGGGATGTGTTGTTTTAAACAATCTGGCAATCTCTCAGATGCATGGCCTTTGTACCGAGCATCATACAGACACTGAGATTCACATCTCACATTACTGAGCTCTGAAATAGACAGAAGCAATTCAAAATGTACTCATATCTGACTGTAACAAGTTTAAAAACACAGTGATATTGTTGCCATGAAAGTGATTGAGTGAATATTAGCAGGACGAAAGTGAGGACTACAGATGCTGGAGATCAGAGTCAAAAAGTGTGGTTCTGATAAAAAAAAAACACTGCTGTTTAGACAGCATCTGAGGAGCAGGAGAGTCGACTATCAGTTCACAATATTAATACAAGGGAAAATAAATGAATATTTTCAAAGTCCTTGTACTTAATAACAATGTGGTCTTGGGTCTGGTAATGAGATTCATCATTTCAATGCTCCTTCCTGTGAGTTGGCCACTCACATTATATTGTTGTTATAACAGTGTACTGAATAAATGGGTGGATTCTGTGCTTATTGGATGATCTAAAAGTTGATATTATGAAAGGATATCGGACCTTCAGTAAAGATACTTTATTTAATGGCTGTTAACGGTTAGAACAATGCTGCAAACATTAACGCAGAGATTTCCAGCTTAGGTCACACACAAGGACGTTGGGCTGGGATCACGATGGCCATCAATGGCGCTGCACAATTCTGTTTGGATACTGACATTGTGGGGTTAACATACACTGGATATGGTTTATGAGGGAATCAATGTAAGATGTCATGAGCTGCGGGAGTCCATCACATTTATAACACCTTCATTCAGGATTGAGTCCAAGGTGCAGAATTACAGGATTTAGGTGGCACACAAGAAGTGATATACTTGCAGGACATGGCTGTTTACAGGCCGTTGTTATAAATATTGAACTGCGTCTGGACCAGCGCCATGTGCTAGTCCATTGACCAGTCTACCCTACACACATATCCCCGTTGTTCAGGTATGTCTCTAACCAGTCTATTGTGAGGGATTGTGAGAGTAAGTCCAGTTTGAAAGCTCTCTGGACAGATATTGGAGATGGCCAGTATTTTGGAGGTCATGGTGAGGAACATTAACGCAGTGTCTGAATTCAGGCTTTTCCTCAAAGTCATTTCCAATATCTTTGCTGCCTTCAAGATGGTGTGTTCACTGATCTGAACATGAATCGGCTGTTTACTACAGTCACTGGATTGTGTAATAGTTAGGTGTGCGCTCTGGTAATTCAATTATTGCTCACTTCAATTATTTTCAACAGAAAAATATTGATTTTTGGTTTATTTTAAAATATGTAAGAAACAAAGTGATATTAACACTTCATGATACAAAATGTAAAAGTGACATGTTGTATATTTCCCACGGACTAATCAAAATCAATCAGTATTGCCTATAAAGCAGGATTCTGTGAACAGGACTATGTCCATGGCAACTTCACCACCCTCTCTGGTAGGTTCTGTCCCACTGACAGGACACAGCCAGGCTGAGGGTGCAGCTCCTTGGTATATAGTCAAAACAGAGCTCAGCATTGATGCTGGATCCTGTGGCTGCGAGACTGCTCTGTGGCAGGTTATGGGGGAATCAGGAAAAGGGAAACATAATAAGGGTAATTTCAGTACCGTTGGCAGTGATCTTTTCGTCTTTACTGTCAACGGGGGTGGTGCCAGGGGACTGGAGAGTAGCGAATATTGTGCCCCTGTTCAAAAAAGGGAATAGGGATAACCCCGGGAATTACAGGCCAGTTAGTCTTACTTCGGTGGTAGGCAAATTAATGGAAAGGGTACTGAGGAATAGGATTTATGAGTATCTGGAAAGACACTGCTTGATTAGGGACAGCCAGCACGGATTTGTGAAGGGTAGGTCTTGCCTTACAAGTCTTATTGAATTCTTTGAGGAGGTGAGCAAGCATGTGGATGAGAGTAGAGCAGTGGATGTAGTATACATGGATTTTAGTAAGGCATTTGATAAGGTTCCCCATGGTAGGCTCATGCGGAAAGTCAGGAGGCATGGGATAGAGGGAAATTTGGCCAATTGGATAGAAAACTGGCTAACTGGTCGAAGTCAGAGAGTGGTGGTAGATGGCGAATATTCAGTCTGGAGCCCAGTTACAAGTGGTGTTCCGCAGGGATCAGTTCTGGGTCCTCTGCTGTTTGTAATTTCTATTAATGACTTGGAAGAGGGAGTCGAAGGGTGGGTCAGTAAATTTGCAGATGATACGAAGATTGGTGGAGTTGTGGATAGTGAGGAGGACTGTTGTCGGCTGCAAATGGACTTAGATATGATGCAGAGCTGGGCTGAGGAGTGGCAGATGGAGTTCAACCCTGCCAAGTGTGAGGTTGTCCATTTTGGAAGGACAAATAAGAATGCGCAATACAGGGTTAACGGTAGGGTTCTTAGTGAGGTGGAGGAACAGAGGGATCTTGGGGTCTATGTTCATAGATCTTTGAAAGTTGCCACTCAGGTGGATAGAGCTTGTAAGAAGGCCTATGGTGTATTAGCGTTCATTAGCAGAGGTTTTGAATTCAAGAGTCATGAAGTGATGTTGCAACTGTACAGGACTTTGGTTAGGCCACATTTGGAGTACTGTGTGCAGTTCTGGTCGCCACACTTTAGGAAAGATGTGGAAGCTTTGCAGAGGGTGCAGAGAAGATTTGGTCGTACGAGGATAGGTTGGAGAATAGTTCGTACGATGATAGGTTGAGAGTGCTAAGCCTTATCTCGTTGGATCGACGAAGGATGAGGGGTGACTTGATAGAGGTTTATAAGATGATCAGAGGAATAGATAGAGTAGATAGGCAGAAACTTTTTCCCCGGGTACAACAGAGTGTTACAAGGGGACATAAATTTAAGTTGAAGGGTGAAAGGTATAGTGGAGATGTCATGGGTGGATTCCTTACCCAGAGAGTGGTGGGCGCATAGAATGCGCTGCCTGTGGGAGTGGTAGAGTCAGAATCTTTGGTGACCTTTAAGCAGCAATTGGATAGGTATATGGATGGATGCTTAAGCTAGGACAAATGTTCGGCACAACATCGTGGGCCGAAGGGCCTGTTCTGTGCTGTATTGTTCTATGTCTATGTTCTATGTTCGATATAATTGACCACATCAACGCCGATCTGTCTGCTGCAGATACAACTCTTCATTTCATATATCGGTAAGAATGGTCACTGCACAATGGGGAGCAAGGGCTATCTTCACATTTTGCAGACTTACTTCACTATGATATGGACTGCTAATGGGACAACGTCAAACAGATTGAGCAACAAATGATGATGCATCTATGAGGTGCAATGGGCCATCAGCAGCGGCAGAATCGTACTCTGTGCAACTCAGTCTGCACCCTCACATCTCGACATACCTCCCAATGTACAGTAACCATCACATCCCGACATACCTCCCACTGTACAGTAACCATCACGGCCCGACATAACTCCCACTGTACAGTAACCATCACGGCCCGACATAACTCCCACTGTACTGTAACCATCACGGCCCGACATACCTCCCACTGTACTGTAACCATCACGGCCCGACATACCTCCCACTATACAGTAACCATCACACCCCGTCATATCTCCCACTGCACAGTAACCATCACACCCCGACATACATCCCACTGCTCAGTAACCATCACAGCCCGACATACCTACCACTGTACAGTAACCGTCACGGCCCGACATACCTCCCACTGCACAGTAACCATCATGGCCCGACATACCTCCCACTGCACAGTAACCATCACACCCCATCATACCGCCCACTGCTCAGTAACCATCACAGCCCGACATATCTCCCACTGTACAGTAACCATCACGGCCCGACATACCTCCCACTGTACAGTAACCATCACGGCCCGACAAATCTCCCACTGTACAGTGACCATCACGGCCTGGCATACCTCCCACTGTACAGTAACCATCACGGCCCGACATATCTCCTACTGTTCAGTAACTGTCACACCCCGACATATCTCTCACTGTACAGTAAGCATCACATCCCGGCATACCTCCCACCCTACAGTAACCCTCCCGGCCCGACATACCTCCCAATGTACAGTAACCCTCACGGCCCGACATACCTCCCACTGTACAGTAACCATCACGACCCGACTTACCTCCCACTGTACAGAAACCATCACACCCCGACATACCTCCCACTGTACAATAACCATCACGGTCCGACATACCTCTCACTGTACAGTCACCGTCACGGCCCGACATACCTCCCACAGTACAGTAACCATCATTGCCCCAAATACCTCTCACTGCACCGTAACCATCACACCCCGACAAACCTCCCACTGTACAGTAACCATCACGGTCCGACATACCTCCCACTGTACAGGAACCATCACACCCCAACATACCTCCCACTGCACAGTAACCATCACAGCCCGACATATCTCCCACTGGACAGTAACCATCACGGCCCGACATACCTCCCACTGGACAGTAATCATCACAGCCCGACAAATCTCCCACTGTACAGTGACCATCACGGCCTGGCATACCTCCCACTGTACAGTAACCATCACGGCCCGACATATCTCCTACTGTACAGTAACCATCACACCCCGACATACCACCCACTGTACAGTAACCATCACAGCCCGACATACCTCCCACTGTACAGGAACCATCACAGCCCGACATACCTCCTACTGTACAGTAACCATCACACCCCAACATACCTCCCACTGCACAGTAACCATCACACCCCGTCATACCTCCCACTGCTCAGTAACCATCACAGCCCGACATATCTCCCACTGGACAGTAACCATCACGGCCCGACATACCTCCCACTGGACAGTAATCATCACAGCCCGACAAATCTCCCACTGTACAGTGACCATCACGGCCTGGCATACCTCCCACTGTACAGTAACCATCACGGCCCGACATATCTCCTACTGTTCAGTAAGTGGCACACGCCGACATATCTCTCACTGTACAGTAAGCATCACATCCCGGCACACCTCCCACCCTACAGTAACCATCACAGCCCGACATACCTCCCACCCTACAGTAACCATCACAGCCCGACATACCTCCCACTGTACAGTAACCATCACGGTCTGACATACCTCCCACTGTACAGTAACCCTCCCGGCCCGACATACCTCCCACTGTACAGTAACCCTCACGGCCCGACATATCTCCCACTGTACAGTAACCCTCACGGCCCGACATACCTCCCACTGTACAGTAACCCTCGCGGCCCGACATACCTCCCACTGTACAGTAACCCTCGCGGCCCGACATACCTCCCACTGTACAGTAACCAACGCAGTCCGACATACTTCCCACTGTACAGTAACCCTCCCGGCCCGACATACCTCCCAATGTACAGTAACCCTCACGGCACGACATATCTCCCACTGTACAGTAACCCTCACAGCCCGACATATCTCCCACTGTACAGTAACCATCACGGCCCCACATACCTCCCACTGTTCAGTAACCATCACGGCCCGACATACCTCCCACTGTACAGTAACCATCACGGCCCCACATACCTCCCACTGTTCAGTAACCATCACGGGCCGAGTTACCTCCCACTGTACAGTAACCATCACGACCTGACATACATCCCGCTGTACAGTATCCCTCCCGGCCCGACATACCTCCCACTGTACAGTAACCATCACAGTCCGACATATCTCCCACTGTACAGTAACCATCACACCCCTACACACCTCCCACTGTACAGTAACCACCACAGCACGACATACCTCCCACTGTACAGTCACCATCACAGCACGACATACCTCCCACTGTACAGTCACCGTCATGGCCCGACATGCATCCCACTGTACAGTAACCATCACGGCCCGACATACCTCCCAATGTACAGTAACCCTCACGGCACGACATATCTCCCAATGTACAGTAACCACCACGGCCCGACATACCTCCCACTGTACAGTAACCATCACAGCCCGACATACCTCCCACTGTACAGTAACCCTCACGGCCCGACATACTTCCCACTGTACAGTAACCATCACACCCAGACATACCTCCCACTGTACAGTAACCCTCCCGGCCCGACATACCTTCCACTGTACAGTAACCATCACAGCACGACATACCCCCCACTGTAAAGGAACCATCACAGCCCGACATACCTCCCACTGTACAGTAACCCTCCCGGACCGACATACCTCCCACTGTACAGTAACCATCACACCCCGACATACCTCCCACTGTACAGTAACCATCACAGCCCGACATACCTCCCTCTGTACAGTAACTATCACAGCCCGACATACCTCCCTCTGCACAGTAACCATCACGGCCAGACATACCTCCCACTGTACAGTAACCCTCCTGGCCCGACATACCTCCCACAGTACAGTAACCATCATTGCCCCAAATACCTCTCACTGCACCGTAACCATCACACCCCGACAAACCTCCCACTGTACAGTAACCATCACGGCCCGACATACCTCCCACTGTACAGTAACCATCACGGCCCGACATACCTCCCACTGTACAGGAACCATCACAGCCCGACATACCTCCCACTGCACAGTAACCATCACGGCCCGACATACCTCCCACTGCACAGTAACCATCACACCCCGACATACCTCCCACTGCTCAGTAACCATCACAGCCCGACATACCTACCACTGTACAGTAACCGTCACGGCCCGACATACCTCCCACTGCACAGTAACCATCATGGCTCGACATACCTCCCACTGCACAGTAACCATCACACCCCATCATACCGCCCACTGCTCAGTAACCATCACAGCCCGACATATCTCCCACTGTACAGTAACCATCACGGCCCGACATACCTCCCACTGTACAGTAACCATCACGGTCCGACAAATCTCCCACTGTACAGTGACCATCACGGCCTGGCATACCTCCCACTGTACAGTAACCATCACGGCCCGACATATCTCCTACTGTTCAGTAACTGTCACACCCCGACATATCTCTCACTGTACTGTAAGCATCACATCCCGGCATACCTCCCACCCTACAGTAACCCTCCCGGCCCGACATACCTCCCAATGTACAGTAACCCTCACGGCCCGACATACCTCCCACTGTACAGTAACCATCACGACCCGACTTACCTCCCACTGTACAGAAACCATCACACCCCGACATACCTCCCACTGTACAATAACCATCACGGTCCGACATACCTCTCACTGTACAGTCACCGTCACGGCCCGACATACCTCCCACTGTACAGGAACCATCACACCCCAACATACCTCCCACTGCACAGTAACCATCACAGCCCGACATATCTCCCACTGTACAGTAACCATCACGGTCCGACAAATCTCCCACTGTACAGTGACCATCACGGCCTGGCATACCTCCCACTGTACAGTAACCATCACGGCCCGACATATCTCCTACTGTTCAGTAAGTGGCACACGCCGACATATCTCTCACTGTACAGTAAGCATCACATCCCGGCATACCTCCCACCCTACAGTAACCATCACACCCCAACATACCTCCCACTGCACAGTAACCATCACAGCCCGACATACCTCCCACTGTACAGTAACCATCACGGCCCGACATACCTCCCACTGGACAGTAATCATCACAGCCCGACAAATCTCCCACTGTACAGTGACCATCACGGCCTGGCATACCTCCCACTGTACAGTAACCATCACGGCCCGACATATCTCCTACTGTTCAGTAAGTGGCACACGCCGACATATCTCTCACTGTACAGTAAGCATCACATCCCGGCACACCTCCCACCCTACAGTAACCATCACAGCCCGACATACCTCCCACCCTACAGTAACCATCACAGCCCGATATACCTCCCACTGTACAGTAACCATCACGGTCTGACATACCTCCCACTGTACAGTAACCCTCCCGGCCCGACATACCTCCCACTGTACAGTAACCCTCACGGCCCGACATATCTCCCACTGTACAGTAACCCTCACGGCCCGACATACCTCCCACTGTACAGTAACCCTCGCGGCCCGACATACCTCCCACTGTACAGTAACCCTCGCGGCCCGACATACCTCCCACTGTACAGTAACCAACGCAGTCCGACATACTTCCCACTGTACAGTAACCCTCCCGGCCCGACATACCTCCCAATGTACAGTAACCCTCACGGCACGACATATCTCCCACTGTACAGTAACCCTCACAGCCCGACATATCTCCCACTGTACAGTAACCATCACGGCCCCACATACCTCCCACTGTTCAGTAACCATCACGGCCCGACATACCTCCCACTGTACAGTAACCATCACGGCCCCACATACCTCCCACTGTTCAGTAACCATCACGGGCCGAGTTACCTCCCACTGTACAGTAACCATCACGACCTGACATACATCCCGCTGTACAGTATCCCTCCCGGCCCGACATACCTCCCACTGTACAGTAACCATCACAGTCCGACATATCTCCCACTGTACAGTAACCATCACACCCCTACACACCTCCCACTGTACAGTAACCACCACAGCACGACATACCTCCCACTGTACAGTCACCATCACAGCACGACATACCTCCCACTGTACAGTCACCGTCATGGCCCGACATGCATCCCACTGTACAGTAACCATCACGGCCCGACATACCTCCCAATGTACAGTAACCCTCACGGCACGACATATCTCCCAATGTACAGTAACCACCACGGCCCGACATACCTCCCACTGTACAGTAACCATCACAGCCCGACATACCTCCCACTGTACAGTAACCCTCACGGCCCGACATACTTCCCACTGTACAGTAACCATCACACCCAGACATACCTCCCACTGTACAGTAACCCTCCCGGCCCGACATACCTTCCACTGTACAGTAACCATCACAGCACGACATACCCCCCACTGTAAAGGAACCATCACAGCCCGACATACCTCCCACTGTACAGTAACCCTCCCGGACCGACATACCTCCCACTGTACAGTAACCATCACACCCCGACATACCTCCCACTGTACAGTAACCATCACAGCCCGACATACCTCCCTCTGTACAGTAACTATCACAGCCCGACATACCTCCCTCTGCACAGTAACCATCACGGCCAGACATACCTCCCACTGTACAGTAACCCTCCTGGCCCGACATACCTCCCACAGTACAGTAACCATCATTGCCCCAAATACCTCTCACTGCACCGTAACCATCACACCCCGACAAACCTCCCACTGTACAGTAACCATCACGGCCCGACATACCTCCCACTGTACAGTAACCATCACGGCCCGACATACCTCCCACTGTACAGGAACCATCACAGCCCGACATACCTCCCACTGCACAGTAACCATCACGGCCCGACATACCTCCCACTGCACAGTAACCATCACACCCCGACATACCTCCCACTGCTCAGTAACCATCACAGCCCGACATACCTACCACTGTACAGTAACCGTCACGGCCCGACATACCTCCCACTGCACAGTAACCATCATGGCTCGACATACCTCCCACTGCACAGTAACCATCACACCCCATCATACCGCCCACTGCTCAGTAACCATCACAGCCCGACATATCTCCCACTGTACAGTAACCATCACGGCCCGACATACCTCCCACTGTACAGTAACCATCACGGTCCGACAAATCTCCCACTGTACAGTGACCATCACGGCCTGGCATACCTCCCACTGTACAGTAACCATCACGGCCCGACATATCTCCTACTGTTCAGTAACTGTCACACCCCGACATATCTCTCACTGTACTGTAAGCATCACATCCCGGCATACCTCCCACCCTACAGTAACCCTCCCGGCCCGACATACCTCCCAATGTACAGTAACCCTCACGGCCCGACATACCTCCCACTGTACAGTAACCATCACGACCCGACTTACCTCCCACTGTACAGAAACCATCACACCCCGACATACCTCCCACTGTACAATAACCATCACGGTCCGACATACCTCTCACTGTACAGTCACCGTCACGGCTCGACATACCTCCCACAGTACAGTAACCATCATTGCCCCAAATACCTCTCACTGCACCGTAACCATCACACCCCGACAAACCTCCCACTGTACAGTAACCATCACAGCCCGACATACCTCCCACTGTACAGGAACCATCACACCCCAACATACCTCCCACTGCACAGTAACCATCACAGCCCGACATATCTCCCACTGGACAGTAACCATCACGGCCCGACATACCTCCCACTGGACAGTAATCATCACAGCCCGACAAATCTCCCACTGTACAGTGACCATCACGGCCTGGCATACCTCCCACTGTACAGTAACCATCACGGCCCGACATATCTCCTACTGTACAGTAACCATCACACCCCGACATACCACCCACTGTACAGTAACCATCACAGCCCGACATACCTCCCACTGTACAGGAACCATCACAGCCCGACATACCTCCTACTGTACAGTAACCATCACACCCCAACATACCTCCCACTGCACAGTAACCATCACACCCCGTCATACCTCCCACTGCTCAGTAACCATCAAAGCACGACATATCTCCCACTGGACAGTAACCATCACGGCCCGACATACCTCCCACTGGACAGTAATCATCACAGCCCGACAAATCTCCCACTGTACAGTGACCATCACGGCCTGGCATACCTCCCACTGTACAGTAACCATCACGGCCCGACATATCTCCTACTGTTCAGTAAGTGGCACACGCCGACATATCTCTCACTGTACAGTAAGCATCACATCCCGGCATACCTCCCACCCTACAGTAACCATCACAGCCCGACATACCTCCCACCCTACAGTAACCATCACAGCCCGACATACCTCCCACTGTACAGTAACCATCACGGTCTGACATACCTCCCACTGTACAGTAACCCTCCCGGCCCGACATACCTCCCACTGTACAGTAACCCTCACGGCCCGACATATCTCCCACTGTACAGTAACCCTCACGGCCCGACATACCTCCCACTGTACAGTAACCCTCGCGGCCCGACATACCTCCCACTGTACAGTAACCCTCGCGGCCCGACATACCTCCCACTGTACAGTAACCAACGCAGTCCGACATACTTCCCACTGTACAGTAACCCTCCCGGCCCGACATACCTCCCAATGTACAGTAACCCTCACGGCACGACATATCTCCCACTGTACAGTAACCCTCACAGCCCGACATATCTCCCACTGTACAGTAACCATCACGGCCCCACATACCTCCCACTGTTCAGTAACCATCACGGCCCGACATACCTCCCACTGTACAGTAACCATCACGGCCCCACATACCTCCCACTGTTCAGTAACCATCACGGGCCGAGTTACCTCCCACTGTACAGTAACCATCACGACCTGACATACCTCCCGCTGTACAGTAACCCTCCCGGCCCGACATACCTCCCACTGTACAGTAACCATCACAACCCGACATATCTCCCACTGTACAGTTACCATCACACCCCTACACACCTCCCACTGTACAGTAACCACCACAGCACGACATACCTCCCACTGTACAGTCACCATCACAGCCCGACATACCTCCCACTGTACAGTAACCCTCGCGGCCCGACATACCTCCCACTGTACAGTAACCAACGCAGTCCGACATACTTCCCACTGTACAGTAACCCTCCCGGCCCGACATACCTCCCAATGTACAGTAACCCTCACGGCACGACATATCTCCCACTGTACAGTTACCCTCACAGCCCGACATATCTCCCACTGTACAGTAACCATCACGGCCCCACATACCTCCCACTGTTCAGTAACCATCACACCCCGACAAACCTCCCACTGTACAGTAACCATCACGGCCCGACATACCTCCCACTGTACAGTAACCATCACGGCCCGACATACCTCCCACTGTACAGGAACCATCACAGCCCGACATACCTCCCACTGCACAGTAACCATCACGGCCCGACATACCTCCCACTGCACAGTAACCATCACACCCCGTCATACCTCCCACTGCTCAGTAACCATCACAGCCCGACATATCTCCCACTGGACAGTAATCATCACAGCCCGACAAATCTCCCACTGTACAGTGACCATCACGGCCTGGCTTACCTCCCACTGTACAGTAACCATCACGGCCCGACATATCTCCTACTGTTCAGTAACTGGCACACGCCGACATATCTCTCACTGTACAGTAAGCATCACATCCCGGCATACCTCCCACCCTACAGTAACCATCACAGCCCGACATACCTCCCACTGTACAGTAACCGTCACACCCCGACATACCTCCCAATGTACAGTAACCCTCACGGCCCGACATACATCCCACTGTACAGTAACCCTCCCGGCCCGACATACCTCCCAATGTACAGTAACCCTCGCGGCCCGACATACCTCCCACTGTACAGTAACCCTCACGGCCCGACATACCTCCCACTGTACAGTGACCCTCCCGGCCCGACATACCTCCCAATGTACAGTAACCCTCACGGCCTGACATATCTCCCACTGTACAGTAACCCTCGCGGCCCGACATACCTCCCACTGTACAGTACCCATCACACCCCGACATACCTCCCACTGCACAGTAACCATCACACCCCGACATACCTCCCACTGTACAGTAACCATCACGGCCCGACATACCTCCCACCATACAGTAACCATAACAGCCCGACATACTCCCACTGTACAGCAACCATCACGGCCCGACATACCTCCTACTGTACAGTAACCATCACGGGCCGAGTTACCTCCCACTGTACAGTAACCATCACGACCTGACATACCTCCCGCTGTACAGTAACCCTCCCGGCCCGACATATCTCCCACTGTACAGTAACCATCACACCCCTACACACCTCCCACTGTACAGTAACCACCACAGCACGACATACCTCCCACTGTACAGTCACCGTCATGGCCCGACATGCATCCCAATGTACAGTAACCATCACGGCCCGACATACCTCCCACTGTACAGTAACCATCACGGCCCGACATACCTCCCACTGTACAGTAACCATCACGGCCCGACGTACCTCCCAATGTACAGTAACCCTCGCGGCCCGACATACCTCCCACTGTACAGTCACCGTCAAGTCCCGAGAGTGCCTTGCCTTACCCTGCCCTCAGCAGTGTTTCCCCTCAGCCAGAGCTACCAGACCCATCCGCCTGCTGTATTGTGAGACACAAAACCATGACGCTTGATATCATTGTCCACAGTCAGTTATGCTGCCCAGTAATAAGTCAGGGGGAGTCTCAGATCCCAGTTCGGGAGCTTGGACACGGTCAGTCAGCCTCTCATGGTTGTTAGGTTCAGGATCATTTCCCTGTGATGGGGTGAGGAGCTGAATGTTGGGAGCTACTTATCCCTCTTGGCTCTTCCTGCTCTCGTGTGGGGTGGTTCCTTCCGAAATGTGAGAATTACCAAGCGGTATTAAGGGAGGTGGAATTATTTGTTACAGCAGATACAGCTGGGCGAAAGGTAGCCAGGTGTCCTGAGTGAGTGAGTAGGCAGCACAGACACCAGGCAGAGTTGGAGAGAGGAACAGAGAAGCGTTGAGAGAGAGACTGAGAGAATGTGCTGCATTCAGTGAGAGTGGGAGAACATGAGCCTTGGTAGGAGGTGGGTGCAGTAACAGAGAGAGTGATGGTTAGGGCACGAGGTGCAAATGGTGGCACTTACCCTGGTGGAGTGGGGAAGGTCACCGATCTTCTTCCTACACTGCTGGGCATTCACCCAGAAGGCTGGCACCTCACTGACACAGGGGTCAACAACGGGCGAAGGTGGCAAGGTCTGGTGCCGTGGCCTCTCCTGCCAGTCTTAGAGGAAGATAATGTCCCTCTCCTGCAACATTCATCCACCAGAATCTCAGGGGCTTGTCCACAAAGTGGGGCCCCAGTTGTATCCCCTCTGCCATGTCTAGGGCAGTTTCGGATTGACAATCCAAGAGTATATGACTTTTTAAAGATGGCCTCTTTAACAGGGAGACCAGATCATTCTGGGATATCCAGGCAGTGGGCAGTTGTTATGACAAAGGGGAAAAAAAACATGAGGTTAGTGTCAGATGACAGGAAGACCACGTGGGCAGGCAAGGTAGTTAATGAGGCAAGTTGGGGATGGTATCATGAGAAAATGCACTTCATCTTGTGGAGAGTAACCCTCCATGAAACCCGAATAAAATGGGACTTGACCAAATCATAAGATGGTTTATGTTTCTGTCTGTCTGAATCAAAATAGGGATGAAATATTGGGAGCAACAAACTTGGAGCAGAAAATTTTACAGGAGATTCAAATCCTTAAAATTGGGGCAACACAATGTTAAAAGGAGCCGGGGAAAATCCCCTGCACTATAGTTACACACATTATCCAATCCTCACTGGATGCAGGGATGATGCCGAAGGACAGGAGAACGGCTAATACCGCAACTTTGTTTAATGTGGAGCAAGGGACTGAATGAATCGGTCGAGGCTGGAATTTTGAGGCAGTGGATAAACGGTCACTGAGGAAGTCCCAGGGACTCCAGGACTGTCGGTCTGGATTTGTTCAAGGAAGATCGTGTGTAATTAATCTGACTGTATCGGTCTGAGGCAGGAACCTGTAACTGCATGTGACTTCCTTGGATTTAAGGAGAGATCCCATGGCAGACAGTTTAAAAATAGGAACTATAGGATCCAGGGGAATGGAGCAAACAACCCAGAGAAGTGCAAGGCAAGGCATTTGGGGTCATGAACAATAGAGAGGAATGTACAATAAAATAATAATATGGTCAGTGTGGGCAGATAAATGAAGGTCGCTGGAAGCATCAATAATCTTGTTATTGGAGCAAATGGCATTTCCTCTATCAGACAAAATACTCTTCAGAGCAGGAAGCTTATGCATGAACTGTATAAGTAATGAGTTCAGTCACAGCTTGGGGACTGTGTACAGTTCGGGTCACCCCACTACATGGAAGGGTGGAATTGGACTGGAGAGGGAACAGAGGAGATTCTTCACCCTGTGACAGTGGAAGTGCAGTTATGGGGAAAGATTGGAACGGAGGATGCTGAGAGGAGATTTCATCGGGATGCACATATTGTCAGGAGCCTGGGTAGAAAGGGAGAGAACACCTTGTTCCTGTTGGATAGCTCAGTTATCAGTGGCGAATATTTATTGTAATTGGATGAAATATTAGAGAAATTGTGAGGAAGGTTGTTATTTCACCCAGAGTATGGTCGAGCTCTGGGAGTCACACATGGAAGCGGAGTAGAGGCAGAAACTCTCAAATTATTTTAAAAAGGTGCCGGGATCGTCACCTGAAGTCTTACACTGTCCGGGGAGACAGAACTAGGGCTTGAAAAAACAACGTTACCTCTCGTCCAATGCAGACAGCGGACAGAGTCATCTCCTCTATACTGTGCTATTTTCTGAAGTTTTAAAAGGTTACCAATATTTGATAGGATCAATACGCAGGGATGAAGTGAGTGGGCAGGAAGGAGCAGTGTGTGAATTGATTAGCATCACAATAATACTGATCCCATCCTTTATACACAATGCTACTTCATTGTGTTGCCTTATTTATCCTTCTTGTATAAATGGAGGAAACCTTTGATTATCCAGTTCACAGCCGTGGTCACACTGCAGCTCCATCTCCATAATCCCAGCTCCATCTGACCTGGTTCACACGATTTAAAGCTACCATTTCACTGGCCTTGTGGAAAAGTTCCCAGCTTCATTCTTGCCCCATTGAAGGCTGCTCTAAGTCAACTAATGTTTCTACCTC
Source organism: Chiloscyllium plagiosum (assembly GCF_037043375.1). Lineage (NCBI taxonomy): Eukaryota > Metazoa > Chordata > Chondrichthyes > Orectolobiformes > Hemiscylliidae > Chiloscyllium > Chiloscyllium plagiosum. Next base: position 56,966,026 of record NW_028270178.1, read on the forward strand.
TCAATTATTGCATATCATTCTCTACCATCAACCTGAACTTTACAATAAGATCATAAGACCATAAGACATAGGAGTGGAAGTAAGGCCATTCGGCCCATCGAGTCCACTCCGCCATTCAATCATGGCTGATGTGCATTTCAGCTCCACTTACCAGCGTTCTCCCCGTAGCCCTTAATTCCTCTAGACAACAAGAATCTATCAATCTCGGCCTTGAAGACATTTAGCGTCCCGGCTTCCACTGCACTCCGTGGCAATGAATTCCACAGGCCCACGACTCTCTGGCTGAAGAAATGTCTCCGCATTTCTGTTCTGAAATGACCCCCTCTAATTCTAAGGCTGTGTCCACGGGTCCTAGTCTCCTCGTCTAACTGAAACAATTTCCTAGCATCCACCTTTTCCAAGCCATGTATTATTTTGTACGTCTCTATTAAGTCTCCCCTTAATCTTCTAAACTCCAACGAATACAATACCAGTATCCTCAGCCGTTCCTCATATGTTAGACCTGTCATTCCAGGGATCATCCGTGTGAATCTCCGCTGGACACGTTCCAGTCCCAGTATGTCCTTCCTGAGGTGTGGGGACCAAAACTGGACACAGTACTCCAAATGGGGCCTAACCAGAGCTTTATAAAGTCTTAGTAGTACATCTCTGCTTTTATATTCCAACCCTCTTGAGATAAGAGACAACATTGCATTCGCTTTCTTAATCACGGACTTAACCTGCATGTTTACCTTTAGAGAATCCTCGACTAGCACTCCCAGATCCCTTTGTGCTTTGGCTTTATTAATTTTCTCACCATTTAGAAAGTAGTCTATGCTTTTATTCTTTTTGCCAAAGTGCAAGACCGCGCACTTGCTCACGTTAAATTCCAACAGCCATTTCCTGGACCACTCTCCCAAACTGTCTAGATCCTTCTGTAGCCTCCCCACTCCCTCAGTACTACCTGCCTGTCCACCTAACTTCGTATCATCGGCAAACTTCGCTAGAATGCCCCCGGTTCCCTCATCCAAATCATTAATATATAATGCGAACAGCTGTGGCCCCAGCACCGAACCCTGCGGGTCTTAAAGTGCACCATGTCTGGAGTAACTTAATTAATTACTTAGAATGAAGTTAACATTCGGGAAGTAACAATGTGGTTAAGTCCCTTATTCAACTGTGGCTTACTCAGTATAATTTATTATATTGGCTCAGAATTTCACTTCTCCCTCTTATTTCTGTGTTCAACCCTTATTTCAGAAGTTGAAAAAATAAATTTGCTCATTATAGCCATTAACGGACAGTTGCTAATAACGGTGTATTTATCAGCCAATGAACTTACAGCCTTTTCTATGATGGCCCTGGCACTTCTATCAAACTCAGTGCAGGCAGATACCAGCAGCAGAAATTTATCTCTGTGACTCCCAGATACGTGTAATACTCCAGCTCCACCTCCACCATGCTCCCTCACACGGTCACTCCCTCTGTGACTCGGTGCTGATTTCGAGCCTCCTGCACTGCTGTTTCTCCAACTCCAAGTCCCAGTCGGCCTCGATCCTCGCTGCTGATTTATATTCTCCCGCTTTGTGCTACTCTCTGTCAGGTTCTCTTCCTTTGTGACTCCCACGTAATGGTAGGCCTCAAGCCTCAGCTGAGATTTATAACATCCCATTCCGCACTGCTCTCTTACAGGATCGCCGTTGTGCCTGGAAGACAGTGGAAAGAGGATGCTTAGACAGAGCAGAGCTGTATGGGATGGAACAGGTTATCTTGGGAGCTAGGCAGACCTGCAGCAACTGAAGCAGGTTACTGGAAGATACAGCGACAGTTGCAGACACTGAAGAAGGCAAAGGAAATAAAGAGATGGTGGCTTGTTCATGATGGAGCTTTGTAGAGTCTAAAGGGCTTTTTCTGAGCTGCTTACAGAGATGCGTAGACTTCAACAAATGCAAACTGACAGCCAGCAAGTGTTGTATGGGACTGGAGACTGTTGGATGTGACAGAGTTAGAAGAATTGCAGTAACTGGGGGGAATATAAACTTTTGGAGCACTGGTGATGTTCAAGGACTCTCAGGACATGAGGAGATGCAGAGAATGGGAGCGTTCGAAATAGAGAGATTGTAGGGGCTGAAAGTCCTGAAATGGATAAGGAGGATGAAAAGTGCCAATTTAGCACACACAACCATTGTAATTACAGAGATATAAGGAAGGGAGCCTGTGCTGTCATTGATTACAGTTACATGGAGAGTAACAAAAGCTGAAGAGGTTACAAATTTGAAAAGGGAGAGATTTTGGTGATCAGAATTTAAATAAGAATAAATAAGTTTTAGAGATCCCCAGCACAGATGGGAATGGGGGAAGTGAGATATTGTGAGGAACTGTAAGAGTTATAAGTCGGGGAGGATGTCAGATATAAAAGGGAGAGCTGCATTATCTGTATGCAGTTACAGGCATGAGGAGTGTTGTAGCGCCTGCAGGAGGCCACACAGATAACAACAGTTCAAACGGCTGGTGCAGTGGCTCAGGAAGGCAGCTCGCCACCACCTTCTCAGGGACAACTCCAAATCAACAATAACTGCAGGCTCATCCAACAAAGCTCATATTCATGAATGAATGAAGGAATAAAAGATCTACAAGTAGCACTGAGGTCACTCAGGAAGGCCCTTTCAACAGCCCTTCACAAACCCGGAACCACTATACCCTGGAAGGACAGGAACTCCAGGTGCATGGGAACACCAGCATTTCCAAGGTGCCCTCCAAATCATGCTCCATCCTCCCAGCACGGTGTCTGTCTCTACACCCAAAGGACTGCAATGGTTCAGGAAGGCAGCTCACCACCACCTTCTCCAGGAAATTACAGATGGGATGGTAATGGTGAAACTCTGCTGTTTACAGCCAGACAGAAAAATAAATCCAGCAGTGGGTGTGAAATGAAATTTCTGTTTCAGAACAACATGCTGAGCATGGATAGAGGATTTGTCTGATTGGCACAAGGCAGAGAGTGTGAAGAAAGGGGTCTTTTTCACGATGGGAACTGGTGATGGGGGAGCACCGCAGGGGTCTGTGTTGGGACTACACTATACATGTTATTCATTCAGAGTCTGGCCAAAGATGTGAAGGGGTACGAGAAATAGGTTTCCAAGAAAGATCCCAGGGATGAAATGCGTGTCGTATGAGGAGCAGGTGAAGTCTCTGGGTCTGCACTTGATGAAGTTTCAGAGGCAGAGGCAGAATCTCATTCAAAATTACTGAATACTGAGGGGCATGGATGGAGTGGTCGGGGGCAAGATGTTTCCATGAGCAGGAGAGACTACGGGCCAAGGGCTTCTCAGTGTAGGATTGGGACAGTTTGCACAGACAGGGAGAATTTTAAGGAATGTTGCTAATTTATGAGATTATGAAGTTGTATAGAATTGAGGAACGAACAGAGGAAGGCTGTAGTTAATGAAGACATTTGTTGATGTTGGATGCTGAGGTTCTAGAAATTATATGGACCGAAAAGCTGGACAATCTGTCAGAACTTACAGACACAGGAACAGCAATAGAGCCTGGAGACACTAACACAGATAGGAAGCATTGCACTCACTTTCACAGGGACTTGGAGGTTTGAAGAGTTTGGGGCTGTTTATGGATAGAGGTGTATATTTAGGGACAGTAATATGGAACGCAGAGGGAGAGTTTAGATTAGATTCCCTAGAGCATGGGAACAGGTACTTCGGCCCAACAATAAAATCAGGTGAAGCCCTTCACAAGTATAGAGAGTGCAAGGGGATTATGGAAAATGAGGGACAAACAATAGTCATGAAATATATTTGGCAGATCCGATTGCGGAAAAACCACATGTATTTTATCAGCATCGTGAGAAGCCAAAGGGACAATCTGTGCATGGAGCCAGAGAAAGCAGGTGAGGTCTTCAATGAATACTTCCCATCTGTATTCACACGAGAAAGGCATTGTAGCCGGGGATTTCAGTTGTGATGCTGAAGTTCCAGAACATGTTAAGATCAATAAAGAGGAGATATTAAATGTTTTCACAGGCATAAAGGAGGAGAAGTCCCCAGTGCCCAATGAAATGTATAGAACATAGATAGAACATAGATCAATACAGCACAGAACAGGCCCTTCGGCCCACGATGTTGTACCGAACATTTGTCCTAGCTTAAGCACACATCCTTGTACCTTTCCAATTGCCGTTGAAAGGTCGCCAATGATTCGGACTCTGCCACTCGCATAGGCAGCACATTCCATGCCCCCACCACTCTCTGGGTAAAGAACCTACCCCTGATATCCCCCCTATACCTTCCACCCTTCACCTTAAATTTATGTCCCCTTGTAACACTCTGTTGTACCCGGGGAAAAGGTTTCTGCCTATCTACTCTATCTATTCCTCTGATCATCTTATAAACCTCTATCAAGTCACCCCTCATCCTTCGCCGTTACAACGAGAAAAGGCCTAGCACTCTCAACCTATCCTCGTACGACCTATTCTCCATTCGAGGCAACATCCTGGTAAATCTTCTCTGCACCCTCTCCAACGCTTCCACATCTTTCCTAAAGTGAGGCGACCAGAACTGTACACAGTACTCCAAATGTGGCCTAACCAAGGTCCTGTACAGTTGCAACATCACTTCACGACTCTTGAATTCAATCCCTCTGCTAATGAACGCTAATACACCATAGGCCTTCTTACAAGCTCTAACCACCTGAGTGGTAACTTTCAAAGATCGATGAACATAGACCCCAAGATCCCTCTGTTCCTCCACCTCACTAAGAACCCTACTGTTAATCCTGTATTCCGCAATTCTTATTTGTCCTTCCAAAATGGACACTTGGCAGGGTTGAACTCCATCTGCCACTCCTCAGCCCAGCTCTGCATCATATCTAAGTCCATTTGCAGGCAACAACAGCCGTCCTCACTATCCACAACTCCACCAATCTTCGTATCATCTGCAAATTTACTGACCCACCCTTCGACTCCCTCTTCCAAGTCATTAATAAAAATTACAAACAGCAGAGGACTCAGATCTGATCCCTGCGGAACTCTACTTGTAACCAGGCTCTAGGCTGAATATTTACCATCTACCACCACTCTCTGACTTCGACCGGTTAGCCAGTTTTCTATCCAACTGGCCAAATTTCTCTCGATTCCATGCTTCCTGACTTTCCGCATGAGCCTTCCATGGGGAACCTTATCAAATGTCTTACTAAAATCCATGTATACTACATCCACTGCTCTACCCTCATCCACATGCTTGTTCACCTCCTCAAAGAATTCAATAAGACTTGTAAGGCTAGACCTACCCTTCACAAATCCGTGCTGGCTGTCCCTAATCAAGCAGTGTCTTTCCAGGTACTCATAAATCCTATCCCTCAGTACCCTTTCCATTACTTTGCCTACCACCGAAGTAAGACCAACTGGCCTGTAATTCCCGGGGTTATCCCTATTCCCTGTTCTGAACAGGGGCAGAACATTTGCCACTCTCCAGTCACCTGGTATCACCCCGTTGGCAGTAAAGACGAAAAGATCATTGCCAACGGCTCTGCAATTTCCTCTCCTGCTTCCCACATAATCTGAGGATATATCCCGTCAGGCCTGGGGGACTTGTCTATCCTCAAGTTGTTCAAAATGTTCAACACATCTTCCTTCATAACAAGTATCTCTTCTAGCTTACCAGTCCGTTTCACACTCTCCTCTTGAACAATATGGTCCCTCTCATTTGTAAATACTGAAGAAAAGTACTCATTCAAGACCTCTCCTATCTCCTCCGACTCAATACACAGTCTCCCACTACTGTCCTTGATCGGACCTACCCTCATTCTCGTCATTCTCATGTTTCTCACATACGCATAAAATGCCTTGCAGTTATCCTTGATCCTACCTGCCAAAGATTTTTCATGCCCTCTCTTAGCTCTCCTAATCCCTTTCTTCAGCTCCCTTCTGGCTATCTTGTATCCCTCCAACGCTCTGTCTGAACCTTATATCCTCAACGTTATGTAAGCCTCATTCTTCCTCTTTCAAAGACGTTCATCCTCCCTCGTCAACCAAGGTTCACTCACACGACCATCTCTTTCCTGCCTGACAGGTACATACATATCAAGGACACGTCGTATCTGTTCCCTGAAAAAAGTTCCACATTTCCACGACATCCATCCTTGACAGCGTTTGCTCCCAATCTATGCTCCTCAGATCCTGTCTTACAGCATCGTATTTACCCTTCCCCTAATTGTAAAACCTACCCTGTTGCACGCACCTATCTCTCTCCATATCCAAGGTGAAAGTCTCAGAATTGTGGTCACGATCACCAAAATGTTCACCCCCTAACAAGCCCATCACTTGTCCCGGTTCGTTACCAAGTACCAAATCCAATATGGCCTCCCCTCTGGTCAGGCAATCTACATACTGAGTTAGAAAAGCTTCCTGGACACACTGCACAAACACCGCTGCAGGTATCTCAGGCTGCTATGTCATTCAGAGAAGGACATCTACCCATCCTCACGTGGTCTGCATGACATAGCCACAGCAAAGTATCTGCCTCCCAATTACCCTCTTCAAAGGCCAAGCAAGTTACTCAGTTCAAGGGCAGCTAGGACTGGGCAAGAAAGGCTGGTCAGCCAGAGACACCCACATCCCAGACCTGATTTAATAAATAATCCATTAGGATGGTCCCACTGGAACCGTGCTGGGACCAGGGTCCTGTCCGATCATGTCAGTAGGTTTATGGACAGGGCTTTAAACTGACAGAGAGGATGCAGCGACAGGGTCCAGGTGAAAGGCACTTTGCAAATCCAAAGAGAAAAGGTTAAGCAATGGAACAACATGGGGATGTGGCTGAAGACAAGCAGAAACGTACAGGATGGGACAGAGTTTAACTAAAATTGTACAATCAGCGAAAATATTTGTGACAGAAAATTGTGGGAAAGAGTAAGTTATGTTTTTTTAATGGACAACGTCACTGTCATAAGGTAGACGAATTTGTGACACAGAGATAAAAGAGATTTAGACACCAGGGAGACATGGATACAGGGTGAACAAAAATATTCAATGGTTCACAATCTTGCGGAAACTCAGGAAAAATGGCTAACACTAAAAATAATGGATAACAAAGGCATTACAGAGAAAGCATTTGGCTGCAGATCATGAAGTCGAGTCAGTCTGAATGTAAATTACTACTTGCCAAAGACACAAGCAGCAGAACAGTTTTAGCCACTGAATAGTATTCCATTGCTCATCATTGCATTACCAGGGACTCATTGGATTTGTTTAACAAAGGCATTGTGATAATTTTGGAAAACTTCAATATTCGTATAATCTGGGACAACACACGGTCAACATTGATATTGGAATAGGAATTCGGTTAATTGTTTTCAGTGTTTCTTTGAAAAACGCATTGTGCAACTGACGAGGGACATAACTATCGCAGAGCGACCGTGTGATGAAACTTGGTGAATGAGTCATGTCACCGGGAGAGATCCTTCGGGAAATTGTGATAAAGTGCAGTTTAAATAAATATACAGTTTTAAAGTGATTCGCAGAGGACAAGCTACAACTCGAGACAAAAATAGCCAATTACATGTGTGTGAGAGGAGAAATGACCAAGGTAAACAGGCTAAACAGACTGAGACATGTGTCTGTAAATGGACAGCAGAAAACATTTGGAGGAACAGTGTAAAACACTCATCAGAAGGACATTCCATTGAAACAGTATAAACCTCAGCACGAAATCCCCACTGGTCCCGCACTCAGGACAAAAGGGATCATACTAGATTATGAGGCTGAGAAGTGGGTGTCACTGCCTGGACTAACATTCTTTGACCCAACTGCTAATTACCCATAGGGTAGCTCAGAGTCAGCCATATTGCTGTGGGTCTGGAGTCAAATGTTGGCCAGACCATGGTAGAATATTTAATGCCCTTCCTTAAAGGAAGTAAGTGACTAGAGGAGTTCTTCCTCCTGATCAACAATGTTTTTATGGTGGCCCCACCAATGTCTTTTACAGATACAACATGACATCCCAGCTCTTACCCTTAATGCTCTCCCCAATGAAGGTAACCACCCCAAACACCTGCTTCACCAGCCTGTCTACCTGTGACACCGCATTCAAAGAACTGTGTACCTGCATCCCTGGGTCTCAGATTGATATCACTACCCAATGCCCGAACATTAACTGTACAAGTCCCACCCTGGTTTGTTTCACCAAAATAGATCACTTCACATTTATCTAATTAAACTCCATCTGCTATTCTTTAGCCCACTATCCCAGCAGTACTGTTCATCCTGTTGTATCACAGATAACTTTCTTCACTGTCCACTTTACCACCAATTTCAGTGACACCCAAAAACCTTACTTACCAGAAAACCAATATTCCCATCCAAACTATTTATCCAAATGACAAACAACAGGGAACCCACTGGTCACATACCTCCAGTCAGAAAAACATGTCTCTCATCACCCTCTGTCTCCTACAATCAAGCAAATTTTGTATCCAGTTCACTAGCTCCTCCTGAATGCCATATCCTTTTACACTGATCTGAGCTTATTACCCAGTTTACCACACAGAACGTAGAACACAGAACAGTTCAGCCCAAGACCCTTCGGCCATGATGCTATGCCAACCTTTTATCCGACTGTAAGATCAAACTAGCCTACATACCCTTCATTTTACTACTATCTATGTGTCTATCCAAGAGTCTATTAAATGTCCCAAATGTGTCTAATTTTACCACCACCATTGGCAGTCCATCCAACCACCTACCATTCTCTATCCTCTTATCCATCTTCCAATCAGCTTAAAATTATGCGGCCTTGTAATTGCCATTTATGCCATAGGAGAAAAAGTCTCTCACTATTCACTCTCTCTGTGCCTCTCACCACCTTGTTCACCTCTACCAAGTCACCCCACCCCCTTCTTCACTCCAATGAGAAAAGCCTTAGCTCCCTCAAACTTTCTCCATAAGAAATACCCTCAATTCCAGGCAGCATCCTGGTAAATCTCCTATGTACGCTCTCTAAAACTTGCACATCCTTCCTGTAAAGAGGGGACCAGAACTGAACCCAATATTCCAAGTGTGATCTCACCAGGACGCTATAAAGATGCTCTTGAAATCAATCCCCTTGCTAAGGAAAGCCAACACAACATATGACTTTTTAGCAACCCTATCAATGTGCGTGGCAACTTTGAGGGATCGATGGACATGGATGCCTTGATCTCTCTGTTCCTCCACAATGCCAAGTATTTTGCCTTTTAACGCTGTATTCTATATTCAGGTTCGACCTTCCAGAATGGATCACTTCACACTTTTCCAGATTGAACTCCATCTGCCACTTCCAGCCCAGCTCTGCATCCTGTCAATGTCTCATAGCAACCTACAACATTACACACGACTCCACCAACCTTGGTGTGATTTGCAAACTTACTAATCCACTCTCCAACATCCACATCCAAGTCATTTACAAAAATCACAAAGAGCAGAGTCCCAGAGCTGAACACCACTGGTCACTGAGCTCCAGACTCAATACTGTCCATCTGCCGACATTCTCTGTCTTCTCTGGGCCATCCGATCCTGTATCCAGACAGACAGATTTCCCTGTATCCCAATCATCCTTCTTTTCTGAATGAGCCATCAACGTATTCTGTCATATCCTCAAAGAATTCACTAAGGTTTGTGAGGCATGACCTGCCCCTCACAAACCCATGCTGTCTCTAATTTAACTATGGTTTTCCAAGTAGTCATAAATCCTTTCTTTCGAGTCCTCGCCAATAATCTGCACACCACAAACATTAGACCAAATCTGTAATTTCCAGAATTCTACCTCCGTAATATGGTCCAGACGCTACAAATCTTCTCTCCTCTGCCAGTTTCGCCAGAAGGGCACTGGAGGGTGGTGGGGGTTACAGAGATAGAGAGGAATATCAGGACAGGAGGATTATGCAGACATTAGGAGGGTTGCAGTGCCAAAGGGAGGCTTCAGTAATTGTGAGGTTTCATGGTGATGAAGGAATTTGAGGGAGGGAGGGAGGGAGGATTGTAGGGAAATGAGAGGTTTCACGGTTTAGGTGTTTTGTTAGGACTGCAAGTGGTTACTGAGTCAGGGAGGTCTAAGCACTGGAGGTTGTTACATAAACATAGTTTTGGTTGCAATGGCAGGAAGAGGATTCAGGAAGCTGGAGAGTATGGGGTCTGAACGAGGTTACACAAATGGGAAGAGTTGTCAGAGGTGGAGGTGTTCACAGAGACAGCAATGGTCTGATCTGGAGCAGAGGACCCAGATTGGGAGGGATGTGGGGACTGGAGGTGATTTCACAGGGAGGGAGGACCATAGACCCACAGGAGGTTACAGAAATGTGGAGATCTGTAGCGCTGACGGGTTCATGGAGTTGGGAATGTTGTGAGGGATAGAGAAGTTTACAGGGATAAGGATGTTTGTAGGACAGGGCTGGATTACACAGACAGGGAATGTTTTAGGGAGCTGAGCAGATTACAGAGAAAAAGAGGTTTGTTTCATCTGGCGGAACACACAGGGATATGGAGGGTCATCGTGACTGAAGATATTTATACATAAAGGAAGGCTTAGGTTCTGGGGGTTATTTAGACATGGAGGCTGTGGAATCTGGATTGTTTTTTGAGAGATTGGTTGGAGACAGTTTCACAGATAATGGAGCATAGCACAAACAGAAGGAACTTCCTGTGGTAGGGAGGGTTCGAGTGGAGAGTGATGTTTACACAGATGGGAGTAAAAGCTGGAGAAGGTTATGGAGATGAGTAAATGTTTGGAGATACAGGAGGAGCTTACATTGACAGGGTGGGTGATAGTGACGGGAGGATGTTACACTGTTAATGAACCTTGTAGGAACAGGATCGGGAGAGACACAGGCATTGGAGTGGGATCTACAGATCGGGAATGTTGCAGGGACCTGAGAGGATAACACAGATAGGGATGGTGGTACGGTCTCCACAGACTGATGGCGTTTTAGGGACTGGAAGAGGTTTGGTAGATAAGGAGGGCCATAAAAGCTGCTGGAGCTTATGGAGAGTTGAAGAGTTGGAGCAGTTTACACAGGGAGGGTTCTCCGACAGGAGTAGGTCACAGATAGTGAGGTTTGTGTGGCCTGAGAAAGTTAAAGAGAAGGGAGTTTTCGGGACTGGAAGATATTACACTGACAGGGACAGTTGAAGAGACTGTAGCAAAAATGCATGGAGAAGGTTACACAGATAGGGAGGCGAGTAGGGACTGAAGGTGAATACACAAACATGGAGGGTTGTATTGTTAGACGGAGCTTAGAGGGATAGGGACCGGTGTAGGGATTTACACAGCTGGAGAAGGTTGTGTTTTTGGTGAAGGTTACAGTGATACAGACAGTGTTAAAGAGTGTTTAATGGACTACAGAGGAGCTCAGACAGAATGTATTATGGGGAGTGGAGGAGATTACAGACACAGAGATGGCTGTCTGTTTGAAAAGAGGTTCTACAGATCCTCAGTGCTGTAAGACTGAAGGGAGGTGACAGCAATAAGGGTTATCTACACTTAATGACTTTTTTGATATAGAGAAAGTCTCAGAACGAGATTGTCAAAAGTAAGTATAGACAGTCCAGATGAGTTTACATAGATATACATGTTTTGGGGGGTTTCAGGATGGGAGTGCTGTAACGAATGGCAATAGTTATAGAGAGGGTTCTAAGAGCAGGAAGAGGTGACAGTCATATATCGATCTTTGTAAAGATTACGAAGCTTACATCGCCAAGGAATGTTTTAGAAACTGTTGGAGATTACACATATATGGAGAGTATTGGAGATGAGGCAAGGTTCAAGAGACAGGAATGGTTGACAGGACTGGACAATAACCTGAATAGAATCTCCAGTGTGGAAACAGGCCATTCGGCCCAACAAGTCCACACCAACCCTCTAAAGAGCATCCTAACCAGACCCATCCCTCTCCCTGTCTAATAAACCCTGCATTCCTCATGGTGAACTCACCTAAACTACACTTGCCTGAATACTACAGTCAATTTATGATGGCCAATCCACGTATCGTGCAAATGTTGGACTCTGGCAGGAAACCAGAGCACCCGGAAGAAACCCACACACTCAGGGGGAGAACATGCAAAGTCCACACAGACAGTCGGACAAGGCTAGAATTGAAGCCAGGTTTCAGGCACAGTGAGGCTGATTATACAGAGCACTGCAGAGATTGGACTAGGTCACAAAGTTCACAAGGGTTTATTGGAACAGGAGAAAATATAGTCAGGAACAGGAGAGGCTTACATAGATGGTGTCCATGAGAGGGACTGGAGGAGGTTAACGCAATAGGGAGAGTTGTGCATTCTCTCAACAATTAGAGGTAGGGACGGTTGGGTAGACTGGATGAAGGTAGTCATACTCAGAGTTGAACACACTCTGAGTAATGGCAGATGGAGTTTACTTCTGATCACTGTGAGGTAATGCAGTGTGGGAAGTCTCATAAGCGAAGGATATACATCATGAAGGGTAGGTCCTCCTGGAGAACTAAAAAGCACAGGTGGGCAAGTCTCTGGATGTCTGAAGGTGTCAGCACAGGTTGACAGGGTGGGGAATGCCCCTGAACTGGGAGCAGGAGGGGGACCCACATCCTGATGGGACGAATTGTTAGAGCTGCTTGAGAGGATATAATCTAATCTGGCAGGGTGTTGCACCTTAAACAGTCATAAGGCCAGAAAGAAGATTAAGTTTGGTGCCCAAGTTGAAGACAGCAATTTCAGCAGACAAGGCACGCAAGAACATAGCAGGAAATGGGAGAGGGGGAACTGATGATTAAACTGCATTTATTTCAATGCAAGGGGCCTGACAGCTAAGGAAGATGAACTCGGGGCATGGATTGGAACATGGGACTGGGATATTATAGTTATTACAGAAACACAGCTGAGGGAGGGGCAGGACTGGCAGTTCATTGTTTCAAGGTGGAGATGCTACAGGAAGCATCGAAGGGGAGGCAAGAGCGGACGCGTGGTGGTGGGTTTTCATTGCATGAATCATTACATCAGTACCTAGAGAGGATATTCCTGTAGGATCACCCAGTGAAGCTATGTTAGTGGAACTGAGAATTAAGAATGGGTCATTACTCTGGCACGATTGTCCTACTGACCCCGAATAATCAGTAGCAGACTGAGGAACAAACATACCAGGAGATCTCAAATATCAATCATAATAATAGGGCTGTTATGGTTGGGGTTTTTAACCTTTCCAAACCTAGACTGGAACTGACAGTGTTCAGTGTTTGCAAGGGAGAAATTCGGTAATTGTGTTCCAGAAAACTCCCAATCAATATGTAAATGGCCTGAACAGAGAAAGGGGCAAAACCTGACCTCCCCTTGGGAAACAAGGTAGGGAAAGGGACTGAGGTGTGAGTGGGAAAGCATTTTGCCAAAGTGACTCAAGTCTATTAGTTTAAAAATAGCGATGGAAAAGGACAGGGCGGGTCCACAGGTTCAAGTTATAAAATGGGGCCAGACTAATCTTGATAATATTAGCCAGGAACTCTCAAAAGGTGATTGGGGAGTCTATTTGCAGGGAAAGGGAAGTCTGGCAAGTGAGAATATTTTAAAAGTGAGATAAATTGAGCGATCACCACCAGCATGTTCCTGTTTGTGTGCAGGCCAATGCTGACAGCATTAGGAAACACTGGCTGTCTATTGAGGGTCTGGTCAAGGAAAAGGGAGCACATGTCAGGTATAGCCAGCTGGATCAAGGGAATCCCTGAGGATCACAGAGACTTTAGGAATACACTTTGGGTAGAAATCAGGAATGCAGAAAGGGTACATGAAATAGCCTCAGCAGAGAATGATAAGGAGAATCCAAAAGTGATTGTGTATATATATATATTTATATATATATATATATTAAGAGTAAAAGAGTAACTCGAGACAAAATAGTGTCCCTTAAAGATCAATGAGACCATTGGTGTGTGGAACCACAGGATATGGCTAAGACCTTAAACACATTTTTTACTCCAGAGCTTACTGTGGACAAAGACTGGGGAACTCAGGGAACAAGAGCAATACGTTAGAATACATTTGGAGATCTCTGCAATTCCAGTCTCCCCGCTATAGGAAAGATGTTGTGGAAGTTGAAAGTGTTCGGAAAAGATTGACAAGATGTTGCCAGGGTTGTTGCTGAATAAGCTGGGGTTATATTCTCTGGAGCATCACAGACTGAGGGGTGACCTGACAGAGGTTAATATAAACATGAGGTATATGGATTGGGTAAACATTCAAGGTATTTTCCCAGGGGTTGGAGAGTCCAAAACTAGAGGCCATAGGTTTAAGGTTAAAGGGGAAAGGTTTAAACGGCACTGAAGGGACAGTTTTTCTATGCACACGGTGGTATGTGTATGGAATGAGCTGAGAGAGAAAGTAGCAGATACTGATACTATGACAACATTTAAGAGATATTTGGATGGGTATATGAATAATAAGGGTTTAGAAGTACATGGGCCAAATGCTGGTAAATGGGATGGATTTATTTACATCTTCTGGTCAGCATCGACGAGTTGGACCGAAGGGTCTGTTTCCATGCTGTATATCTCTATGACTTGAAAAGAGTGCATGTTATAGAAGGTTTTAAAACACAAAACTATGGAAAGCCCCAGGACCTGATTAATTGTATCACAGAACATTATGGAGCCCCTAGCAAAGATATTTTTACCATTGATAGCCATGTGTGATGTTCTAGAAAGGCTGGAGTGTTGCAAAGTTGACAGTGAAGACGTTGTAATCGAGGATAAAGCGGATGGCCCTCAGGACAACTCCTTACAACCCTGTCACGGTGGACGCTGCAAGACGTGTCAGATTGTGGATACAGATACCACTATTATGCGTGGGAAAACCTCCCACCTTGTACATAGCAGGTACTCATGTGACTCAGCCAATGTTGTCTATCTTATACGTTGCAGGTAAGGATGCCCGGAGGCATGCTACATTGGGGAAACCAAGCAAAGGCTACGACAACGGATGAATGGGCACCGCACAACAATCAACAGACAGGAGGGTTCCCTCCCAGTTGGAGAACACTTCAGTGGTCCAGGACATTCAGCCTCGGACCTTCAGGAGATCATGGTGGCCTCACCAATGTCTTGTACAGATACAACATGACGTCCCAACTCCTACTCTCAATGCTCTGCCCAATGAAGGAAACCACCCCAAATGCCTGCTTCACCAGCCTGTCTACCTGTAACACCACTTTCAAAGAACTGTGTACCTGCATCCCTGGGTCACAGACTGACAACACTACCCAGGGCCCGAACATTAACTGTACAAGTCCCACCCTGGTTTGTTTCACCAAAATGGAACATTTATCTAATTAAACTCCATCTGCTATTCTTAAGCCCACTATCCCAGCAGCACTGTTCATCCTGTTGTATCACAGATAACCGTCATCACTGTCCAGTTTACCACCAATTTCAGTGTCACTCAAAAAACTTACTTACCAGGAAACCAATATTCCCATCCAAACCATTTATCCAAATGACAAACAACAGCGGACCCACTACACCGCTGGGCACATGCCTCCAATCAGAAAAACAGCATGTCCCAAACCACCCTCTGTCTCCTACCATCAAGCCCCATTTTCTGTCCAGTTGACTAGCTCCTCCTGAATGCCATAACCTTTTACACTGATCTGAGTTTATTACCCAGGACTTATACACTTAATGGTAAAGTCGTAGGGAGTGTTGCTGAACCAAGAGACCTTGAGGTGCAGGTTCATAGCACCTTGAAAGTGGAGTCGCAGATAGATAGGATAATGAAGAAGGCGTTTGGTATGCTTTCGTTTTTTGGTCAGAGTATTGAGTACAGGAGTTGGGAGGTCATGTTGTGACAGTACAACATATTGGTTAGGCCACTGTTGTAATATTGCGTGCAATTTTGGTTTCCTTCCTATCGGAAGGATGTTGTGAAACTTGAAATGGTTCAGAAAAGATTTACAAGGATGTTGCCAGGGCTGAAGGATTTGAGCTAAAGGGAGAAGCCGAACAGGCTGGGGCTGTTTTCCCTGGAACATCAGAGGCTGAGGGGTGACATTATAGAGGTTTACAAAATTATGAGGGGCATGGATAGGGTAAATAGACAAAGTCTTTTCCCTGGGGTTGGGGTGGCCAGAACTAGAGGGCATAGGTTATGGATGAAAGGGGAAAGATATCAAAGAGACCTAAGGGGCAACTTTTTCATGCAGAGGGTGGTACGTGTACGGAATGAGCTGTCAGAGGATGTGGTGGAGACTGGTACAATTGCAACATTTAAGAGGTATTTGGATGGGTATATGAATAGTAGGGGTTTGGAGGGATATGGGCCGGGTGCTGGCAGGTGGGACTAGATTGGGTTGGGATGTCTGGTCGGCATGGACAGGTTGTACAGAAGTGTCTGTTTCCATGTTGTACATCTCTATGACTTTAACTTCCATACCTTCATTTTATTATCATCCATGTGCCTATCCAGAAGTATATTAAATGTCCCTAATGCATCTAATTTTACCACCACCGCTGGCAATGCATTCCACTCAGCCACCACTCTGTATGTAACGAACCTACCTCTGAAATCTCCCCTTAACCATCCACTAATCACCCGAAACTTATATACCCTCTTGAAATAACTATTTATATGAGGGTAAAAAATATCTCTCTCTAGTCACTCTATCTATGACTCTCATCACCTTGTTCACTTCTGCCAAGTCACCCCTCACCCTTCTTCACTCCAATGAGAAAAGCTTTAGCTCCCTCAAGCGTTCATCATTACATATGCTCTCCAGTACAGGCAGCACCCGGATAAATCTCTTCTTTACCCTCTCTAAAGCTTCCACATCCTTCCTGCAATGAAGGGAACAAACTGAACACAATATTCCAAGTGGGGTCGAACTAGGGCTCTATAGAGCTGCAGCATAACCTCACAGCTTTAAAACTCAATCCCCAAACTAATGAAATCCAGCACGATACATTGCTTTTAACAAGTCAATCAGTTTGGGTGGCTACTTTGAGGGATCTAGGGACTTGGAACCCAAGATCCCTCTCTGTTCCTCCACATTGCCAAAGATCCTGCCTTTAACTCTGTATTCTGCATTCAAATTCAATCTTCAAAATGAATGACTTCACACTTTTCCAGATTGAACTCCATCTGCCACTTCTCAGCCCAACTCTGCATCCTGTCAATGTTCCGTTGCAATCTACAACAGCCCTCCATACTATCAACCACTCCACCAACCTTCGTGTCATTGGGAAACTTACTAACCCCTCTTTCAATCACACATCCAAGTCATTCATAAACTCACAAAGAGCAGAGGTCCTGTAACCTCTCCCTGCAGAAAACCACTGGTCACAGAGCTCCAGGATGAATGCTTTCCATCGATCATCACCCTCTGTCTTCTGTGGGCCAGTAATCCTGTATCCAGACAGACAGGTTTCCTTGTACCCCATGCCTCCGTACTTTCTGAATGAGCCATAAAGATGTTTTGTCACATTCTCAAAAGATTCAATAAGACTTGTAAGGCATGACCTGCCCCTTACAAAACCATGCTGACTATCTCCAATCAAACTATGGTTTTCCAAGGAATAATAAATCCTGTCTCCCAGAGTCCTCTCCAATAATCTGCACACCACAGACATAAGACTGACACGTGTGCAATTCCCAGGATTATCCCTATTCCCTTTCTGAAAAAGGGAATAATATTTTCCTGCCTCCAATCATCTGGTCCGACTCCAGTGGACAGTGAGACTGCAAAGGTCATCACCATGTGCTCAGCAATCCACTCCCTTGGTTCCTATAGTAACTTTGGACGCATCCAGTCTGGTTCAGCGACTTATCTATCCTTATCTTTCAAACAATTCTCAGCACATCCTCCTTCTTAACATCCACCTGTTCACGTACATCAGCCTGTTTCACGCTGTCCTCACAAACGACAAGGTCCCTCCAGCAGTGAATACTGAAGCATAGTATTCATTAAGGACCTCCCCTCCCTCCTTTGACTCCAGACACAAGTTCCTTCCACTATCCCTGACCGGTCCTATCCTCACTCTGGCCTTGCTGTTGTTCCTCGCATAAGTTGAGAATGCCTCGCGGTTTTCCTTAATCCTTCCCAACAATGCTTTTTCATGCCCCTTCTAGTTGCCCTCATTATATCTCTCGGCTCCTTCCTGGTACCTTCAGAGAATCCCTACAGTGTGGAAACATGCCGTTTGACCCAAGAACTCCATATCAACCCTCCAAACAGTATCCAACCCAGCCCCATTCCCCCACCCTATTACTGTCCATTTGCCCTGACTAATGCACCAAACCTACACATTCCTGAACACTATGGGTAATTTAGCATGTCTGAGCCACCAAATTGGCACATCTTTGAGCTGTGGGGGGGGGGGGGGGGGGGGGGAACCGGAGCACCTGGAGGAAATCCACAGGGAGAATGCGCAAACACCCCACAGACAGTCGCCTGAGGCTGTAATCGAAATGGAGTCCGTGGTGCTATGAGGTAGCAGTGCTAACCACTGAGACACCGTGCCATCCAATGTAACTCTCTGGAGACCTGTCTGATCCTTGCTTCCTCAACCTTAAGTAAGCTTCCTTCTTCCTCTTGATTAGATGCCAAAGTCCATGTGGACAACGTTGACTGCTCTGCCTTCATCTATCTTTGGCCACCTCCTCGAAGAGTCAATCCGGTTTGTGCAACATGGTTTTCCACTCACAAAGCCCTGCTGACCATCTCGAATCAGCTCTTGCCTTTGTAAGTGTAAGGAGCTCCTTTATCTCAAAATTTCCTCCAACGACTTCCCCATCACTGGTCTCACGGGGCTGTAATTTCCTGGCTTTTCCCTGCAGTCCTGAAGTGATGGAACAGCATTAGCCAACCTCCAGTCTTCCAACATCTCACTGTGTCTGTTGATAATATAAATATCTCTGTTAGAGACACTGCAATCTCTTCCCGAGCTTCCCACAATATTCTAGGGTCGACCTAATGAGCTACTGAAGACTGATCTACCTTTATTTGTTTTAAGATTTCAGCACTTTCTCTTCTCTGGTGAGGATTCTTTCCAAGACATCACTATTTATTTCCCCAAGTTCCCAAGCTTCCATATCTTTCGCCACAGTAAATACTGACAAGACGGTTTCGTCTAATATCTCACCCATCTGCTCTGATTCCACACATGGGTGACCTTATTGATCTTTAAAGGTACCCTATTCTCTCCCAAGTTACTCTTTAGCCCTTATTAAAACTTGCTTAAAAGCTTCTGATAATTCAAATGCACCATATCCCCTATACTGCTACACCCCTCCTACACCCTTACATTCCTGCCATTTATATTCACACCAACAAATTAAATCCAACAGGCTCGTTGCTGTATCAGTTGCCATGGAGACCACTGTCAGACACAGTTACTGTACTGCCCTTGCCATAAGTATATTCAGTGTCCTGACTTTAACCATATTGACATTCCCATCACTGTTTGGTGCCTACAAAATAATTCCTGTTAACAGTTGCTGCTGCTTGGTTATTCTCAGCTCCACTTTTCATATTGAGATCCACATGACTGTCTCATTAATGCATTAACCTCATCCTTCCTTCACAACTTGTTGGCTTTTTGCCTAGTCTGCCCATTGGGACTAGATTGGGTTGGGATATCTGCTCAGCATGGATGGTTGGACAGAAGGGTCAGTTTCCATGCTGTACATCTCTCTGACTCTATGACTCTATCCCAACAACCCTTCAGTATTCACCTCCCATCGATGGTCATTCTGCAGCTAAATCTCCAGAAAGAATGTTCCATCATATCTGTTCACTGTCATTCCATCTGCCTTATGGCGAATACAGGGAGTCATGCCTCAGTAGTGGCGGTGGAGGGGGAGGGGTTGAAAAGATTGGTAGAGGTTACAGAGACTCAAGACTTACAGGGACTCGAGGATGTTAGAGTAAAACAGTGTTAAATCTGGTCAAGAATGTCAGTGGGACAAAGGGGTTTGGGGATTGGAGGAACGTACAGAGATAGAGGGAACTGGATTAGATTCTGGAGATAGGGATAGGGATGGATGTAGAGAGAGGCAGGGAGCCTGACAGGCACAGACAGAGAGCTGTTTAATCTAGGAGAGTATTGTTTATACTAACAGAGATATGGAAGGTTGTAGTGACAGAAGACGTTTACAGATATAAGGCGGTTTCTAGGTTTTGGAGACTACAGAGATAGAAAGACAATGGAGAATGCCAGGTTACTGGGTTGGAGACAGTTACACAAAAGGGGAGGGTTACACAAACTGAAAGAGGTTCCTGTGGTCGGGAGGGGTATAGTGCCGGGACTGAGGGCGAATTAAACAAGATACAGATCAAAGAATTGGAGAAGGATAAGGAGATTACTAACTTTTCACAACTAAGGAAGGGTTGTAGGAGCTGGAGAAGATTACATAGGTAGGGACTGATGGAAAGGTTAAAGACAAATACATTGACATCGAGGGTGGTATTGGTGGGAGGAGCTAACAGGGATAGACAGGACTGTCAGGGTTTACAGGGATGAAGGAATTTAGTATCTACTAGAGAAGTTTTGGAATTAGTGTGTTAGGGATTGGAGAACCTGACAGAGTCAGGGACAAAGACAGAGAGAATGGTGTGGACTAGAGGAGATTCCAAACAGAGGAAGGATTATCGGGACTGAGAATATTACAGAGATAACTAACACAGCATGGGCCAGGATTGATGCCTGCGATCCCCTGTGCTGTCGCATTGAGGACCAGTACAGCAGAGGTGAAAGCAGGACCCTCACAAGATAGTGGGAATGAAGCCTAGAATGTTGCTGTTCCTTGCCCAGCTCTGTATCTATGCCCGGTCTTCCAGGTCAGAATATAGAAGTCAACTACCTCCACCCTGTACTGTTTACTGTGAGCGATCTTACCGGCTGCAGGATTTACTGAAGGCACCAGATCTCCCTCTCCATCTCTCTCTGGCTGACCAACCAGCTTCAATGAGGCGATGGATGAGACAGGAGTTAGGAAGATCCTGATTACCTGCATGAGACAGAAATAGACAGAATGGGAAATTAGACTGATGCAATGGGGATAACTTATGCAGAGTGGCACTGAGTCCAGCAGAGATCTTGAAAATCCCAGTCTCCATCCCTTGCCCGTGCTGCTGCGTCTCTGTGGAGTGGACAGTTCTGTTGACTCAGGATCTCAGACCATCTGTAAGAGGGAGAAATGCTGACAGAGGCAGCAAATAGACTGACACAGCGAGGAATACCACATGGAGAGATACTGAGTGATATCACATTATTAGACACTGCATTAACAGGGAATTGTTTGAATTTGTAACAAAGGCACTGGGATAATTGTGAGGGGATTCAACCTTCCTATCTCATCATCTCTTTGGCGATGGGTCACAGACGAGGCTGACTCTCTCCCACTCTCGGTGTGGGGGGGGGGGGGGGTTCTGGAGTTGGCTGTACAGACCGATGTGGCCTTCCACAGATTCTGTTACACTCTGTTGCAGAAGGTGACCATGGGAATGGGGTGGGTGGGGCGTTGGTGTGGTCACGTACTCCTTGTGCTGTTTTCTCCTGGATTCCCATTTTCCCCACAGAAAGTCTTGAGGTGCTCAACACCTTCCCAATGCTCCTCCCCCACTTTGGACGATCTTGGTCCAGGACTTACCAGAGTTGATTAAGAGATGAAAACAAACCTATCAATTCTGAAGAAACCAACGTTTAGAAATGCGGACACATTGGTTAAAGAGATCGCTAGGGAGTCTCCGAGCAGGAGGAGTGCAGTAGGAAGAGGAAACGTTGCCAGTGTTTAATGAGATGATCGGAACAGGGAAAGGTGAAGCTGCTGGAAGTTGTGAGAGTGTTACAGAGAGGGACAAAGGCCTGAACAATGTTACAAAGCCAGTACGAATTGCTGCAGCTAGAGCTGTTTGCAGAGGTAGGGATGGACATCTGTATTTTAATTGATTCATTCATGGCCTGAGGATGTCACCGGATGGACCAACATGCATTACCCCACTGCTAATTGCCCATAGGCAGCTCAGAGTCAGCCATATTGCTGTGGGACTGGAGCCACATGTAAGCCAGACCATGTAAGAATGCCAGGTGTCCCTCCCTAAAGGACATACGTGAACAAGTTGATTTTTACCAGATAATCAACAATGCTTATCCAGATTCCTCACTAATGTCCTGGACAGATACACCCAACTCTTACTCTCAATGCTCTGCCCAATGAAGGGGAACCATCCCAAGCGCCTGCTTCACCAGCCTGTCTACCCATGACGCTACTTTCAAAAAACTGTGTACCTGTGTCCCTGGGTCACTGATTGACAACAGTATCCAGGGCCCGAACATTAATTGCACAAGTCCAGCCTGGTCTGCTTTACCACAATACAACATCTTGCATTTGTTGACCTGCTATTCCTAACCTCACTGGCCTAGCAGTACAGTTGATTCCATTGTACTCTTCGATAACCCTCTTCACTGTCCACATTATCACCAATTTCAGTCTCACTCACAAACTTGCTAACCATGACTCCTGTGTTATCATCCAAACTGTTTATATAAATGATGCACAACTGTGACCCAGTACCGAACCCCATGGCACATCGTTGGTCACAGGCCTGCAGTTTGAGCGGCAACCATATATGAACATGCTCTGTCACCTACCGTCAATCTGTTTTGTATCTAGTTAGTGAGCACTCCCTGGTTATGTGTGATCTAAACTTACTTTCCTGTCTGCCATGCAGAACCTTGTCAAAGGCCTTGATAAAGTTCATGTGGACATCGTGTACTGCTCTGCTTTGATCTCTCACTTGTCTACCTCCACACTCACATTTGAGGCATGATTTCCCGTGCACAAAGGCATGCTGACGATCGTTAATCTGTCCTTCCCTTTCCAAAGGCATGATGATCGTTTCCCTCAGAATCTCCTCCAACAACTTACCACTCCTGCATCAGTCTCACTGGTCTGTAGTGGCTGTTGCTGATGCAAATATCTCTGGGAGGGGCCCTGCAATTTTCTCCCTCGCTTCTCACAAGGCGCTGGGATACATCTGATCATGTCCCAAGGTTTTATCTAACCTTTATCATTTTAAGACATCCAGCACCTCCTGTTCTCCAATGTGAATTCTTTTCAAGACATCACTATGTATTTTCCTAAGTTCCCGAGCTTCCATGTCTTTCTCCATAGTAAATCCAAACACAAAATATGTGTTCAGTATCTCACCCATCAGCAGTGAATCCACACAGACAGCCTCATGGATCTTTCAGGGGCCCTATTCTCTCCCGAGCTAATTTTTAGCCCTTGTTGAAACTTGTCAAAATGCTTCTGAAATTTCAAATATCTCTCTACCGCAACTAACCTCTCCCACCCTTATCTATTCTGCCATTTAAGGCCACATCAAAATATAGAATCCACAGATTTAAATATATTCCTCTTTTATAAAATCATGCGTCTCCCATTGTTTCTAAGCATCCAGTTATCATTTATTGTCATATTCTTTATAACGCATTCCAGCACATTCCCGACTTACTGTCAGGCTAACACCGTTTGGTTTCAGACTGACTGCACAAAGGGTTTTGGGAATCCTTGTGAATCAATCTGAAACAGGTAGCTTACAGGATTAGCAGGTCATTGAGAAGGCAAATCAAATGCTGCCATATATTACAAAGGGAATGGAGTCTAAAAATAGGGAGGTCTTGCTAAACGATGCAAGGTACAAGTCAGACCACACCTAGATTATAATGAACAGTATGAGTGAACTAAGGAAACATATTCTTGTATAGAGCCAGGCCAGGGAAGGTTCACTCGGCTGATCCTGGTGATGGCGGGATTTTCCAATGAAAAGAGGTGGAGTAGATTGACCTTGAACCTATTGGGATTTTGAAGAATGGGAGAGAAATTGAATGAAACATCCAGGATTCGGAGGGGCTTTGACAGGGTAGATGCCGTTAAGTTAGAAAATAGAACAGTACAGCACAGTAATAGGCCCTTCAGCCCACCATGGCTGTGCTGACCATGATGCTATTCTAAACTAATCCCATCTGCCTGCACATGGGCGATATCCCTCTATTCTCTGCCTGTTCATGTTTCTGTCTAAATGCCCTTCAAATGTTTGCTCTCGTTGCCACCTCTCCCACCTCCTGGGCAGCTTCCACCCTCTTGGTAAAGAACACTGGCCTCATTCAGCTCACTTAAAACTTCTCACTCTCACCTTAAACCGATGCGCCCTAATATTTGATATTTCAACATTGGAAGGAGGATTCCAACTATTACACACTATTCACGCCTCTCCTAATACTATATACCTGTACCAGGTCACCCTCAGTCTCCGATACTCACGCAAAACAATCCAACTGCGTCCAACCTCCTTACAGTAAACACATTCTCATCGAGGCAACATTCAGCCAACCCTCCGTTGCAACCTCCCCAAAGCCTCCACATCCTTCCTGTAGCGTGGCGATGAGAACGACACGCAAACTTCCATTCATAGCCGAATGAATTTCCATGCAGTCACAACATGACATGCAAACGTCTGAACTCAATAACGGTACTGTGCCCAATGAAGGTAAGCATACCATACCCCTCCTTTACCACCACATCCTGTTGTGTTATTATTTTTAGGGAGCTATGGATTTGCTTCCAATGTCTCTCTGTTTATCAGTGTTTCCAACTAGTCAATTAGTGCACTTCTCTCTTCCATTTGACTTCATAAATGCATCACTTCACACCTGTCCCGATGAAATTCAATTTGCCACATCTCTGCCCAACGTTCCAGCTGATCTACATACTGCTGCAACGTTTAACACTCTTCCTCATTATCCACAATTCCCCTAACTATCCCTGAACATTACACGCCTTTCCAAATGTCATCTGCAAAATACTAATCAAACTGCTGACCTTTCCATCTGAATCACAGATATAAATTACACACAGACATCGCAGCACTGATCCTTGTGAAACACCATTGGCCACAGACGTCCAATCACCACTGCACATGCCTCTGTCTACTATCACCAAGAAAATATTGTAGTTGAAACTTTATTGCTGGAACAGCACAGCAGGTCAGGCAGCATCCAGGGAACAGGAGATTCGACGTTTCGGGCACAGGCCCTTCTTCAGGAATCCTGATTCCTGATTCCTGAAGAAGGGCCTGTGCCCGAAACGTCGAATCTCCTGTTCCCTGGATGCTGCCTGACCTGCTGTGCTGTTCCAGCAATAAAGTTTCAACTTTGATCTCCAGCATCTGCAGACCTCACTTTCTCCTCGAAGAAAATATTGTATCCAACTTACCAACGAGCATGGATTGTGATTTGATCTTCCAGATCCCCCTTGCTATTTGAAAGCTGTCCATTCAAAATGACTCGATATTTTGATTCCCAGATTAAATTGGCTGTCGCACTAATGCACTGACTGCATCCTTTCTTCACAACAAAACGGGACCTTGTTTGGTTTTTTACTGATCCTGCCGAAATCCCTACAATCCCTCAATAATCACATCCCAGCCATGGTCATTCTGCAGACACACTTCCACAATAACATTTCGATCATATCTGTTCTCCTCAGTTAATGCTGTCATTCCATCTGCTTTGTTGCAAATGCATGGCGCGTGTCACCGAGAGAGGGCCTTTGAGGGATGGATAGAGGTCACAGAGTGGGAGTGACGTTTGGAGGCGCGACATCGTTGCAGGGTTAAACATAGTTACAGTTGCTACAGAATGTTCGCAGGAGAAAACATTTTATTGTTTGGAGGAAGTTAGAGAGATACAGCGTCTTTCATTAGACTTCACAGATGGGGATGTGTATAGGGTTGTGGATCGTTGCATGGTCTATGTTGATCAGGGTGCAGAAACATTCGCATGATTTCAGGATGTGGTACATTTACCAACGGTTGTGGGATCTGGAGAATATCACAGCGATAGGGAGGATGGTATGGACTGGAGAATATTATAGGGAAAGGGAGGTTGGTATGGACTGGAGAATGTTGCAAGCACATGGAAGATGATATAGACTGGAGAATGTTGCAGGGATAGGGAGGAAGATGTAGCCTGGATAAGGTTAGAAGGAGAGATGATTTTATGCACTGGAAGGTATGTCAGAGAGAGTGAGTGGTGTGCATGCTGAAAGATACGACACGGATAGGGAAGCTTGTAGAGACTGGAGGAGAGAGTCGTAGAGAGGCTTGTGAGAGACCAGATTCACTTATGAACATAGGATGTGCTGCAGTGAGCGGAGCATTTTGCAGATATAAACGAGGATATAATGGCCACAAAGCAGTCACACCGATACATAGGTATATAGGAACTGAAGGAATTGATGAGATTACACAGGCGAGGAGTGTTGTATGCAGTGGAGGAGATTAAGCTGATAGGGATGGTTTTAGAGACTCAACAATGTTAGGAAATAATGGGAGTTGCAATGGTGACAGCAGGTTTCAACAATTCGGAGGATATAGACCTGAAGGAGCTTTGATAGACAGCGATGGTACAGTAAAGGGAATTGTAGTGGCTTCCCTTTCATAAGCAATCCATAAGCACTTAAAACAGCCTGTTTGACATGTGCATTATCTCTCGACCATTCATCAGACAGCGCTGCAAATAATTCCCTGGTTCTGCCTACTAGCTTAGACTGAAATAGCATTACCAGAAGACCTCTATCCGTCTATGCAATCTTTCAAATGAAATACAGAGTTCCTTGACAGTAGTGTCACACATAGTTAGGATAGTGAAGAAGGGGCTTGGTATGCATTCCTTTATTGGTGAGAGTATTGAGTTCAGGAGTTGGGAGGTCATGTTGCGGCTGTACAGGACAGTGGTGAGGCCACTTTTGGAATACTGCATGCAACTCTATTCTACTTCATATCGAAAGGATGTTGTGAAACTTGAAAGGGTTCAGAAAAGATTTAAAAGAATGTTGCCAGGGATGAGCTATAGGGAGAGTTTGAACAGGAGATAGTTGTTTTTCCTGGAGAGTCGGAGGCTGAGGGTGACCTTATGGAGGTTTATAAAATCAAGAGGGGCATGGATAGGGTAAATAGACGAAGTCTTTCTCCTGGGGTATGCGAGTCCAGAATTATAGGGCGAGGTTTAGCGTGAGAGTAGAAAGATATAAAAGAGAACTAAGGAGCAACTTTTTCACGTTGAGGATAGTACATATGTGGAATGAGCTGCCAGAGGAAGTTGTGGAAGCTAGTGCAATTGCAACATTTCAAAGGAATCTGGATGGGTATATGAATAGGAAGGGTTTAGAAGGAGATGGGCCGGGTGCTAGCAGGTGGGACTACATTGTGTTGGGATATCTGATCTGCAGGATGGGACCATAAATGGATTGTGGAACCTGGAGGATGTTATGATTTGAACCACAGGTAATTTTTGATTGGATATTTCAGCCAATCTTACAGATGGTAAAATTGCAACATTTAAGAAGCATTTGGATGGATATATGAATAGAAAGCGTTTGGAGAGAGATAGGCCAGCTACTGGCAGGTGGGACTAGATTGGGTTGGAATATCCTGTCGGCATGGCCGGGTTGGAATGAAGGGTCTGTTTCCATGCTGTACATCTCTATGACTGTAAGGTCGGCTAAATGGTCAAATCAAACATTACCTGTGGTTCAAATCATAATATCCTCCAAGTTCCACAAGCCATCCCCTATCCCATCCTGCAGGTTGGGATAGGGGATGAATCCCGGAACCTCTAACCTTCTGCAAGTCCCACGTCCCTTCCGACATTTGTACCATCCTCCAGGTTCTGCAGCCCTTCATACCTCGTAACATGGCGCAGACTCTCCAACTCCTCCTTCCTCTGCAATGTTCCCCAGAAGGGCACTGGAGGATGTGGGGGTTACAGAGATATGGAGGGACATCAGGACGGGAGGATTTTGCAGACATGAGGAATATAGGGACTTTACGAGGTTTCACAGTTTATGAGTGTGTCGGGATTGGAGGAACTTACAAAAATAGGGATAGTTTTAGATTAGAGGATTCTGCAGAAAACCTTTACGTGGTTAAATGCAGGATTCTTAGCAGCGTGCAGGAACAAAGGGATCTTGTGTCCCTCAGGTTACCACCCAAGTTGATAGGCTGTTAAGAAGGCGGATGGTGTGTTGGTTTTCATTAGCAGGGGGATTGATTTAAAGAGATGTGAGATTTTGCTGCAGCTCTACTGAACCCCAGTTAGACCACAGTTCGAATATTGTGAACAGTTCTGTTCGCTTCATTATCGGAAGGACGTGGCAGCTTTAAAGACAGTGCAGAGGAGATTTAGCAGGATGTTGCCTGGACTGGAAGGCATGCCCATAGAAGGTAGTTTGTGAAAGCTGGGGCTTTTCTGATCACAGCGAGGGAGGAAGAATGGTGACATGATAGAGGTGTACAAGGGAAAGAGAGGCATAGATAGAGTGGATAACCAGAGACTACTTCCCATGGCGAAATGGCTATCACAAGGAGACATAAGTTTAAGGTAATTAGTGGAAGGTTTAGCTTAGATATCAGAGGGCTATGGGCCCGGTGCTGGCAGGTAGGACTAGATTGGATTGGGATATCCTGTCGGCATGGAAGAAACTGGTACGTTATTTACACAGAGTGTGGTGGGTGCGTGGAATGGACTGCCAGCCATGGTAGTAGATTCAGACACATTACAGACATCTAAGCAACTCTTCGATAGGCACATCAATGATAGTAAAATGTAAGGTATGCAGGTTAGTTTAGTCTTCAGAGTAGGATAAAAGGTCAGCACAATATTGA
This sequence comes from Chiloscyllium plagiosum, assembly GCF_037043375.1. Taxonomy (NCBI): domain Eukaryota; kingdom Metazoa; phylum Chordata; class Chondrichthyes; order Orectolobiformes; family Hemiscylliidae; genus Chiloscyllium; species Chiloscyllium plagiosum. The sequence goes on from NW_028270178.1 coordinate 56,994,729, forward strand.
GGGCGGAAGGGCTTGTACTAGAATGTGCTATTCCATGTTCTAAATAGCAAGGGTTATGATGGCAGCAAGAGGTTTCGGAAAGCGGGAGAGGATGCGATCTGAATGAAGTGACACAATAGGAGGCGTTGCTAAGGTTGTATGAGGTAACAGAGTCAGCAATGGTCTGATCTGGAGCAGATGACCAGACTGCAAGAATTGTGGGGACTGGAGGTGTTTTCACAGGGAGGGAGGAGCATAGAGCCACAGGAGGTTACAGAAATGTAGAGAGCTATCGGGTCTACAGGAGTTCATGGAGATGGGGAGGTTGGGAGGAATGGAGCAGTTTACAGGGCTAAGGATGTTGGTAGGATGGGGTGTTTTATTTATTTATTTTTTTTCTTTTTTTCTTATTCTTTTTTTTTTCTTCTTTTCATTTTTTCTTTTTTAAGCACTGCCCTTTACATCAAAGGGCAGTGCTGTGTGAATCCCTTTTTTTTTGGTGAATCTCCTGTTTTTTTTCCCCTTTAACCCCCACACTACCACCTAAGTGCGGTAGTGCTTATTTTATCCCCAGCACCCATGGTGTGTGTGTGCAGGTGTGAGACACAGTGAAAGACACAAAGTGCACCAATCTTTATTCAATTTCCACCACCAGGAAGATAGGAAAACACCCGGGTGGCCAGTGACAAGCACTGCCCTTCACATCAAGGGACAGTGCTGTGTGATCAAAACAGTGAAGGGGAGGGTAGGGACTAAATCAAAATAGAGTTGGAGGGAGAAATGATGCACTCCACTCCCTGCGGCGCCCACCTCTCCCTGAACAACTCCAGGGTGTTGGTCGACACCGCGTGCTGATGGGGTGTTTTACACAGACAGGAATGTTTGAGGTGAATGGATCTGAGTACAGAGATAAAGTGGGTTGTGCAGATTGGAAAAACAAATAGACATATGGAAGGTAGTCGTGACTGAAGATGTTTATATTTACAGGAAGGCTTAGGTTCTGCAGGTTATTTAGATAAAGGGGGTGTGGAATCATACAGATTTTCCAAGTGATAAAGACAGCAATTTTGGTTGGAGACATTTTCACAGATTAGGGAGCATTAGTAACGTCCTGGAGTTGGTCAGAGTGGGAAGGGTTGTAGGGGAGGGTGATGTTTACACATATAAGAGCTGGAGAAGATTATGGAAATGAGTAGATGGATGGAGACACTGGAGGAGCTTAAATTGACAGGGTGGGTGCTGGCAATGAAAAGATATCACACAGATATTGAAAGAGTCACAGGCATTGGAATGACTTCTGCAGATTAGGAGTATTACAGGGACTGAGAGGATCGTAGGGTCTCCACAGATTGATCGTATCTTTAAGAATAGAAGAGTTTATGTAGATACGGAAATCTTAACCCCAATGTATGCAGTCTTCATTTCAAGATCAGAGCCTTATTATCCCACATCAGCCAATGATCCCTAACCCTGCCAGCTTTTCCCTTTACCCCAATGGAGCATTCGGGTCCTGGATTCTTGAGATCACACTTTGAAAAGCCTCCCATTTGCCAGTTGTTCCTTTTCCTTCAAACAGACTCACCCAATCCATTAGAATCATAATGTGGAGGTGCCGGTGTCGGACTGGGGGTGTACAAAGTTAAATATCACCCGACACTCGGTTCCAGTCCAACCGGTTTATTTGAAAGCCCTAGCTGTCAGAGCACTGCTTCTTCATCAGGTGGTTGTGGAGCACAATCCTAAGGCACAGAATTTATAGCAACAGGATGGCAGTGTCATGTAATATAATATCAAACAAATTTAGTTTAAGCCTTTCATCTGTTTCAGTGATCACCAGCGCTTCCAAAGTGAGTTGGATTATAACTGGGCGTTGTGCAATTTTAAATTCACGGCATTGACGCTGGCCAGATCCTGCAGAATGGCCCCAAACCTGGCCCTGTTCCAGTTTTCCTCTTCAATCTGTGGACCTGCTGATCTTTTTTCCATAACTATGTTAAAACGAAGACAGTTGTGCGCACTGGACCCAAAGTGCTCTCTGAATGACACTTCAGTCACTTGCCCGACCTCGTTTTCTGAGGGGAGGTCCAGTGTTGCACCTGCCTGAGGAGAGTAGGGCCCTCTGCATATTGATTTAGGAACCTTCCCTGGACACATTTGCAAAATTGCCCTCCGTCCAGGTCTTTTTATACTCGAGGTGGCCCAGTCAATACACGGAATATTAAAATCTCCAGCCTGCACTCCTCTATTATTCCTATAGTTATCTGCAATCTCTCTACACATCTGCTCCTCTGGTATCTGTTGGGTCTACAACAGTCTACAATACAGTCCCAATAAAGTGACCACCCCCCTTCTTCTTTCTAACTTCTAACCATGTGGAATTTTAAATGAATATATGTTTTAAAATTGGTATTAACAATCCATAAATCAGTATTGATAAAAATCCAAACACTTGACCTTCAGAGAAAGACAACAGTTCACTCTCATGTGCTCTGCACGACATACCCACAGCAAAGTGTTTGCCTCTGAATTACTCTGTGAAATGGGCGAGCCAGCTGCTTAGCTCAAGGGCAGCAAGGAATGGGCAATAAAGGCTAGTCAGCCAGAGACATCCACATCCCACACCTGATTTTTTTTAAAAATCCATTCAGATTGTTCCACTGGAACTGTGCTGGGACCAGTGTCCTGGCCAATCACGTTGGTAGGTTTATGGACAGGGCATTAAAATGACAGATAGGATGCAGGGACAGGCTTCAGGTGAAAGGAGCTTTCCAAATCCAAAGAGAAAAGGTGAAGCATCAGAGCAGCACGGGGAATGTGACCGAAGACAACAGAAAGGAACAGGATGGGACAAAGTTTAACTCAAACTGTAGATCAGCAAATCCATTTGTGACAGGAAATTGTGGGAACGAGTAAATTATGTTTTTTTTATTAATGGACAAAGTCTCTGCAACAAGGTAGAATGATTTGTGACACAGAGATAAAAAGGATTTAGACACCAGAGAGATGTGGTTACAGGCTGAACAAAAGGTGGAACATAAATATTCAATGCTTCACAACCTTGTGCAAACTCAGGCAAAATGGGCAACGCTAACAATAATGGGTAAGAAAGGCATTACAGAGAAAGCATTTGGCATCAGATCATGAAGTAGAGTCAGTCTGAATGTAAATTCTGGCTACTACTTGCCAAGGACACAAGCAGCGGAACAGTTTTAGACCACCAAACAGCATTTCATGGCTCGTCACTGCAATAAATAGGAATTCATTGGAATTTTTAACACAGGCATGGTGAACATTTAGTGAAACGTCAATATTCGCATAATCTGAGACAATCACACTGACAAGTGTGATATTGGAAGAGGAGTACAGAGAATTTTTTTTCCCCAGTGTTTCTTTGATTAACACATTGTGCAACTAGCTAGGGACATAACTATCACAGAGCGACAGTTGTGTGATGACACTTCGTGAATGAATAATGTCACTTGGAGAAATCCTCCGGGAAATTGTGATAAAGTGCAGTTTAAAGAAATATAAAGTTTTAAAGTGAATCACAGAAAGGACAAACTACAACTAGAAACAAAAATAGACAATTACATGAGTTTGAGAGGAGAACTGACCAAGGTAAACAGGCTGACCAGACTGAAACATGTGTCTGTAAATGAACAGTGGAAAACATTTGAAGGAACAGTGTAAAACACTCAATAGGACATTCCACTGAAACAGACCAAACCTCAGCAAGAAATCCCCACCGGTCCCTCACTCAGGACAAATTGGATCATATTAGATTATCAGGCTGAGAAGATCACCACAAAGTACTTAAAATCCTGAAATGAGAGAGTGTTTTAGGAGAAAATGTTGAAGGGATTGTAAAGGGTCTGCTAGCAGGGGGAGGGCAGTGGGAAGGGAAATCATTGTCAGGGATTTAATGACACGATAGGAACAGGGAGAGGTGAAGGTGCTGGAGGTGGTGAGAGAGTTACAGAGAGTGGTCAGGACCTGAATGGTGTTTCAAAGCCAGTACGGATTGCTGCAGCTGTGAGGTGTGTCAGAGGTAAGGAGGGACATATGTATTTTTATTTATTCTTTCATGGGATGTGGGTGTCACTGCCTAGACCAGCGTTCTTTTACCCCATGCTAATTACTCAGAGATTGCTGGGACCCTGGCGGATATATTTAATGCTTTGCTGGCCACAGGTGAAGTGCCAAATGACTGGAGGATAGAAAATGTGGCTCCTTTATTCAAGAAGGGCAGCAGAGGTAGGCCAGGTAATTACAGAACAGATAGTCAGACAGCAGGGGGAGGGAAATTAATGGAAACAATTGTGAGGATGAATCAACACTCGCAAAGGTAAGGATCAACTCGGTTTAGTCATCACGGATTTGGCAGAGGAAGATACTGTCTGAAGAATTCAGTTCAGTTTTTTTTAAAATGGTGCTTAAGTATATTGATGAGGGCTGTGCAGATGATGTGGTTTATATGGACTTGAATAGGTCCTTAAACAAGATCCAACATCGAAGGCTGATCCAAAACGACTGGGTTCCAAGGCAAGTTGGCAAATTGGATGTAAAATTGGTGGATAGAATACTTTCACCAGTGGATGTACCACAGGGATCTGTGCAGGAACCATTGCTGGTTATTCTGTCAAATAGTAACTTTAAAGTGAAAGCAGGCGGTATCAAGAGTCGGTTTGCAGATGACATGAAAGGTGAGGATTTGTTCACAGTGAGTAGGATGGTCTCCGTCTGCAGTCCGATGTCAATCGGATGATAATCTAAGCAGAGTTTAGTTCTGATTGAAGTGAGGTAATACTCTGGGGGAGGTACGATAAGCGAAGGACAGACATAATGAATGGTAGGACCATGAGGAGTACTGAGAAATACAGGGACGTTGGTGGACAAGTCCATAGATCCCTGAAGGTGTCAGCACAAGGAGTCAGGGTGGGAAAGGCATCTCAACTGGGAGCAGAAGAGGGACCCATATCCTGGTGGGGTGAATTGCTAGAGCTGCTTGACAGGATATAACCTAGTCTGGCAGGGTGTTGGACCTTAAACAGTCGTAAGGTCGGAAAGAAAATTCGAGGCTGGTACACAAGTTAAAGAGAGCGATTTCAAAAGACAAGGCAGGCAAGAACATAGCAGGGAATGGGGGAAAACTGGTTATTGAACTACATGTATTTCAATGCAAAGGGCCTGACAGCTAAGGAAGATGAACTCGGGGCATGGATTGGAACATCAGACTGGGATATAATAGTTATCACAGAAATACAGCTGAGGGAGGGGCAGGGCTGGCAGCTCATTGTTTCAAGGTAGAGGAACTGCAGGAAGCATCGAAGGGGAGGCAAGAGAGGATGTGTGGTGGTGGGTTTTGATTGCATGAATCATCACAACAGTACTTAGAGAGGATATTCCTGTGGGATCGCCCAGTGAAGCTATGTTAGTGGAACTGAGAAATAAGAATGGGTCATCACTTTGACACGACCGTACTGCTGACGCCTAATAATCAGTGGCAGACTGAGAAACAAATATGTGGGGAGATCTTAAATATCAATCATAATAATAGGGCTGTTGTGGTAGGGGTTTTTGAACTTTCCAAACCTAGACTGGGACTGCCAGTGTTTGCAAGGGAGGAATTTGGTAATTGCGTTCCAAAAAATCTCCCAATCAATATGTAAATGGCCTGAAAAGAGAAATGGCAAAACCTGACCTCCCCTTGTGAATCAAGGTAGGGAAAGGGACTGAGGCGTTAGTGGGAAAGCATTTTGTCAAAGTGACCACAGTTCTACTAGTTTGAAAATGGCGATGGAAAAGGATAGGCGTGGTCTACAATTTCAAGTTATAAAATGGGGCCAGACTAATCTTGATTGTTTTAGCCAGGAACTTTCAAAAGGTGATTGCAAAGTCTATTTACAGTGAAAGGGAAGTCTGGCAAATGAGAATATTTTAAAATATAAATTGAACGATCTGCGCCAGCATGTTCCTGTTTGTGTGCAGCTCAATGCTGACAACATTCAGAAACACTGGCTGTCTATTGAGGGTCTGGTCAAGGAAAATGAGGCACATGTCAGGTATAGCCAGGTGGATCAAGGGAATCCCTGAGGATCACAGGGGCTGTGGGAATACACTGTGGGTGGAAATCAGCAATGCAGAAAAGGTACAAGAAATAGCCTCGGCAGAGAAGCATAATGAGAATCCAAAAGTAATTGTATAAATATATTAAGAGTAAAAGAGTAACTTGAGACAAAATTGGGGCCTTTAAAGATCAATGAGGTAATTGATGTGTGGAACTGCAGGATATTTGCTAAGACCCTAAGCATTTTTTTCACTCCAGAACTTACTGTGGACTAAGACTGGGGAACTCAGGGAACAAGAGGAATACGTTAAACCACAATTGGAGTTCTCTGCAATTCCAGTCTCTCTGCTCTAGGAATGATGCTGTGAAAGTAGAAAGTGCTCAGAGAAAATTGACAAGATTTTGCCAGAGTTCTTGCTGAATAAGATGGGGTTATTTTCCCAGGAGCATTTGAGACTGAGGGGTGACCTGACAGAAGTTTATATAAACATGAGGGGTATGAATTGGGTAAACATTCAAGGTCTTTTCCCAGGGGTTGGGCAGTCCAAACCTAGAGGGCATAAGTTTAAGTTTAGAGGGGAAAGGTTTAAAAGGGACCGAAGGGACAGCTTTTTCATGCATAAGGTGATCCGTGTATGAAATGAACGGAGAGAGAATGTAACAGATACTGATACTATGACAACATTTAAAAGGTATCTGGATGGGAATATGAATTGTAATGGTTTAGTGGTACATGGGCCAAATGCTGGTAAATGAGATGGATTTATTTAGATCTTCTGGTCAGCATGGACGAGTGGGACCGAAAGGTTTGTTTCCATGCTGTAGATCTCTGTGACTTGAAAAGAGTGCATGTTGTAGAAGAGGTGGTGCTGGAAGCTTTAAAACACAAAGTTATGGAAAGCCCCAGGACCTGATCAACTGTAAGACAGGCGATGCTAGGGAAGAAATTGTGGAGCCCCGCGCAGAGCAAAGGTATTTGTACCATTGATATCCATGTGAGATGGGCTGGAAGATTGGAGGGTGGAATAATTGACAGTGTAGGAGGCTTTCTAAGATTACAAAGGGATCTTGATGAGTGAATGGGCTGAAAAACTGTAGAAGGAATTCAATTTGAATAAATGCAACGTAATAAATTTGGTAAAACAGCTGGGATGGGTTTAGTTTGAGATTATGTTTTCTACCAACTATAGGGTCTGTTTCCATGCTGTACAACTATGACAAGAATATAGTTTTGGTCCATTTCTTGAGAAACGCTGTGTTGGAATGCTAGGGAACTAAAGACCAATTAGCCAGATGTCAGTGATGGGTAGGTTGTGGAAGTGATTCTGCCAGGCAGGAATTACATCCATTTACAAAGGCAAGGATTGATGAAAGCTAGTCAGCACAGCTTTAAACGTACAAAGTTAGGTCTCACTGACTTGTTTGCTTTTGTTGAAGTGGTGACCATACATTGTCTACACTAAAGTCAGCAGGACCTTTGACAGGGTTCAGCATGATATACTGGTTCAGAAGGTTAGATCACATGGGATCAGGGAGAGCTAGCCAACTGGATACAAAATTGGCTTGACAGTTGGAGACAGAGGGTGGTGGAAGGGGATTGTTGTTCAGGCTGGAGGCCTGTGACCAGCGGTGTGCTATAAGTATCGGGGCTAGGTCCACTGATATGTATCATCTACATAAACGATTTGATTGAGAATATAGGAGTCATTGTTAGTAAGTTTGCAGATGATCAAATTAATAGCGTCATGTGCAGTGAATATGATTTTCAAAAGGGCTCTTGAACAATGGGGCCAGTGGACCAAGGAATTAAAGATGCAGTTGACATATGGTGTTGGGTTTTGTTGAGACAAACCAGGGAGGACTAACACAGTTAATGGTTTGTCCCTGCACCCCTTGGTCTCTCTCTGTTCGACAACAGAGAGAGACCAAGGGGTGTAGTTACATTGTTCCTTGGAAGTGACATTGCAGTTGGACAGGGTGGTGAAAGCAGTATTTGATGCACTTTCCTTCATTGTCCAGAGCTTTGATATGAATTGGAGACATTTGTAACATTGTCCTAAATATTTGCCTTAGGCAGAGGAGGCTACGGATTGACCTTATAAAGGTTTATAAAACCATGCGGGGCCTCAGTAAGGTGAAAAGCCAAGGGTAGGTGACTCCCAAGCTAGAGGGTATAAACAGGAGGTGAGAGAGCAAGGATTTAAAGAGGGAGCTGAGCGGCAACATTAGCCACAGAGGATGGTGCATAGACGGAACAGGGCGTCAGAGGAAATGAGAGAAACGTGTACAATTACAACATGGAAAAGACATTTGGAGGGATACATGGAGAGGAGATGGTTTGAAGAGATAAGGGCCAAACACAGGCAAATGCGACACATTTAGTATAAGAATCATGGTCAGCATTGATGAGTTGGAGTGAAGGTCCTGTTTCCGTGCTACATGACTCTGTATCCAGTTAAAGAGGAGGGGACTACTGAGATAAGACATGTTGTAGACACTGAAGCAGGTTACAGCGATAGGGATGGTAGTCTGGAATGCAGTACGTTTCAAATTAGTGAAGTGACTATAAGGAAGGGAGGAGGTTACAAAGATACCAACTGTTATAGGATTTAAAAAATTATTGAAGACATTGGTCACCAAGATATGACATAGATTCAGTGTTGCAGTGTGGTTAGTCTTAGTACAACAGACCTTACATTATGGGCAGGGATTGAGCCTGGGGGGAATGTCTGTATTGTGCTCCCCTCTGGCACTATATCCATGTCATGTCTAGTTAGCCGATGATTGGAGCCCTCTCATTGCTCTCTGCTCTGTGCACTGTGAGTGATCTTACCTTGCTGCAGGATTTATTGAAGGCTCCAGATCTCCCTGTCCTTTGTCTCTCTGGCTGACCAACCATCTTCAATGTGATGATTGACGAGACACCCAGTAGTTGGGAAGTCTATTGAGTCAGGACCTTCCTGAGCACGTGTAGGAGACAAAGAGATAGACAGAATGGGAAATTAGACTGATGCTGTGAGGATTACACATGGAAAATGGCACTGTGTCCCACAGAGATCTGGAAAATCTCAGTTTCCATCCCTGGCCTGTGCTGCTGCGTCTCTCTGGAGTGGAGAATTCGGTTGGCTAAGGATCTGGAGATCCTGAGCGAGAGACACTGACAGAGGCAGCAATTAGACCGACACAGTGAGGGATACCACATGGAGAGAGACTGAGTGATATCACCAGAGTGCAGCAAGTTATCAAGATCAAACAATTGTGTCGGAAGAACGGGTTTAACTTCATGATGCACTGGTGTCAGTGTTCAGGGATGGGCAACCATTGAGCAGGTGAAGTGATGGCCGAGTGGTATTACTACAGCACATATCCAAAACCTCAGCTAATGTACAGGGGAGAAAGGTTTGAATCCCACCTTCAGAAATGGTGGAATTTGAAATCAATAATTTTAAAAATAGCAATTAACAATCCACATGTAAGTATGAGACCATTGTTGATGTACAAAAAACCCAAACACTTGTCCTTCTGAGATGGACGTCTGCCCATCCTAACATGGTCTGCACTACATAACCACAGCAAAGTGTTTGCCTCTCAATTACCCTCTGAAATGGCTGAGCAAGTTACTCAGCTCACTGGCAGCTAGGGCTGGACAAGAAAGGCTGGTCAGCCAGAGACATCCAAATCCCATAGCTGATGTTTTAAAAAATAATCCATTAGAATGGACCCACTGGAACAGTGCTGGGAAGAGTGTCCTGGCAAATCATGTCGGTAGGTTTGTGGACGGGGCTTTAAACTGACAGGGAGGACGCAGGGACAGGGTTCAGGTGAAAGGAACTTTCCAAATCCAAAGAGAAAAGGTGAAGCATCGGAACAGCATGGGAATTTGGCTGAAGACATTCAGAAAGGAACCGAAAGGGACAGAGTTTAACTTAACCTGTACATCAGTGAATAGGTATGTGACAGGACATTGTGGGAAAGAGTAAATTATGTCTTTTTTTTTCGCATGGACAAGGTCTCTGCAATAAGGTCGATGGATTTGTGACACAGAGATAAAAGAGATTTATACACCAGGGAGACGTGGTTACAGGGCGAACAAAAGGTGAACATAAGTATTCAATAGCTCACAAACTTGCAGAAACTCAGGCAAAATGCGCAACGAGAACTATAATGGATAACAAAGGCATTACAGAGAAAGCATTTGGCCGCAGATCAAGAAGTAGAGTTGGAATGTAAATTCTGGCTACTACTTGCCAAGGACAGAAAAAGTAGAACAGTTTTAGCCACCGAACAGCATTTCATTACACATCACTGCATTAAACAGGAATTAATTGGAATTTTTTAGCAAATATATTGTGATAATTTTGGGAAACTTCAATATTCGCATAATCTGGGTCAATCACACTGACAACAGTGATAGTGGAAGGGGAGTACAGATAATTTTTTTTTCAGTGTTTCTTTAAATAACACATTGTGCAACTAGCTAGGGACGTAACTATGTCAGATCGCTAGTTGTGTGATGAAACTTAGTGAATGAGTAATGTCACCTGGAGAGATCCTCCGGGAAATTGTGATAAAGTGCAGTTTAAAGAAATATAAAGTTTTAGAGTGAATCACAGAAAGGACAAGTTACAATGAAAAACAAAAATAGCCAATTGCGTAAATTTGTCAGGAGAATTGACCAAGGTAAACAGGCTAAACAGACTGGAACATGTGTCTGTAAATGAACAGTGGAAAACATTTGAAGGAACAGTGTACATCACTCAAAAAAAGTACATTCCATCGAAACAGACAAAACCTCAATATGAAACTCACTCCTGTCCCTCACTCAGGACAAAATGGATCTTATTAGATTATGAGGCAAACCAGATCAGCAAAACGTGCTTAAAATCCAGAAGTGAGAGCGTGCTTTAAGAATAAGTTTTAAAGGGATCGCAAAGGGTCTGCTCGCAGGAGGAGGGCAGGTGGAACGGGAATCATTGTCAGGGTTTAATGACGTGACAGGAACAGGGAGAGATGAAGGTGCTGGAGGTGGTGAGTGTGTTACAGAAAGTGGCCAGGACCTGAATGGTGTTACAAAGCCAGTACGGATTGCTGCAGCTGGAGGGAATTGCAGAGATAGGGAGGGACATTGGAGGGAGAGGATCAACCAGCAGCTCATCCAAAACCATGTCAGTGGCCACAGGATTTTTCGTACACACTATTGACCATCCTCAGGCCATAGGATTACTCACACACAGTATTGACCATCCTCAGCCCACAGGCGCATTTACATAAAGTATTTACGAATTACAGGCCAGAGGATAATTCACACACTGTATTGACTGTCCTCAGGCCACAGGATTATTCACAGATAGTATTGACCATCCTCAGGCCACAGGATTATTCACACACAGTTTTCAGCATTCACAGCGCACAGGATTATTCATACTCTATTGACCATGCACAGGCCACAGTATAATTAACAAACAGAAATGACCATGCAGAGACCACAGATTATTAACACACAGCATTGACCGTCCACAGGCCACATTATTACTCACACACAGTATTGACGATTCACAGGCCACAAGTTTATTAACACACAGTATTGACCATTCTCAGGCTGCAGGATTATTCATACACAGTATTGCCCATTCATAGGTCTCAGGATTATTCACACACAGTATTGAATATCCTCAAGGCACAGGGTTATTCCCACACAGTATTGACTATTTTCAGGCCACAGGCTTATTACCACACAGCATTGACCATCATCAGGCCACCGGATTAGTCACACACATTATTGAACATCCTCAAACAACAGGATTATTCACACACAGTATTGATCATTATCAGGCCACAGGATTATCCACACACAGTATTAACCATCCTCGGGTCACAGGTTTTCTCACACACTGTATTGACCAGTTTATGGCCACAGGATTTTTGAACATACTGTCTTGAACAGTTACAGGTCACAGGATTACCCACACACAGTATTGACTACCCTCAGGCCACAGGATTATTCACACACAGTCTTGACCATTCATAGGATGCAGTATTATTAACAAACAGTATTGACTATGCACAGGCCACAGATTATTAACACACAGTAGTGACCATTCAATGGCCACAGCCTTATTCCCGCACAGAATTGACTATCCTCAGGCCACGGGATTATTTCCACACAGTATTGACTACACTCAGGCCACATGTTTATTCACGCAGAGTATTGAGCGGTCACAGTGCACAGAATTATTCACACTCCATATTGACTATCCTTAGGCAAAGGTTTATTCCCACACAATATTGACGATTCACAGGCTACAGGATTATTCATACACATCATTGACCATCATCAGTCCAGACGATTATTCACAGACAATATTGACCATCCTCAGACCACAGGATTATTCACACACAGTATTGACCATTGACAGTCCAAAGGATTAATTTCACATCGTGTTGACCATCCTCAGTCCATAGGATTACTCATATACAGTATTGACCATCCGAAGACCACAGGATTATTCACTCACAGTAATGACCATTCTCAGCCCACAGAATTATTCACACAAGCATTGACCATTCACAGGATTATTCTCACGCAGGATTGAACAACCTCAGGCAACAGGATTAATCACACATCTTATTGATCATTCTTAGGCCACAGGATTACTCACTCACAGTATTGACCAACCTCCGGCCACAGGAATATTCACAAACAATATTCAACATTCTTAGGACACAGGATTAATCACACATAGTATTGATCATCCTCCGGCCAGAGGATTAATGGACACACTTTTTGACCACTTACAGGTCACAGGATTATTCACACACAGTATTGTCCATCCACAGTCCACAGGATTATTCACACACAGTATTGAGCATTCACAGTGCACAGGATTATTCACACATAGTATTGACCATGTTCAGGCCAAGGGTTATTCACACACAGTATTGACGATTCACAGGCCAGAGGATTATTCACACGTGGTATTGACCATTCACTGTCCAAGGATAATTCACACACAGCATTGACCATCACAGGCCACAGGTTTATTCACACACAATATTGAATATCCTCAGGGCACAGGATTATTCACGGTATTGACCATTATCAGACCACAAGATTATTCACACACTGTATTAACCAGCCTCCGGCCACAAGATTATTCACAACAGTATTGACCATCCACAGGCCACAGATTATTAACACACAGTATTGACCATTCACAGGCCACAGCCTTATTCACACACAGTATTGACTATCCTTAGGCCACTGGATTATTCCCACACTTTATTGACAACTCTCAGGCCACAGGTTTATTCATACAGAGTATTGAGCAGTCACAGTGCACAGGATTATTCACACACAGTATTGACCATCCTCAGGCCACAGTATTATAAACAAACAGAAATGACCATTCACAGGCCACAGGATTTTTCATCCACAGTATTGAACAACCACAGGCAACAGGATTAATCACATAGTTTTGACCATCCACAGGCCACAGGATTGTTCACACACAGTATTGACCATCCTCAGGCCAAGGGTTATTCACACACAGTATTGATGATTCACAGGCTAGAGGATTATTCACATGTGGTATTGACCATTCACTGTCCAAGGATAATTCACACACAGCATTGACCATCCACAGGCCACAGGATTGTTCACACACAGTATTGACCATCCTCAGGCCAAGAGTTATTCACACACAGTATTGATGATTCACAGGCTAGAGGATTATTCACATGTGGTATTGACCATTCACTGTCCAAGGATAATTCACACACAGTATTGACCGTTCACAGGCCACAGGATTATAGCCACACATTATTGAACATCCTCAGGCAACAGGATTATTCACACACAATATTGACCATCCTCAAGCAAAGAATTATTCACACACAGTATAGACCACCCTAATGTCACAGGATTATTCACACACAGTATTGACGATCCTCAAGCCATAGGACTTTTCCTACACAGTATTGACCATCCACAGGTACCAGGATTATTCTCACACTGTATTGACCATTCTCAGGACACAGGATTATTCACACACGGTATTGAGCATTCACAGTGCACAGGATTATTCCCACACTGTATTCACAATTCTCAGGCCACAGGTTAATTTACACACACTACTGACAATTCTACGTCAATAGGATTACTCACACACAGTATTGACCATTCACAGTCCACAGGATTATTCACACACAGCATTGACAATCCTCTTTTAGCAAATTTATTCACACACATTATTGACAAGCCTCAGGCCACAGGATTAATTACACACTGTGTTGACAGTACAGAGGCCACAGGAGTATTCATACACAATAATCAACATTCCCAGCCCACAGAGTTTTTCCCCACACAGTATTGACGAACATACGGCCACAGGATTAATAAACACATTGCCTTGACCATTTAGTACAAACAGTATTGAACATTCACAGGCCACAGATTATTGATGCACAGTATTGACTATCCACATCACAAAGGATTATTATCACACAGCATTGACCATCCACAGGCCACAGGATTATTCTCACACAGCATTGACCATCCACAGCCCACATTATGATTCACTCACAATATTGACCATCCTTAGGCAAAGGGTTATACACACACAGTACTGACGATTCACAGCCCATAGCATTATTCACACAGTATTGACTGCCCTCAGGCCACATTATTATTCACGCACAGTATTGACCATCCTCCGTCCACAAGATTACTCACACACAGTATTGATCATCCTCAGGTCAAGGGTTATTCATACACAGTATTGATCATCCTAAGGCCATAAGATCATTCACACACTGTATTGACCAACCTGAGGCCACAGGTTTAATGAACACATTCTTTATACCAATTAACAGGTCACAGGAATATTCCCACACAGTATTGACAATCCACAGGGCACAGGATTATTCACACACAGTATTGAACATCCTCAAGTTCAGGATTACTCTGACACACTATTGACCATTCACAGTCCACAGGATTGTTCACATATAGTATTGTTCATACTCAGTCTAAGGATTAGTCAAACACAGTATTGATGATTCACAGGACAGGGGATTATTCACACACAGTATTGACTAACCTCAGGCCACAGGTTTATTCACACACAGTATTGATGATTCACAGGCCAGAGGATTATTCACACACAGTATTGACTAACCTCAGGCCACAGGTTTATTCACACACAGTATTGATGATTCACAGGCCAGAGGATTATTCACACACAGTATTGACTAACCGCAGGCCACAGGTTTATTCACACACTGTATTGACTAAACACAAGCCACAGGAGTATTCAGACACAATGGTCAATATTCTCAGCCAACAGGATTATTCAGATACAGTATTGACCAGCATACGGCCACAGGATTAATGCACACACTAACTTGTTCATTTACACGTCACAGGATTATTCCCACACAGTATTGTTGATTCTCAGGCCACAGCAATATTCCCACACAGTATTGACCATTCAAAGGGCACAGGTTTATTCACACACAGCATTGACTAGCACATGGCCACAGGATTAATGAATACTCTGTCTTCAACATTTATAGGTCACAGGATTATTCCCACATAGTATTGACCCTCCTGAAGTCACAGGATTATTTACACACAGTATTGACCATCCTCAGGCCATGAGTTATCCACACAACTTATTGACAATCCTCAAGGAACAGGATTATTCCTACACAGTATTGATCATCCTTAAGCAACAGGATTATTCTCAAATTATATTGACCATTTTCAGGCAACAGAATTATTCTCACATTATATTGACCATTTTCAGGCCACAAAATTATTAAGAAATGGTATTGAACCACCTCAGGAAACACAATTGTTCACACACGGTCTTGACCACTCACAGGCCACAGTAATATTTGCAAACAATGTTGACATTGCACACGTCACAGATTATTCACACATAGTATTGACCATCCACAGCCCACAGGATTATTATCACACAGCATTGACCATCCACAGGCCACATTATTATTCACACAGTATCGACTATACTTAGGCAAGGGGCTATTGACACACAGTATTGACAATTCACAGGCCACAGGATTATTCAAACACATTATTGACCATCCTCAGTCTGCGGGATTATGCACACAGTGTATTGACCATTCACAGTCCAAAGGATTATTCACACACAGAATTGACCATCCTTAGGTCAAGGGTTATTCACATACAGTATTTACGATTCACGGACCATTGGATTATTCCGACACAGTATTGACTGCCCTCAGTACACAGGATTATTCACACACAGTATTAAACATTCACAGTGCACAGGATTATTCCCACACTGTATTCGCAATTCTCAGGCCACAGGTTAATTCACACACAGTATTGACCATTCTCAGGCCATGGATTATTCACACACAGTATTGAAAATCCTCAAGTCACAGGATTATTCCTACATAGTATTAAACATCCTCAGGCCACAGGATTATTCACACACAGTATTGACCATCCTCAGGCCACACGAGTACTCACACACAATATTCAACATTCTCAGCCGACAGGATTATTCCCACACAGTATTTCCTAGCATACGGACACAGGATTAATGAACAAACTGTATTGACCATTTGCAGGTCACAGGATTATTCACACCCAGCATTGACCATCCTCAGGCCACAGCATTATTCACACACAGTATTGTCCATCCACAGGCCACAGTATTATTTGCAACCAGTGTTGACCATGCACAGGCCAGAGATTATTAACACACAGTATTGACCATCCACAGCCCACAGGTTTATTATCACACAGCATTGAACATCCACAGGCCATATTATTATTCACACACAGTATTGCCTATCATTCGGCAAAGGACTATTCAGACACAGTATTGACAATTCACAGGCCCCAGGATTATTCAGGCAGTATTTACCATCCTCAGGCCGCAGGATTATTCATACAGTGTATTTGCCATTCACAATTCAAAGGGTTATTCACACACAGTATTGACCATTCTTTGGCCAAGGGTTATTCACACACTGTATTGACAATTCGCATGCCACAGGATCATTCACACACAGTATTGACAATCCTCCATCCACAGGATTACTCTCACACAGTATTGATCGTTCACAGTCCACAGCATTTTTCACACACAGTATTGACCATCCTCAGACCACACGAGTTTTCACACACATCATTGATCATCTTCAGGCCACAGGATTACTCCACACAGAATTGACCATCCACAGGCCACAGATTATTAACAAACAGTATTGACCATCCACAGGCCACTGGATTATTAATACACAGCATTTACCATCCACAGGCCACATTATCATTCACACACAGTATTGACAATCTTTAGACAAATGTTTAATCACACACACCGTATTCAGCATTCACAGTTCACAGGATTATTCACACACTGTATTGACCATTCACATTCCAAAGGATTATTCTCACACAATACTGACCACTCACATTCCACAGGATTACTCAGACACAGTGTTGATCATTCTCAATCCACAGGATTTACCACACACCGTATTGATCACCCTAACCCACAGGATTATACACAAATTGTATTGACCAACATCAGGCCACAGGAATATTCCCAAACAGTATTGACCATGTTCAAGCCTCGGGATTATTCACACGATGTATTGAGCATTCACAGTGCACAGAATTATTCACACACTCTACTGACCATCCTCAGTCCACGGGATTACTCACACACAGTATTGACCAGCATACGGCCACAGGATTATTCACACACAGTATTGCCCATTTTTAGACAAAGGATTATTCACACACAGTATTGACGAGTCATGGGCCACAGGAGTATTGACACACTGTATTGACCATTCACATTTCAAAGGATTATTCACACACAATATTGACCATCCTCAGTTCACAGGATTACTCATACACTGTATTGACCATCTGAAAACCACAGTATTATTCACACACAGTATTGACCATCTTCAGTCCACAGGATTATTCACACACTGCATTGAACAGACACAGGCCACAGGATAGGTCACACAGAGTATTGACCAACTACAGGCAACAGGATTAATTACACATGCTTTTCACCATCCTCAGGCCAAAGGATTATGCCCACATTGTATTGATCATTCTCATGCTACAGGATTATTCAAACACAGTATTGATCATTCTCAGTCCACACGATTAATCATGCACAGTATAGACCATCCTCAGGCCACAGGATTAATCACACACAGTATTGATCATTCTCAGTGCACAGATTTATACACACACTGAACTGACCAACGCCAGGCCACAGGATTATTCCCACACAGTATTGGCCAAGTTCAAGCCTCAGGAATATTCACACACAGTATTGAGCATTCACAGTGCACAGGAATATTCACACACTATATTGACCATCCTCAGCCCACAGGATTACTCACACGCAGTATGGGCCATCCTAAAACCATAGGATTCTTCACACACAGTATTGACCATTTACAGTCCAGAGCATTACTCATACACAGCATTGATCATTCACAGGCTAGAGGATTATTCACACACAGTATTCTACATCCTGAGGCCTCAGGATTATTCAAACACAGTACTGACCATCCTCAGTCGACAGGATTACTCACGCACAGTACTGACGATTCAGAGGCCAGAGGATTATGCACACATGGTATTGACCATTCACTGTCCAAAGGATTATACACACACAATATTGACCATCCTCAGTCCACAGGATTTTTCACACACAGAATATGACCACACTCAGGCCACAGAATTATTCACACATAGTATTGACCAACCTCAGGCCACAGGATTACTCCCACACAGTATTGACCATTCACAGGCCAGAGGAGTGTTCACACACAATATTCAATATTCTCAGCCACAGGATTATTCCCACACAGTATTGTCCAGCATACGGCCACAGGATTAATGAACACACTGTCTTGACCATTAACAGGGCACAGAAATATTCGCACCCAGTATTGACCATCCTCAGGCCACAGGGTTATTCACACACAGTATTGACCATTCTCAAACCACAGGATTATTCCCACACAGTATTGACCATTCTCAGGCCACAGGATTATTCCCACCCTGTATTGACCATCCTCAGGCAAAGGTTATTCACACCCAGTATTGATGATTCACAGGTCACAGAATTATTCACACCCAGTATTGACCATTCTCAAACCACAGGATTATTCCCACCCTGTATTGACCATCCTCAGGCCACAGGATTATTCCCACACAGTATTTTCCATTCTCAAACCACAGGATTATTCCCACCCTGTATTGACCATCCTCAGGCCACAGGATTATTCCCACACAGTATTTTCCATTCTCAAACCACAGGATTATTCCCACCCTGTATTGACCATCCTCAGGCCACAGGATTATTCCCACACAGTATTTTCCATTCTCAAACCACAGGATTATTCCCACCCTGTATTGAACATCCTCAGGCCACAGGATTATTCACACACAGTACTGACCATCCTCAGGACACACTAATATTCACACACAATATTCAATATTCCCAGCCCACAGCATTATTCACACACAGTATTGATTGGAACACGGCCACAGGATTAATGAACACACTGTCTCAACCATTTACATGGTCACAGAATTACTTCCACACAATACTGACTATCCTCAAGCCACAGGATTGTTCACACACAGTATTGAACATCCTGAGACCACAGGAGTATTCACACACTGTATTGAACATCCTCAGGCCACAGGATTATTCACACACATTATTGACTTTTCTCAGCCCAGAGGATTATACACACACTGTATTAAATATCCTCAAGCCACAGGATTATTCTGACACTCTATTGACCATTCAAAGGCCAGAGGATTGTTCACACACAGTATTGACCATGCTCAGGCCACGGTATAGTCAACACAGTAATGACCATTCACATGCCAGAGTATTATTCACACACAGTATTGACCAAACTCAGGCCACAGGAGTATTCACACACAATATTCAATATTCTCAGCCAGCAGGATTATTCACAAAGTATAGGCCACAGGATTAATGCACAGACTGTCTTGATCATTTACAGGTCACAGGATTATTAGCACACAGTTTTATCCATCCTCAGGCCACAGGGGTATTCACAAAGTATTGAATATCATCAGGCCACATTATTATTCACACACAGCATTGACCATCCTCCGTCCACAGGATTACTCACACACAGTATTGATCATCCTCAGGTCAAGGCTTATTCACACACAGTATTGACCATTCACAGGCCAGAGGATTATTCGCACACAGTATTGACCATCCTAAGGCCATAAGATCATTCACACACTGTATTGACAAACCCGAGGCCACAGGATTACTGAACACATTCTCTTTACCAATTAACAGGGCACAGGATTATTCCCACACAGTACTGACAATCCCCAAGGCACAGGATTATTCACACACAGTACTGACCATTCACAGGGCACAGGATTGTTCACACATAGTATTGATCATGCTCATGCCAAGGATTAGTCACACACAGTATTGATCATTCACAGGCCACAGTATCATTCACACACTGTATTGACCAACCTCAGGTCACAGGAATATTCACACACAATATTCAATATTCTCAGCCAGCAGGATTTTTCCCACACAGTATTGACCAGCATACGGACACAGGATTAATGAACGCACTGTCTTGACCATTCACAGGGCACATGATTATTCCCACACAATATTGACTATCCTCAAGCCATGGGATTGTTCACACACAGTATTGACCATCGTCAGACCATAGGATTATTCAAACACAGTGAAGACCATCCACTGGCCACAGGATTGTTCCCACACAGTATTGTCCAACCTTAGGCCACAGGATTATTCGCACACTTTATTGACCATTCTTAGGCAACAATATTTTTCACACACTGTATTCACCATCCTCAGGCCAGAGGATTATTCCCACACAGTATTGGTTTTCTCAGGCCACAGGATTATTCACACACAGTATTGACCAGCATCAGGCCAGAGGAATATTCAACACAGTATTGATCATCCTCTGGCCACAGAACTATTTACACACAGTGTTGGCAGTACACAGGTCACACGATTACTCACACACAGTATACACAATCCTCAGTCCACTGGATTATTCTCACACAGTATTGATTATTCTTAGGCCAAAGGGTTATTCCAACACAGTCTTGGCCATTCTCAATCCACATGATTATTCACACACAGTATTGACTGCCCTCAGGCCACTGGATTATTAACACACAGTATCGACCATCCACGGCTCACAGGATTATTATCACACAGCATTGACAATCCACAGTCCACATTATTATTCACACACAGTATTGCCCATCCGTATGCAAAGACTTATTCACACAGTATTTACGATTCACAGGCCACAGGATTAGTGACACACAGTACTGACTGGCCTCAGTCCACAGGATTATTCACACACAGTATTGAGCATACACACGGTACTGAACATTCACAGTGCACAGGATTATTCACACACTGCATTGACCATCCACAGTCCAAAGGATTATTCCCACACAGTATTGACCATCCTCCGTCCACAGGATTGCTCATACACAGTGTTAACCATCCTAAAACCAGAGGATTATTCACACAGAGTATTGACCATTCACAGTCCACAGCAATATGCACACACACACCATTGACCATTCACAGGGCACAGGATTAT
Source organism: Chiloscyllium plagiosum (assembly GCF_037043375.1). NCBI lineage: Eukaryota > Metazoa > Chordata > Chondrichthyes > Orectolobiformes > Hemiscylliidae > Chiloscyllium > Chiloscyllium plagiosum. Next base: position 57,016,471 of record NW_028270178.1, read on the forward strand.
TCACACCCAGTATTGAACAACCTCAGGCAATAGGATTAATTACATACAGTTCTGACTATCCTCAGGCTACAGGATTGTTCACACATAGTATTGATCATCCTCAGGCCAAGCGGTTTTCACACACGGTATTTACGATTCACAGGCCACAGAATTAATGAACACAGTGCCTTGACAATTTACAGGCCACAGGATTATTCATACACAGTATTTAGCATCCTCCATCCAAAGGATTACTCACACACAGTACTGATCATCCTCAGGCCAAGAGTTTTTCACACACTGTATTGACCATTCACACACAGAATTGACCATCCTCATACCTCAGGATCATTCATTCACTGTACTGACCATCCTTACGCCACAGGAGTATTCACACACAGTATTCAACATTCTCAGCCAACAGGATTATTCCCACACTGTATTGACCAGCCTATGGCAACAACATTAATAAATACGCTGTATTGACCATCCTTCGGCCACAGAATTTTACACACACAGTATTAACAAACCTCAGGCCACAGGATTATACACACACAGTATTGAACATCCTCAGGCCACAGGAGTATATTCACACATTATTGACCAGCCTCAGGCCTCAGGATTAATTGCACACAGTATTAAACAAGCTCAGGCCAGAATAATATTCACACACAGTACTGACTATCCACAGACCACAGGATTATTCCTACACAGTATTGTCCATCCTCAGGCCAAAGGATTTTTCAAACACATTATTGATCATCCTCAAGCCACAGGATTATTTTTACACAATATTTACAGTACACAGGCCACAGGATTACTCACACACAGTATTGACCATTCACAGGCCAAAAGGTTATTCCCACACAGTATTGTCCATCCTCAGGCCACAGGATTTTCTTCACACAATGTTGACCATTCACAGGCCACTGTCTTATTCACACACAGTATTGTCCATCCTCAGGCCAAAGGATTATTTACAAACGGTATTAATAGGACACAGGCCACAGGATTATTCACACTCTCTGTTGACGATCCACAGGCCACAGGATTATTCACACATAGTATTGACCATTCAGAGGTCACTGTCTTATTCACACACAGTATTGGTCATCCTCAGACCAAAGGCTTTTTACAAACAATATTGACCATGCACAGGCCACAGGATTACTCACACATAGTATTGACCATTCACAGGCTACAGGATTATTATCACACTGCATTGACCATCCACAGGCCACCAGATTATTCACACACAGTATCACCCATCCTTAGGCAAAGAGTTAGTCACACACAGTATTGACCATCCTCAGGCCGCAGGATTATTCACAATGTGTATTGACCAATTACAGTCCAAAGGATTATTCACACACAGTATTGACCATTCTCAGGCCACAGGATTATTCACACATAGTATTGACCAGCATATGGCCACAGGATTAATGAACACACTGTCTTGACCATTTACAGGTCACAGAAATATTCGCATCCATTATTGACCATCCTCAAGCCACAGGATTGTTCACACTCAGTATTGACGGTCCTCAGACCACAGGATTATTCTCACCCAGTATTGACCATCCTCAAGCCACAGGAGTAGTCACACACGCTATTGACCATCCTCAGGGCACATGATTATTTTCACACTGTATTGACCATCAGGCTACACGAATATTCACTCACATTATTCACAATTCTCAAATTACAGGATTGTTCACACACAGTATTGGCGATTCACAGGCCAGAGCATGATGCATACATGGTATTGATCATTCACTGTCCAAAGGATTATTTACACACAGTATTGACCATCCTCAGGCCAAACGTTATTCACACACAGTATTGACGGTTCACAGGCCATAGGAATATTCCCATACATTATAGACTATTCTAAGGTCACAGGATTATTCACACACAGCATGGCTGTCCTCAGGCAACGTAATTTTTCACACAATGTATTGACCATCCTCAGGCCACAGGATTATTCACTCACTGTATTGAACATCCTCGGGCAGCAGGATATTTAACACACACAGTATTGACTATCGTTCGGCCCAACGGTTATTCCCACACAGTATTGACCATTCTCAGTCCACAGGATTATTCGCACACAGTATTGACCACCATACGGCCACAGAATTAATGAACGCACTGTCTTGATCATTAACACATCACATGATTATTTCCACGCAGTATTGACGATTCTCAAGCCACAGCAATATTCATACACAGTATTGACCATTCACAAGGCACAGGTTTATCCACACACAGCATTGACTAGCACATGGCCACAGGATTAATGAATACTCTGTATTCAACACTTACAGGTCATAGGATTATTCCCACATAGTATTGACCATCCTGAAGTCACAGGATTATTTACACTCAGTATTGACCATCCTCAGGCCATGAATTATCCACACAACGTATTGACAATCCTCAAGGAACAGGATTATTCCTACACAGTATTGATCATCCTTAGTCAACAGGATTATTCTCACACTATATTGACCATTCTCAGGCCACAGGATTATTAATAAATGGTACCGAACCACATCAGGCAACACGATTGTTCACACACTGTATTGACCATCCTCAGGCCAAGGGTTATTCATGCACAGTATTGACCATCCACAGGCCACATCATTACTCACACACAGTATTGCCTATCCTTATGCAAAGGGCTATTCGCACACAGTATTGACATTCCTTAGGCTAAGGGTTATTCACACACAGTATTTACGATTCACGGGCCATAGGATTATTCACACACAGTATTGACTGCCCTCAGTCCACAGGATTATTCACACACTGAATTCACAATTCTCAGGCCGCAAGTTAATTCACACACAGTATTGACCATTCTCAGGCCACAGGATTATTTTTACACTGTATTGACCATTTTCAGACCACAGGATTACTCTCACACAGTATTGACCGTCCTCAGGCCATACGAGTATTCACACACAGTATTGACAATCGTCGGGTAGCAAAATTATTCCCACACATTATTGACCAGCCTCAGGCCACAGGATTATTTACACACTGTATTGACAGTACAGAGGCCACAGGAGTAGTCACACACAATATTCAACATTCTCCGCCCACAGGATTATTCACACACAGTATTGACGAACATACGGCCACAGGATTAATAAAAAACATTGCCTTGACCATTCAGTACAAACAGTACTGAACATACACAGTCCACAGTTTATTAACACCCAGTATTGACCATCCACAGGCCACAGGATTTTCAGCACACAGTATGGACCATCCTCAGGCCACAGGATTATTCACTCACTGTATTGAACATCCTCGGGCAGCAGGATATTTAACACACACAGTATTGACTATCCTTTGGTCCAACGGTTATTCCCACACAGTATTGACCATTCTCAGTCCACAGGATTATTCACACACAGTATTGACCATCATTTGGCCACATCATTAATGAACGCACTGTCTTGATCATTTACACGTCACAGGATTATTTCCACGCAGGAGTGACGCGTCTCAAGCCACAGCAATATTCACACACAGTATTGACCATTCAAAGAGCACAGGATTATTCACGCACAGCATTGACTAGCACACGGCCACAGGATTAATGAACACTCTGTCTTCAACATCTGCAGTTCACAGGATTGTTCCCACATAGTATTGACAATCCTCAGGCCACAGGATATTCACACTCAGTATTGACCAGCCTACGGCCACAGAATTAATGAACGCACTGTCTTGACCATTTACAGGTCACAGGATTATTCCCACACAGTATTGACCATCCTCAAGGAACAGGATTATTTACACATAGTATTGACCATCCTCAGGCCATGGATTATTCCCACTCAGTATTGACAACCCTCAAGCCACAGGATTATTCCTACACAGTATTGACCATCCTCAGGCCACAGGATTATTCACACACAATACTGATGATTCATAGGCCACAGCATTATTCACACAGTGTATTGACCACTCACAGTCTAAACAATTATTCACAAACAGTATTGACCATCCTTGGGCCAAGGGTTATTCCCACAAAGTAGTTACGATTCATAGGCCATAGGATTATTCACACGCTTTATTGAGCATTCTCAGTGCACAGGATTATTCACACACTGTATTCACAATTCAGGCCACAGGTTAATTCACACATGGTATTGACCATTCTCCGTCCACAGGATTACTCACACACAGTATTGACCATTCACAGTCCACAGCATTTTTCACACATAGTATTGACCATTCTCAGGCCAGAGGACTATTCACACACAGTATTGACCATCCTCAGGCAACATAAGCTTTCACACACCGTATTGACCAACCTCAGGCCACAGGATGATTCTCACAGAGTCTTGACAATTCACAGGCCACAGGAGTATTCACACACAGTATTGACCGTCCTCAGTCAACAGGATTTTCCCCACACAGAATATGACCACACTCAGGCCACAGGACTATTCACACAAAGTATTGAACATCCTCAGGCCCCAGGATTATTCCCACACAGCATTGACCATTCTCAGGCCACGGGATTATTCCTATACATGAATGACAATTCACAGGCCACAGGATTATTCACATACTGTATTGACCATCCTCAGGCTACAGGATTATTCCCACAGAGTATGGACCATTCTCAGGCCACAGAATTATTTACTCACTGTATTGAACAACCTCAGGCAGCAGGATATTTAACACACACAATATTGACTATCCTTTGGCCCAACGGTTATTCCCACACAGTATTGACCAGTCTCAGTCCATAGGATTATTCACACACAGTATTGACCACCATTCGGCCACATCATTAATGAACGCACTGTCTTGATCATTTACACGTCACAGGATTATTTCCACGCAGTATTGACGATTCTCAGGCCACAGCAATATTCACACACAGTATTGATCATTCACAGGCCACAGGATTATTCACACACAGTATTGACTAGCACATGGCCACAGGATGAATGAACACTTTGTCTTGACCATTTACAGGTCACAGGATTGTTCCCACATAGCATTGACAATCCTCAGGCCGCATGATTATTCACACTCAATATTGATCAGCCTACGGCCACAGAATTAATGAACACACTGTCTTGACCATTTACAGGTCACAGGATTATTCCCACATAGATTGACCATCCTCAAGCCATGGATTATTCATACACAGTATTGATAACCCTCAAGACACAGGATTATTCTTACACAGTACAGATCATCCTCAGGCCACAGGATTATTCACACACAGTATTGACCATTCTCAGGCAACAGGATTATTCACACACAGTTTTGACCATCCTCAGGCCAAGAATCATTCACACACAGTATTGATGATTCACAGGCCACAGGATTATTCACACACAGTATTGACCATTCTCAAATCACAAGATTGTTCACACACAGTCTTGACCACTCACAGGCCACAGTAATATTTGCAAACAATATTGACATTGCACACGTCACAGATTATTAACACATATCATTGACCATCCACAGCCCACAGGATTATCATCACACAGCATTGACCACCCACAGGCCACATTATTATTCACACAGTATCGACTATCCTTAGGCAAGGGGCTATTGACAGACAGTATTGACAATTCACAGGCCACAGGATTATTCAAACACATTATTGACCATCCTCAGGCCGCGGGATTATGCACACAGTGGATTGACCATTCACAGTCCAAAGAATTATTCACACACAGAATTGACCATCCTCAGGCCACACGAGTACTCACACACAATATTCAACATTCTCAGCCGACAGGATTATTCCCACACAGTATTGCCTAGCATACGGACACAGGATTAATGAACAAACTGTATTGACCATTTGCAGGTCACAGGATTATTCACACCCAGCATTGACCATCCTCAGGCCACAGGGTTATTCACACACAGTATTGACCATCCTCAGGCAAAGGTTATTCACACACAGTATTGATGATTCACAGGTCACAGAATTATTCACACCCAGTATTGACCATTCTCAAACCACAGCATTATTCACACACAGTATTGTCCATCCACAGGCCACAGTATTATTTGCAACCAGTGTTGACCATGCACAGGCCAGAGATTATTAACACACAGTATTGACCATCCACAGCCCACAGGTTTATTATCACACAGCATTGAACATCCACAGGACATATTATTACTCACATACAGTATTGCCCATCCTTCGGCAAAGGATTATTCAGACACAGTATTGACAATTCACAGGCCCCAGGATTATTCGTGCAGTATTTACCATCCTCAGGCCGCAGGATTATTCATACAGTGTATTTGCCATTCACAATTCAAAGGATTATTCAGACACAGTATTGACCATTCTTTGGCCAAGGGTTATTCACATGCTGTATTGACAATTCGCATGCCACAGGATCATTCACACACAGTATTGACAATCCTCCATCCACAGGATTACTCTCACACAGTATTGACCATTCACAGTCCACAGCATTTTTCACACACAGTATTGACCATCCTCAGACCACATGAGTTTTCACACACATCATTGATCATCTTCAGGCCACAGGATTACTCCCACATAGAATTGACCATGTTCAAGCCTCGGGATTATTCACACGCCGCATTGAGCATTCACAGTGCACAGAATTACTCACACATTCTACTGACCATCCTCAGTCCATGGGATTACTCATATACAGTATTGACCAGAATATGGCCACAGGATTATTCACACACAGTATTGCCCATCTTTAGACAAAGGATTATTCATACACATTATTGACGACTCATGGGCCACAGGATTATTGACACACTGTATTGACCATTCACATTCCAAAGGATTATTCACACACAATATTGACCATCCTCAGTCCACAGGATTATTCACATACTGCAATGAACAGACACAGGCCACAGGATAGTTCACACAGAGTATTGACCAACGACAGGCAACAGGATTAATTACACGGGCTTTTCACCATCCTCAGGCCAAAGGATTATGCCCACACTGTATTGATCATTCTCAGGCTACAGGATTATTCAAACACAGTATTGATCATTCTCAGTCCACATGATTAATTATGCACAGTATAAACCATCCTCAAGTCACAGTATTATTCGCACACAGTATTGAGCATTCACAGTGCACAGGAATATTCACACACTATATTGACCATCCTCAGTCCACAGGATTACTCACACGCAGTATGGGCCATCCTAAAACCATAGGATTCTTCACACACAGTATTGACCATTTACAGCCCAGAGCATTACTCATACACAGCATCGACCATTCACAGGCCACAGGATTATTCACACACAGTATTCTACATCCTGAGGCCTCAGGATCATTCAAACACAGTACTGACCATCCTTAGTCGACAGGATTACTCAAGCACAGTACTGATGATTCAGAGGCCAGAGGATTATAAGACCATAAGACATAGGAGTGGAAGTAAGGCCATTCGGCCCATCGAGTCCACTCCGCCATTCAATCATGGCTGATGGGCATTTCAACTCCACTTACCCGCATTCTCCCCGTAGCCCTTAATTCCTTGTGACATCAAGAATTTATCAATTTCTGCCTTGAAGACATTCTGTGGCAATGAATTCCACAGGCCCACCACTCTCTGGCTGAAGAAATGTCTCTGCATTTCTGTTCTGAATTTACCCCCTCTAATTCTAAGGCTGTGCCCACGGGTCCTAGTCTCCTCGCCGAATGGAAACAATTTACTAGCGTCCACCCTCTCCAAGCCATGTATTATCTTGTAAGTTTCTATTAGATTTCCCCTTAATCTTCTAAAATCCAATGAATACAATCCCAGAATCCTCAGCCGTTCCTCATATGTCAGACCTACCATTCCAGGGATCATCTGTGTGAATCTCCGCTGGACACGCTCCAGTGCCAGTATGTCCTTCCTGAGGTGTGGGGACCAAAACTAGACACAGTACTCCAAATGGGCTTTATAAAGTCTCAGTAGCACAACAGTGCTTTTATATTCCAACCCTCTTGAGATAAATGACAACATTGCATTCGCTTTCTTAATCACGGACTCAACCTGCATGTTTACCTTTAGAGAATCTTCAACTAGCACTCTCAGATCCCATTGTACTTTGGCTTTACGAATTTTCTCACCGTTTAGAAAGTAGTCCATGCTTCTATTCTTTTTTCCAAAGTGCAAGACCTCGCATTTGCTCACATTGAATTCCATCAGCCATTTCCTGGACCACTCTCCCAAACTGTCTGGATCCTTCTGTAGCCTCCCCACTTCCTCAGTACTACCTGCCTGTCCACCTAACTTCGTATCATCGGCAAACTTCGCTAGAATGCCCCCAGGCACTTCATCCAGATCATTAATATATAATGTGAACAGCTGTGGCCCCAACACTGAATCCTGCGGGACACCACTTGTCACCGGCTGCCATTCCGAAAAAGAACCTTTTATCCCAACTCTCTGCCTTCTGTCAGACACGAGCTGAAAATGTGTTGCTGGCAAAGCGCAGCAGGTCAGGCAGCATCCAAGGAACAGGAGAATCGACGTTTCGGGCATAAGCCCTTCTTCTGTCAGACAGCCAATCCTCAATCCATACCAGTAGCTCACCTCGAACACCATGGGCCCTCACCTTGCTCAGCAGCCTCCCGTGTGGCATCTTATCAAAGGCCTTTTGGAAGTGTAGGTAGACCACATCAACTGGGTTTTCCCGGTCTAACCTACTTGTCACCTCTTCAAAGAACTCCAACAGATTTGTCAGGCACGACCTCCCCTTACTAAATCTATGTTGACTTGTTCTAATCCGACCCTGCTCTTCCATGAATTTAGAAACCTCATCCTTCATGATGGATTCTAGAATTTTACCATTATGCACACATGGTATTGACCATTCACTGTCCAAAGGATTATTCACAAACAATATTGACCGTCCTCAGACCACAGGATTTTTCACACACAGAAAATGACCACACTCAGGCCACAGAATTATTCACACATAGTATTGACCAACCTCAGGCCACAGGACTACTTCCACACAGTATTTAACATTCTCAGCCAACAGGATTATTCACACACAGCATTGACCAGCATATGGCCACAGGATTAGTGAACACACTGTCTTGACCATTTACAGGTCAGAGGATTATTACCACACAGTTTTATCCATCCTCAGGCCACAGGGGTATTCACAAAGTATTGAACATCATCAGGCCACAGGATTATTCCCACACAGTATTGACCATCCTCTGTCCACAGGATTACTCACACGCAGTATTGATCATCCTCAGGTCAAGGCTTATTCACACACAGTATTGATCATTCACAGGCCAGAGGATTATTCGCACACAGTATTGATCATCCTCAGGCCATAAGATCATTCACACACTGTATTGACCAATCCGAGGCCACAGGATTAATGAACACATTCTCTTTTCCAATTAACAGGTCACAGGATTATTCCCACACAGTATTGAACATCCTCAATCCACAGGATTATTCTAACACAGTATTGACCATTCACAGCCACAGGATTGTTCACACATAGCATTGATCATCCTCAGGCCACAGTATCATTCACACACTGTATTGCCCAACTTCAGGCCACAGGAGTATTCACACACAATATTCAATATTCTCAGCCAGCAGGATTATTCCCACACAGCATTGACCAGCATACAACCACATGATTAATGAACACACTATCTTGACCATTCACAGGTCACAGGATTATTCCCACACAGTATTGACCAGCCTACGGACACAGGATTAATGAACACCCTGTCTTGCCCATTCACAGGGCACATGATTATTCCAACACAATACTGACTATCCTCAAGCCATGGGATTGTTCACACACAGTATTTACCATCGTCAGGCCATAGGATTATTCACACACAGTGAAGACCATCCTCTGGCCACAGGATTGTTCCCACACAGAATTGTCCAACCTTCGGCCACAGGATTATTCCCACACTTTATTGACCATTCTCAGGTAACAATATTTTTCACACACTGTATTTACCATCCTCAGGCCAGAGGATTATTCACACACAGTATTGACCAGCATCAGGCCACAGGATTATACCCGCACAGTACTGACCTTTCTCAGGCCACAGGATTATTCACACACAGTATTGATCATCCTCTGGCCCAGAACTATTTACACACAGTGTTGGCAGTACACAGGTCACAGGATTACTCACACACAGTATTCACAATCCTCAATCCACTGGATTATTCTCACACAGTATTGACTATTCTCAGGCCAAAGGGTTATTCCAACACATTCTTGGCCATTCTCAATCCACATGATTATTCACACACAGTATTGATTGCCCTCAGGCCACTGGATTATTAACACACAGTATCGACCATCCATGGCTCACAGGATTATTATCACACAGCATTGACAATCCACAGTCCACATTATTATTCACACACAGTATTGCCCATCCTTATGCAAAGACTTATTCACACAGTATTTATGATTCACAGGCCACAGGATTAGTGACACACAGTACTGACTGGCCTTAGTCCACAGGATTATTCACACACAGTATTGAGCATACACACGGTACTGAACATTCACAGTGCACAGGATTATTCACACACTGCATTGACCATCCACAGTCCAAAGGATTATTCCCACATAGTATTGACCATCCTCCGTCCACAGGATTGCTCATACACAGTGTTAACCATCCTAAAACCAGAGGATTATTCACACAGAGTATTGACCATTCACAGTCCACAGCAATATGCACACACACCATTGACCATTCACAGGGCACAGGATTATTCACACCCAGTATTGAACAACTTCAGGCAACAGGATTAATTACATACAGTTCTGACCATCCTCAGGCCACAGGATTGTTCACACATAGTATTGATCATCCTCAGGCCAAGGGGTTTTCACACACGGTATTTACGATTCACAGGCCACGGGATTATTTAACACAGTATTTACCATCCTCCGTTCAAAGGATTACTCACACACAGTATTGATCATCCTCAGGCCAAGAGTTTTTCACACACTGTATTGACCATTCACACACAGAATTGACCATCCTCATACCACAGGATCATTCATTCACTGTACTGACCATCCTCAGGCCACAGGAGTATTCACACACAGTATTCAACATTATCAGCCAACAGGATTATTCCCACACAGTATTGACCAGCCTATAGCAACAGCATTAATGAATACGCTGTATTGACCATCCTTAGGACACAGAATTTTACACACACAGAATTGACAAACCTCAGGCCACAGGATTATACACACACAGTATCGAACATCCACAGGCCACAGGAGTATACGCACACATTATTGACCAGCCTCGGGCCTCAGGATTAATCGCACACAGTATTAAACAACCTCAGGCCAGAATAATATTCACACACAGTACTGACTATCCACAGACCACAGGATTATTCCTACACAGTATTGTCCATCCTCAGGCCAAAGGATTTTTCACACACATTATTGATCATCCTCAGGCCACAGGATTATTTTTATACAATATTGACAGTAGACAGGCCACAGGATTACTCACACACAGTATTGACCATTCACAGGCCAAAGGGTTATTCCCACACAGTATTGATCATCCTCAGGCCACAGGATTATTCACACACAGTGTTGACCATTCACAGGCCACTAACTTATTCACACACAGTATTGTCCATCCTCAGGGCCAAAGGATTATTTACAAACAGTATTGATAGTACTCAGGCCACAGGATTATTCTCACACTGTATTAACCATTCACAGGCCACTGTCGTATTCATACACAGTATTGGTCATCCTCATACCAAAGGCTTTTTACAAACAATATTGACCATGCACAGGCCACAGGATTACTCACACATAGTATTGACCATTCACAGGCTACAGGATTATTATCACACTGCATTGACCATCCACAGGCCACCAGATTATTCACACACAGTATCACTCATCCTTAGGCAAAGAGTTAGTCACACACAGTATTGACCATCCTCAGGCCGCAGGATTATTCACAATGTGCATTGACTATTTACAGTCCAAAGGATTATTCGCACACAGTATTGGCCATCCTTAGGCCATTGGTTATTCACACACAGTATTTACGATTCACAGGCCATAGGGTTATTTACACACAGTATTGACTGCCCTCAGACCACAGGATTATTCACACTCTGTGTTGAGTATTCACAGTGCACTGGATTATTCGCACATAGTACTGAATAACCTCAGGTAACAGGATTAATTACACAAAGTTTTGACCATCCTCTGGCCAATGGTTCTTCGCACACAGTATTGACCATCCTCAGGCCAAGGGTTATTCACACACAGTATTGACTATTCACAGGCCAGAGGATCATTCACAAACTGTGTTGGCCAATCTCAAGCCACAGGGGTATTCACACACAAAATTCAACATTCTGAGCCCACACGATTATGCACACACAGTATTGACCAGCATGCGGCCACAGGATTATTCTCACACAGTATGGACCATTCTCAGGCCAAAGGATTATTCACACACAGAATTGATCATCCTCAGGCCACAGGATTATTCTCACATAGTATTGATCTTTCTCAGGCAACAGGATTATTTACACACAGAACTGACCAATCGCAGACCACAGGATTATTCTCACACAGATTGACTATCCTCAGTCCCCGGGATTATTTACACATAGAACTGACCAACCGCAGACCACAGGATTATTCTCGCACAGTATTGACCATCCTCTGGCCACAGGATTATTCACATACCATATTGTCCATCCACATGCCAAGGGTTATTCACACACAGTACTGGCCACACAAAGTGAGAGTGTTAGAGGTGCACGGAGGAGCAAACAGAGATGTGGAGTTTTGTTGCGACTGGAAAAGGATCTGAAAAGGATTTGACACTGACAGGGTGGACTGCAGTTATTGTGGAAAACTACAGAAATAGTGATGATTGTACTGAGTGCAGGATGAGATTATTGAGATTCGGCATGTTATCAAGGCTGGAGCAATTTACAAATAGGAAGAATCATCAGTATTGGAGTAGGGATCAAATTAATAGTGGGATTGTGGGCGGGGTTAAGGTTACAGAAATAAGAACTTTTCTGGAATTACAAGCATTCAAGGCCCTGGCACAGATGAGTTGGACCGAAAGGTATGTTTCCTTGCTGAATGACTCCATCCCATGACAAAAGTCAGCGTGATCGGGGGAAATATAGAACAGAAAGATCCCAGGATTTAAAACCATCTCCTTGGGGGAGGCCTGCTTTCCCCTCTGTTGGACTGATCCTCACTAAGACAACACAGGCCTGGATTGATAACTGTTAACTTCCTATATTGACATAGGAAGGCTCAATACAGCAGAGATGAAAGTAAACAAGAGAGTGGGGATTGAACCTGGGACCATTACACTCTGTGTTCACCCTTCAACTCTGTATGTATGTCATGTCCTCCATACCAAAGATCGATCGCTGAAATGCTCTCTGCTCTATTCACTGTGAGTGGTCCTATCTCGCTGCAGAATTTCTTGAAGGCTCCAGGTTTCCCTTCCCTCTGAATGAAATGTATCCCAATCTGCTTTGGGAGGTAAGGGAGGAGATTGCTGGGGCCCTGGTGGATATATTTAATACATTGCTGACCACGGATGAAATGCCGAATGACTGGAGGATATCAAACGAGATTCCTTTGTTCAAGAAGGGCAGCAGGGATAGGCGAGGAAATTACAGAGCAGATAGGTCACCCCATTAGAGGAACTATGTGTAAGATTTGGAAAGGGTTCAGTGGAGATTTACTAGGATGTTACCTGATATGGAGGGAGTGTGAGATGAGGAACTTGAAGCTGTTTTTGTTCGAGAGAAGACGTTTGAGATTAATTAATTGAGACATTAAGATAATCAGAAAGTGAAATGGATTGGACAGTGAGAGCCTTTTCCCTCAGATTGCGATCTGAGGGGGGATAGCTTTAAATTGAGGGGTGAAAGATATATGACAGATGTCAGAAATAATTTCTTTACTCAGAGTAGTGGGGGCATGGAACAAACTGCCTACAACAGGAGTCGATCTGCTAACCTTAAGGGCATTTAAACGGTCATTGGATAGTCACATGGACAAGAATGGAATAGTGTTGGCTAATTGGGCTTCACATTGGTTCCACAGGTTGGTGCAACATCAAGAGTCGAAGGGCCTGTACTGTGCCGCCATGTTCTATGTTCTAGAGGGAATAAATATAAGGTGAGAGGGGAAAGACTTAAAAGGGATTGGAGGAGAACATTTTTCACACAGAGGATGGTGCAGGTGGTAGAGAAAAGTACAATAACAACATGTAAAAAAGATTTGGGCAGAAACATGGAGAGGAGAAGGTTTGAAGGGATTTGGGTCAAATGCATGGAAACGCGACTCCGTCAGGGACTCTGGTCAATATGGACTAGTTGGATCGAAGGAACTATTTTCGAGCTGCATGACTCAGTCTCCTCCTCCAATAACTGGAGACAACCGAGATAAGGCATGTTGTAGACACTGAAGCAAGTTACAGCGATAGGGATAGTAATCTGGAATGCAGTACGTTTCAAATACATGGAGTGACTATTGGGATAGGAGGAGTTTACAGAGATACGAACTGTTATCGGAGTTAAAAATTATTGAAGACACCGGTCCACAAGACATGCCATAGGTGCAGTGTTGGAGTGTAGCAAGTTTTAGTGCAACAGAACTTAAATTGGGGTGGGGATTGTGCGTGGGGTGGGCCTGTACTGTATTCCCCCTCCATATCTGTATCGATGTCATGTCTTGTTAACAGAGGTTTGGAGCCTTCTCATTCCTCTCTTCTCAGTTATCGAGACTGGATGAAGTTATCAATACTGAGGGTTGCACAGTTAGTAAGGACTCTTCAGACTGGCCAAGGTTACAGGTAGAGAGAGTTGTTGGGACTGGAAGAGGTGACAGTCCTCAAAAGGATGGCTCACATTCACAGATGATTTTAATGACTGCAGGAGGTTACAGAGTTACGAAGGCTAGTAGTTTTGGGAGGAGGTCACAGAGATAGATAAGATTGCAGAGATTGGCCAAGGTTACAGGTCTGGGGAACGGTCACGTGGCTTCATAATTTACACAAAGGGAGGATGGGCAGGAATGGCTGTGGGAGCTGGAGGGGTTTATACAGATAAGGAGGTTTATAGGGATGGTAGAAAGTTCATGGGAGTGAGGTGCTTTAGGATAGGATGGAGGAGTGCTGTGGGGTCTGGAGAAGTTTGCAGTGATATCATATGATGGAAAGGCTTGAGGAAGGTGCACAGATGGGGCGATTGGTAAGGACGGGAGGATATTAAACAGACAGGGTGGGCTGAGGTACTGGACATTTTGAGAGAGATAAGGATAAGGTAGTGTTTGGGGATAATGACCATAATTCTGTACGTTTTGAAGTCATGATGGAAAGAGCTAAGGATCATGCAGAAGTTGTGTGTCCAATTTTGGGGAATGCTACTTATCATTTCATTATCACTATCACTGATCATTATTACTAGCATTAGACAGGATGTGAAAAATATAGACTCAGAGGAAGTATTTGCAGTCGAGCCTACAATTGGAAAGAGGGAGTATTTTCAAGTGATACAGTGAGAATTCAGGGCCAGCGTGTACCATGAACAGTGAATGACAAAGGCACCAAGTTCAGCGAATACTGATCAAGTGATATTGTGAGTTTGGTAAAGAAAATACAGTGCAATAAAACCAGGTGAAGCCCTTCAACAACTATCGAGAGTGCAAGGGGGTCCTTAAAATTGAGGGACACTCAATGGCCATGAAACCTCCTTGGCAGACACTAGTAAGGAAAAGCTACAAGATATTTTATGACGAGAGTCAGAGGAAGAAGATTCCCAGTTAAAGAGTGCGGCCTGTTGGAAACCAAAGGGACGATCTGCGCATGGAGCCAGAGGAAGTAGCTGAGGTCTTCAATGTATGCTTCTCATCTGTATTCACACAGGAGAAAGGCACTGTAGCCGGGGATTTCAGTCGGGATGGTGAGACTCGAGAACATGTTAAGATCAGTAAGGAGGTATTAAATGCTTTCACAGGCATAAAGGGGGAGAAATCCCCAGTGCCCAATGAAATGTATCGCAGGCTGCAGTGGGAGGTAAGGGAGGAGATTGCTGGGGCCCTTTTGGATCTCTTTAATACTTTGCTACCCACAGGGATATTGGGTAAAAATTGGGAACAATTCTCAGGGACAAGATGTATCAACATTGAAAAGAAAGGAATAGATTCAGGACAGATTTTGTAAAGGAAAATCCTGTCAGATGAATTCAATTGAGTTTTTTTGAAAAGTTATCTAAAAATATTTATGAGAGCAGTGCAGACGATGTGGTTATCATGGCGTTCGGTAAGGCCTTTGACAATGTCTCAGTCAATATGTAAATTGCCCAACTGGAGAAAGAAGCGAAACCTGACCTCCCCTTGGGAAACAAGGTAGGGAATAGGACTGAGGTGTGAGTGAGGGAGCACTTTGGCAAAGTGACCACAATTCTATTAGTTTGAAAATAGCTTTGCTGAATGACAGGCCTGGTCCAAAAGTTAAAGTTATAAAATGTGGCAAGACAAATCTTGATAGTATTAGACATGAACTTTTTTAAAAGTTGATTCGAGAGTCTATTTGCAGGTAAAGGGAATTCTGACAATTGGGAATATTTTAAATGTGAGATAAAAGGACCGTTCAGCACCAGCATGTTCCTGTTTGTGTGCAGCTCAATGCTGACAGCTTTCGGAAACACTGGCTGTCTACTGAAACTCTGGTCAAGGAAAAGGGGGCACATGTCATATATAGCCAGCTGGATCAAGGGAATCCCTGAGGATCATAGGGGTTGTAGGAATACTCTTTGGATGGAAATCAGGAATGCAGAAAGGGGACATGAAATAACTTTGGCAGATAAAGTTAAGGAGAATCCAAAGATATTCTACAAGTGTATTAATAGCAAAATAAGAGCTAGGGACAAAACCAGTATCCTTAATGATCAACAAATCCAACGATGAGTGAAACTACAAGATCCAAAACAAATATTTCACTTTGGAGCTTACTGTGGATAAGGCCTGGGGCGCTCAGGGAACTAAACATTGTTTGGCCAGAACACTATTGGAATATTGTGTATAATTCTGGTCTCAATGCCATCAGAAGGATGTTGTGGAACTTGAAAAGGTTCAGAAGAAACGAATAAGGATGTTGCCAGGATTGGCAGGTTTGCGCTATAGGGAAAAGCTGAATAGACTGGGATTATTTTCACTTTAACATGGGATGCTGAGGAGTTATCGTATAAAGGTTTCTTAAAATCATGATGAGCATGGGGTCAATAGATAAGGACTTTTCTCTGGTCGTGGGTGGGGTGGTGGGGGGGGGGGGCGGGGGGTGGGGGTGAGTCCAAACCTACAAGACATAGCTTTAAGGTGAGAGGAAACGATTTAGTAGGGACCAAAGGGACAACTGGTATATGTATGATATAAACTGCCAGAAGAAATGGTGGAGGCTGACAGAAATATATTTAGCAGGCATCTCGGTGTGTAAATAAATAGCAGGATTTTAGAGGGATATTGGCAAAGTTCTGGCAAATGGGATGAAAAACGTCATGGAGGAGATGGACCAAAGGGTCAGTTTCTGTGCTGTACATCTCGATGACTCCATGTCTTGAAATGAGTCCTCATTATAGAAGAGGCGGTGTTGGAAGTTTTAAAACATAGAGGTAGATAAATCCCCAGGACCTGATCAAGTGTATCTCAGAAAATTGTGGGAAGCTGGGGAAGGAAATTGTAGGGGCCTGAGCAGTGATATTTGTGGCATTCTGGGCAGTGATGGAGGTTTTCTGAGATTACAAAGGGATCTTGATGAAATGCATGAATGGCTGAAAAACTGCAGATGGAGTTCAATTCGGGTAAATGCAAGGTAATGCATTTAGGTTACAACAAACAAGGGTCGAACTTTCACAATTAATGGTAGGGTCTTCAGTAGTGTTGTACGCCTTGGGGTTCAGGTATGCAGTTCTTTGAAGTTTGCCACAAGGAGAGACAGGATGGTTATAAATGGTACTTGCCTTCATTGCTCAGTCATTCGAGTTTAGGAGTTTGGGAAGTCGTGTGTCGATTGTACAGGACATTGGTAAGGCCTGTTCTGGAATACTCTGCCCAGTTATAGGAAGGATATTAAGCTGGAGAGGGTTCAGATCACATTTACCGGGATGGTGATGGGTATAGAAGGTTTCAGTTATAAAGGAAGGTTGTATAGTCTGGGACATTTTTCACTTGAGCCTGGAGGTTGAGAGGTGAGCGTATAGAAGTCTATAAAACAATGAGGGGTATAGATAGAGTTAATGTGACTTGTCTTTTTCCCAACAGCAGGTCATTTTAGAACTAGGGGCTACATTTCTTAAGGTTAGAAGGGAGAGATTTAATATCAGAAAACATAAGAAGCAAACTGTTACAGAGTGTGTTTTGTGTGTGGAATGAAATTCCCAAGGAAGGGGTACAATTACAAAGCTTGAAATATTAGTACAGGAATAGGAAAGGTTTGAAGGGATGTGATCCAGGAACAGGCAGGAGGGACGAGGTTAGTTTAAGATTATGGTCGGCATCAACCGAACAGTTAGTTTCCATGCTGTATGACTGTCTGACTATGAAAATAATGTTGTGGCCTTATTTAAGAAAGACTGCAAGGGGAAGCCAAGGAACTGCAGACTGAGGAGACAGAAATCTCCTTGTGGGCGGCACGGTGGCACAGTGGTTAGCACTGCTGCCTCACAGCGCCAGAGACCCGGGTTCAATTCCCGACTCAGGCGACTGACTGTGTGGAGTTTGCACGTTCTCCCCGTGTCTGCGTGGGTTTCCTCCGGGTGCTCCGGTTTCCTCCCACAGTCACAAAGATGTGCAGGTCAGGTGAATTGGCCATGCTAAATTGCCCATAGTGTTAGGTACAGGGGTAAATGTAGGGGAATGGGTGGGTTGCGCTTCGGTGGGTCGGTGTGGACTTGTTGGGCAGAAGGGCCTGTTTCCACACTGTAAGTAATCTAATCTAATCTAATCTAAATCAAGGATGGGTCAGTTGTTGGAGATCATGCTGACACGTAGGATTTACATGCATTTGGAAAGACAGGACTGATTACAGACAGTTAGAGTGGTTTTGTGCGTGGGAAAACATGTCTCACAAACTTGACTGAGTTTGTTGAAGACGTGACTAAGAAGATAGATGAAGGCAAAGCAATAGATGTTGTTTCTGGGTTCAGCAAGGCCTTTGACAGGGTTGAGCAGGGTACACTGGTTAGTAAGGTTAGATCACATGGGATCAGGGAGAGCGAGCCAACTGGATACACATTGGGTTTGATAGGAGGAGGTAGAGGGTTGTTGTTCAGACTGGAGGACTCTGACCAGAAGTATGCTGTAAGGATTGGTGCTGGGGCCACTGATGTGCATCATTTATACAGAGGATCTGGGTAAAAATATTGGAGTCACTGTTAGTATGTTCGCGGATACCAAAATTAGTGGAAGAGTGGGCAGGGAATATAGTTATCGAAGGGGATGTTAATCAACTGGGCCAGTGGCCAAGGAATGAAAAATGGGATTTAATTCAGGTGTTGGATTTAGTTAAGACAAACCAGATAGGACTAATGCAGTTAATGGTCGGGCCCTGGACAGTGTTGTCGAACAGAGAGAGACCAAGGGGTGCAGTTACACTGTTTTGGAATGGCATCACAGGGTGACAGTGTGGGGAAAGCAGCATTTGGCACACTTGTCTTCATTGGTCAAAGCATTGAGTACATGAGTTGGAGATACTTGTAACATTGTCGTCAATATTTCTCCTGGGCAGAGGAGGCCACGGGGTGACCTTATAAAGGTTTATGAAACCATGTAGGGCCTAAGTAAGGTGAAAAGCCAAGGGTAGGTGAGTCCAAAGCTAGAGGCATAAACGTGAGGTGAGAGAGCAAGGATTTAAAGAGGGAGCTGAGGGGCAACATTTCCCACAGAGGATGGTGCATAGACAGAATGAACTGCCAGAGGAAATGGTAAAAACAAGTACAATTACAACATGGAAAAGATACTTGGGCAGGTACATGGAGAGGAGAAGATTGGAAGGGGTATAGGCCAAACACAGGCAAATGCAACTCATTCCGTTTAGGAAACTTCAAACAAAGAGTCATGCAGCACAGAAACAGACCCGATGTCTCCAGTTGTTGGAGGAGGAGACTATCAAGACAAGGCATGTTGTAGAGACTGAAGCAAGTTACAGCGATATGGATGGTCGTCTGGACTGGAGGTTTCAAATATGTCAATTAATTGGTAAGAGGGGAGGAGATGACAGAGATAGGAACTGTTATAGGAGTTAGAATGATTGAAGACACTGGTCCACAAGATGACCCATAGATACAATGTTGGAGAGGGATTAGAGAACAGAAAGATCACAGACAGTATTACACTCTCTCATGTGAGGCCTGCATTCCCCTCTGTTGTCTTCGTGCTTACCAAGATAGCACACATCTGGATTGAAAACTGGGAACTCCCGATGCTGTCTCAGTACAACAAAACTTAAAGTAGGGGTGGTGACTGAGCCTGGGGTGTGCCTGTACTGTGCTCCCCCTCCAGCACTATGTCTATGTCATGTCTTGTTAGCTGATGTTTGGGGCCCTCTCATTGCTCTCTTCTCTGTGCACTGTGAGTGATCTTACCTGGCAGCAGGATTTATTAAAGGCTCCTGACCTCCCTGACCTTTGTCTCTCTGGCTGAACAATCATCTTCCCAACCAGCAGTTGGCAAGTCTATTGAGTCAGGAACTCCCTGAGTACCTGTAGAAGACACATAAATAAGCAAAATGGGAAATTAGACTGATGCTGTGAGGGTTACACATGTAGAATGGCAGTGAGACCACAGAGATCTGGAAAATTCCAGACTCCATTCCTGGCTTGTGCTGCCTCATCTCTCTGGAGTGGAGAATTCTGTTGGTTCATGATTTGGAGTAGCTGCAAGAGTGAGAGATGCTGACAGAGGCAGCAATTAGACATATACAGTGAGGGATCCCACATGGAGAGATACTAAGTGATATCACCAGAGTTCAGGATCAAATAATTGTGCGGGAAGAAAGGGTTTTGATTCATGTTGCACTGGGATACGCAACCTGTGAGCAGGCAAAGTGATGGCCTAGTGGCATTATCGTGAGGCAATTTATCCAGAAACTCAGCAAATGTTCTCTGGACACAGGTTCAAATCCAGCCATTGCAAATGATTGAATGTGAATTAAGTACTTCAAAAAAGATACAATTAAAAAGCTGTAAGTGAATATTAAACAATTGCTGATGTTAAGAAAAATCCATCGGGTGCATTCATGTCTTTAGTGAAGTAATCTAAGGTGGGACTGGGATATCACAGGTATTACAGAAACAACAGCTGAGGGAGGGACAGGACAAGCAGCTCAATGTCCCAGGGGACAGATGCTGCAGGAAGGACAGAAGGGGAGCTGAGAGAGGAGGAGAGCTGCTGGTTCTGACTGGGTGAAACATCCCAGCAGGACTGAGAGAGGATATTCCTGTGGGACCGCCCAGTGACGCTGTGTTCGTGGGATTAATCAGTAACAATGGGTCTTCCCTTTCCTCTGGTTGTTCTACAGTCCCCGAGAGCCCCGCCCTCCTGCACCTTGACCTTCTCAAGATAGCGGCCCTGAGCGCTCCCTCTTCCCTCAAACAAATGGCGGCCGTGACCCAGAGACCGCCGCCTCCTTCCCCGGGCCTGGAGGGTGTTTTTCGAGTTATATTTAACCTGTATCCAGGACTTGTGAAATCTCTCCGCTCCTTTTTCCCAGCGAGGCTCCCACACACCGGCTCTGAGCGCCGTTCTCTGAAGCCAATCGCAGCCGCTGCCGGAGAAAGCAACTCCATGTCTCTCTAATCAATGTGACACTGCGCATGCTCCACATAGAATCAAAACTGCGCGTGCGTCTGAGATTACCGTTGAGTTTATAGAGAATATTCATATCTGCACAGGATCATGGGTGAAATATTAATCATTAACAATTGCTCTGTCGAGTTACAGTCATTGAGATGATTAAGATGCAAATAGATTGTTCGGTCCAGCGCAACCATACTAGCCAGGTATGTAAATTACCAATCGTTCTGGGAGTTTGAAAATAAGTTTCTTACTCGAATTGTGTAAACCGACCTGTGAATTATTCACACCGACCTGTGAATTACTCTCAGCTCGTCCGCCTACACTATTGCAAAATCACCCATGTGTTTATCTAAGGATTGTTTAAATCTCCCTAATATATGTTATCAGATTTACATCTCAACTATTTCTTAAAAATCTCACATAGATTCATGGGAGAGGTTTAATGCTCCACTATGTGGTGAGAATGATCAATCCTGCAAAATAGTTTGCTTTCTGACCAATCCTGAAGCGTTCACTCCCCGAGAATGCTTTGGCCCCTGTCACTGGCCACCCGGGTGTTTTCCTGTCTTCCTGGTGGTGGAATGTGAATATAGATTCGTGCACTTTGTGTCTTTCACTGTGTCTCACACCTGCACACACACACACCATGGGTGCTGGGGAAAAAAAAATGCTTTGGCCACGGTCCTCACTCACTCTGGTTAGACGACCGGCTGCTGCTCGGTCCTCCTGTTCCGAACCTTCCTCCCAATTGCAGAGTTGATTCAGGCGCGACTCAGCAGGCTAAGGGACAAGGGAAGTCAGAGTCGATGCCTTGTGATGTGGTGAAAATATCCCGAATGTTGGATCGAGAGGCCTGAGTTCATTTGTGCAGGTGTGTGTAATAACGACTTTATTAAGAAAAAAACAAGGGAAGGCAGGAACAGAGTAAAAACAATAGAACATGCAAACAATATGGTGGGGCTCTCAATGCTCTTGTGATTTTAGTCTTTACCATGTGTTTCAGGGCCCCAGTGCATCGCAGTACAGACTGTGCCACTCCTCCTTGTGCACAGCCAGATACCACGATTGTGGGGCAAAGTGATGTGGTGGGGTACAGATTCTGGTGCTGGAAGAGGACAGCAGTTCAGGCAGCATCCGAGGAGCAGTAAAATCGACGTTTCAGGCAAAAGCCTTTCATCAGGAATAAAGGCAGAGAGCCTGAAGCGTAGAGAGATAAGCGAGAGGAGGGTGGGGGTGGGGAGAAAGTCGCATAGAGTACAATAGGTGAGTGGGGGAGGGGATGAAGGTGATAGGTCGGGGGCGGGGGGAGGGTGGAGTGGATAGGTGGAAAAGAAGATAGGCAGGTAGGACAAGTCAGGACAAGTCACGGGGACAGTGCTGAGCTGGAAGTTTGGAACTGGGGTGAGGTGGGGGAAGGGGAAATGAGGAAACTGTTGAAGTCCACATTGATGCCCTGGGGTTGAAGTGTTCCAAGGCGGAAGATGAGGCGTTCTTCCTCCAGGCATCTGGTGGTGAGGAAGCGGCGGTGAAGGAGGCCCAGGACTTCCATGTCCTCGGCAGAGTGGGAGGGAGAGTTGAAATGTTGGGCCACATGTCGGTGGGGTTGATTGGTGCCGGTGTCCCGGAGATATTCTGTAAAGCGGTCTGCTAGGAGGTGTCCAGTCTCCCCAACGTAGAGGAGACCGCATCGGGAGCAACGGATACAATAAATTATATTAGTGGATGTGCAGGTAAAACTTTGGACGTGGAAGGCTCCTTTAGGGCCTTGGATAGAGGTGAGGGAAGAGGTGTGGGCGCAGGTTTTGCAATTCCTGGGGTGGCAGGGGAAGGTGCCAGGTTGGGAGGGTGGGCTGTAGGGGGGCGTGGGCGTAGACCTGACCAGGTAGTCACGGAGGGAACGGTCTTTGCGGAATGTGGAAAGGGGTGGGGAGGGAAATATATCCCTGGTGGTGGGGTCTGTTTGGAGGTGGCGGAAATGTCGGCCGATGATTTGGTTTATGCGAAGGTTGGTGGGGTGGAAGGTGAGCACAAGGGCGTTCTGTCCTTGTTACGGTTGGAGGGGTGGGGTCTGAGGGCGGAGGCGCGGGATGTGGACGAGGTGCGTTGGAGGGCATCTTTAACCACGTGGAAAGGGAAATTGTGGTTTCTAAAGAAGCAGGCCACCTGGTGTGTTCTGTGGTGGAACTGATCTTCCTGGGAGCAGATACGGCAGAGGTGGAGGGATTGGGAATACGGAATGGTATTTTTGCAAGAGGTAGGGTGGGGAGAGGTGTAATCCAGGTAGCTGTGGGAGTCGGTAGGGTGTAAAAAATGTCAGTGTCAACTCGGTCGGCATGAATGGAGATGGAGAGGTCCAGAAAGGGGAGGGAGGTGTCAGAGATAATCCAGGTAAATTTAAGGTCAGGGTGGAAGGTGTTGGTGAAGTTGATGAATTGCTCAACCTCCTCGCAGGTGCACGAGGTGGCACCATTTCAGTCATCAATGTAGCGAAGGAAGAGGTGGGGAGTGGTTCCAGTGTAATTACGGAAGATCGACTGTTCTACGTAGCCAACAAAGAGACAGGCATAGCTGGGGCCCATATGTGTTCCCATGACTACCCCTTTGTTCTGGACGAAGTGGGAGGATTCAAAGGAGAAATTATTAAGGGTGAGGACCAGTTCGGCCAAACGAATGAGAGTGTCGGTGGAAGGGTACTGTTGGGGACGTCGGGAGAGGTAAAAACGGAGGGCTTGGAGGCCCTGGTCATGGCGGATGGAGGTGTAGAGTGATTGGATATCCATGGTGAAGATGGGGCGTTGGGGGCCGGGGAAACGGCAGTCTTGGAGGAGGTGGAGGGCGTTGGTGGTGTCTCAAATGTATGTGGGGAGTTCCTGGACTAGGGAGGATAGGAGAGTGTCGAGGTAGGTAGAGATGAGTTCAGTGGGGCAGGAGCATGCTGAGACAATGGGTTGTCCAGAATGGTCAGGCTTGTGGATCTTGGGAAGGAGGTAGAACCGGGCAGTGTGGGGTTCCCGGACTATGAGGTTGGAAGCTGTGGGTGGGAGATCTCGAGGTTATGAGGTTCTGTATGGTCTGGGAGATGATGGTTTGGTGATGGGGGTGGGGTCATGATCGAAGGGGCAGTTGGAAGAGGTGTCCTCAAGTTGGCGTTTGGCTTCAGCGGTTTAGAGGTCAGTGTGCCAGACTATCACTCCGCTCCCTTGATCTGCTGGCTTGACGATGAGGTTGGGATTGGAGGGCTGCGCGTTGTGAGGGTGAGACGTTGGAGTGGGGGAGGGGGGTAGACAGGTTGAGGCGGTTAATGTCCCGGCGGCAGTTGGAAATGAAGAGGTCGAGGGCATGTAATAGGCCAGCGCGGGGTGACCAGGTGGATGCAGTGTGTTGGAGGTGGGCGAAGGGGTCCTCGGAAGGTGGGCGGGAGTCCTGATTGCGAAAGTAAGCTCGGAGGCGGTGGAAGAAGTGTTCGACGTCACGGCGTGTATTAAATTCATTGATGCGTGGACGGAGGGGGATGAAGGCGAGGCCTTTGCTGAGAACTGATCGTTCGTCCTCAGTGAGGGGAAGGGCTGGAGGGATAGTGAAAACTCGGCAGGGCTGGGAGCTGGGATCTGGTGTGGGTGTGGAGCTGAGAGTGGGGGCGGAGCCTGTAACTGGAGTGGGGGGAATGGGGGTGGAGTCATGAGCAGGGTTCCACCCCCATTCCCCCAACGCTGACATCATCATCCTAGGAAAAATACTTCCACTGTCTACCTTTGTCATCCTCTAATCATCTTGTATGTCTCTATCAAATCCCCTCTCGCCTTATTCTTGCCAATGAGAAGAGTTTCAAGTCTCTCAGCCTTTCCTCACAAGACCTTCTCTCCAGACCAGGCAACATTCTGGTAAATCTCCTCTGCACCTTTTCCAATGTTTCCAGATCCTTCTGGAAATATGGGCACCAGAACTGAACACAATATTCCAAGTGTGGCTGCACCAGCGTTTTGTATAGTTGCAGTATGGTATTTCAAATTCGGAACTCAATCCCTCCACGAATGAAACCTAATACACCGTATGCCGCCTTAACAGCACTATCAACCTGGGTGGCAACTTTCAGGGATCTATGTACATGGATTAAAAGATCCCTTTGCACACCACACTACCAAGAATCTTTCCATTGACCCAGTATTCCGCCTTCCTGTCATTCTTCTCAAAGTGCATCACCTCACATTTAGTTGCATTGAACTCTATTTGCCACCTCTCAGCCCAATTCTGCAGTTTATCCAAGTCCCCTTGCAACCTGTAACATTCTTCCACACTGTCCAATACTACACTGACTTTAGTGACGTCTGCAAATTTCCTAATCCATTCACCTATACCTGCAGTGGTCCCAAAACAGATCCTGGTGGCACGTGACTAGTAACTGGATTCCAGTCTGAATATTTTCCATCAACCATCGCTCGCTGCCTTCTTTCAGAAAGCAAGTTTCTAATCCAAACTGCAAAATCACCCTCGATTCTATGCCTCTGCATTTTCTCCAACAGCTTACCATGTGGAACCTTGTCAAAAGCTTTACTTTTGTCCATGTGTATCATGTCAAATGCCCTACCCTCAACTACAAGCTTGGTGACCTTCTCAAAAAACTGTATGAGGTTTGTTAGACATGACCTGTGAGACAAAACCAAGTTGACTATCTGAAATCAAATTGATGTTTGACAGATGAGTATAAATCTTATCTCTCAGAATCCTTTCCTAAACCTTTCCTACAACAGAAGTAAGGCTCACTGGTCTATAATTACCTGGGTCATCTCTACTGCCTTTCTTGAACAAGGGCACAACATTTGCAATCTTCCAGTACTCTGGTACCAAATCTGCAGACAATGACAACTCAAATATCCAAGCCAAAGGCTATGCTACCTCCTCCCTAGCTTCCCAGAGAATTCTCGGATAAATCCCATCCAGCCCAGGGGACTTGTCTATTTTCACTCCTTCCAGCATTGATAACACCTGTTCGTATCTAACCTTGATAATTTCTAGTCTAATATCTCATACCTCATTCTTCTCCTCTACAATATTCTCCTTTTCCTGAGTGAAAACCGATGAGAAATGTTCATTTAGCCTCTCTCCGATCTCCACAGGGTCAACACTCATCTTCCCATTCTGTCTGTGATTGGCCCTATTCCTACCCTAATCATGTTTTTATTTCTCACATACCTATAGAAAGCTTTAGGGTTCTCCTTTATTCTATTTGTTAAAGACTGCTTGTGTCCTCTCTTTGCTCTTTTTAACTCTCTCTTTAAATCCTTCTTAGCTGACCTGTAATTCTCCATCGCCTCATCTGAACCATCTTGTCTCATCAACACCTAAACCTCCTTCTTCTTCATAACAAGAGATGCAGTTTCCGCAGTGAACCAAGGTTCCCTTACCTTATCACTTCCTCCTGCCTGACAGGGACATACCTATCAAGGACACGCAATATCTGTTCCTTAAACGAGCTCCATATTTCCATTGTCTGCATCCCCAGCATTTTACTACCCCATTCTGTGCATCTAATTCTTGCCTAATAGCATTATAATTGCCCTTGCCCCATCAATAACCTGTGGTATGTACTTATTCCTTTCCATCGCTAAACTAAACTTAACTGAATTATGGTCACTCTCTCCAAAGTGCTCACCTACAACTAAATCAAACACCTAGTCTGGTTCATTACCAAGGACCAGATCCAATGTGGCCTTCCCTCTTGTCCGCCCTTTAACATACTGTGTCAGGAAACCCTCCTGTACACATTGGATAAAAATCGATTCATTCAACGTATTAGAGTTATAGCATTTCCAGTCAATGTTGGGGAAGTTAAAGTCCCCCTTAATGACCACCCTGTTACTTTCACTCCTATCCAGAATAATTTTGCTAATCCTCTCTTCCACATCCCTGGAACTCTGTGGAGGCCTATAAAAAAAACTCCAAGCAGTGTGACCTCTCCTCTTCTGTTTCTAACCTCAGCCCACACTACCTCAGGAGACTAGTCCTCATCAAAAGTTCTCTCAGCCACCGTTATACTCTCCTCGACTAACGTGACGTGCATGGACCCATTGCAGAGCTTCAAACTCCATGAGGCAGCCATACTCTCTGACAGACAGACTCAGTCTGGAACCTCCTCTGTCCTTAAGACCTTATGCACTGCCTGTGCTCCTCCATTTCCCCTTGGCACGGTCCCTTTTCAACCCACCCTGCATCACTCCATGAATGGTGCTGTCAAGGGCAGAAGTCTGTAGAATACCCTCCCTAACCTTCTCTATCCTCCTTTAAGAGGTATTTTAAAATCATTCTCTTTAATCAACGTTTTAATCATCCATGAAGCACCTTAGGAGATTTGCCATTGTGAAAGATTCCATACAATGCAAGTAGTTGTTGTTATTGCTGTACATTAGGAGAATGTACAGCAAAATTCTAACAAGAAAGTCACTGACAGGTGTAGTGTGCAGGCCACCAAATAATAACATCACATTGGGATGGGCAATAAACAAAGAAATAACTATTGCGTGTAAAAATGGTACGGCTATTACCACAACTGATTGTAATCTACATGTAGATTGATCGAACCAGCTCAGTCAGGGTAGCCTTGAGTTTATTAAGTGTATCCATGATAGTTTTCTTGAACAGTTGAAATGGAATTGACAAGGGAGCAATCTATCCAGCATCTGGCCCTGTGCAATGAGACAGGAATAATTAATGACCTCAGAGTTAGGGATCCTCTTGAAAGAAGTGATCACTGTATGGTTGAATTTAGAATACATATGGAGAGCATGAAGATAAAATCTAATACCTGGGTCCTGTGCTTCAACACAGGGAACTACAATAGAATGAGGGAGAACCTGGATAAAGTAGACTGGAAACAAAGATTTTATAGAGGGACAGTTGATGAGCAGTGGAAGATTTTCAAAGGCACTTTACAAAGTGCTCCGCAATGGTATATTCCAGTGAAAAGGAAGGATTGTAAGAAAAGGCATACTCTGTGATGGGTATCTAAGGAAAGCGATCAAATTGAAAGAGAAGACATGCAAAGTGGCCAAAAACAACCTGAAACTAGAACTGGGAAAACTTTAAAGGTCAACAGAAAGCCACAGAAGAGCTATAAAGAAAAGTAAGATAGAACATGAGAAAAATAAACTAGCACAGACTATAAAGATAGCAAAATTTTATATTGAATGAGAAAAGAGTGGCTAAAGTAAATGTTGGTCCTTTGGAAAAGGAGAAGGAACATTTAATTATGGGATATCACAGTGGAGGACACTAATATCTTGCCAATAATTAGCAAAGAGACAAAGATAGGTGAGGATTTGGAAACGATCATTATTAGGGAACAGCTAGTGTTGGACTGTTGGAGTTAATTGAGCTAATGACAGAAAAGTCTTCTGACCCTGATGGAATGCATCCCAGGGTAATAAAGGAGATGCCAGGAGAAATAGCAAATGCACTGGCAGTAATTTTCCAAAATTCTCTGGACTCTATGGCAGTCCCAGCAAATTGGAAAGCAGCAAAATTGACGCCACTTTTTTTAAAAAGGAGGTGGACAAAAGGTGGGGAATTATACACAAGTTAGCATATTCTCTGTAGTGGGAAAGATGCTTGGGTCTATTATCAAGAAAGAAATAGCAGGGAATCTCGATAGAAATTGTCCCATTGGACAGACAGAGCATGGGTTCATGTAGGGCAGGTCCTACTTCACAAATCTTTTGGAATTCTATGAAGACATTTTGAGCATGGTGGACAACGGGGACCCAGTGGATGCGGTGTACCTGGATTTCCAAAAGGCCTTCAACAAGGTGCTGTGCAAGAGGCTGTTGAATAATATAAAGGTGCATGGCGTTAGGAGTAGAGTATTAGCATGGATAGAAGATTGGTTGACTAACAGGAAGCAAAGTGTGGGGATAAATGAGTACTATTCTGGCTGGCAATCAGTGACTAATAGTGCGCCTCAGGGATCAGTGTTGCGACTGCAAATATTTAGAATTGATATAGATTATTTGGAGTTGGCGACCACATGTAGGGTGTCAAAGTTTGCATATGACACTAAGATGAGTAGCAGAACAATGTGTGCGGAGGACTGTGAAACTTTGCAGAGGAACATAAATACATTGAGTGAGTGGGCAATGGTCTGGCATTTGGAATAGAATGTTCATAAATGTAAAGTCCGACTGTTTGGTTGGAGTAACATTAAAAAAGAGATTATTACTTGAGTTTTTAAAACTTGCATCATTTGCTATGCAGGGCCACCTGAGTATCCTTCTGCATGAAGGTTGGTCACCAGGTACAACAATCAATTCAGACAGCAAATGGAATTTTGGCCTTCATTGCTGAAGGGATTGTGCTTAAAAGCAGAGGTTATGTTCCAGCTTTATTTGGGTGCTGGTGAGGCCACACCTGGAGTGCTGCATGCAGTTTATGTCTCCTTACTTGAGAAAGGATGTACCGGCACTAGAGGGGGTGCAGAGGAGGTTAACTCGGTTGATTCTGGAGTTGAGGTGGTTAGCTTAAGAGAGACTGAGTAGATTGAGATTATATTCATTGGAATTCAGAAGAATGGAAACATATAAAATAATGAATGGAATGGATAAAATAGAAGTAGAGAGAATGTTTCCACTGGCAGGCGAAGCTAGGACAAGAGGGCATCACCTCAAGATTAGAGGCAGCAAATTTAGGACTGAATTGGGAAGGAATTTCTTGACCTCTATGGAATTCATTGCCCAGGGAAGTAGTTGATGCTAGTTTAGTAAACGTTTTTAAAGCTAAGGTAACATTTTTTTAAAAGAATTAATTAATTAATTAATTAAGGGATATGGTGAGAACGTTGGTAAATGGTTCTGCGCCCACGAAATGATCAGCCATGATCTTAATGAATGGCAGAGCAAGCTCAAAGGGCAGGACGGCCTTGTCCTGTTCCTAGGTCTTTTGTTGTTATATTTTGCATTCCTCCCGCACTCTTGACTTTCAGGTGCTGGTGTTGGATTAGGATGGACAAAATTAAAATTCACAGAACACCAGGTTATAGTCCAACAGGTTTATTTGGAAGCACTCACGTTGCAGCTTCTTCCTCAGGTGGTTGTGTGATTTTGAACTTTGTGTCTCACTCTTGTAACTGATAAACAGCAACAAAAGCCACAAAGCAGTGCGCATGCACCAGCCAACAATGGGCCCCTGGTGGTTGATGTCAGCGGAAGACCAATGGAAAGGCAGGGGCAGGGCTGGAGGACCTGGCGGGGCATTTGGCCCTCCGACCAATCACAGTAAATGAGGGACGGGACTAGACTATACCACGTGATCATCCTCACGGTGGGCGCGGATGTGCGGGACGTGTGGATGGAGAGCTGTTGGTAAGGAAAGAAATAAACAGCAGGAAGTGGGACGGAAATGGTGTTGGTATGGGCTGAGAGGTTTTACAAACATTTAGTGCACATCGGAAAATACAAATTTGAAACTTACAGTCCCGTTTTTGCAGTAAACTGGAAAATAACCTCATCGTGTGATTGCCGCCATCTTTATTCGGGGCAAAGATTCACTTGGCACATGCGTGGCCGCCAGCTTTGTCGGGGGCAAAGTTCAGAGGGGTGTATGTCGAGCCCTCCCTGGTAGAGAGTCATAGGGCAGGATTTACCTAGAGCACATTTAAACCCAGAGAAATGGATTTTTTTTTCTGGATTTGTTTCTTCATCCATTTAAATGATTTGGATGTGAATAGAGCCAATACGTTTCGTAGGTTTGCAGATGACACCAAAATTGGAGGTATTGTGGACAGTGATAAAGATTGTCTCAGAATACAATGGGATAATGATCAGATGGGCCAATGGGCTGTGGAGTGGCAGATAGGCTTTAATTTAGATAAATGTGAGGTGCTGCATTTTAGAAAAGCAAATCAGAGCAGGACTCACACTGAATTGTAAGGTCTTGGAGAGTCTTGCTGAACAAAGAGACTTTGGAGTGCATGTTCATAGCTCCTTGAAAGTAGAGTCACAGGTAGATAGGATAGTGAAGAAATTGTTTGGTATTCTTCCCTTTGTTGGTCAGAGCATTGAGTAAAGGAGCTGTACAGGACATTGGTTGGGCCACTTTTGGAATATGGTGCGCAATTCTGGTCTCCCTGTTATCAGAAAGAGGCACTGAAACATGGAAGGCTTGAGAATTGATTTTGTAAGGATGTTGCCAGGGTTGGAGGATTTGAGTTGCAAGGAGAGGCATAATAGGCTGGGGCCATTTTCCCTGGAGTGTCATAGGCTGAGGTGTGATGTTGAAGAGGTTTATAAAATTGTGAGGAGCATGGATAGCGTAAATAGACAAAGTGTTTACCCTGGGGTGGTGGAGCCCAGAACTAGAGGATATAGGTTTAGGGTGAGAGGAGAAAATTCAAAAGGTGCCTAAAGGGAAACCAAAATTGTAACATTTAAAAGGCATTTGAATAGGAAGGGTTCAGAGGGATGTCGGTCAATTGCTGGTAAATGGGAATAGTTTAGGTTAGAATATCTGGTTTGCATAGATAGGTTGGACTGAAGAGTCTGTTTTTGTGCTAGACATTTCTGACTGTGGGATCATAAAAGTGAACACTGCTCTGATTCACCTCTGGGCTCCTTGATGTCCACTTGTTCGTTATCTAGCTTCCTCAGTCTCACATGAGTGTATTTTTGCCATGTTTAGTATTTTACTACTACGTTCACAGATCTTTTTGTAAATGGATTGTCCACTGCTGCCTGACTCTTGACCGTATGCTGCTCCATTATCAGGTTATTTTTTCCACAATATCTTTGACAGTCAAGAATTCTTTTTTCCAATAGTGAGTGGATTTTTCTTCCATTTCTGACAGTCAAATTCTGCACCATTTTCATTCCCTATAATTCATATTGCACTCCCTGAAACATCATGTGTATTTCTCCTTCCACAGATACCAGTGATCATTACCAAAGCCCTGTTGCCTGTGGAGAGGGTGATGTTCGACTTCCTTGTACAGCTGCAGTTTGAATGGTGAAGGCGCTCCCACAACGTGGTTGGGTAAGAGACATTACAGATTATTCACTCAGCGATAGTGAAAAGTCGAAGATATCTGTACAAATCAACATGTTTTTAATTTCACAAAAATATTGAAAACTTTTGACATAAGGCCACAGCTGGAGAATATTATGTCCGGTGACCAAAACCATTGCCAAATAAGCAATTTTTCAGGAATGCCTTAAAGGAAGAAAGCAGATGTTAGAGGGTGGGAATTCCAGACCGTGTTGCCTTGGAATCTATAGAAACAGTCACACAGCTGAACTCAAATAAACACATCATTGGGAGTCTAAACTAAAATGAGTTATTGAGATGTGAAAGTGTGTCTGTTGCATGGAGATAGGAATGATTACAGCCAGGTATTAAATCAAGTGTGTGAAAGTAAATTGTTGTTGCTTATAAATGGGAGCCTTTTGATGGATCAGCAAGTTCTAGTACAAGTGAACACTTGGGCGGTAGAGCTTTCAATATTCTGGAGATTATAGGGAGGGTGATTGTGGGATGCTGGCCAGGAGTGGGTTTAGATCATGAAATCTAGAGTTAACAAAATGAATGAATGAGAGTTTCAGTAAATGAGCTGAGACTGTGGTGAGTTCAGGTGATATCACTGAATTCGAAATAGTGGTCTTGGAGTGGGAATGGGCTATCACCCTCACCTCACCTCTGGAATTCAGCTGTTTGTCAGTTTGTGAATCAAGTCTGCAACAAGATCAGGAGCTGAGTGGCCCTGGCAGAACCCAAACTGAGTGTCACAGAAGGTTATTGCTGAGCAGCTGCGTGACAGCACTGTTGGTGACTCCTTCCATCACTTCACTGCTGAGGGAGTGTGGACTGATGGAGGGAAATTGGCTGGGTTGGCTCTGTCCTGCGTTTTTGTGTTGGAACATCCCTGGGAAATGTTCCACAATGTCAGTAGGTGCCAGTGCTGGACTTGTCTTGGTGGGCAGCAAGTTCTGGAGCACAGCCATCAGTATTATTGCCACAATGTTGGTAGGGCCGACAGCCTTTACTCTACTTCTCCATTTCTTGATCTGATTTGAAATAAGTTTTCAACCAAGTTGATTCATATCTGTGATGTCAGGGACCAATGGAGAAGGCTCATCCACTTGGCACTGCTGGCTGAAGATTGCTGCAAATGCTGTTGTCTTGTCTGTTGCCTGGATGTGTGAGACCCCTCCATCAGTGAGGGTGGGGATATCTGTGATGCTTCCTCCAGTGAGTTGTTTAATTGCCCATCACCATTCCTGACTAGGTGTGGCAGAACTGCAGAGTTCAGATCTGATCCATTGGTTGTTGGATCACAGTTCTATTTGGTGTTGCTTGCGCTGTTTGGCATGCGGGTTGGGTAGCTTCACCAGGTTGGCACCACACTTTTAGGTATGCCTGGTATTGTTCCTGGCATGCCCTGCGGAACTCTCCATTGTGCCAGGGTTGATCCACTGGCTTGATGTTAATAGTTGAATGGGGGATATACCAGGCCATGAGGTTTCAGATTGGGCTGGAGTACAGTTCTGCTGTTTTGGCCCACAGTGAGACAGAAGTTGCAGGGTCAAGAGGGCTAATTGTGTTGTATTTTCCAGTGCATTGGTAGCTGCAATGTGGTCCATACAGTTTCATTCCTTTGTTGAGACTGTGCAGTGATTAATACAATGAGTGATTTGATGGACCATTGTCAGGAATTCAACTTTTTAAAAAAGGTTTTGTGGTTTACACATGAAAGAAGTGAAACTATCATGGTATTCGAACAGATGAAAGACTCAACAGACAATCAAGGTATTTTTCAATGGATAATTTCAGTTACATCACACTACATTTTTGCTATAAATTCTGTGCCTTAGAATTGTGCCCTCCACAATCACCTGATGAAGGAGCGTCGCTCCGTTAGCTAATGTGCTTCCAATTAAACCTGTCGGACTATAACCTGGTGTTCTGTGATTCTTAACTGAGAATATGACAGCACTACTAACAGGGCTGCATGTAAACAGGCTCAGTGCAGTTAATCAATACATTCGGAAGGATTTCCTCCAAGTTTGATGACACAATATTCGTCAAATCCGTCAACTTCAATCTGCAATGTTGTTATTAACAAAAACTTCAGGCTGACACAAAGCTCCCCACCCCACTGCAATGTGGTAACTGGGCCCGGCCCAGGAATTGGAACTGGGACATTTGTGGACTGTGATCTCAAAGGAAGTGAGCAAAGACAATTCTGACAGATTAGTCCTCAAAGATGAGTAGCAAGTTTGAGACAAGGCCAGTGGTATACCATCTTGCACGTAGCTTAATTGCATTTCTTATTTACAGTCGTGTTTTGCAAAGTATAAAGAACTATGTGGTTTTTTTTCATGGTTGGGGAGTTATATCCCAGTTGATCACAGTTGCTGCCTCTCGCTCCCCAAGTCAAATCATAGGATCGAAAACAAAACAATAAACTGCAGGTGCTGGAGATCTGAACCCAGAAACAAGTGCTGGAGAATCTGAGCAGTTCTGAGGGCATCGGTGAAGAGAAATAATGTTACATTTCAAGTTTACTGACTCTTCCTCTGAATGGACAAATGGTCATGAGACTTGGAGCTTACAATGTTTTCCCCCCTCAAAGATGCTGCAGGGCCTGCGGTTCTCCAGCACTGTGCGTTCTATATTGAACTTTATTTACAAACAGATCGGAAAAATACTGATCTCCAAAAGTGAAAGGTTCAATGCAAACATGAGCATAGTTTCCACACTTGAGTTACACAAGCACGTCTCGGTTTAAAAACAAGATTTAACTCAAAGTAATATTCCATCTCAAAATTAGCCGAGTTACACCAGTAATAAAGCTCATCCACCCAATGAGGCACTTCAGCACAACATCCTGCAGTGTTGCACACAGCCAATCTTACCAAAGAATGATCACATGTCACAAAATTGAAGGCCAAGAGCATGTCTCTTTAAAGGAGCTGAAGTCAAACTCTCAATTTTTGGAAGGATTTTTTATTAAAGCTGATTGAACATTTAAATCTCAGAGCATAATCTTTGTTTAAAAAAGCAAAGTGTGTGGGAAACATCCCACATCTTGGTAAAGGTTCAGTTCGGCCTGATACAAAGGTCAAGCAAACATCACACTTTCCATTCACTTCTACTACATCACAGTTCTTCAGGATTTAATGTATTTTATAAATTGTTTGTAAAATCATTTGTCACATTAAAGAACTGGACAATAAATGTCATTGTATGCAATAAGAGTGAAGCCTGTGACAGCAGATTGAGCTTTGGAGGGCAGTATGTGCACTTTCTAAATTCTGGGAGCACTTTGGGAGACTGCTCCCAGATGGTGATAATGAGCATATCTGGAATGCACTGTTCAGATTTGGGAATCCTTGGGAGACAATCTGTGGTTTCACTAATACTTGGTTTGCGTTGTTGGTGTACAGTAAGCAATTCATAAAGTTACTTATGTATTGTTGTTGACTACCTGAATGGTATTCAAATCTGCCAGGTTACCTTCAATAGTGTGAATGCATCTATTGGAAATATTTGGAATATTCCAGAACTGCCCAGTGCTTGGCAAATTCAGGGGGGATAAAAAAATCACTGAGTAATTTGAAATTAAGAATCCAAGAGGACTTAACCACTGAAGTATTCAATTCAAATAGTTAAATGGAGTGCTCACATTTAAATTACCTCTTATCCATAGGAATGGATGGACTGACAGAATTGGGATCAAATTCCTAGCTGGGGAGTGTGAAATGTGTTTTCATAAAGTCACCTGCATTTATCAACAATAATTTGGCAAGCTCGGAAATTTAAAAAACAATACGAGCTTCATTGCTGCTCCAGTCGGTTCCTAAGCTCTGTGAAAAAAATAACAATGTTCAGGTTTATTGTTTACAGTCTGAAACATGTGTTCCTTCTACAGATCTTGCAAGTTTCCCCAATGCGCATAGTCCATCTAAATGATGTTGCTAACTTTGGCCAACTCATTTCTTTCCTAGCCTCTATAGCCTGAAGAGTGACCAGAAGCAATTACTCCCCATATGTGGGAACATTACCAACGAGGAATTTTTCCTTCAGCATTGACTTCCATATATTCAGTGCCCAGAAAAAATAAAAAGCTTGTTACCTTTTATAGAGCAATGATTCAGTGGGAGTAAAACACCAACATTTTCTTGCTTAACAATCACGCTGCCTACATTTAAACATGAACACTTCTTAATAGTTCACTAGATCCTAATGAAATATTTTGTGCAAAACAAATCACATGATACATAGTTATTCAGATAATAAAACAAGTTTGTTCATTGAAGAACCCAGAGGAAAAGGTCATGAAATAATGTGAGTTTGATACACCTCAATCATCATTTCAAATGCATTCTCTGCATAAATTCTCCTTTTCCTCCTAGAAGTATTCAACTTCTTGAATAATTGAGAGAATGAAGTCACAGTTGTACAACACAAAATCAGACCCTTCAGTCCAACTTGCCCATGCTGACCAGATATCCAAAATTAATCTAATCCCATTTGCCAGCATTTGTTCCATATCCATCTTAAACCCTTTCTACTGATTATCAGTTTTATTTTACTTTATCAGCACTTCAAATACTGACATTTTCTTCTCCCATCATTGGCTAAAGAAATCATAAGTTCATTCATCCAAGTTAATTTTGTAATCTTTCACAAAGAAACAAGTGAGAACAACATATAGCTGAGTGCAAAACAAAATACTACAGCTGTGTGATATCTGGAAACACTCTAAAGCTGAGGCACTGATACTGCACAAGTTTGTCAGCACGGTTTCAATTATTGACAATAATTTAGTAATGTCTTAGCCTTCACATAGTTAAGGTAAATGTGAGATATCTGAATTTCATGAATTCAGATTAAACCAAGAATAATTTTTGTTGATCAAAGGAGAAAGTGATGACCAATAAAGCTGGACATCAGAGTCGAAAAGTGTCATGCTGGAAAAGCACAGCAAGTCAGGCAGCATCCGAGAAGCAGGAGAGTTGATGTTTCGGGCATAAGCCCTTCATCAGGAATCACAATCTTCAGAAAATTAACTGGCATAAACTTATGCCAATGCATATGTAGAACGGGTCAGAGCATGTTACTATCAGATTAGAGACTAATTTCAGATTTGGTACCATTCAGTGCAACATTTTAGTATGATATTTACATATGTACATAAAAGAGAAGTTGTCTAAAATTACAAGCTCTAGAATGATTATACGATTAAACCTGGAAATAAAGCTGGTGAACAAGAATGGCAAAGTGAAGTCCCATCAGTGGCGCCTTGGGCAGTGTCAGGTAAGAATTTGACAACAGAGTTGCCACTTTGGTGTAACCTGCAGTCTGGCCAAATTGCAGCAAATATCTGTTCAATTTTATCTGCAAACTATTGCATGCAAAATCCTCCTTGCACAATAATGAGGCAGCATTTTGGGATGTCATTTTTAAAATATATTATTTTCAAAGTTACTCACAATTAAGAGTGATCACTTGGTGCTGTCTGCATAACACAGTACGAAAAGGAATAAACAGAAAAAAAACATTATAACCCAAATTCAGAATCATTGATTATTGCATGGGTCCAGCATTTATAAGTAATCGATTTTTAAAATTAATACAGATACATTTACTAACTATATTGGAGTACAGTCAAGTTTCTTACTGAACACTGACAGGATTGGACAGAGTCCGCATGGATTTAAGAGAGGGGAATCATACTTAGCAAATCTACTGAAAGAATCTACAGAGTTGAATATTAAAGAAAAAAATTGCAGGACATTTAGAAAAGCTTATCATTAAACATGGGAGACTGGGTTTTGTGAAAGAGAAACTATATTTGACAAATGTACGACAGTTCATTGAGGAGACAACAAGCAGGGCTGATAAAGGGCAATCCAATGATGTTCTGTATTTGGATTTTAAAAATGTAAATGATAAGGTGCTACATAAAAGTTAATTGCACAATTTAGGAGCTCATGGTATTGGGGTAATGTATTAGCATGGACTCAGGATTGGTTAACCACACTGGCTTTTGCTGAGTCCTCACTTGGAGTACTGTATACAATGTTAGCTCCCATATTTAATAAAGGATAAACCAACACCTGAGACCATTCAAAAAAGATTCACTTAGCTGCTTTGAGGACGAAAGGGTTGACATATCAAGAATAGATAAGCAGGGGTGATCTTATGGAAACAAGATTCTGAGGAGCTTGACAGGGTAGATGTTAACTCGATCTTCTAGCACCAGTGAAGTCTCAAAACAGGGGACATTACATAAGGGAACATTCATTTTAGAAAAAGTAAAGAATTTTTTCTCTCAGTGAATGGCTAGAGTTTTCTCGCCCAAACAATTGTGAAAGTTAAATGTGGGAGGGGAATGGTTGGGTTACTCTTCAGAGGGTTGTTCTGGCTTGTTGGGCTGAAGGGCCTGTTTCTACACAGTAGGGAATCTGTGATTCTATCTCAAATTATTTTAAAAGACGGCAGATAGATTTTTGAAATATTGAGCAGTTGAGGGCTATGCGGATCAAGCATAAAAGAGCTGTTGAGGCCTGGGTTGGCCCAGCTGTGATCTGATAGAATGGGGGAACAAGCTGAAGGCGATGAATGCCCTATTCCTGCTCCGATTCCTTGAGGCTCCATTTCATGTTTTTTTTGTTTCCGAGGAAGAGCGTTATACAATGTGCGAAAGATCTCAGCTGTTGTGAAAATGGGGTGTTTATGTACTGATTCAGATGGCATTGATTCATCAATCACAGCTATGCAGTCATGAGTAGGAAGGCAATTCCCTCCATGAATAAAGGAAATCTACTGCAGAGCTCACACAAAGGGAATTCTTAGCCTCAGTAAACTCTCCCATCACATTACCCAACATATCAGCTAAAGCAGGACGCACTGCGCATGTTCTCGCCAACAAAGTGACCCGAAGTTGATTGATGTCAGCACCGGACCAATGAAAGGACGGTGGGCGGTGTTGGAGGACCTGGCGGGGCGGTTGGTCCTCCAAGCAATCAAAGTGAATGATGGGCGGAGCTAAGCTAAACCATGTGATCACGAGGTAAAAACAATGACTGCAGATGCTGGAAACCAGATTCTGGATCAGTGGTGCTGGAAGAGCACAGCAATTCAGGCAGCATCCGAGGACAGGCAGTGCTGCCTGAATTGCTGTGCTCTTCCAGCACCACTGATCCTAAACCATGTGATCACCCTCGCGCGCGGCGCACAGTCGCTGTAATGAATGCTCGGCAAGATATGGAGAGAAAGGATACGGTAAGGAAAGAACTAAACAGGGAAACGGGAGAAAAACTGTGTTGCTATGAGCGGAGAGGTTTTACAAACAAATTGTGCAC
The DNA here is from genome assembly GCF_037043375.1 of Chiloscyllium plagiosum. Lineage (NCBI taxonomy): Eukaryota > Metazoa > Chordata > Chondrichthyes > Orectolobiformes > Hemiscylliidae > Chiloscyllium > Chiloscyllium plagiosum. The sequence goes on from NW_028270178.1 coordinate 57,056,691, forward strand.
GTCGGAAAACACAAATTTGAACGTCCCAGTCCCGTGTTTGCAGTAAATGGGGAATTGCCTCAGCGCGGCTGCAGGCCTGAGTGAGCGCCGCCATCTTTATTCGGGACAACGATTCACTGGACATGTGCACCGCCGCCATCTTTGTAGGGGGCAAGGTGCAGCCAGGCGCATGTGCAGCCTTTCTGTTGTATAGAATCTTTGGGATCATAGCAGTCAATACTGCTCTGATTCATCTCTGGGCCCCCTCATCACCACTTTGTCAATATCTAGCTTCCTTAGTCTCGAACCATGAGTGTATTTTTGACCTGTTTACGACTGTATTATTACTATTATAGACCCTTTGCAAATGAGTTATTCACTGCGGCCCAGCCCCTGACCATGTGCTGCTCTATTATCAGATTACTTTTTTTCTTGAATATTTTTGACAGTCAAGAATTCTTTTTTCCAACAAGCAAGTGTATTTTCCTTTCATTTCTGACTATCAAATTTTGCACCATTTTCATTCCCTGTAATCCATTTTGCACTCCCTCAAACATCAACTGTGTTTCTCCTTCCACAGATACCAGTGATTAATGCCAAAGCCCTGTTGCTTGTGGAGAGGGTGATGTTTGACTTTCTTGTACAGCTGCAGTTTGTGTGGTGAAGGTGCTCCTACAATGTGGTTGGGTAAGTGGCATTATAGATTATTCATTACAGCAACAGTGATGATTTGAAAATAATGTCAAATCAACAACAGTTTGTATTTTTATTATCATGCTTATAAATTCACAAAAAATACTATTGAGAACTTTAGACATAAGGCCAGAGATGGAGATATTAGGTCAGGTGACCAAAAGCAGGTTTTGAGGGATGTCTTCAAGGTGGAAAGCAGACCTGAGAGGTTTTGGCTGCGAATTTCAGACCATGCTGCTTCAGCAACTGTAGAAACAGCCACACAGATGAAGTAATGAATTAACAAATGGTTGGGAGTCTCAAAGAAAATGGGTTGTTGAGGTCTCAAAGTGTGTGTGGTGCAGGGAGCTAGGGATTATCACAGCCAGGAATTAAATCAAGTGTGAGAAATTTAAATTGAGGGATATTGGCCACATGCTGTCAGGTGAGACTAGATTGGGTTGGGATATCTGGTTGGCATGGACGGGTTGGACCGAAGGGTCTGTTCCCATGCTGTACATCTCTATGACTCTATGTTGTTGCTTATGAATAGGAGACTTTTGATGAATCAACAAGCAGATATTTAGATGTTCTTGAGATTACAGGGAGGTTGAATGTGGGAAGTTGGCCAGGGAGTGAGTTTGGATAATGAAGCCTAGAGATAACACAATGTGGATGAAAGTATATGAGCTGAGACAAGGGTGAAATCAGCTTGAAATAGTGGTGTTAGAGTGGGACTGAGCTATCACCCTCACCTCACCTCTGGGATTCAGCTGGTTGTCAGGTTGTGAATCAGGGTGGTAACACAATCGGGAGCTGAGTGGCCCTGGTGGTGCCTAAAATGAGTGTCACTCAGCTGACTGTTGCAGAGCAGCTGCTGATTGATTTCCCGGTAATGACATTTTCCATCACTTTACTGCTGATCGAGTGTAGACTGTTGGAGGGAAATTGCCTCGGTTGGATTGCCCTGTGTTTTTGTGTTGAAAATCCCTGGGCAATGTTTTGCATTTTTGGTAGATGCCAGTGCTGGAGCGGTACGTGGCTTGGTGGGTGGCAAGTTCTGGAGCGCAAGCTATCGGTATTATTGCCAAAATGTTGGCAGAATCATAGCCTTTGCACTACTTAACCATTTCTTGATGTTATTCAAACTCAGTCGAACTGACATCTGTGATGTTAGAAGCCACTGGAGAAGGCTGAGATGGATCATCTCACTTTACACTTCTGGATGCAGATTGCTGCAAATGCTGTCATCTTATCTGGTGCATGGATGTGTGAGGCCCCTCGATCAGTAAGGGTGGGGATTTCTGTGATGCTTCCTCCAGTGAGTTGTTTAATTGTTCATCACCGTTCACAACTGGGTGTGGCAGAACTGCAGAGTTCCGATCTGTTCCTATGGATGTAGGATCACGTAGTTCTGTTGCTTGCTGCTGATGCTGTTTGAAAGGCAGATGGTCCTGTTTGGTAGCTTCACCAGGTTGGCACTTCATTTTTAGGTCTGCCTGGTGCTGCTCATGGCATGCCCTCCTTTACTGTCCATTGTGATGGGTGAGTGCGGGATTTACAACCCCATGAGATTACAGATTGTGCAGGAGTACAGTTCTGCTGCTGTTGATGTTCCACAGTACCTCATAGATACGCTGTTTGAGATCCTACATCTCTTTGAAGTCTGTCCCATTTAGAACGGTAATAGTGCCACTCAACACAGTGGAGGTTTTCTCAACTTTAACCCAAGACTTGTGTCTCCAAAAGGAACGTGTGATTGTCGTTCTTACCGATACTGTCATGGCCAGACGTATCTGCAGCTTGTCAATTCATAACAATGAGATCAAGTATGTTTTTTTCCCTCTTGTTGGTTCCCTCACCACCTGCTGCAGACTCAGTTGAGCAGCTATGTCCTTTAGGACCTGGCCAGCTCAGTCAGTAATTCTGTTGCAGAGCTAGTCTCGATTGTGGACATTGAAATCCTGTACCCAGAGTACGTTTGACACCATTTTGTTGCCTCAGTGCTTCTTCCAAATGTTGTTCAACATGAAGGAGAAGTAATTCATCAGCCAAGGGAGGACGGTACATGGTAATCAGCAGGAGCCATGAGACTCCCAGGGCGAATCCTCCCTGTCTGTACACCACTGTGCCACCACCTCTGTCTGGTCTGTGCTGCCGGTGGGACAGGACATATCCAGAGATTTTAGGAGAAATTGAAGACTGCAGATGCTGGAGGTCAGAGTCGAGAGTGTGGTGCTGGAAAAGCATACCAGATCAGACTGATGAAGGGCTGAGGTTCAAAACGTCGATTCTCCTCCTCTGATGCTGCCTGACCTGTTGTGCTTTTCCAGCACCACACTCTCGATATCTAGGATGGTGATGGTGGTGTCTGGTCTTTGTTTGTAAGGGATCATTCCGTGAGTATGACTATGTCAGGCTGCTTCTTGACTAGTCTGAGGTACAGCTCTCCACATTTTGGCACCAAAAACTAGATGTTAGTGAGGAGGACGTTGCACCATCTAGAGGGCTGATTCTGTGGTTGTAATTTCTAGTGCCTTGTTAGATGCCACATGGTCCATCCAGTTTCATTCGTGTGTTGAGACTTTACAGTGATTAGTACAGTGAGTCGCTGGCTGGGCTGCTGTCAGGTTGGCAGGATTTTTTTTCACCATTGACAATGGTTTCATGGAAATCAGGAGATTCGTAATTCCAGTTATTTTTTTCGTGAATTCAGATTCTACCATCTGCCAAGATGGGATTCGAACCAGGACTTCAGTCGCTTGTTTTAATATTCTGGATAAAAGCTAAATACATCAGGTTTGTTAACTCATTTTAAATATCACTAACCCTGAATTTGTTTCTTGTAAAACACTGTCCATCATCCTGTCTCCTCTATCCTCCCCTCCAACAACATGAGTGAGGAGCACATGGAGTTTCTCTGTCACCATGACTGAGATAATCCGATCTGCTGCTTCCCTCCCTCCCACTAGCCCACTGAGCCAAACTGCCTCACGTAGTGTTCCTGGTTTTTGTCCTAAACCTACATCTTTCTCCAGTCTCTTGTTAAGCCTTATCAGAGCTCCTCTTTACAATTTACCCAAAGCTCGCTAAACCACAGACTTTCCAACACTCTGTCTCCTCCTTCTCACCGATTCACAGATATTGTTACTTGTTCTGTCTGTCTGTCTTTTCTGGTTATGCCCTTCTCTCCCCTTCTTTGAAAAACTTCCTTTTGACCTCACGGTTTTTGGAAAATCCTGCTCCATTTCCACTCTCCCTTTCCTTTCTGAATTCCTTGCATTTGGTGTCCCTCCAGTATCTATCCTTGCTCTCTCCTGTATCTCACCTACATACTGCCAGGAGTTGACATTGTGAAAAAGCACCATGTTAGGTTTCACATGGACAATGACACTGCCCAGCTCTCCCTCCCCACCATCCCTCTCCATTACTCCACTGTTACTCAGTTACCAAACTGCTTATCACATTCCCACTACTCGATTAGCTGCAGTTTCCTCCAATGAAACATTGTCATGGTTAAACCCATTGCCTTCAGTTGTTATTCCAAATTCCTTTCTCTTACTGCTGAGCCTCTCCCTCTCCCTGGTAACTGTCTGAGGCAGAAATACGTTCTTCACAATATTGCTGTTATATCTGACCCCAAGATGACCTTCTGATCAGACATCTGCACAATCCCAAACACCAGGAATTCCAATCTCTTAAACATTGTTTGTCTCCTCCTCACCCCAGCTTCATTGCTACTGAAACCCCTTACCTGCCTCTGTGTCGCCTTAAACTTGATGAATCTGAAGCAGAACCCTTGATTCCGCGACTGACCCAGAATTTGGTTCCAGACTCCCTTTTCAGTATTAACACTCGGAAACGTCCACTCAGTATTTATCCTGTCAAACCCCTTAAGAATCCCATCTGTCTCAATGAGATCACCTCTCTTTCTCCAAACTCCAGTGAGTAGTGTCCCAACCTGTTCAGCCTTTATTTAAAAGATAATCCCTCCAAACCAGGGATCATCCCAGTGAATCTCCCCTGCTGAAAAATGTGTTGCTGGAAAAGCACAGCAAGTCAGGCAGCATCCAAGGAGCAGGAGAATCAATGTTTCGGGCATAAGCCCTTCAGCTTATGCCCAAAACGTTGATTCTCCTTCTGCTTGGATGCTGCCTGACCTGCTGCGCTTTTCCAGCAACACACTTTTCAGCTCTGATCTCCAGCATCTGCAGTCCGCACTTTCTACGAGTGAATCTTCCCTGAAATGCCTCCAATAAAGTGACACATTTCCTTATCTAAAGGGACCAAAACTGCTCACTTTACTCCAGATATGGTGGTCTCACCACCACTTCCTCACGTTACTCTCAGGTATATACTCCAAACTCTCATACTGAAAACCCTCTGAACAAAACATTCCATTCCCCTTCCTGATGACCTGTTGTAACTATGTACAGTAATCCTGCGCCAGGAGGAGGGGATGGTGTGGGTTTCTAACTTGAACTGAGAGTGACAGATTTTATAAACTTGTATTACAGGATATTACAGGTGGACATTCAGATGGTAATCTCAGTAAATGTTCTGCCAAACTCTGATTGAATTACTCAGTACATCAGGACCTGGATATTCGCATTGTGAGTATTGCATTCCAGATCAATCCCCTTTGCTGCTTAAAATTTCTCCTTTGAATCATCACATTCTCTCAAAAGGTCTCCCCAAACCATCATGTGTTATGTAATCCTTTTATGATGATGTGATGAATGTAATGTTTATTATTCGAATGTGTAATTTTTGTACAAGGATGCCTCAGAGAGGGAGCAGAATATTCTTAAAGGGGAGAATAACCATTTTGAGGGGTGGCTGTTGTTTATTGGTATCAATGACATAGGAATAGAAGAGTTCACATTGTTGGATCATTCGAATCTCTTGTGGGGTAGAATTGACCTCCATCAGAAGGATGGATTGTACCTGCACTGAAAGGGAAGAGTTGCTAGTGCTATTCAGGAGGCATTAAACCAGTGAAGGAATGGAGGTAAACTCAAAAGAGTGAGGAAAGAGCCAAGTCTGAGGCTGGTACAGTTCAGGCGTCAAACAGTCAAGGCAGGCAAAGGCAAGGCACAGAATGAGGTAGGACTGAGCAGTTACACTGCATTTATTTCAATGCAGGAGGCCCGATAGCTCAGGGTATGGTTTTGAACATGGCACTGGGATATTACAGCAATTACAGAGGTATGACTTAAGCTGCTGGTCCTAACCATTCCTAATGTTCCAAGGTATAGATGCTATAGCAAGGATAGAAAGGGGGCAACAGAGCGGGGGGGTGAGGTGGTTTTGATGAGGGATAACATTATGGCTGGGCTTCAGGAGGATATTCCTGGAAGTATATCCAGGCAAGTTGTACAGGTGGAACTGAGAAATAAATAGTCAGCCGGGAATTGAGAAGCAAATTTACTAACAGATCACTTGTCTGTAAGAATAGTATGATTGTATACAAGACTTGACCTTTTTTAATTCATTCACAGGATGAGGGTGTCACTGGCTGGGCCTCAGGGGCAGTTAAGATTCAACCACGTTGCTGTGGGTCTGGAGTCACATGTAGGCCAGACCAGGTAAGGATGGCAGATTCCTTCCCTGAAGGATATTAGTGAATCTCATGGTTTTTTTTTGCAACAATCAACAATGGATTCATGGTCTTTAATAGATTCTTACTTCCAAATTTTTATTGAATTCACATTCCACTGTCTGCTGTGACGGGATCCAAACTCTGAGCCCCAGAACGTTATCTGGGTGTCTGGATTATCCATCTAGCGATAGTATTACTAGACCATTGGGCAGGGTGAGTGACTGAGGTATCAATGGGGCAGCACATCAGCACCAAATATCCCATGGTCTCTGTGGAACATAGAAAGGGCTGGGGAGGGAGATATATCCCTGGTGGTGGGGTCTGACTGTAGGTAGTGGAAATTGCAGAGGTTAATGCGCTGTATCTGGAGATTCGTGGGGTGGCAGGTGAGGACCGGTGGATTATATTCTTATTGTGGTTGGAAGGGTGGGGGGAAGGTGGAGGTACGGGATGTGGAGGATATGCATTGGAGGGAATTTTTGATCACGTGGGAGGGAAATGCAGTCCTTGAAATAGGAATCCTTTCTGGGATGTCCTGGAGTGGAATTGCTTCTCCTGGAAGCAGATATGGCAGAGGCGGAGGAATTGGGAGTACAGGTTCATGTTTTTACAGGAATATACTCAAGGGAAATCAGATGAGCAAAAAGGGAACATGAAATATCTCTAGGAAATGGTTTAAGTAGAATCCAAAGCGATTCTACAAATATATCAAGGATAAAAGAAAAAATAGACAAAGAATACAACTTCTTAAAGATCAAGAAGGCCATCTATGGAACAACAAGAGGTGGGAGAGATACTATGCTACTCTTTTCTGGAGAGTTTGGAGAACTTGATACTTAACAACAGTGATAACTTGAAAAGTGTCCATGTTACAGAGGAGGTGGTACTGGATGTCTTAAATGGCATCAAGATGGATAAATCCCTGGGTCCTGATCAGGTGTATCCCAGAAATTTGTGGGAAGCTAGGAAAACAGTGCCCCTCCCTGAGGTATTTATATCATCGTTTGTGACAGGTGAGGTGCTGGAAGACAGGTGTTGTTATTTTAAAAAGGTGGTAAGGAAAGGCCAGGGAACAACAGAACAGGCAGCCTGAAGTCAGTGGTAGGCAAGTTATTGGAAGGGATTCTGAGGGATAGGATTTACATGTATTTGGAAAGACCAGGAAAGATTAAGGATAGTCAACATGACTTTGTGTGAGTAATTCTCTCTTTCTAACTTGATTGAGTTTTTTTGAAGATGTGACAAAGATGATTGATGAAGGTAGACTGTGGACGTTGTCTATATGGACACTGAAAGATGTTCCACAAAGCAGACTGGTTAGCAAGATGAAGTAGTGGAGGCTGATACAATTACAACATTTGAAAGGCATCTGATTGGGTACATGAATAGGAACGGTTTCGAGGGATACGGATCAATAGCTGGGAATAGGATTCCATTAGTTTAGGATTCCTAGTTGGCATGGACAAATTGGACCAAAGGTCTGTTTCTGTGCTGTACATCTCTATGACACGAATAAATGAAAATAAGATGTGTTCCTCTTTTGTAGAGAGCTATCAGAAGCACAGATAATTGTATTTGGAGCTGAGAAGGTTAAGCAGTGAGTTTGACCAGTTGCAAATTTGTGTCTTGGATATTTAATTTGCAGAGAGAAGGGAATTGTGAACAATGCCACAATTTTAGTAACTATTTTCAGGTAATTGGCAAATAATATGTGAACATGTGAACATTATTTTATTCAGTAAAGTCTGAGCATCTGGAACTGTCTGATTGGCAGCTGGACACAGACTCAGCAGTTATTCATAAACAGATTTGGAATTTTACTTTTTAGGGGAAGATTTGGGGGGCTATGGGCAAATGGGAAGGGAATTGGGACAGATGTGCAGCATCTCCAGAGGGAGAGAGTACAGTCCCAATGGGCTGAATAGCCCCCAGCCCCTGTGCTCTGTGATACTGCCCCATTCACTGTGAATGATGAAGCTCTTCCCAGGGCAGAGAGAGGGAGGATCCCACCACTCACCTCACAATGGGCCCCGATGATTGATGTCAGCGCAGGCCAATAGGGGGCAGAGGGCAGTACTAGAGGACCAGGTCGTACCAGTTTGTCTTCCAACCAATCGGAGTGAATGAGGGTATCCTCAAGGCTGGAACTAAAGAAAGGCACATGTAGCAGAGATTTGAGAAACTGGAGGACATGAGATAGGGAGCGTTCTGTGGCTGGTGAGGAATTATATAAATAAGGAAGAGTTGTGAGGCTGGATGAGGTGACAGTGATCAGGAGAGTTGAGGATGGAGGAATTTAGAGTTAGTGAGGATTAGAGTCATAATGTTATACAGCAAGGAAACAGGCCCTGTGGTGCAACCAGTCCATGCCAACTATAATTCCAAACTGAACTAATTGTACCTGCCTCCGCTTGGTCCACATCCATCCAAATATTTCCTATTTATGTACTTATCTGAATGTATTTTAAATATTGTAATTGTATTCACAGCTACCACTTCCTCTGGAAATTCATTCCACACGTATATATTTTTTAAAAACCCTTATGTCTTTTCTCAAACCTTTCTCATTTCTTCTCAAAATGAATGCACCCGAGTTTTGAATCCCCCTCTCCTCCGGCTATTCACCTTATCTGCACTCTTTTTCTGATTTTATAAACCTCTAATAAGGTCACCCCTCAACCTCATGCACTGCAGTGGAAAAAATTCCCAGCCTATCCAGCCTCTCCTTAGAACACAATCCCTCCATTCATGGCAACATGCTGGTAAATCTCTCCTGACCCTGGTCCAATTTAATAATATCCTTCCTATAACAGCACAACCAGAACTGGACAGAGTATTCCAGAAGTGGCCTCTCCAACATCCTGTACGTTCTCAACATAACGTCCCAACTCCTGTACTCAAAGGTCTGAACAATGAAGGTAAGTGTGCTAAGCACCTTAACCACCCTGTCTACATGTAACACAAACTTCCAAGACGTGAAGCCCTCTGTCTCTTCGTTCCCATATCACTACTCAAGGTCCTACTTTTATTGAGTGTCAGTCCTACCCTCGTTTGTTTTATCAAGATGTAATATTTTGCATTTATTCCAATCCAAAAAATTTTCAAGTATAAAGGCAGTAGGAGTATAATTTAAGAAGGAAATCAGGAGGCAAAAAGGGGACGTGAGATAGCTTTGGCGAATAGGGTTAAGGATAATCCAAAGGGCTTTTGTAAATACATTAAGAACAAAAGGCTAACTAGGAGAAAATAGAGATCAGCAAGGCAGTCTTTGTGTGGGGCTTCAGGCGATGGGTGAGATAGGGAAACAAGTACTTTGCATCAGTGTTTACTGTGAAGAAGTACATGGGAGATATAGAATGTGGTGAAATAAATGGTGATATCTTGAAAAATGTCCATATTACAGAGGAGGAGGAGGTGCTGGAAGGAGCTGGTGCAGGGGAAAATGATTCACATTTTTGCATCATTGTGATCTCCTCTGGAGTAGAGTTGACCTGCATAAGAAGGATGGATTGTACCTGATTTGGAAGGTGTCTAATATCTGGGCAGGGAGATTTGTTAATGCTACTCAGGAGGCATTAAACCAGTGAGGGAGTGGGTGTGATTGCAAATAGATAGTGAGAAAAGAGGTATGTCTGAGGCTGGTGCAGTTCTGAGGTCAAATAGTCAAGGCAGGCAAGGGCAAAGCAGAGAATGAGGTCAGACTGAGCAGTTACACTGCATTTATTTCAATGCAAGAGGCCTGACAGGGAAGGCAGGTGGGCTTAGGGTATGGTTTTGAACATGCCACTGGGATATCATGGGTATTCCAGAAAAGTGGCTCAGGGATGGATAGGACTGGCAGCTTAATGTTTCAGAGTATAGATGCTATAGGCAGAATAGAAACGGGGCCAAGAGAGGAGGGGGAGTAGTGTTTTTGATTAGGGATAGCATTATGTTTGTGCTTAGGGAGGATATTCATGGGAGTACGCCCAGTGAAGTTATTTGGGTGGAACTGAGAAATAAGAAAGGGATGATCACCTTATTGGGGTTGTCTGCGTGGATTTCATCCGGGTTCTCTGGTTTCCTCCCACAGTCCAAAGATGTGCAGGGCAGATTGGATTATCCAGGCTGAATTGCCTGTAGTGCTCAGGGATGTGTAGGTTGGGTGGCCCTGGAAAATGCAACGTTACAGGGGGAGGTTAGGAGGCTCTGAGCGTCAGTATCGATGTGATGGGCCGAATGGTCTCATTCCAGACTGTTGGGATTCTGGGATTCTCTGATAATTCTACTAGTTTTAAAATAGTTACAGAAAATAATAGACCAGATTATCCAATTTCGAAACTTAACTTTTCAAAGGTCAATTTTGATGGCACAAGGCAAAAACTTTCATCTGACCCCTCAAACCTGCTCTGCCATTCAATAAGGTCAGGGTTGATCTTTTCATGGCCTCAGCTCCACATTCCTGCTCTCTCACCATAACCCTTAATTCCTTTCTTGTTCCTTAAAGGCAAATAAAGTTGATAGCTCAGCTGCTTCACTCAGCAGGGAATTCCACAGATTCACAACCCTTTAGCTGAAGAAGTTACTCCTGAACTCAGTCCTAAATCTGCTCCACCTTATTTTGATGCTATGTTCTCTAGTTTCACCCACCCCTGGTGAAAATAAACTCCCTGCTTCTATCTTTCTTACTCCCTTCATAATTTTGTTTTTTTTACCCCATCCAACCTCTCATTCTTCTAAATTACAATGAGTATAGAACCAGTTTTCTCAATCTCTCCACATAGACCAACCCTCAACTCCAGGCCCAAACTTGTGACCCTCCTCTGCACCCCCTCCAGTGCTAGTACATCTTTGCTGAAGTAAGGAGACCAAACCTGTACCCAGTACTCCAGGTGTGGCCTGTACAGCTGCAGCATAACCATCCCTCTAGCAATGAAGGACAATATTCCGTTCACTGCCTTAATTACCTGCTGCACCTGCAAACCAACTTCCTGTGATTCATGCACAAGGACACCCAGATCCCTCTGCACAGCAGCATGCTGAAGGTTTTCACTATTTCATCATCCAGTTTGCTGTTAGTTCGACCAAAATGGATGACCTCACATTTCCCAACATTGTCCTCCATCTGCCAGATCCTTACCCACTCACGTAACCTATCTGTATCCCTGTGCAGACTTACGGTGGCCTCTGCACACATTGCTCTACCTCATCTTTGTATCAAATCTGAACTCTGACACCGTACACTTGGTCCTCAACTCCAAAACATTTGTGTAAATTGTAAACAGTTGTAGTGCCAACACTAATCCAAACACCCATTTATCCCCATTCTTTACTTTTTGTTGGTTAACCCATCCTGTATCCCTGCTAATACATTACCCATAATGCCGTGCAGCCTTTATCTTATACAGCAGCCTTTCATGTGGCAACTTGTCGATTACTTTCTGGAAATCCAGATACACCACATCCACCGGGTCCCCCTTGTCCAACGTATTTGTGATGTCCTCAAATAGTTCATGTAAATGTGTTAAACATGAGCTGCCTTTCATGAATCCATGCTGTGTCTGCTCAATGGGATAGTTTCTACCCAGATAACTCGCTACTACTTCCTTGAGAGGTTCAAGCATTTTCCCCACTACAGAAGTTAAACTAACGGGTGTTTTTTTTTTAAATAGTGGCATCACATTTGCAGCTTTCCAATCTGTCAGATACGTCCCAGAGTCCAGCAAATTTTCGCGAATTATCATGAACACATTTGCTATTTTCCCGGCCATCTCTTTTTGCCCCTGGGATGCATTCCATCACGGCCAGGCGCCCCTTTTACCTTTAGGCTGTTACCTTTCCCAACACTTCCTCTTTACTGAGAATGATTGATTCTCTGTCCACATCTGCCATTGCCTCCATAGACCTGTAAAAATGAGACAATGAGAGTACACAGACAGTATATTCCTGTTAAGGCCAAGGCTGGGAAGCGTAGAGAATGCTGCCTGTCGAGAGAAATTGAGGCTCTGGTCAAGAAAATGAAGGAGGGATATGGCAGGTACAGACAGCTGGGTTTGAGTGGATCCCTGGAGGAGTATAGAGACAGTAGGAGAATACTTGAGGGAAACCAGGAGGGCAAAAAGGGGACAAGCGATGGCTTTGGGAAATAGGTTTAAGGAGAATCCAAATAGATTCTAGAAATACACTAAGGACAAAGAGTGACCAGGCAGAGAATAGGGACCCTCAAAGACCAACAAGACTGACTATGGAACCCCAGGAGTTTGGAAAGATTCTATATGAATATTACACATTGGTTCTTAATGAAAAACGATGTGGAAGCTAGAGAATTTGCACAAATAAATAGTGATAACTTGGCAAGTGTCCATGTTACAGAGGAGGATACCCTGAATGTCTTAAAATGGATAAAGGTGGATAAATCCCTGGGACCTGATCAGATGTATCCCAGAAATTTGTGGGAAGCTAGGGAAGTGATTGTTGGGCCCCTCCCTGAGATATTTGTGTCATCAATAACCATAGGTGAGGTGCTGGAAGATGTGTGCCATTATTTGAGAAAGGTGGTAAGGAAAAGCCAGGGAACTATAGACCGGTGAGCCTGTAGTCAGTGGCAGGCAAGTTGTTGGAAGGGATTCTAAGGGACAGGATTTGCATGTAATTGGAAAGGCAAATAATTGGGGAGAATCAGCATGGCTTTGTGCATGGACATCGTTAACTCGGACTTCAGGAAGACACAATGTTCCACATAACAACAGACTGGTTAGCAAGTTCAACATCATAGAATACGGGGAGAACTAGCTATTTGGATAAAATTCATCACAGAGACATACAGCACAGAAACAGACCCTTCGGTCCAACCCATCCATGCCAACCAGATATTCCAGCCCAATCTAGTCCCACCTGCCAGCACCTGGCCCATATCCCCCCAAATCTTTCCTATTCATATACCTATGAATGTTACAATTGTACTCGCCTCCACCACTTCCTCTGGCCACTCATTCCACACACGTACCACCCTCTGTGTGTAAACGTTGCCCCTCAGGTCTCTTTTATATCTTTCCCCTCCACCCTAAACCTATGCCCTCTAGTTCTGGAAGCCCCCACTCCAGGGAGGAGACTTTGTCTATTTATCTTATTTATCCTGTCCATGCCGTTCATGATTTTATGTTTCTCTGTGAGGTCACTCCTCAGCCTCCGACACGCCAGGGAAAACAGCCCCAGCCTATTCAACCTCCCCCTGTCGTGATTTCGACCAGGAGCAGATTTGTCTCCAGGATATTTAGTTGACAGAGAGGGAAAGTAGAAAGTTTGTCACAATTTTTAGTAACTGCATTCATGTAACTGGCAAATAATGCAAGGTAAAAATGAGAAGATTATTTTACTGAGTCAGTTCTGAGCATCTGGAACAGTTTGAACAAGAGCTGAATGCAGATTCAACAGTTAGTGTCAAAACAAATGTGGAATTCAACTTTTTAAGGAAAGATTTGGAAGGCTATGGACAGTTGGGAGGGGAGTTGGGACAGATTTGCAGCATCTGCAGAGGGAGAGAGTACAGCCCCAATAGGCTGACTAGCCCCCAGCCCCTATACCCTGTGATAATGCCCCATTCGCTGTGAATGATGAAGCTCATCCCACCGCAGAGCCATCGAGCCATAGAGATGTACTGCACAGAAACAGACCCTTCTGTCAAACTCGTCCATGCTGACCAGATGTCTTAACCTAATCAAGTCCTATTTGCCAGCACTTGGCATATATCCCTCTATACCCTTTCTATTCATATACCCATTCAGATGGGGTAATTGTACCAGGCTCCACCACGTGTCCTGACCGAAAATTCAATGCATGTAGCAACCTCTGATTGACAGAAGCCCGTTAGGTCCCTTTTAAATATTTTCCCTGTCAACTTAAACCTCTCGTTCTGGACCTGTCTATTTATCCCATTCATGCCCCTCATGATTTTATAAAACTCAATGAGGTCACCCTTCAGCCTCCAACACTTATGGGAGGATCCCACCAACATGACACAATGGGGCCCAGGTGATTGACAGCAGCTGCAGACCAAGAGGAGAGTTGGCGTGATCCTCCAGCCAATAGAAGTGAATGAGGGGTGTGGCCAGCAGGCCAGCACGTGACCATGAGCTGTGCAGGCGCAGTGTCACTGTGAGGGGGGACTCAGTGAGTGTGAAGGGAGTGGCATAGACTGGGAGAAAAATGGAGTTTGTGGGTACTGGGGCGGTTTATAAACACACGGTGTAGGCTGCTTGACATGAATTACAAGCTCCCGCTAAATAAAAACCAGAAAAAATTGTGGATGATGGAAATGATAAACAACAACCAGAAAGTGCTGGAAAAGCTCAGCAGATCTGGCAGCATCTGTGAAGACAAGTCAGAGTTAACATTTCTGAACCTATGAACCTTCCTCAGAACTGATGTGACTGAGGGAAAAATGTTGGTTTATATGCAGAAGGTATAGGTAAAAGAGTAAATGATTGGGAATAGAGTGCAAAGAGAGAGATAGGAGACATTGGACAAAGGAGTGTATATCGATCTGGCTGGGGGAGAGTGAATAGCTGTTCATGGGGACTGTTGGTGGCTAATCACAGATAGTGTGTAATAGCAGGCTATGTAATAACAAGGCCTGGTGTGTGGGGTGTAGGGGGCTAGGATGCTAGGACGTGGGAGAGTTCAGGATCTAAAATTATTGAATTTGATATTGAGGCCAAAGGGCTGAAGGGTCCCCGAGTGAGTGATGAGGTTTTGTTCTTCCAGCTTCGTTAACATGTGGCACTGGAAATGCACAGCAGGTCAGGCAGCATCCAAGTAGCTGGAGAATTGCCGTTTTAGTATATGCCCTTCATCAGGAATGTGCGGTGTGGGAAAGAGTGCTGAGAGATAAATAGGAGGGGGTGTGTAGGGCTGGGGGGGAAGGGATCTAGGAAGGCAATAGGTAGATGCAGGTGGGAGGTAATGGTGAGACGGTGGAGTGGATAATGGGGAAGGAAGATGGACAGGTGGGTCAGTTCAAGAGGCCAGTGCCGAGTTGGAGGGTTGGAGCTAGGATAAGGTGGGGTGAGGGGAGATGAGGAAACATTGATGCTGTGTGGTTGAAGGGTCCCAAGGCGGACGATGAGGTGTTATTCCTCCAAGCTTTGGGTGGCTTGATTTGGCGATGGAGGCAGCCCAGAACCTGCATGTCCTTGGCGGAGTGGGAGGGTCCGTTGATTGTGTCGGCCACAGGGCAGTGGGGTTGGTTGGTACATGTGTTCCAGAAATGTTCCCTGAAATATTCCGCAAGTTGGCATCCTGTCTCCCCACTGTAGAGGAGACCACATCGAGAGCAAAGGACCCAATAGGTGAGGTGTTTGAATGTAAGAACTATCTCTGCTGAATGTGGAAGGATCCTTTGGTGTCTTGGATGGAGGTGAGGGGAAGGTGTGGGCACAGGTTTTCCACCTCTTGCAATGGCGAGCGAAGGTGCCTGGGAGTGGAGGATGGGTTCGTGGGGAGCGTGGATCGAACAAGGAAGTCACAGAGAGAATGGTCTCTGAGGAATGCTGAAAGGACTGGGGAGGGAAATATATCTCTGATGGGGTCTGATTGTAGGTGGTGGAAATGGTGGAGGATGATGTGTTGTACCTGGGTGGAATGTGAGGACTTGGGGGATTCTATCCTTGTTGCAGTTGAAGTAGTTGGGTTCAAGGGTGGAGGTGTGGGAAGTAGAGGAGATATGGTGGAGGGTATTGTTGACCACATGGGAGGGGAAATTGCTGTAATTGAAATACGGAGCCATTTGCTATGTTCTGGAGTGTTCTGCCAATTTGTATCAAGCTTCACTGGAACATTGCAGTAAGTATGAGACAGGGATGTTGCCCAGGGAACAGGCTCGTGTGTTGAAGTGGCAGGCAACTGGAAGCTCAGGGTCTTTTTTGCGGCAGAATGTACATCAGCCACCATTTCCATCCCATCCACTGAGATGCTGCCAGACACCAGTTCCTGTTCCCTCCATTAACAGCTATGCGCACTCCCATCCAGATCGCTATCCAGTCCTTTTTCTTTCCAAATGTTCCTTTGGGCTCTGTCCCCACCTATTATTCACTCTTTAACCCCTATCTCCTTTGCCATTGCACTGGGAGCTAAATTGCCCAGAGTTTTCAGAGATGTGTAGGTTAGGTGCAAGATAAATATTTGTCTTTACTATTCATCCTGCACTGACTGTGAGTGTTGTTGTGTGAATTCATTTTATGGGATATTAATTGAGACTGGGATCTCAGAAACAGGTTTTTACAGTCAGCAGAGACATCAGGACCTGAATATAATTGGCATTTAACTGTGAAAACAGAAAGGTTTGTCTGTTCTGTCTGTGAGAAAATATCTTCAATACTTTTGTCAAGCAAAAATCAGAGAGATGGACAAATTTGTGGCTGGATCACCCTTTGGGTGTGTGCTCTGTTCTGGGCCCTGCAGCTGAGGAAGGAGATATTGCCCTGAGAGGGAGCACAGATTTATCCAAATTGCACCTCATCTCTTTGCAGCAACTGTCAGATTTAGTCCCCCAATCACCCACTTCGTAATGTTAACCTGAAAACTCCTTATTTTCAGTTCTCTGCAAACTACCCACTAAAATTCCTTATGGACTCAAATTCCTTATGAACTAAAATTCCAGCATCTTTTCAGGTGGAATGTTCCAGATTCTGACAACTGAAAATGACAGGGCTGCACTGAGAGTGCTGCTTGGCTCAGTGAGTGTGTTTTGGAATTGGGTGAAAACAGTGAGGCGAGACAGGGAGAAGGTGATGCTGAAACTCAGGTTTAGTTCAGGCCGTTCAGAAATTCATATGCTCCCAATGGGAATAGCCAATTTTTATGAGATACCTGCTGAATATTTTGTAACAGGTTTTAAAGTATAACATGTCAGCTTAAGTAAAGGTCGGGGATTTAGATTATAATGGACATGCTTGAAGTGAAGAAAGGTTGCTAGCTCATTTAAGTTCTCGCGATGGGAGAACTAGCTGAATCTAGAGAGACATTGTTACAGGAGACCTCAGATCCGCGGTGTTCTCCTCTTGCACAATGTGGGAAATAAGGGATGCTTCCAGTGTCCCTGGCGACAATATGTGCAGGAAGTGTGCCCATCTGCAGTTACTGGGAAACTGCTTTTCAGATCTGAAGCTGTGAGTGGACTCACTGTGGAGCATCTGCAATACTGAGGATGTTATGGACAGCACGTTCAGTGAGTTAGGAAAGGGAATGGATGACTATCAGATCAAGTAAAAGGCTCAGGAAGGAAATGCAGGAGTTCCCAGTGATCATCCCATTATCAAACAGATACTGTATCCCGCTTCGGATTCTGCACCGAACGGAGGAAAGAGAGTAACGGGGATTCAATAGTCAGAGGTACAGATAGGCACTTCTGTGGCCACAGACATGAATCCAGGATAGTATGTTACCTCCCTGGTGCCAGGATCCGCGATAGCATGGATAGGTTATTGGACATTGTGGAGCTGGAGGGTAAACAGCCAGTGGTGGTGGAATCCTCTCACTATGCAGACCATGTATCATTTACATTCTCCACTGCTTCTCACTCATGTCTGCTTCAAAAAGAGGGAATCACTGAGAAACACGGAATAAAATGGGGTCAGAGTCTCTGGTATAAAACTGTTGAACACAATGCCCCCATCTTCTCCATATTGGTCATCAAGCACACAGACCCATCTCATACCTTTTTGATATTAGAATAGATGATAGATGATTGGTTAATGTTTTGGGGAGGCAAATGAGCAGAGAGGTTTAGTAGGAAATTCTGGAGCTCAGGGTGCAGGAATCTGAGTTAAAAATGGGCTATCCTCAAGGCTGGAATTACAGAAAGGCACTTAGCAGAGAGATTTGTGGGGATCGAGATTACAGAGATAGGGAGGATTGTGTGATTGGAGGATGTTACAGAGATGCTTATGATAGGAGAGATAAGGAAGAGTTGTGAAGCTTCATGAGGTGACAGTGATAGGGAGAGTTGTGAACACGAAGACACCGAGAGTTAGAGTTTCAAAGTTATATATCATGGAAATGGACCCTGTGGTCTAACCAATCCATGTCGACTATAATTCCACCTCAACTAATCACACCTGCCTCTGCTTGGCCTATATCCCTCCAAATATTTCCTATTTATGTACTTATCCAAATATCTTTTAAGTATTGTAATTGTGTTCACAGCTACCACTTCCTCTGGGAGTTCAACCCATAAGTGCAAAAATAGAAAAACTCATGTCTTTTTAAAATCTTTGTCATCTCTTCTCAAACTGTATGCACCGGTGTCTTGAATCCCCCTCCCATGCAGCCATTCATCTTGTCTACACACTCCATGATTTTATAAACCTCTAATAAGGTCACCCCTCAACCTCCTGCTCTCCGGTGACAGACATCCCAGCCTATCCATCCTCTCCTTCTAAAACAATCCCTCCGTTCATGGCAACATCCTGGGAAACATCTTCTGAACCTTTTTCAATTTAATGACATCCTTCCTCTAACAGGGGGACCAGAACTGAACACAGTGAAGAGGCCTCACCAACATCATGTATAACCTCATGATAGTGTCCCAACTCCTATACCTAAAGGTCTGAGCAATGAAGGTAAGCGTGCTAAACACCCACTTAACCACCCTGTCTACATGTGACACAAACTGCAAAGACCTGAACCCCTCGGTTTCTTTGTTCCACATCACTACTCAAGGCCTTACTTTTAATTAGTGTAATTAATTAATGAGGCTAAAGGAGATTTTGTTTTATAAAATATAATATCTTACATTTATTCAAATTAAATTCCATCTGCCACATTTCAGCCCATTCACCCAATTGATCAGGATCCCTCTGTATTCGTGGATAACCTTTTGTTACTGTCTACCTTAACAGTTTTTGATGTCACCCACAAACAAACCATGCTTTGTGTATTCTAATTCAAACCATCTACACACATGACAAACAAAAATGGACCCAGCACCGATTCCTGGAGAACACTGCTGGTCACGGGCCTCCGTGTGAAAAACAACCCTCCACTATTACTGTCTCCTATTGTTAAGCTAATTTTGTATCCAGTTGGCAAGCTCTTGCTGAATCCCATGGGATCGAACTTTACAACTTCGTCTCCCCTGCACAACCTTTTTAAAGGCTTTACTAAAGTCCAAATAAACAATGTCTGCCACTCTGCCCTCATCGATCTTCTTGGTGACTACCTTAAAAATCTCAATCAAGTCTGTGAGACACCCTGTTAAGTAACCATGTTGAGTGTCCCTAATCATTCCTTAACTCTCCAAATACATGCAAATCCTATCCTTCTGAATCGCCTCCAGCGGCTTACCCACCACTGAGGTCTACAGTTCCTAGGCTGCTCCTTATATCCCTTCTTTAACAAAGGTACAACATTAGCCACTCTCCAGTCATCAGGCAGCTCACCTGTAGTTATCGATTACACAACTATTTCTCCATGGTGCCCACAATTACCTCTCACCCAAACTGTTCCCGTCCAATCACTTCCGTCACTTGCCCTGTCTGATCAGACAAGAAAAGGTCAGGTGTTGCTTGCTTCCTGATAGGAACATTTAAATATTGATAAAGAACATTTCTTGAACTCATTTAACACATTCTTTACCAACCAAACCTTTCACACTATCGTAATCACCTACTACTATAACCTTATTGTTGTGACTGTATATCGGAGATCTCTCTGTATATTTGTTCCTTATGTTCTCCCTGATTATTGCAGCGTCTATAGTGCCATCCGACCAAGGTGATTTTTTTTTAAAGTTTGAAAACACAATTTTGTTTTTAAAAAAGCTTTCCTCTGTGATTTAAATATAAATCTCTTTTTGTTTATTCACTCAGATGTGGATGTTTACCCTGAGGGCAGTTGGTCGTTAACCACATTGCTGTGGGTCTGGAGTCACATGTTGGCCAGACCGGGTGAGGATGACAGTTTCCTTCCCTAAAGGGCATTAGTGAACCAGATGGGTTTTTTCCTAACAGTCGACAATAGTTTCATGGTCATCATTAGCCTTTTCATTCGAGATTTTATTGATATCAGATGCCACCATCAGCCATGATGCTACCATCTAACCGTAATCCTCGGAAGATTGCTCATTTTACTCGTCTAGCAAGAAGTATCATCTGGCCATTGCCTCCCTTTTTAGCAATATATTATTTTTTAACAAAGCTCCATCATTCTCCGTGTACAATTTGAGGTAAAATTACACACATGCAATTTCTGAAGCCGGAGGGGGATTACAGAGACAGAGAGGGATGTGGGTCTAGTGGGGGATTGTTGTCCAAACATCACTGTGGTGTACATGGACTGCAGCATTTCAGGGAGGCCGTTCACCACCATTTCTCCAAGACACATAAAGGTGGCCAATAAATACTGGTCTGGGCAGCAAAGGCAACCTCCAGTGAATAAAACCGAGCAGTGACCTCTCCCAGCTGACTACTTGTGAAGGTATAAACCTCTCTGGAAATGCAGCTTGGAGAAAAGAGAAACAAACAGTGACATTTCACAGCTGCCCTCAGAGAGACCTTGCTCTCTGAGCTGCTCACAGCCGGGATCAGCTCAGTGGGTTTCAGTCTCTTGAAACATCAATTTTAGACGGTTTTATTATATTAATAGTGAGAAAGGTGAGGGTTTCTTTTTCATGTCTTTCGGTCTGTTGTTTAAATGTTTAAAATATAAAGCGTAAGCATTAAGTTATTCTCGGGCAGTATTTTTCGAGCAGTAAGACTGTGCCTTTGTCTTGGTCTGTAGATTGTTAAGGCGGAGAGATGGCCTGTTGTAGAGTGGTGTGCTGTTTCTGTCGGATGTGGGAGATTAGAGAGAGTTTCAATGATCCTGATGATTGTGTCAGCAGGAAGTGTTTTTGCAAATCCTATCAGATCACATGGATTGGTGGAGGAGTGATTAAAGGCAGTGAGGAATTGACAGGGGTCAGGGGTGTGATAGGTGGCAGTCTCAGGATTGCAGGATACTGCAGATACAGTCAGGTACATGGGTTACCTCCAGGAAAGCTAGGAGGGGTAGGCAAGTACTGCAGGAATATCCAGTGGTTATCCCCAGCTCAAACAAGTGTACTGTTTTGGAAAATGTAGGGGGTAATAGACTTTCAGGGGAATATAGCACTGACTGCCAAGTTACTGCAACTGAGACTGGCTCTAACATAAGGTATATCCAGTTCCACGCAAACGATGGTGATAGGGGACACTCTAGTCAGGGGCACAGTCTGCCATTTCTGCAGCTGACAGTGAGACATCAGAATGGGGTGGTGCCTCCATGATGCTAGGGTCAAGGATGCCTCGGAGAGGGTGCAGAATATTCTCAAAGGGGAGAATAGCCAGTGGGAGGACATTGTACATTGGTACCAATGGCATAGGAAGGGGAAAGCATGGGGTCCTGATGAGCAGGGAGATTTGCTAGTTCCACTCGGGAGGCATTAAACCAGTGAGGGAGTTGGGGCAAACCTAAAGAGATAGTGAGAAAAGAGGGATGTCCGAGGCTGGTACTGTTCAGATTAGACTGTCAAGGCAGGCAAGAGCAAGCCACAGAATAAAGTGGGACGGACTAGTTACACTGAATTTATTTCAGTGCAAGAGGCCTGACAGGTCAGGCAGATGTGCTCAGGGTATGGTTTTGAACATGGCACTGGGATATTATAGCAATTACAGAGGCATCACTCAGGGATGGATAGGACTAGCAGCTTAATATTCCAGGGTGTAGATGCGATAGAAAGGGGGCAACAGTACAGGGGGACTGGCGTCTTTGATTAGGGATAACATTACAGCTGGGCTTCGGGAGGATATTCCTGGGAGTACATCCAGGCAAGTTACTTGGGTGGTACTGAGAAATAAGAAAGGGATGACCATCTTATTGGGATTGTATTATAGACTCTGTCCCAATAGTCAGCGGGGAATTGAGACACAATTTTACCAGGAGACCTCAGTTATCTGTAAGAATAATATGGATACAATGATAAGGGTTTTAACTTTACCAACATGGCCTCGGAGTGCTGTAGTGTGAAGGGCTTGGATGGAAAGGTATTTGTTCAGTGTGTACGAGAACATTTCAGATTCAGTTTGTAGGATGTACCTACTAGAGAAGGAACAAAACTTGACCTGTTTTCTTTATTCATTCACAGGATGAGGCTGTCACTGGCTCGGCCAGCATTTATTGCTTCGTTTAACCAGAGGGCAGTTAAGAATCAACCACGTTGCTATAGGTCTGGAGTCACATGCAGACCAGACCAGGTAAGGATGGCATTTTCCTTCCCTAAAGCTCATGAGTGAACCAGATAGGATTTCCCAACAATTGACAATGGATTCATTGTTGTCACAAAATTAATTTTTCCAGATATTTATTGAATTCACGTTCAAAAATCTGCCGCGGGATTCAAACCCAGGTCCCCAGAACGTTATCTGGTTCTCGGGATTAACAGTCGAGCGATAATTTCACTCCATCATCACTGCCACTTAGAAAATGAGGCAGGGTGAGTGACTGAGTTATCAGTGGGGTAGCACATCAGCACCAAAGATATTGTGGCTTAGTGGTTAGCGCTGCTTCCTCAGCACCAGGGACCTGGGTTTGATTCCAGCCTCGGGCGACTCTGTGTTGGAGTTGGCACGTTCTCCCCAGCGTTTGTGAGGGTTTCCTTCGGGTGTTCCAGCTTGTTCCCAGAGTCCAAAGATGTGTAGGTTAGTTGGATGAACCATGTTAAATTTCCCATAGTGTCCAGATGCAGTATATGAGGTTTTGGGATGTGCGGAGAAATCTCTGCCTAATGTGAAAAGATCCTTTTCAGGTCTTAGACAGAGGTCAGAAGGAGGTGTGGCCGCATGTTTTACATCTCCCGTGGCGGCAAGGGAGGGTCAAGGGTGTGGAGCATGGGTTGGTTGGAGGGGGTGGGCCTAACAAGGATGTTGCTGAGGGAATGGTCTCTGTGGAACGCAGATAGGGGTGGAGAGGGAAATATATTTGTGGTGGTGGGATCAGACTTTAGGTAGCAGAAATAACAGAGGTTAATGCACTGTATCTGGAGATTAGTGAGGTGGAAGGTGAAGATTGCAGGGTTATAATCTTATTGTGGTTGAAGTGGTGGGATAAAGGTGGAGGTGCAGGAAGTGGAGGGTACGCATTGGAGGGCATTGTTGATCAAGTGAGAGGGAAATTGTGGTCCTTGAAGTAGGAGGCCTTTCTGGGATGTCCTGGGGTGGAATTGCTCCTCCTGGGAGCAGATATGGCAGAGGCAGAGGAATTGGGAGTACAGGATCACGCTTTTATACTTGAGGGAAATCAGGAGAGCAAAAAGAAGACATGAAATAGCTTCAGGCACTGGTTTAAGTAGAATCCAAAGAGATTAAACAAATATATCACAGACAAAAGATTAACTGGACCAGAGAATAGGACCCCTTAAAGATCAACAAGGCTGTCTATGGAACCACAGGGAGTGGGAAAGATATGTGAATATTTCATGTCATTTTTTACTGGAGAAGGATATGGAAACTCGAGAGTTTGGAGAAATAAACAGAGAGAACTTGAAAAGTGTCCATGTTACAGAGGAGGTAGTACTGGATGTCTTAAATGGCATCAAGGTTGATAAAGTCCTGGGATCTGATCAGGTGTATCCCAGAACCTTTTGGAAATCTAGGGAAGTGATTGTTGGGCCTCTCCTGAGATATTTGTATCGTTGATAGCGACAGGTGAGGTGCCATTATTTTTAAAAGATTGTAAGGAGAGGCCATGGAACAAGAGAACAGTGAGCCTGAAGTCAGTGGCAGGCAAGTTGTTGGAAGGGATTCTGAGGGACAGGATATCCATCTATTAGGAAAAGTAAGGAATGATTAGGGAGAGTCAATGTGGCTTTGTACATGCACAATCATGTCTCACTAACTTAACTGAATGTTTTGAAGTGACAAAGAAAATTGATGAAGCCAGGCGGTGAATGTTGTTTATGTGGACATTCAACAAGGTTCCACAAAGCAGACTGGTTAGCAGGGTTAGATAACATGGAATACAGGGAGAGCAAGCCATTTGGATACAAAACTGGCTTGAAGGTAGGATACAGAGGGTGGTAATGGACGGTTGCTTTGCGGACTAGAGGCCTGTGGGCAGCAGTGTGTTACAAGGATCGATATTGGGTCCTTAAATAATTGACTTGGATGTGAATGTGTAAGGTATGGTCAGTAGGTTTACAGAAGGCACCAAAATTGGAGATGTAGTGGACAGTGAAGAAGGTTAGTTCAGAATTCAACAGGATCTTGATCAGATGGGCCAATGGAGCAAGGAATGGCAGATGGAGTTCACTTTAGATAAATGTGAGCTGTTGGATTTTGGAAAGGCAAGTCAGGGCAGGACTTGTGCACTTAATGGTAAGGTCTGGGGAGCATTGCTGAACAAAGAGACCTTGGAGTCCAGGTTCATAGTTCCTTGAAAGTCGAGTCACAGGTAGGCGGGGTAGTGAATGCAGTGTTTGGTACATTCCCCGTTATTGGTCAATGCATTGAATGCAGGTGTTGTGACGCCATATTGTGGTTGTACAGGACATTGATTAATGCTCTTCTGGGATATTGTTTTCAGTTCCAATCTCCCTGTTCTAGGAATGATGTTGTGAAACTTCAAAGGTTTCAGAAAAGGTTTGCAAGGACTTTGCCAGGGTTGGACGCGTTGAGCTATTGGGAAATGCTGAATAGGTTGGGACTATTTTCCTGGAGAGTTAGAGACTGAGAGGTGAACTTAAATGTTTATAAAATCATGATGGATCTGGATAAGGTGAGCAGTCAGGGACTTTTTCCCAGGTTCTGTGGGTTCAGAACTAGAGGGCACAGGCTTAAGATGAGAGGGAAAAGATTTAAAAGGGATCTTAGGGCATCTTTTTCTCAATGAACTTAGTTATCAGAATTTGGAACATTCCACCTGTAAAGGTGCTAGGATTTGAGTCCATAAGGAGTTTACAGGTTAACATTATGAATTGGGTGATTGGGACTAAATCTGACAGTTCCTACAAAGAAATGAAGTGCAATTTGGATCATTCTGTGCTCTCTCTCAGGCCAAAAAAGACCCTGAGCTCCCGGTTGCCTGCCACTTTAACACATGAGTGTGTTCCCTGGCCAACATCTGTCTCATGCTTAGGTGCAGTGTTCCAGTGAAGCTTGATGCAAGCTGGCAGGACACTCCAGAACATACCAAATGGACCATATTTCAAGGACTGCAATTTCCCCTCTCATGTGGTCAACAATGCCCTCCAGTGTATCTCCTCTACTTCCGACACCACTGCCCTTGAACCCCACCCCTCCAACCTTAACTCACACACATTGTTATCACATTGCCTGCCATTACACACTACCCACGATTAACCACTAATTGTCTCCGTTGACAGCTATTCCCCACCTACATCACTCCACGATTGGAGCTGCCAAGGACACAAACCTCTAGAATATCCTCCCTAACCCCCTCTGTCCTCCATTAAGATTGTTGGGCCTCTCCTGAGACATTTGTATCATTGATAGCGACAGGTGAGGTGCCATTATTTTTAAAAAGGTGGTAAGGAAAGGCCATGGAACAAGAGAACAGTGAGCCTGAAGTCAGTGGCAGGCAGGTTGTTGGAAGGGATTCTAAAGGGCAGGATATACGTGTATTTGGAAATGATTAGGGAGAGTTAAAGTGGCTTTGTTTGTGCAAAATCGGGTCTCACTAACTTGAGTGTGTTTTGTTTCTTGAAGAAGTGACAAAGACAATTGATGATGGCAGCCTGTGAACGTTGTCTCCATGGGAATTGAACAAGGTTCCACAAAGCAGACTGGTTAGCAAGGTTAGATAACATGGAATGCTGGGAGAACGAGCCATTTAGATACAAAACTGGCTTGAAGGTAGGAGACAGAGTGGTGATGTAGGGTTGCTTTGTGGACTGGAGGCCTGTGAGCAGCAGTGTGCTGCAGCAATGGATATTGGGGCCTTCAATAAATGACTTGGATGTGCATATATGAGATATGGTCAGAAGGCACTAAAATTGGAGGTGTAGTGGGCAGTGTAGAAAGTTAGTTCAGAATACAACAGGATCTTGTTCAGATGGGCCATTGGAACGAAAAATGGCAGACTGAGTTCAATTTAGATAAATGTGAGCTATTGTATTTTGGAAAGGCAAATCAGGACAGGACTTATGCACTTAATGGTAAAGTCCTGGGGAGTGTTGCTGAACAAAGAGACATTGGAGTTCAGGTTCATTGTTCCTTGAAAGTAGAGTCGCAGGTCGGCAGACTAGTGAAGGTGGTGTATGGTATGCTTATATTTATTGGTCAATGCATTGAATACGGAAGCTGGGACGTCATATTGTGGCTTGACAGGACATTGATTAAGCCATTTCAGGAATTCTGCTTTCAGTTCGAATATCCCTGTTCTGGGAAGGATGTTATGAAATTTGAAAGGAGTCAGACAAGATTTGCAAAAACATTGCCAGGGTTGAAGGATTTGGGCAACAGGGAGAGACTGGGGCTATTTTCCCTGAAGAGTCAAAGACAGAGGGGACTTTATGGAGATTTATAAATCATGAGGGGCATGGATACGGTGAACAGCCAGGGTCTTTCCCCCCCCCAGGTGAGGTGGGTCCAAAACAAGAGCACATGGGCTTAAGTTGCTAGGGCAAAGATTTAAAAGGGATCTAAGGGGCAACGTTTTCAAGCTGAGTGTGGTGTGTGTGTGTGGAATGAGCTGCCAGATGAAGTAGTGGAGACTGATACAATTACAACATTTGAAAGGCATCCATGAATGGGATGGGTTTTGAGGGATAGGGCCCAATAGCTGGCTAATGGGACTCCAGTAGTTTAGGATTCCGAGTCGGCATGAACGAATTGGACCGAAGGTCTGTTTCTGTGCTGTCCATCTCTATGACACTAATAAATTAAGATGCGTTCCTCTTTTGTGGAGACCTAGCAGAAGCACAGATAATTGTCCTTGGAGCTGAGACGGTTAAGCAGTGATTTGGACCAGGTGCAGATTTGTTTCCAAACAATTAATTTGCAGAGAGAGAGGAATTGTTAGCACAATCACAATTTTTCGTAACTACTTTCAGGTAACTGTCAAATAATGCAGAGTGAAAATGGGAACATTATTTCACTCAGTAAGTTTTGCGCATCTGGAATAGGCTGAACGGCAGCTGGACACAGATTCAGCAGGTGTTCTCAAACAGATTTATAATTTTACTTTTTAAGGAAGGACTTAGTGGGCTTTGGGCAAGTGAGAGGGGAGTTGGGACAGATTTGCAGCATCTCCAGAGGGAGAGAGTACAGTCCCAATGGGCTGAATAGCCCCAGCCCCTGTGCTCTGTGATACTGCCCCATTCACTGTGAATGATGAAGCTCATCCCAGGGCAGAGAGAGAGAGGATCCCACCACTTACCTCACAATGGGGCCCGGCTGATTGATCTCAAACAAGTACACTGTTTCGGAAAGCGTCGGAGGTCACCCTCTCGGGGCATATCGCACTGACAAGCAAGGTACTGGTACAGAGACTGGCTCCAATGTAATGTGAGGTATATGAGGTTCCTGGTGATCGATGGTGATAGGGGATTCTCTGGTATAGGGCACAGACTGCCGTTTCTGCAGCTGACAGTGAGACATCAGAATGGGTGGTATCTCCCTGGTGCCAGGGACAAGGATGTCTCGGAGAGGGAGCAGAGTATTCTCAAAAGGGAGTATGATCAGTGGGAGCTCATTATACATTAGTACCAATGACATCGGAAGAGGAAAGGATGAGGTTCTGACGAGAGAATATAGCAAATTATCCTGGAGGATAAAAAGTAGGTCTTCGTGGGTAGTAATATCTGGATTACTCTTAATACCGCATGCTAGTGAGAGTAGGAACAGCAGGATAGAGCAGATGAATGTGTGGCTAAGGATCTGGTGCAGGGGAGAAGGATTGCCATGTTTGGATCATTGGAATCTCTGCTGGGGTAGAATTGACGTGCATAAGAAGGATGGATTGTACCTGAATTGGAAGGTGTCTAATATCCAGGCAGGGAGATTTGCTAGTGCTACTCAGGAGGCATTAAACCAGTGAGGGAGTGGGGGGTAAACCTAAAGAGATAGTGAGAGAAGAGGTATGTCTGAGGCTGGTACAGTTGAGAAGTTAGACAGTCAAGGCAGGCAAGGGCAAGGCACAGAACGAGGTGGGACAGAGCAGTTTCACTGCATTTATTTCAGTGCAAGAGGCCCGTCAGGGAAGGCAGATGAGCTGAGGATATGGTTTTGAACATGGGACTGGGATATCATGGATATTACAGAAACGTGGCTCAGTGATGGATAGGACTGGCAGCTTAATGTTCTAGGGTGCAATGGGAAGGATAGAAAGGGGGACGAGAGGAGGCAGAATGGCGTTTTGGATTAGGGATACCTTTATGGTTGTGCTCAGGGAGGATATTGGGAGTATTTCCAGTGAAGTTACTTGGATAGAATTGGGAAATAAGAAAGGGATGATCACCTTGTTGTGGTTGTCTGCTTGGGTTTCGTCTGGTTGCTCTGGTTTCCTCCCACAGTCCAAAGATGTGTAGGATGGTTGGGTTATCCAGGCTGAATTGTCCATAGTGTTCAGGGATGTGCTGGCCAGGTGGATTGCTCATTGGAATTGCAACGTTATAGGGGTAGGGTAGAAGGCTCTGATGTTCAGTGTGGATGTGATGGGCTGAATGGCCCGCTTCCACGCTGTCTAGATTCTCTGATAGTTCTACTAGCTTTAAAATAGTTACAGAAAATAATAGACCAGATCTAATAGGTAGCCTTCTAAATTGGACAATTTCGATGGCACAAGGTAAGAACTTGCAAAATTTGTTTGCGGGAGGTTATTTCCAGGGAAAGGGATGGCTGGACAAAAGAGTAACCAGGCAGAGAATAGCAACCCTCAAAAATCAGTAAGGCTGTCTATGGAACCGCAGGCGGTGGGAGAGATTCTGTAAGTATTTCACATCAGTTTTTACTGAAAAATGATATGGAAGCTAGAGAGTTTGGAGAAATAAATAGTGATAATTTGGCAATTGTTCATATTACAGTGGAGGAGGTCTTAAAAAACAGAAAGGTGGATAAATCCCAGGAATCTGAGCAGGTGTATCCCAGAACTTTGTGGGAAGCCAGGGAAGTGATTGCTGGGCCCCTCGCTGAGATATTTGTATCATCAATTGCCACAGACAAGGTGCTGGAAGATGGGTGCCATTATTTGAGAAAGTTAAAAATCACACACCAGGTTATAGTCAAACAGGTTTATTTGGAAGTGTGCTTCCAATTAAACCGTTTGGACTATAACCTGGTGTTGTGTGATTTCTAACTTTGTACACCCCAGTCCAACACTGGCATCTCCAAATCATTATTTGAGAAAGGTAGTAAGGAAAAGCCAGGGAACTATAGACCGGTGAGCCTGAAGTCAGTGGCAGGCAAGTTGTTGGAAGGGATTCTCAGGGACAGAATTTACATGTCATTGGAAAGGCAAGAAAAGATTAGGGAGAGTCAGCATGGCTTTGTGCATGGAAGTCATTAACTTGGACTTGAGAAAGACACAAGGTTCCACATAACAGGCTGGTTAGCAAGTTCAACACCATAGAATACAGGCGGAACTAGCTATTTGGATACAAAATTGTTTGGAAGATCAAAGAGTCATAGATGTACAACACAGAAGCAGAGACCCTTCGGTCCAACCAGTTGACCATGCTGACCAGATATCCCAACGCAATGTAGTCCCACCTGCCTGCACCCGGCTCATATCCTTCCTATTCATATACCCATCAAGATGCCTTATAAATGTTGCATTCGTCCAACCTCCACCACTTCCTCTGGCAACTCATTCCATACACGTACCACCCTTTGTGAAAACGTTGCCCCACAAGTCTCTTTAAAGTCTTTCCCCTCTCACCCTAAACCTATGCCCTCTAGTGCTGGGATCCACCACCCCAGGGAAGAGACTTTGTCTATTTATCCTATCCATGCCCCTCATGATTTTATATACCTCTATAAGCTCACCTCTCAGCTTCCGACGCTCCAGGGAAAATAGCCCCAGTCTATTCAAAATCTATTCAACCCCCAGCTGAGCTCAAATCCTCCAATCCTGGTAACTTTCTTGTAAATCTTTTCTGAACCCTTTCAAGTTTCACTACATCCTTCCGATAGGAAGGAGACCAGATTTGTACGCAATATTCCATTAGTGGCCTCACCAATGCCCTGTACAGCCACAACATGACCTCCCAACTCCTGTACTTAATGTTCTAACCATATGCCGCCTTCACTATCCTATCTACCTGTGGCTACACTTTCAAGGAGCTATGAACCCGCACTCCAAGGTCTCTTTGTTCAGTAACACTCCTCAGGACCTTACCATTAAGTGTATAAGTCCTGCTAAGATTTGATTTCCCCAAATGCCACTCCTCAGCCCATTCACTCATTTGATCAAGATCCCATTGTACTCTGAGGTAATTGTTTTCACTGTCCACTACACCTCCAACTTTGGTGTCATCTCACTAACTATGCCTGCTATGTTCACATCCAAGTCATTCATATAAATGACGAAAAGTAGTGGATCCAGCACTGACCCTTGTGGCACTCCACTGGTCACAGGCCTCCAGTCTGAAAAACAACCCTCCACCACCACCCTCTGTCTTCTGCCTTTGAGCCAGTTCTGGATCCCAATTGGCTAGTTCTCCCTGTATTCCATGAGCTCTAACCTTGCTGAGCAGTCAGTGTCTTGGTGGGGGGTGCTGTTAGGACTGGAAGCCTGTGGTGAGCAAAATGCTGTCAGGCTGGGTGCTGGGTCCATTGCTTTTTGTCATTTATATCAATGATTTCCATGTGAATATAGGAGCTATGGTTAGTAGGTTTACAGTAGACACCAAAATTTGAGGTGCAGTGGACAGTAAAGTTACCTCAGAGTACAATGAGACTCCGATCAAATGGGCTGAGGAGTGGCAGATGAAGTTTAATTTTGATAAATGTGAGGTTCTGCATTTTGGAAAAGCAAATCAGGGCCGGACTTCTACACTTAATGGGAAGGTCCTGGGCAGTGTTGCTGAACTAAGAGACCTTGGAGTGCAGGTTCATAGTTCCTTGAAAGTGGAATCATAGATAGGCAGGGTAGTGAAGAAAGTGTTTAGTATTCTTGCCTTTATCGGTCAGTACATTGAGTACAGGAGTTGTGACGTCATTTTGCGGCTGTACAGGACATTGATTCAGTCACTTCTGGAATTCTGCTTTCAGTCCTGGTCTCCCCACTATCGGAATGATATTGTGAAACTTGAAAGGATTCAGAAAAGATGTGCAAAGATGTTTCCAGGGTTGAGGGATTGAGCTATAGGGAGAGGCTGAATAGACTGAGGCTGTTTTCACTGGAGAATCGGATGCTGAGGGGTGACCATAGAGGTTGATAAAATCGTGAGGGGCATGGATAAGGTAAACAGCTAGGGTCTTATTCCTGTTTAGGTGAGTCCAAAACTAGAAAGCACAGGCGTGAGGGAAAAGATTGAAAAGGGATATTAGGGGCAAAGTTTCAAGCTGAACATGATACGTGTATGGAATAAGCTGCCAGAGAAAGTGTGGACGCTGGTATAGTTACAACATTTAAAACGCATCTCATTGGATATGTGATTGGGAAAGGTTTAGAAGGCTATGGGCCAAGTGCTGGCATATGGGACGAGATTAATTTAGGACATCTGGTCGGCATGGACATTTTGGACAAAAGGGTTTGTTTCTGTGTTGTACATCTCTACGACACTAATAAATTAAAATTAAGATAGGTTTCTCTTTTATGGAGAGTTAGCAGAAGGTCAGACAATTCTCCTTGGAGCTGAGAAGGATAAGCAGTGATTTCAACCAGTAGTTGATTTGTTTCCAGGATATTTCATTTATAGAGAGACAGAGTGAGAAATTTTTAACGTCACAATTTTTAGTAACTACTTTCAGGTAACTGGCAAATTATGCAGGTTAAAAATGTGAAGATTATTTTACTCACTAAGTTCTGAGCATCTGGAACAGTTTGAAAGACAGCTGAATGCAGATTCAGTAGCTATTGTCAAAACAAATTTGAAATTTAACTTTTTAAGGAAGGATTTGGAAGGCTATGTCCAAATGGGAGTTGAGTTGGAACTGACTGGTACCATTTCCAGAGGGAGAGAGTACAGCCCCAATGGGCTGAATAGCTCCCAGCCCCTGTGCTCTGTGATACTGCCTCATTCACTGTGAATGATGAAGCTCATCACAGGACAGAGCTGTAGAGATGTACAGCATGAAAATACACCCTTTGGTTAAACTGGTCCATGCTGACCAGATATCCCAACCTAATCTAAGTCCCATTTGCCAACACTTGGCTCATATCACTCTGCACCCTTCCTATTCATATACCCATCCAGATGCCAAATGGTATAATTGTACCAACATCCTCCACTTCCCGACAGAAGATTCCATACACGCACCAACCTCGGTGGGAAAAGAAATTGCCCCTCTGATCCATTTTAAATTCTTCCCCTCTCATGTTAAACCTATGCTCTCTCATTCTGGACTCACCCACCCCAGGGAAACGACCTTGTCTATTTTTCCTATCCATGCCCCTCATGATTTTATAAACCTCTATGAGGTCACCCCTCAGCCTCTGATGCACCTGGGAGGATCCCACCACTCAGGTCACAATGGGGCCTGGCTGATTGACACAGCTTCAGACCAATAGGAGAGTTGGCATGATCCTCCAGCCAATGGGAGTGAATGAGGGGTGGGTCCAGCAGGCCAACACATGACCATCAGCTTTGCAGGCGCAGTGTCACTGTGAGGGAGGACTCAGTGAGTGTGAAGGGAGTGGGAGAGAATGCAGAGACAGGGAGAGAGATGGAGTTAGTGTGGAATGGGAGGGTTGATAAACACTGTTTCAGTCTGCTAGAGCTGAATTAGATACTCCGGGTAAATTGAAAGAACTGTGGATGCTGTAAATCACACAGAACAACTGAAAGTACTGGAAAAGCTCAGCAGATCTGGCAGCATCTGTGAAGTGAAATCGGTTCGCATTTTGGATTCGGTGACATCCTCAGGAACTGATGCTACTGAGAAAAAAATGTTGGTTTTTATGCAGAAGGTAGGGGTTAAGGAGTAAATGATAGGGGGGATAGAGTCCAAAGAGAGAGATAGGAGCAGTTGGACAAAGGAGTGGATAACGATCTGAGGGGGAGGGTGAATAGCTGTTTATGGGGACTGTTAGTGGCTAACCATAGGTAGTGTGTAATGCCAGGCTATGTAATAAAAAGACCTGGTGTGTGGGGTAAGGGGCAAAGACACTAGGACGTGGGAGAGTTCAGGACCTAAAATTATTGAATTTGATGTTGAAGCCAAAGGATTGTAGGGTCGCTGACTGGGAGATGAGGTGTTGTTCTTCCAGCTTGTGTTAAAGTGTGGCGCTGGAAAAGCACAGCAGGTCAGGCAGCATCCAAGGAGCAGGAGAATTGACGTATTGGGCATGTAAAGACTTCATCAGAAATGTGGGCGGTGGGGGAAGAGGGCTGAGAGATAAATAGGGAGGGGTGTTTGGGGTTGAGGAAGGGAACTAGGGAGACAATAGGTGGTTGTAGATGGGGCGTAGTGGTGAGAGGGTGGAATGGATAATTGGGAAGGAAGATGGACAGGTGGGACAGTTCAGGAGGCCAGTGCCGAGTTGGAGGGTTGAATCTGTGATGAGGTGGGGGAGAGGAGATGAGGAAACCTTGATGCCGTGTGGTTGAAAGGTTCCAAGGTAGAAGATGAGGTGTTCTTCCTCCAGGTGTCGGGTGGCTTGGATTTGGGGGTGGAGGACACTCAGGACTCGCATGTCCTTGGCAGCGTGGCGGCGGAGGGGGGGAGTAGCTGAAGTGGTCGGCCACAGGGCGGCGGGGTTGGTTGGTGCATGTGTCCCAGAAATATTCCCTGAAATATTCCACAAGTTGGCGTCCTGACTCCCCAGTGTAGAGGAGACCACATTGAGAGCAAAGGACACAATAGTTGAGGTGTTTGGGTGGGCAGGGAATTCTCTGCTGGATGTGGGAGGATCCTTTGATGCCTTGGATGGAGGTGAGGGGAAAGTGTGGGCACAGGTTTTACACCACTTGCAGTGGCAATCGAAGGTGCTGGGAGTGGAGGATGGGTTGGTGGGGAGCGTGGACCTAACGAGGAAATCACATAGGGAACGGTCTCTGTGGAATGCTGAAAGGGGATGGGAGGGAAACATATCTCTGGGGTCTGATTGTAGGTGGTGGAAGTGGCAGAGGATGATGTGTTGTATCTGGGTGGAAGGTGAGGAGTGGGGGATCCCATCCTTGTTGGGGTTGGAAGGATGGTGTTCAAGGGCAGTGGTGTGGGAAGTGGAGGAGATACACAAGAAGGGAAATTGCAGTCCTTGACATAGGAGACCATTTGGTATGTTCTGGAGTGTTCTGCCAGCTTGTATCAAGCTTCACTGGAACACTGCAGTAAGCATGAGACAGAGATGTTGGATAAGGAACAGTTTTGTGTGTTAAAGTGACGGGCAACTTGAAGCTCCGGGACCTTTTTGCAGCTACAATGTAGCTCATCAGTCACCATTTCCACCACCTGAGATGCTGCCAGGTTCCTGTCTCCTCCACTAACAGCTTTCGACCCTCCCACCACATCGTTATTCACTCCTTTGTCTTTTCAAATGTTCCTATCTCTCTTTTCACTCTATCCCCATCTATTATTTACTCTTTAACCCCTATCTCCTGTAGTCCAAAGATGTGCAGGTTCGGTGAATTGACCCAGCTAAGTTTCCCGTAGTGTTCATGGATGTGCATTAGTCCGGGGAAATGGAGAGTAATAGGGAGGGGAGTGGGTCTGGGTGAGATGAACTTCGGAGGGTGGGTGTGTAATTGTTGGGCCGAAGAGCCCGTTTCCACGCTGTAGGGATTCTACTTTTCCCAGCTGTCACTGGTTCTGAGGACGGGTCACGGAACCCGTGATGACCCTTGGTGTGTGCAGGAGGCGGAAAGGGGAGAGTGGCAGCAGAAACCGGATGAGATGTATCAGTGTAGACTGGGAGGGTTGAGTCATACTCTGTGCAGGTCGTTAATCTGAATTAGAAACTCCTGGTCCCACGTTTGCAGCAAAGAGGAAAACAGCTGTGGGCCTCAGGCAGTGAGAGGTCCTGGGTTATGGCCGCCATTTTTATTTGGGGCAAGGTACAGCAAGGTGCATGCACATGTCCTCTTTTGGGGGGGGGGGGGGGGGGCGGGGAGATTTCAAGAGGAGTGTTTACACATCAAACACATACCAAGAGAAGTGTTCGCCTTCACTATTCACCTTGCACTGATTGTGAGCTTTGTTTTGCGAATTCATTTTATAGGATATTAATTGAGAATAATTGAGACTTGGATCTCAAAAACAAGTTTCTACAGTTAGCGGAGTCATCAGGATCTGAATATCATTGGCATTTAACTGTGGAATGAGAAAGGTTTGTCTGTTCAGTCTGGGAAAATATCACCAATAGTTTTGTCAAGCAAAAATCAGAAAGATGTTCAAGTTCATGGTCGGATCACCCTTTGGGTTTGTGTTCATTTCTTGGCCCTGCAGCTGTGGAAGGAGGTATTGGCCTGAGAGAGAGCATAGATTTATCCAAATGCCAGATTTAGTCCCAGTCACCCACTTCATGATGTTAACCTGTAAACTCCCTACTTCCAATTCCCTGCAAGCTTCTCGTTGAATTTCCTTGTGGACTCAAATTCCAGCACCATTTCAGGTGAAATGTTCCAGATTCTGACAACTGTCTGTTCATCCAGAAACTGCTGAAGTCCATGTTGACTCTGGGGTTACAAAGGGCTGAACTGAAAGATGAGATGCTGTTCCTGAGCTCCCATTGAGATGTATTAGAACAGTGTAGGAGGCTGAGGGCAATGTAGATTTGAGCAGACAATGAAAATGACAAGGCTGTACTGAGAATGCTGCTTGGCTCAATGAGAGTGTTTTGGAGTTGGGTGTAAACAGAGGGAAGTGAGACCGGGAGAAGGTGAAGCTAAAACTCAGGTTTAGTTCAGGCCATTCAGTAATTCACGTGGTCCGAATGGGAACAGCCAATTTGTCAGTGATACCTGCGGAGTATTTAAGGTTTTAAAGTATGACATATCTGCTGAAGTAAAGATTTTTTTTATTATAATGTACATGTTTGAAGTGAAGGAAGGTTGCTCACTCATTTAAATTTTCTTAATGGGAGTAACGAGAAGAATGTAGAGAGATGTTGTGATAGGGCACCTCAGACCCGTGGTGTGGTCCTCTTGTACAATGTGGGAAATAAGGGACGCTTCCAGTGTGCCTGACGGCTATGTGTGCTGCAAGTGTGTCCATCTGCAGTTACTGGGAAACTGCTTTTCAGACCTGGAGCTGTGAGTGGACTCACTGTGGAGCAACTGAGAATGTTATGGACAGCACGTTTAGTGAGTTCGTCACACTGCAGGTGAGGGCTACACAGGCAGAAAGGGAATGGGTGACCATCAGATCAAGTAAAAGGCTCAGGAAGGGAGTGCAGGAGTCCCCAGTGGTCATCCCCTTCTCAAACAGATACTGTATCCCGCTTGGGATTCTGTAAGGGCGGGAATGGGTGGGGTAGCTTCTCGGGAAATCAGCACCAGTCAGGGTCATGCCACCACAAAGAGCTCCGCTGCACAGAGCGGGAGGAAAGAGAGGAAACACGGCTATAGTGACAGGGGATTCAATGCTCAGGGTTAGGGCGGGCACTGCTGTGACCATAGACGTGAATCCAGGATGGTATGTTACCTCCATAAAGCTAGGATCCACGATATCATGGAGCGGCTGCAGGACTTTCTGGAGCTGGAGGTTAAACGGCCCGTGGTGGTGGATACCAACGACATCGCTAAACAGGGGGATGAGGGCCTGAAAGCTAGATATAGGGAGAGCAGAGATGGATTAAAATGTAGCTCCTGAAATGTAATAATGTCAGACTTACTCCCAGTGCCATGTACTAGTGAGAGCAGGAATAAGAGGGTAGATCAGCTGGATGTGTGGCTGGGGAAATGGTGTACCAGAGAAGGGTTTAGAATCTTCAGGCACTGGGACTGTCTCGGATTAGGTGGGACCTATACCAGCCTGACTAGTTATCCTTGGGCAGAACTGAGACAAATCTGTTGGGGGCTTTTGCAGTTCCATTGGTGTGGTTTTAACTAGTCTGGCAGGGGGTTGGGAACTAAAGTGTCGGCTTAGATGGGTCAGATTCAGGTCAGGGAATGGGAGGTAGAATATTAGTGATGTAGTCAGCAGCTCAGAAAGCCAAAGAAAAGGAGGATTAAACGAGGATTGAGTCCTTCTTCAGCCATCAGTCCTGCCATCTCAGAAATGT
This sequence comes from Chiloscyllium plagiosum, assembly GCF_037043375.1. Classification (NCBI taxonomy): domain Eukaryota; kingdom Metazoa; phylum Chordata; class Chondrichthyes; order Orectolobiformes; family Hemiscylliidae; genus Chiloscyllium; species Chiloscyllium plagiosum. The sequence continues at coordinate 57,094,279 of NW_028270178.1, forward strand.
GAGTCAACAAAATATGGAGCTGTTTACATGTCTATGACTCTATGTGCTTCAGCAAAATGGTGGAAATCTGCAATAAGAACATAAATTGCTGGAGATCCTCAGCAAGTCTGTCAGCATCTGAAATGGTGACAGATGCAGGAAACATTGCAGCCTTGCAGAAGTGTTAAGATGATCACACCAAGCACTACAATATCGGTTACACACTGAGTGCCAGAACGTGGGACTAGAATACATAGGCGCTTGATGACCAGCATGAATACGATGGGGCTGGAAAGTTGATGTTTCAGGTCTGGACTATTCATCCGGACTGACAAACTGTCCTGACCCAAAACATCAACTTTCCTGCCCCTCTGATGCTGCCTGACCTGCTGCACTTCCCCAGATCAACATTGTATAAACTCTGACTTCCAGCATCTGCAGCCCTTAACTATCTCCACCTCCCATGACTCAGGCTGGTGCCACTCCTTTACTCTCTCTCAGTAACCAGGAGAGCCTTCCTTGGGAAAGGGGAACAAAGGTACACGCAGTACTCCAGGTGTGGTCTCACCAAGGCCCTTCCAGAAAGGGATCCCTGCTCCTGTACTCGAATCCTCTCACTAGGAAGGTCATACATCATTTACATTCTCCACTGCTTCCCACTCCTGCCTGCTTCTGAAAAAAGGGAATCTCAGAGAAACACAGAATAAAATGGGGTCAGAGTCTCTGGTCTAAAACTGTTGAACACAATGCCCCCATTTTCTCCATATTGGCCATCAAGCGCACGTGCCTGTTGTGATCATCTGAACACTTCTTCAAGGCTCCGATGTTTCCTGCATCTGTCACCATTTCAGATGCTGCCAGACCTGCTGAGGATCTCCAGCACTTTCTGTTTTCTCTGTTGTAGAGTACTGAAAGGGGGGATTTGCAGTTGAGAAATTCAAATTGAATTTCATGTTCAATTTTGATAGTTACTGGATCCGTGCTGATCTGGATATCATTGGCCTTTTCATCTGGAACGAAAGGTGTGCATTCTGCCCGTGAACGAATATTTCAAATGTCAGTGTGGCTGGAAAAAGTACTGAGACAGCAAAGTCCGTGTTAGTGTGATGACTGTAGAGAGAGATTTCATTTGGTTTTTGAAAGTCTAAAAAATCATGGCACATTTCCCAGGAACAGATAAGCCACAGATTGGTTTTGTATGAGGGCAATTAACCATGAAACCAGAAAGACAAAAGGATTCCTGCATCATGGAAAAAGCTATGAAAATGTGATTGTTGCAACGGAGTGAATTATCGATCATGGATTGTAATGCATTGGCGTTGTCACGTCGGTTCCAGCGCCATGGGGAAACACGGGAAATGTGATGAGTGCAGTGTAGGTTTCAGTTATTAAACTGGAAAGGTACAGAAGAAATTTACAAGGATGATGCTAGGTCTCAGGGGTCTGACTTACAGGGAGAGGTTGGACAAGCGAGGACGTTTTTGTTTAGAGCAGAGGAAACCGAGGGGGAATATATTAAAGAAGTATATAAGATCATGAGAGGCATGGGTAAGGTGAATGCACTCAGTCTTTTTCCCAGGGAACTAAGGACTGGAGGTATAAGTTTAAGGTTAGAGGAGAAAGAATAAAAGGGAACCTGAGGGGCACCTGTTTTACACAGAGGGTGGTATGTATATGGAATGAGCTGCCAGTGGAAGTGGTTGAGGCGGGTCTGTTACCAACATGTAAAAGACATTTCGATAAATACATGGATAGGAAAGTTTCAGAAGCAGATGAGCCAAGTGCATGGAAATGGGGTTAGCGTGGATGGACATTCTGGTCGGCATGAGCCAGTTTGGGTCAAAGGGCTTACCTCTGCTGTAGGATTCTATGACTAAGTGCATTTGCTATTTCTCCCCCTAACTCTGTTGGTATCTTGGGATGTATTCCATCAGGGCAAAGAGACTTGTCTACCTTTAGCTCCATTAGCTTGCCCAGCTCTAACTCTTTCATGATAACTGTTGTTTCTAGGTCCTCACCTTCCTCAGTCTCCTTATCAATTAATGTCATGGTCTTCGTATCCTCCACTGTGAAGACTGACTGCTGTGTCCTCATATTCCTGAACCCTGCTGGGTAGGAATAACTGGGCACAGAACTCTGAGAGGTCTTCTTTGAGTCTTTATTGATGAGACATGGCAGTTACATGGATATTTTACGTGCAAAATGCCTCCAGACAGCATCAGGTAACCCCCCGCCTGTCCGATGTACGGCTCCCTTTCTTCTACCTTTGTGGTTTGTGACTTTGAATAGTGACTGTCTCTCAAGATTATCTCCATGGCAACAGCAGTTTAAAAAGTCTAGTCCAGTTCAGCACTTTGTGGTTAAACCACACACCCCTCCCCCCACGCCCCTTTGGCTCCCTCAAGTATCTGACAGGCACTTCAGTTTCAGTGGGGCTTTCTATCAGGATTCTGATATGGAGGAGCCGGGGTTGAGGTGGGATGGACAAAGTTAAAAACCACACATCACCAGGTTATAGTCCAACAGGTTTATTTGGAAATACAAGTTTTTGGAGTGTGCTGTGATTTGTAACTTGATCAGGATTATCTCTATGGTAACAGCTAAGTGCTTCAACAATTACAGAGGCCATATGTTCCCCACACAATAGGTTCCCCTCCAGCAGTGTAAACTGCTATTATGGCCCTGGGGAAAGCTACTCATTACATTTTATCCCGAATCCCATCAAGCTTTCTGTTGATCTTTGAAGTTTTTCTAATCTCCTGGTTTCTCCTTGGTCTTTACCAATTTGTATGCCTTCTATTTCAATTTGATATACTCCATTATTTCCTTAGCCACCCATGGCAGATTACTCCTTTTCCGACAGTCCTTCCTTTCACTGATATATGTTTCTACTGAGCAGTTTGAAAAATTGCTTTGATATCCCTCCACTGTCTGTCAACCGTCCCACCGTAAAGTCTTTGCTTCCAGTCTATATTAGCCAACTCCTGCCTCATCCCATTGTAGTCTCCTTTGTTTAAGCACAGGATCTTGGGATTGGATTTAATCTTCCCTCTTTCCATTTGTGTTCTAAATTCAACCAGACTTCTCAGGTCTTTTATCAGATTACGTAGGGAGGCGGTGTTTTGGGTTTCATTGTCAAAGACCTTGGCTTTGTAGTACAGTATAGGATAGACTATTCTGGACGCTGTGAATGTCCTACACAGTCTAACACCATAAATCACTGTTTCCCCTCAGTTTAAAATTGCAAAATGATTATCTCCTACTCGCTTCCTCACTATCTACGTTTGGAACACTAATCCACCTGAGTATCCTGTATTTTCTGAAGTTGGTGAGTTTTGGATTCAGCTTTCCAGTTATTACTGTAAGAAGATAAGCACTGGTCACAAGAGAGTCAATGCAGCTCTTCCAACCAGCTCCATCATTTAATACCATGATGATTGAGCTCACCTCGCTCTCAGCTGGATTTTCCCGCCTGCCCTCTCTCACCCTTCAACTCATTGCAAATGAAACATCTGTATCTTTTCATTAAGTTTGCTCATTGCCCTGGCATCCACTGCATTTTGAATAGGGAATTCCACAGATTCAGAACACATTGAGATAGGTACATTCTTCTTCGTGAGAATAGAATAGAGTCCCTATAGTGCAGAAACAGGGTGTTCACCCATCGAATCCACACCAACCCTATAGTGAGCATCCCATTTAGACCCATCCATTCCCTGTAACCCTGCATTTCCTGATGTTAATTGTCTAACTGGCACATGCGTGGACCCTGTGGGCAATTTAGCATGGCCAATCCATCAAACCTGCACATCTTTGGACTGTGGAAGGAAACCGGAGCATCCAGAGGAAACCCACGCAGACAGAGGGAGAATGTGTAAACTCCACACAGTCGCCTAAGACTGGAATCAAACCCGGCTCTCTGACACTGTGACGCAGCAGTGCTAGCCACTGAGCCATCTCTCTTAAGATTTGCTGCCCATTATTGACCTCCCCATTCCACAATTGGCTGAATGTATATTCCTTCCGTCAGAACTCGGGTTGTCTCAGCAGATGTCTCAGTAAAACCCAATGACAGCCCACATGTCCTGTGTGTCTGAATGGGGAGCCAACACCCTCCAGCCCACAATTTTCATTCACTTTCCAGAGGCTTCATGGGGACAACAACTCCCACAATCCCTGAGGCAGGGACCACACATGTGTGGGGAAACCCGGCACTGTACATGTACGGAATGTGGGCGTGTTTTGGAGCATTTGTTTTGGGTAACTAGCGGAAAGCATTTCACACTGATTGGCTGGAGAAGGGACGCATCTACTTATAGTATTGATCGGTTGGGCGGGGGCGGGGGGGGGGGGGTGCTCAATGTGCCATCACACCCACGTGGAACCAAGTTCCATCCCCAACTCGTTGTAATGCTGGGAATCGACCTATGGGAAACGAGGAAGGATCTGACACCTCCCAGACTGAAGGTTTCTGTTCTGTCCAGGATCTGCCACCTCCCTGTCTGTTTCCTTTTGTTTCATTCTGCTGTTACATTATTGACTTGCAGCAAATGAAGGGAAAGGAAGTGAACCCAGAAATGGAGCAGAGTCTAACCAGGGACGGAAAGTGGTGGCATGGATCTGTTTATCAGTTACTCCATGAGAATGTGAAGGAAGGAAGGGGAAAAATATTCCAAAGAAATTAGAATTGTCTGTTCTGAATTTCTAATCTGTACATATTCCTTTATACAGGGTGCTAGATGGTGAAGATTTGCAGACTGAAATCTCAAAATTATGTGCAGATCGTGATTAAGTTAACCAGCGTTTGAAGAACCAAAGATAGAGACTCACTCGGCCAAAATCCTGAACACTTTCCCTCAGAGCATTGTCGGTCTCTCTGCACCAAATGGACTGTGAATGGTTCAAGACAGCAGCTTACTACCATCTTCTCAAGGGTAGCTGGAGATGGGGTATAAATGCTGGCTGAGCCAGTGATGCCCATATCCTGGAAATGGGTTCTCTCTCTAGTTGCTGAAACGCGGTTGATGTTACTGCAGGATGATGAGGGACGCTGAGTGCATCCTCCAGGAGGCAGCACCATCACATTACCCCTGCCTACACCCACACAGTAATACAGCAACGTCACTGAAACAAAAGCTGGTGAAGCCAAATGAGGATTTCGATGAATTTATCTCGAAGAACTATATCTAAGGGGATTGGGAAGCAGCAGGAACAGGAGACTGAGCTGGATGGTCAGCTGGTTCCCATTGGTTGGTGGAGCAGGATTGAAAAGCCGAATAGCTGCTTCCTGCTATCTCCCAGGTGTGTATATAGCCATGGAGCCCGAGTAGGAAGAAGTAGGCAGGGCAGGGATTCTCCAGGAGATGGCACCTCCACATCAGTTTTCTGTGAGGGAAGGTTTGATGGATTTTATTTAATATTTGTCTTTTACATTAAAAAAAAATAAATTTGCAAACCTTGTGTTCAAGTTTATCCCAGAATAACAGTAAATGAATCGAAACGATCTGAATATAACAGTTTTTAAAATTTCAAACGCCCTGTAAAACAAAATCCTGTCTATTCCCGACACCATCACTTCCCAGTTGCTCAAACTCCAGGGAAATATTCCCTCCCTGACTGAACCTTTGGTTTGATTTAACTGCTTTTCAGTTCTCGTTCTGTGAGCTGTGAAGCGTTCTTTTTCCCCCCATTTCTCCGCCCCAGAAATGTTATCTCACACAGCTGTGCAACCTTCCCACCATCAACATCATCATTACGCCATTTTGCTTTTTGTTACCAGCAGTAAGCCACCCGTGTAACCAATTGAATATTTCCAAACAAGACCCCTTACAGGCAAAGCAAACCATTACAAGTGACAAAGTGAGAAGGGACTAAATCAAGGTAGAGTTGTAGGGAGGGGGCAGCGACAGAGATAAAGCATGTATCCCCTGCGCTGCCCACCTCTATCTAAAGGCATTGAGAGCATTGATACACACCACATGCTCCTTCTCCAGGGACACCCTGCTGTGTAGCGTTTATCCTCAATCATAGAACAGAATCCCAACAGTGTGGAAGGAGAGCATTGGCCCATCAAATCCCACCAACCATCTGAAGAACATCCCACCCACTGCACTCCATCCCTGTAACTCTGCATTTCGCATGGCTGATCCACCTAGTCTGCACATTCCTGGACACCATGAGCAATGTAGCACGACTGATCCACCTAACCTGCACATCTTTTGACTGTGGGAGGAAGCCAGAGGACCCACACTATTGTGGGGAGAATGTGGAAACTCCACACAGGCCGTTGACCAAGGCTGGCCTCTGACCTTGTACCTGGTGCTTTGAAGCAGAGTTGCTTCAATCCCAATATATTAATCAAAACAGATGATCCCTGCTCATTGTCACATTGCTGTTTGTGTAGCCTTGTGCTCAGAGAGACATCCTGAGGTTCAGAAAGTGGTAATATAAATTCAGTCAACTCCAGCCCAGTTAATGTGGTTAACACCAACAACAACATCAATATTCCAACAGTGTCATCATGTACAAGGTTCACTCCTGACTCTGATTAACAGTAACTGCAGAATCAGAGTCCTGCAGTGATGTGTGAACTCTACCCCACACGGAGCAGAGGGATGACCACTTCCCTGTGTGCACTCAGTTGAAGATGCAGCAAATCCCTTGTCACACTGAGAGGTAAACAAATCCTACCCAGTGTGAACCCTCTGGTGTATCAGCAGGAGGGATGAATCACTGAAACCCTTTTCACACACTGAGCATCTGAATGGCCTTTCCCCAGAGTGGGCTCACTGGGGTCTCAGCAGATCAGAAGACTGGGTGAATCCTTTCCCACACATGGAGCAGGTGAATGGCCTCTCCCCGGTGGGAACGCACTGATGTCTCTGCAGGAGAGAGATTTGAATGAATCCTTTCTAACACATGGAGCAGGTGAAGAGTCTAAATCCTCTGTGCCCTCTCTGGTGCCTCAGCAGATTGCAAGAGTGAGTAAATCCCTTCCCATACATGGGGCAGGTGACCAGCCTCTTCCCAGTGTGACTGTGTCAGTAAGTGTCCCGCTGGGAGGGGTAAGTGAATTCCTTCCCACAGACCCCACGTTTACACAACCTCACCCTGGTCCCGTCATAATGGTGTCTTCCCAGATCACATGACCAGTTAAATCCTCAACCACATGCACAACACGAATGGTTTCTCTGGGCTGGGAATGCTGCTTTCCCCTTCCATATTATGTATAATGTTCGGGACCTGCGGAATTGGGTGCGTTAAATGTGATGTTAAAGCTGAGTTTCCCATCTGTGAACTCTCTCTGTAAAACAAATTTATCTCCTTCATTACTACAGCTCCCAACACCAACTCTCCCTTTAGTTCTCCTGAAATTCTCAATTTGGACTAATGCAATAATGTGGCTTTCTCTCACTTGTTTCTGAAAGTAAATTAGGATGATTTTGAATAACTGGACTTTACTAGCCAAACTCGTTCCTACTCTATCATATATGACTTTTAACCCATGGGAAATGTGTTACCAGCTTCGATGACCGTTATAATGCTCTGACCACTTCTATGGAGTCGGTATAAGTTGATTCTAACAATTATCAATAGATTGTATCTAAACAGGATGCCCACACAACAGTAGGCGCTCTGACACTCAATGCCCGTAAATTAAGTTATTTTTCTTAAAGCCCCACATGTGTTTGGCAATCTGGCAATACAATTGAAGATAGTTTATACAGTAACCTTACAGTCTTAGTTGCCAATTCCAATCCATGAAGCAGTCAGTAACATTCCCCAGTGAATTGAATTCTATTAGCAGCTTTGTCCTGTCAGGAGAGATTGAGGAGCATGAAGCTGTCTTCTCTGGAGGACTGAAATATGAAACACTTGAACAAAATTCTTCAAAAGCTCAATAGGATAGATATAGGACGATGTGCACCCTGGCTGATATGTCTTGAATGAAATAAGCACTAACTGCGGTGTCTTTACACAGCATCCCTTTTAGCTGCATAAATGTTCATGATTTATTTGCTGCGCTAATTCCACTCTCTTATTGAATCCCATTTGTAACTGCTGTAATGTTGGTTGCCGTGCAATTGGTAACATTTGATTCAATCTATCCTGAAACCTCTCTGTATCTGTGTCTCCCTTTTGTTCACCAAGACCCTCATTCAATCTGACCTCTTTACAAACCCTGCCCTGATATTTTCTTAGAGGGCTCAGAATTAAATGTCCACAGAATTGTTACTGCACAAAAGGAGGCTGATTGGCTCATCAGCTCTCCAAAGGATCACCTCACCGAATGCTATTCTTCTACCTTTACCCCATAAACCTTCCCATTCGTCCTCTTCCAATAACTGTTCTGTTCGATTCTATTCTCTTCATTATACCTGGCTCCCATTGTACTCTTTGGCAGTGCATTCCTGACCATAAACTTTCTCTGCATGAAAACACTTTGTATCATGTTACATGTGCTTCTTTTGTCAATCCCTTGACATCGGTGCCTCCTCATTATTGATTCTTTCATGAAAGAGAGCAGTTTCTCCTGGTCTATTCTCAATAGATCCCTTTTGGAGGTGTCTTTACCCAGTATCCCTCAGGATGGTGAATATCATCTCTCCCGGTCACAGGAGACCAGTGCGAGACCATTCAGTAGCTTTCACTGTGGGGCTGGGTTCAGGACACCATCCAGCCTCACTGTACTCCAGCAAATACACACTAGGGAGAGACCATTCACCTGCTCTGAGTGTGGGAAGCAATTCAGTCAGATATCCAGCTTGGTGAAACACCGGCGAGTTCACAAGTAACCACAGCGATTGGATTTATTTTGTTTGTTCATGGGATCATGGCAACACTTGCTGGGGCAGCATTTGTCATTCATTCTGACTGCCCAGAAGATGGTCCAGGGTCAACCCCATTATTCAGGGTCTGGATTCACATGTAGGCTAGTCAAGGTCAGAATTAACACAGTTTCCGAGACCCAGTGACATGAAGAGGGAAAACACTCAGACACTGACCAACCCATCTGATTGTTAACTCAGACAGAAAGACAGAAAGAAAGATGCACATTTAGATAGCACCTTTGATGACCTGGGGCAATAACACATGCTTCCATCCCAATGATTTCAACCACAAATCTCTGAAAACACAGGCACAAAGCTTCCTACTTGTACCAGGTTGTCTCTCAGCCTCCTCTTGAGAAAAGAGTTTTAAGCTGTTAAGACTTTCCTGGTGATTATAACCTCTATGTTCCTATAAGATTTGTGACTGAACCTTTATTTTCCTGTTCCTTGTGAGTGATGCCAGCAGCAGAAACAGCTCCTCACCTGTGCGGGTTTCGATTGGAGTATTTGTATTTAAAAAATCATTCTCACCCTTATGTGCAGTGTGAAATTGCTATAAAACAGAAGGAAAGGATTGAGTGAGAACCCACAGAAACACAAAGGCAGCGTGTGTACCTGAGCTGAATGAACCTGGCATGAGGAAAACATGACGACAATCACAACTAGTTAGAATCACAGCATCTCGTAGGTGCAGAAAGAGGCTATTCAGTCCATCAAGCCTGCAATGAACTGCTCTCCCACCCTCCCTCCATAACCTCTCATTTACCATGGCTAACCCAACCCGCTAAACTTGCACACTACAGGCCATGTTATCACAGCCAACAGAGCAAACCTGCACATCTGTGGGAGGGTCACAGATTACATCCAAATGCTCGGAATTGTGGATGGAGCCTCACGAATATTTGACTCTGATACAAATGCTCTGTTTTTAAAAATAAAATCTGGGAGAAACTGCAACCAGAAAGATTTCCAATTATCTCTGGAGGAAGAGAATTCAAAACTCGTGCCATTGACCCAGGGAACACAGTGAAGTCATAGAGGTCTGGGAACCATCAGAAATGTAACAGGTTGTGAGCAAGGTGGGGGTGAGACAAGGACAAACAGACAGTCTGTCACACAGGGGAAGGCAGGAGAGATTAAACAGCAGAAATGGTAGTCCCTCAAGGCCACAGGGAATAGTGTTCAGGCTGGGATTGAAACTAGGAAACAAGGTGTGCAGCTGTCAAAGAAATACATTGAAAAACAGATAATAAGAACATAGAGGGCAGAGATCACAGTTTGAAATTGTTGCTGTCAATGGTGAGTACAGAATGCTGTAAAGCCTGGATAGTTCTATTACAACCAACACATACAGGATGGGACAAGTGGCCGCGATCTGTGCTGCAACTTTCTGATAAATTTATTCCGACATTTGGATATCAAGTCTGATGATGCTAATAAATTCTCAAATTCGACTTGAGTTTAATATGCTGGAGAAATGTCAAATAAATCACATTGATCTCATTCTGCAGACTTTAGTCCGCAGCCCTGCATGTTCCAGCATCTCAGTTACATCCATAACCTTTTATCCTAATGTGATGCTGGTTACTGCCTCTGCCACCCCATCAGTGACTCACCATCTCCGAGTGAAATGAATTCTCCCCTCCCTTCTTTCTGAGAATTAGTTTCAATCTAAAACCTCCAGTTTCTGACCTCTCTGTTAATGAATAGCTCCTCCCTATCCACTCGATCTGTATTCTTCAGCATTTTATCACTTCAATTAAATCTCAGCTCATCCTCCTCGGAAATCATCCCCAGCCTATGCAACCTTTCCTCAGAGCAGAAATTTTCCAATCGGAGAAACATTCTGATCAATCTCCTCTGTACCCTCTCTGGTGTGATCACATCAACCCTGGAATGTGGGGATCAGAAGTGTGTGCAGTACTTTAGCTGTGGTCAAACGAGTGTTCCTGACCTTTCCCACGTCACCTCCGTGTTCTTGTGGTTGTCGCTCAGACAAGAAGTGTCCTGGTTTTCCCACATGGAACTGGATGTGCACTCCATGAGCCTGGGATTCCCTACCATGTGTTTATTTGTTAACTAATCCTAAATTAACTTCAGATTAAAACAAGATTATCAGCTACCCACCAATCAACTTCTTCCATTATACTCAAGTCACCTTACTTTTTAAAAATATCTTTAAAATTATTACTATCTAAACACAACAGGCTTTAATTTGCTGATCAAGTATTCAGATGTCTCCACTGTTACAATCACTTGAAGATTATCTTTACCTTCAGCTACATTTGGTGAATTGAACACTGCTTGTAAATATATGAATATCAAAAGGACTTGAGTTTTATGATAATTAATCCAGTCTGACATTCTTGTTGGGTAATATCTAGAAGAGAACTGTCCTCAGAACTCCAGCTGTGCTCTGACTTCATTGACAACAGTCCATGGCTGGACTGCAGAGCTTCGATCTATTCTGTTGTTTCCCGGATTGCTTCACTCTGTCTATCACTTGCTGCTTCTGCTGTTAGGCACACAAGTAGTCCTCTTTGGGAACTTCATCAGGTTGACACTTCATTTTTAGGTATTCATGCTGCTTTTACTGTACGTTTTGTTGGAGTACAATTTTACTGCTCTTGATGGAAGGAGAGAGCTAAACTCTTACACTGTCGGCCCCATACACAAGAAGCTACATGCAGTATCATGATCACTGAAAGGCCAAGACATGAAATACAAGCAACTCTGTACAATGATGCAGGATCACAACTGCAGCAAGGGGAGTTTAAGATCCAACCCGACATAGGAGTATGGAAAGAAGCAGCTGATCAGATTGTCTCATTCAGAGTCACAAAGAGACTCTGTGAGATTATTGTGCTGTTGGGGGTGAGGATGGAGGAGGTTGGGGAGATGGAGAGTCCTTCAAAAGAAACTAATCTGCCTGAGAGTTATGGGATTGACTTGATTGCCATGCATTTAACAGAAAGCTAATTGAAACTGTTTTTATCCCCAATAGATAACAAGGCATCAGAAACAAACCCCAGAACACATAGTTCTGAGATGGATGTCAATAGCCCATCAACATCCAACTCTTGCAATGAATAAAAGAAAATAAAAGTCTCTACCCAGTGTGAATCTGCATGTTCAATGATATTGTGAACATTTCCAAAACCACGTTCTCTATATGCAAAACTTTATGAACTGCCAAAACCATTGTTCATTACTTGGTGTGAACAAGAGAAAAAAAATCCTTCAACTTGTGGTTATGAGTAAATTGACTGGTGTCTCAGCAGGATGGATGCCTGAGTGAATGACCTTCCCACCACCGCCCCCCCCCCCCCCCCCCCCACTCCCCACCACACACACACACACAGCAGCAGCAGAGCAGGTGAACAGCTTCTCCCCAGTCTGACTGGTTTGGCCAGTTTCCAGGTTGGATGGGTAAAGAATTCCCTTCTGGCATTCCCCACATTTCCAGAGTCGGTCCCTAGTGTGGCAGCACTGGTGTTTTGCCATTTCAGACAAATGCTGGCAGACTGTTATACACACCGTCACACCCCCTCCCCTCCCCCACACCCGAAACAAGTATAAAACAGTAAACATTATCTCTTGCTGTGGAAGGACAGACTGTATTAGGCTGTGTAGGAACCCTGAGCAGATTTACCTCAATGACAATTTAATCGGTGACCAGAGCAAGTTAAGCAAGTCCAAATAAAATGCATTATAGCACAGAGAGAGGCCCATCAAATCCAAGCTGGCTCTCTGTAGCAGAATCCCATATTCACGATCCCTATACTTCCCCCAAACTCTGCAAGTTTACTTCCCTCAGATCGGATATAATTGTTTTTATCAATTATTCATCTTCTCCTCTGCCTGCACTACCATAATAGGCAGTATGTTCTGCATATTTCCAGCCAATACAGACAGCAGAAACAATGGCTCATCTCCCACTGTCTCAAAGTGGGGGTGGCGTTTTTGCCAGTTTGATGGTGAGTTTGGTGTTGGAGTGGATGGGGGTGGAGGTTTTTGTTGGTTTGATGGTGAGATTGGGGAGGCGCAGTGGTAGTTTGGCACACTGATCTTTACACTGCTGAGGCTAAACGCCAGCTCACGGACACCTTCTCCTACTGCCCCCTCGACCATGACCCCACCACCTCCCACCACCAAACCATCATCTCCCAGACCATCCATAACCTCATCACCTCAGGAGATCTCCCATCCACCGTCTCCAACTTCATAGTCCCACAACCCCGCACCGCCCGTTTCTACCTCCTGCCCAAAATCCACAAACGTGACTGCCCCAGCTGACCCATTGCCTCAGCCTGCTCCTGCCCCACTGAACACATTTCTGCCTACCTCGACACGGTCCTGTCCCCCTTAGTCCAAGAACTCCCCACCTACATTTGGGACTCCACCCAAGCCCTCCACCTCCTCCATGATTTTCGCTTCTCCGGCCCCCAACGCCTTATCTTCACCATGGACATCCAGTTGTTATACACCTCCATCCCCCATCACGAAGGCCTTCAAGCCCTCCACTTCTTCCTTTCCCGCCGACCCAATCACTTCCATTCCACTGATACCCTCCTTCGGCTGACTGAACTGGGTCCTCACTCTTAACAACTTCTCCTTCCAAACCTCCCACTTCCTCCAAACCAAAGGAGTAGCCATGGGCACCCGCATGGGCCCCAGCTATACCTGCCTCTTCGTCAGATATATGGAACAGTCCATCTTCCGCAGCTACACTGGCACCACCCCCCACCTTTTCCTCTGCTACATCGATGACTGTATCGGCGCTACCTCGTGCTCCCACAAGGAGGTTGAACAGTTCATCCACGTTACTAACACCTTCCACCCCGACCTCAAGTTCACCTGCACTGTCTCAGACTCCTCCCTCCCCTTCCTAGACCTCTCCATTTCTATCTTGGGTGACTGACTCAACACGGACATTTACTATAAACTGACCGACTCCCACAGCTACCTAGATTACACCCCCTCCCACCCTGTCCCCTGTAAAAACGCCATCACATATTTCCAATTCCTTCGTCTCCACTGCATCTGCTCCCAGGAGGACTAATTCGAATACCGAACAACTCAAATTGTCTCCTTCTTCAAAGACCACAATTTCCCCTCCGATGTGGTCGATGATGCTCTCCACTGCATCTCCTCCACTTCCCGCTCCTCTGCCCTTGAACCCCTCCCCTCCAATCGTCACCAGGACAGAACCCCACTGGTCCTCACCTTCCATCCCACCAACCTCCAGATACATCGTATCATTCTTCGTAATTTCTGCCACTTCCAGACAGACCCCACCACCAGGGATATATTTCTCTCTCCACTCCTATCAGCATTCAGGAGAGACCACTCCCTCCGCGACTCCCTCGTCAGATCCACAACCCCCACCAACCCAACCTCCACTCCCGGCACCTTCCCCTGCAACCACAAGAAGTGCAAAACTTGCGCCCACACCTCCCCCCTCACCTCCCTCCAAGGCCCCAATGGATCCTTCTATATCCATCGCAACTTCACCTGCACCTCCACACACATCATTTACTGTATTCGCTGCACCCGATGTGGTCTCCTCTACATTGGGGAGACAGGCCGCCTACTTGCAGAACATTTCAGGGAACACCTCTGGGACACCCACACCAACCCACCCAACCGCCCCGTAGCGGAACACTTTAACTCCCCCTCCCACTCCACCAATGACATGCAGGTCCTTGCCCTCCTCCATCGTCACACCCTGGCCACACGACGCCTGGAGGAAGAGCACCTCATCTTCCGCCTAGGCATCCTCCAACCACGAGGGATGAATGTAGATTTCTCCAGCTTCCTCATTTCCCCTCCCCCCACCTTATCTCAGTCCCAACCCTCGGATTCAGCACCGCCTTCTTGACCTGCAATCTTCTTCCCGACCTCTCCGCCCCCACCCCCTCTCCGGCCTATCACCGTCACCCTCACCTCCTTCCACCTATCGTATTCCCAGCACCCCTCCCCCAAATTCCCTCCCCCCTACCTTTTATCTCAGCCCGCTTGGAGCACTAGTATCATTCCTGCAGAAGGGCTTATGCCCAAAACTCGATTCTCCTGCTCCTCGGATGCTGCCTGGCCTGCTGTGTTTTTCCAGCACCACATTTTTCAACTCCCGCTGTCTCAAAACCTTACATCTGATCTTAATTCTCATGCTATCACCTATCGAATACAAATATTTTTGTCTGCTATATCTAGGTCTGTTGTAATCTTATACAGCTCTATCAAAAATATATTCTACATCTTCACTTCAAAGAAAATAGCAATTTCTTCAAATCAATCCAGTGACAGCATTTTCTTCATTAGTGAACCACTCCAGTAAGTCTGTACTCCACACTCTGAAGATCACTCATATCCTTCATTGTTGATGTCTATTTTGTTCCACAAATCCAGACGACGCAAGTTTTCTGCATAACAGCAGTAGCTTTATTATTGGACAGCTGGTGAGAGTTTCAAAGCATCTCTAAAGTAGCCGAGTATCTACTTGCAGAGGCTGTTCTTCCTGAATCTCTGCCTTACCCACAGAGACAGTATATTTAATAGGAATTAGACAAAGGCATATCAGTCACATGGGCGATTGTCAACAGATAGTTTAAAGTAGGTAATTATGACCTTACAAAGCTTGATGAATGGCGATGTCCTGTGATAACGTGTGATGGAATACAGAAACTGATTATTGTTGAAACTTTATTGCTGGAACAGCACAGCAGGTCAGGCAGCATCCAGGGAACAGGAGATTCGACGTTTCGGGCACAGGCCCTTCTTCAGGAATCAGAAACTGATTATTGTATTGTTCATGTTTATGTGTTGATGGGAAGAGATTAAGGCAGAAGGGTTCTTCCTTCAGTTAATGGGGGATTCACTTACCTATGCTCATATGGAGGGGAGGTAAGATAATGGGACCGGGAGGCAGTTTAACTGGTTTGTGCCCAGGGCTCTCAGTCTTGTCTGGCAAGGGCCAATTCGTCTGTCTGGGGATATGGTGGAATCCACATGTCCTGAAAGAGAAGCAAATTATGGAACTGGCCCCTCTGTGGTATTTTAACTTCCTCATTCTGATCAGGAATCTGTTGACCAGAATTGGATGCAATAATTGACTGTGACCTAACTAGAGTTTTGTCAAGGGTTAGCATCTTTTCCGTGTACAAAGTTAAAAATCACACAACACCAGGTTATAGTCCAACAGGTTTAATTGGAAGCACACTAGCTTTCGGAGCGACGCTCCTTCATCAGGTGATAGTGGAGGGCTCCTGATGAAGGACCGTCACTCTGAAAGTTAGTGTGCTTCCAATTAAACATGTTGGACTATAACCTGCTGGTGTGTGATTTTTAAATTTGTACATCCCAGTCCAACACAGGCATCTCCAAATCACAACTTTTCCGTGAGTTTGTTATCATTCCCCGTATTAATGAAGCCGAGCATCCCATATGTTTTCCTCAAAACAATTTATGTTCTCTCTCCGTTAATGATTTGTACACTTTGTTCCCCATTCCTGCTGTCCTGCTCTCTGTGTCTGTGCCATTCAAATTATATATTCCCTTTCTACATTGCTTCTCTCAAAATGCATCAACTTACTGTATGTTCTAAAGAAGAAACATATTCCATTCAAAATATTCTCTCGCTCCACACATTCTACCCCCTAGAAAACAGAACAGCACAGCACAGGAATAATCGGCCCACTATGTCTGTGTGGATCATGATGCTATTCCAAACTAATTCAATCTCCCTGTATATGATCCATATCCCTGACAACCCATGCCTGCTTATGTGTCTGTCCAAATGCCTCTTGAACATTGTGATTGTTTCTGCTTTTACCATCTCTCAGGCAAGTACATTCTAGTCACTTACCATCTTCTGCTCAGGAAACTTGCCTGACACAGCTTCCTTTAAACTTACAAAGATGTTGTTGGAAATGCTCAGCAGATCATGCAGCATCTGTGAAGAAAACTCAGTTAATGTTTCGGTTCTGGTCACCCTTCAACAGAAACGTTAACTCTGATTTCTCTTCACAGGTGCTGATAGAACTGCTGAGTTTTTTTCCAGAAACTTCTGTTTTTCTTTCTGGTTTACAGCATCTGCTGTTCTTTTGGTTTTCATTTCCTTTGAACTTCCCCCTCTCCCCTTAAATCTATGGCCTCTAGAATTTATCATTTCCACCATGGAAAAAGATTCAGATTATTCACTCTGTCTGTGTCTGTCGGATTATTCCGCAGCCATTGACTTTCCAAAGGCAGCAATTCAAGATTTTCCAATCTCTCCCAATCCAGGCAACATCCTGGTAAACCTGTTTCCACCCTCTCCAAAGCCTCCACATCCTCCTTATAACGTGGTGATCCAAACAGCACAAAATCCTCCAAAGGTGGCCTAATGACAGTTTGATATTCACTCCTCTGACAGAAGAAAGCTTTATTCCTGATGAAGGGCTCTTGCCCGGAACGTTGATTTTCCAGCTCCTCGGATGCTGCCTGAACTGTTGTGCTCTTCCAGCACCACTAATCCAGGAGAAGGCAAGCCTGCCATCCAGCTCCTTCACAACATTCAGGGAGCCGTGAACTTGCACCTGAAGATCCCTCTGTATACCAATGCTGATCAGGGCCCTTCCGTTTAGTGTATACATTCCTCTTACAATGAGCCTCCCAAAATGTATCACCTCACACTTATCTGAATTAAAATCTAGCTGCAATTTCTCCACATAACCTTCCAACTCACCTCTTCCATGCTGTATCCTTTCACAACATTCTTCATGATTCACAACTTCGTGAGTTTGTACAATCTACAAACTTGCTAATTAAATCGTTTACATTTTCAAACTAATCATTTATATATTACAAACAACAGATGTCCCAGTTCTGATCCTTGTGGAACAGCACTAGCCACAGACCTCCAGCCAGCAACTTGCCCCAACACAACTATTGCTGGGAGAAATATCAAAGAGGAGCCTTCAGTTCTGTGCTGTGCAGCACGACCGACGTTTATTCAGAGCTCCTTACTAACGCATGATGGGAGAGGTCCATCTCTGGCTCCCCCAGCCAATTCCAGCGTTTTGCTGCATTTCCTTCATACGTTCCGGTAATATATCCCCCCTGACCCAATCTGCTGGGTTTGGGATGTCAGCTTGGAGGTTTCTCTGCTCCCTTTTCCAGTTTCTGATTCTCTACCGTTCTGCAACTTCACCTCTCAGTTCATGCAGTTGCTTAGCCAGTTCTTTCACAAATTGTTTCATCCTATCCTTACCATTGCACATCTCGTGCCCTCCCACTGCCACACCCTCTGGCAGCTGCACAGTCCATACAGTCACTAATTCAAAGTTGAACAGCCCCGTTCCCTTTGCTGGGGTTGGCTTCAGTTTCATTGGGATGATGGGGAGTACTCTAACCCATCCCTGTCTGTCTCTGTCAGGGCCTTAGTCAGACTAGCTGTCAGTGTCTGCTTCATTCCTTCTGCTGTACCTGAGCTCTGGGGGTGGTGTGGGAGATGGGATTTCTGTTCAGTATCAAACAGGGCACATATGTGTTTAACTACATGTCCCTTGGTCAGAATCTGCAGGGGAATGCTTGCACCCACTGTGTAAACCTATTTATTAAGACCCAGCAGGATTTCCTTCCCCGGGCTTGGGATGGAGGTGTATGTAAAATCCATCTGTAATTATTCCCATGTGCTTCTGGGTCTCAGCTGCTCGATCCACTTTACCCTGATTGCTTTCTCTAGCTCACACAGTGTACAGACTACACACCTTCGACAAAACCTCTCCATGTTCCAGGCCACCCCGGTAGTGGGTCATCTGATATTGCATGATATCCTGCCCAATATGGTTCAGCCCATGATATGTTTTTAATAATGTTTGTCTTATACAGTGTAGAGGCACTGCTGGATCATCCAGACTCTGCCGTGTCCTATTATTGCCCCACCCTTTTCCTGCTCCTGTTTCTCCAGTTGTGTGACTGTTTATAAGAATGTCTTTAAACTTTCCTTTCTCACTTCTGTAGCTAGTGTGACTGCCACTTCACCAAATGTCTGCATTGTTTCAGTCAGTATTTTACCTGCCTTACCCACATACTCACTGTTCTGTTGGTGTGGAGTTTCTACTTTTGTGAGCTTTAATCTTCATCATTGTTGCCTCACTGGGAAATTTAGCTGTTTCCACTAACTCTCTGACCTGTTCCTCATGCTCTATGTGGCCCCCAGAGGATGATGTACCCTCACTGAGCCCAGGCCAACACATGGTCATGAACAACGTCAAAGGCATGCTGTGTACATGTTTCCTCCCTGTCCCCTGGCTAATGCCAGTGCTTCTTTCAGGGCTTTCGATGGCTCTGCCAATTCTGAATATTACGTACAAAATTCCCACAGTAGTTAAACAATCCTAAGGTTTGCCTTACGCCCTTCACGGTGTGCGGGTGGACAGTTTTAATATCATAGTTTTTGGTTCTGCTGGGACTGCCCGCTCACGCTTCATGATTTGATCTCCCCAGTATGATATCCCTACCTTCCCAGTTGCACTCTCTGTGAGTTAATTTTAAGCCCGGCCTGGATGACCTGACCCAATACTCTGTTTAATATCCAGAGATGTTCTATCTCACCGACTGAGGTAAGATCAATTTGACTAACTCCATCAGCCATTTACCGGTGGGATATACTGGAATATTGTGGGATCCCTGAGGTAACTGGATTGGGGTGTTCTGTTTCCTCAGACAGCTATCCGGCTTCTGTCAATTAGTAAGGGATACTGTCAGTCTGACGATTCTCTGCTGCTCTCAATCTGTCACTGTCACAATTACAACCTCCTCAGCCCCAGCTTTAATGGGATCCTGTTTGTGTGGGGAGTGAGCGGGTCCTCGATCTTTACAGGATCTACAGATAATAACCCACATTCCTGTTTGGGTTACCCACACCGCTGAGTGGGTCTTACCTGTAACTCCCAAGATTCCCTGACAGTCCCACTCTCCCTGCAATTCAGCTACTTTGGTGATGTCGCCTCTTATTTTCTTCCTGTCCCATTACTGGCTGGAGCGTCCCTATGTTATAGTCCAGGTCTCTACATCAATAGTTGCTCCCAATTGTTACAAAATGGCAACTACCAGAATGGTCCTTTCCTCAGTTTCACACTCCCATTTTGTCATATTCATGATCTACATCGGGACAGGTTCCTCCAGCTTCATCCAGCTTCCTCAGTTCCCACTCCGACTGCTCTCATGTTAGTAATTGAGAGGGTGAGGGGTAAATCCATATCGGTAACTGATATATATGCTCCTGTGTTAACATCATGTGTTGCTGGAGCCCTAACAGCATGTCAATAAATATTCATGGGCTATGCATGTGCACACGTGAACACAGGCCACACACAATGTGAGCACATATCTCCCTCTCTCTGCCTACGTTCCTTGTCTATATGCCCTTTTCTGCTTCCCTTGCAACATTGCGAGTCTGGTTCCCCTCCCTGTACTGCAGCTATTCCCTTGTGTTTCTGAGTTTGCCTCAGCTCTCATGGCCCAATTCAGAATTTGTTTAGAATTATCTCCCACTGGGAGTCTCATGTTTATAATTACAGTTACATGGGGTCCCATGTCATCTTCTAAATACATCAAACAAACTTCATCATCACAGGTTGACGTTTGGTATTCCCCCGTGATCCTTATACACCTCAAGCTTCCTCTCTGCATGATCCTCGATATTACCCTTGGGGCCCTGAGTCACTAAGGTTATTTCAGCCCATTCAGCCTGTCCCCTCCCCAGTGTGTCCCTGTAATATCTGTAAATGCCGGGAGCCACTGATCGGCTGTGCACTGGGGGGAACCAGCTCACACCCCCACCCTCTCATTACAGGGACAGGTTCTGCTGTACACGTCAGGGCAGCTTGGCCTGAAAGGGTTTGGCCTGACATCCTCATCAGTGAGACTGCACACTTCAATTAATTCATTCATATTCTCCCAATAAGACCCATTATAACAATTTCTCTATCAGGCTCGGTGTTCATTCACCAACATCTGTCATTCAGCTGGGTAAACAGTTCGGGTTTCGTTTATGTCCTTGGGTGCCCCCTCCTGTCTGTCCAAGTTTGGGTTTTGATGCCAGGTGGTGCCATAGACACGGCCTTCTGGACTTTACAGGGCGGTGAGTCATCCTACCCAATGCCGGCCCTCTCTCTATACATAGAGTCATAGAGACATAGAGATGTCCAGCATGGAAACAGACCCTTGGGTCCAACTCGTCTCTGCCGACCAGATATCCCAACCCAATCAAGTCCCACCAAACCTTTCCTATTCATATACCCATCCAAATGCATTTTAAATGTTGCAGTTGTATCAGCTTCCACCACTTCCTCTGGCAGCTCATTCCATACACATACCACCCTCTGCATGAAAAAGTAGCCCCTTAGGTCTCTTTTATATCTTTCCCCTCTCACCCTAAACCTATGCCCTATAGTTCTGGACTCCCCAACCCCAGGGAAAAGACTTTGCCTATTTATCCTATCCATGCCCCTCAAAATTTTGTAAACCTCTATAAGGTCAACCCTCAGCCTCCGACACTCCAGGGAATACAGACCCAGCCTGTTCAGCCTCTCCCTATAGCTCAAATCCTCCAACCCGGCAACATCCTTGTAAATCTTTTCTGAACTCTTTCAAGTTTCACAACATCTTTCCGATAGGAAGGAGACCAGAATTGCACGCAATATTCCAACAGTGGCCTAGCCAATGTCCTGTACAATCACAACATGACCTCCCAACTCCTCTACTCAATACTCTGACCAAGAAAGGAAAGCATACCAAAAGCCTTCTTCACTATCCTATCTACCTGCGACTCCACTTTCAAGGAGCTATGAACCTGCACTCCAACGTCTCTTTGTGCAGCAACTCTCCCTAGGACCTTATCATTAAGTGAATAAGTCCTGCTCAGAATTGCTTTCCCAAAATGCAACACCTCGCATTTATCTGAATTAAACTCCATCACCACTTCTCAGCCCATTGGCCCATCTGGTCCATATCCTGCTGTAATCTGAAGTAACCTTCTTTGCTCTCCATTACACCTCCAATGTTGCTCTTATCTGCAAACTTACTAATTGTACCTCTTATGCTCGCACCCAAATCATTTATTTAAATAACAAAAAGTAGAGGACTCAGCATCGATTCCTGTGGCACTCCACTGGTCAGAGGCCTCCAGTCTGATAATCAACTCTCCACCACCACCCTCTGTCTTCTACCTTTGAGCCAGTTCTATATCCAAATGGTTAGTTCTCCCTATATTCCATGAGATTGAACCTTGCTAATTAGTCTCCCATGGGCAACCTTATTGAATGCCTTACTGAAGTCCATATAGATCACATCTATTGCTCTGCTCTCATCAATCCTCTTTGTTACTTCTTCAAAAAACTCAATCAAGTTTGTGAGACATGATTTCCCATGCACAACGCCATGTTGACTATCCCTAATCAGTCCTTGCCTGTGTTGGCTGTAATAGAACTACCCAAGCTTTACAGCATTCTGTATTCACCAATGAGAGCGATAATTTCAGACTCTGAATTCGGCCTTTCGTGTTATAATCTGTTTTTTCATTGATAGCTGCATACCTTGTTTCCTTATTTGTTTCCCAGCCCTAACTCCATTCCACGTGGCATTGAAGCACTACCATTTCTGCTATTTAATCTCTCCTGCCTTCCCCCGTGTGACAGACTGTCATTTTGTCTTTGTCTCACCCCCACCTTCCTCACAACCTGTTACATTTCTGATGGTTCCCAGGCCTTGTAACTTTTACTGCGCCCCCCTGGGACAATGGCACGAGTTTTGAATTCTCTTCCTCCAGAGATAATCGGAAATCTTTCTGGCTGCAGTTTCCCCCAGATTTTATTTTCAAAAACACAGCAATTGCATCAGTCAAGTATTTGTGAGAATTCATCAACAATTCCAAGCATTTTTATGTAATCTGTGACTCTCCCACAGATGTGCAGGTTTGCTCTATTGGCTGTGCTAACATGGTCTATAGTGTGCAGGTTAGGTGGGTTGGGTTAGCCATGGTAAATGTGGGGTTATGAGGATAGGGTGGGAGAGCAGATCATTGCGACTCGATGAGCTGAGTAGCCTCTTTCTGCACCTCAGGGATTCGAACGAGTTGTGATTGTCATCCCATTTTCCTGATGCCCGGTTCATTCAGCTCAGGCACACATGCTGCCGTTGTGTTTCTGTGGGTGCTCACTCACTCCTTTCCTTCTGTTTACATCAATTTCTCACTGTAGGTGAGGGTAAGAATGAATTTGTAAATACAAATATTCCAACCAAAACCACTCACATGTCAGGACCTGTTTCTGCTGCTGCCGTCACTCACAAGGAACAGGAAAATAAAAGTTCAGTCACAAAACTTACAGGAGCATAGAGGTTATAACCACCAGGAAACGCTGAACAGCTCAAAACGCTTTTCTCAAGAAAAGAGCAGGCTGACAGTCAGCCTTTTACAAGTAGGAAGCTTTGTGTTTTTGTTTTCAGAGATTTGATGTTGGAATCATTGGGTCTGAAACATGGTTCACTGCCCCAGGTCATCAAAGTTGCGACCTAAATGTGCATCTTTCTGTCTATTTGTCTGAGTTAACAATCAGATGGACAGGTCAGTGTCTGAGTGTTTTCTCAAATCCCTGATTGAATCTGTCTCCCCCCACAATCTCCGGTGCCTCACCACTCCCTGGGTCACGGAGAAACTCTGCCGTTACAATGAGAACTGTCTTTGCTGTCACCTCTCCTCGTGCTTCCGCCTAATCCCCACTTCCCTTCATTAAATTCCAGCTGCCTCTAGCCCACCCACATGGGCATGTTGAAGAGCATGACAGGAGATTGGATTAAACCGAGAGTTCAATAGCCAGAATGAAATAGGAAGAAGGAAATAAACCGGGTTTGTGGATCCCAGGGAATGCAGACCCTTTGTGGGCATTCCCGCAGTAATACGAGACAACATTCCATGATGAGAGTTAAACCCGGGTGGCAGGAGATGGAGCCACTGAACATTAGCAGTTTTAGCTCAAACACAGGAGGTTTGTTCAGTCAGTTCAGTTTGTTGCCGAAAGCTGCAGATGGGCAAATTTCATTGGAACAGGAGGAGGCTATTCAACCCTTCAACCCTGCTCTGCCATTCAATAGATCATGGCTGATTTCTGGCCTAACTTGCAATTTTCAAAACTCTCCAAACTCATCAATAAACTCCTCTGCAACAGACAAGATCAATATTGAAAAACTAACCATCTGCAAATGCTGGTAAATCAGACACAAAAACAGAAATTGCTGGAATAATTCAGCAGATTTGGTAGCATCTGTGGAGAGTGAACCTTTGGGGTCAGGTGACCAGCTGCAGCTGACCATTCTGCCTTTTCTGTAACACTATCTGGAACAGGTTCTGGTGCGAGGGGGATGAGATTGTCAATAACAACTGAGAAAACAGGAGGACATGCTCAATTAGAATAAAACC
Source organism: Chiloscyllium plagiosum (assembly GCF_037043375.1). Lineage (NCBI taxonomy): Eukaryota > Metazoa > Chordata > Chondrichthyes > Orectolobiformes > Hemiscylliidae > Chiloscyllium > Chiloscyllium plagiosum. Next base: position 57,118,549 of record NW_028270178.1, read on the forward strand.
CATTTTGGAAAAAGTGAGGACTGCAGATGCTGGATATCAGAGCTGAAAATGTGTTGCTGGAAAAGAGCAGCAGGTCAGGCAGCATTCAGGGATTCCTGAAGAAGGGCTTATGCCCGAAACGTCGATTCCCCTGTTCCCTGGATGCTGCCTGACCTGCTGCGCTTTTCCAGCAACGCATTTTTAGCTCTGATCTCCAGTATCTGCAGACCTCACTTTCTCCTCACAGTACAGGAGATCCCAAGCATCAATCCTGGCCCATGTTGCATTAGTCATCTCTGTAATATCCTCCAGTCCAAATTGTCCTTCTCCTGTTTGGAATCTCCTCTAGTCCCCACAATGCTCTCTGTCTCTTTCAGGCTCTCCAATCCCTAACATCCTAATTCCTAAACCGCTCCAGTAGATACTAATTTCCTTCGTCCCTGTAAACCCCGGCCGTCCGGCCTATCCCTGTAAGCTCCTCCTACCAATACCACACTCCATGCGTCTCAATCTGGGTAAACTTCTCCAGCTCCTAGAACCCTTAGTTATCTTTAAAAAATATCGTAAACTGCTTATCGTTCTTCAATTCTTCCATCTTACTCTATTTAAACATCACCGTCTCCCCTTCAACCCGCCTGACCACAGGAACCTCTTTCAGTTTGTGCAACCCTCCCCACCTGTGTAACTGTCTCCAACCCAGCAACCTGGCATTCTCCATTACCTTCCTATTCTCTGTACTCTCCAGAAGCTAGAAGCCTTCATATATCTGTTAACATCTTCAGTCAATACAATCTTCCATATCTCTGTTAGTATACACAATAATCTTCTCCCTGAAACACCCCCTGTCTGTCCCTCTCAGCCTACCTTCCCCTCCCTATATCCATCCCCATCCCTATCCCCAGAATCTCATCCAGCTCGCTCTTTCTCTGTAAGTTCCTCCAATCCGCAAACCCCTTTGTCCCACTGAGATTCGGGACCAGATGTAACTCTGTTTCACTCTAACATCCTGTAAGCCTCCCTATCTCTGTAACGTCTACCCATCCGTTAAACCTCCCACTGCTGAGGAATGACTCCCTGTATTCGCCACAAGGCAGATGGAATGACAGTGAACAGATATGATGGAACTGTCATTCCAGAGATGTGGCTGCAGAATGACCATCGCAGGGAAGCGAATATTGAAGGATTGTTGAGATCTAGCAAGGCTAGGCATAAAGGCAACAAGTTGTGAATAAAGAATGAGGTTAATGTATTAATGAGATAGCCACGTGGAACTGAAGATCAAAATTTGGAGGCTATTTGGATGGAATATTTGTAGCTCGGGTGCTCGTTGTTGTGGTTCTGTTCGCCGAGCTGGAAATTAGTGTAGCAAACGTTTCGTCCCCTCTCTAGGTGACATCATCAGTGCTTGGGAGCAGTAGCCATACACGCAGATGACAAACAACATGAATTTTACTGGGACAACACTACCATTATAGGGCAAACCAAACAGAGAACAGCCAGGGAATTCCTAGAGGCATGGCATTCATCCACAGACTCTATCAACAAACACATGGACCTGGACTCAATATACCGGCCACTACAGCGGACAGCTGGAACTGACAACCGGAAATGGCAGGGACAGGCCACTATAAATGCCGGAGGAAACATCACAGAAGCGCTTCAGAGGAGGCTCCCAAGCACTGATGATGTCACCTAGAGAGGGGACGAAACGCTTGCTACACAAATTTCCAGCTTGGCGAACAGAACCACAACAATTTGGATGGAGCTGAGAATAAGCAAGCAGCAGCAATAATTGGCCGGAATACTTTTATAGGCATGGGAATGTAAATATGGTTACAGTCAGGGCACTGAACGTACTTGTCGCAAGGGGAGGACAGTAACTGTGTGTGACCATGGTCTCCATGCCGACTGGATAACGAATGACGATCAGAGCTGTAATGGATGGAAACATGGATTGTATATGAAATGGTTTTCTATAATATCATATCAAGGAGCCATCAACAAAATTGTCTATTGTTGATCAAATGCTGTGTAATAATAAATATCTAATAATCCTAATATAAAGGAGTTTTGTGAGCAGAGGCCCATAATGATATAATGTGGATACTGAGTTTGAGTTAGGAACATGAGCTGTAGGAGCGGAGTTGGGCCATTTGACCCATTGAGGATGCTCTGCCCTTCAGTCAGATCATGACTGATCTGATACTCTCCGACTCTACTTTCCTGCCTTCTCCACAAAACCCTTGTTTCCCTGATTAATTAAAATCTGACCATCTCTGCTGTAACTATTCTTAATGACCCAGCCTCGACAGCCCCCTGAAGTCAGGAATTCCCACAGAGTCACTACCCTCTGAGTGAAGACCTTCATCCTCATGCACATCTTAAATGGGAGAGCCTCTGTTGGGCTTTTATGTTCTCTGGTTACAGATTCTCACACAACTGAAACGAAAGGAAATGGCAAAGATGCAGATGACACGGAAATTGATGGAGTTGGGACTAATGAGCAAGGAAATCTTAGGTTGCAGGGGGTTACTGATCAGTTGGGAAGACGTGCAAAGAAATGGCAAATTAAGTTTAATCTGTACAAGTGTGAGATGATGTCAAATTCAAGAAAAAAGTTAAGATAATTAAGGACATTGATAAACAGATGGATCTTGGTTCAAGTCAGTAACTCCTTGAAAATGGCAACAGAAGTGTGTCAGATGGGAAAGAAAGCAAATGGAACACTGGCCTTTATCGGTCACAACGTTGGGTATAGTGGTTTGCATCTGATGTTGTAATTGTATAAAACCTCTGTTTGGACACATTTGGAGTACTGGGTGCAGTTCTCATCTCCACACAATAGGAAGGACATAGAGGCTTTGGAGAGGGTGCAAAAGGGGTTTATCAGCATGCTGCCTGTGTTAGGTTTTTAAGCATGTGTTAGGTGTAAGAAGAAATTAACCAAAGTTGGATTATTTTGTGAGAGTATCAGAGGCTGACATGCGATCAGGTACAGGAATATAACATTAGGAGAGGGATAGATAATGTGGATAGTCGGAATCTCTTCCAGTGTGTTAGTTTCAAATACGAGAGCGTGTAGGTTTAAGGTGAGAAAGGGAAAGTTTAAACGAGAGGCAAGATTTGTTTTTTACATAGAACGTGTATGTGACTGGGGATATCATAGAAACATAAATGTGTGTGAAGTTTTGAAGTGGCATTTAGAGAGAAACATGAACAGGCAGAGAATAGAGGGATATGGACCATGTACAGACATGGGATATGTAGAGTATAGCGTTATAGTTGGTACAGCCATGGTGGGCTTAAGTGCCTATTGCTGTGCTGTAGTGTTCTATTTTCTAACTTCCCAGTATCTACCCGTTCAAAACCCTTCAGAATCTTGGATGTTGCATTGAATTCTCTCTCATTTATCTAAGCCTCAATGCGTTCAACCTCAATCTACTCCACCTCTTGTTGGGAAATTCATCCATTTCCAGGACACAGCCGTGTGTGTACAGGGAGTACTGTAAGGGGATGAGGGCACAGACATAGGTGTACAGGCGCACAGATGTGACCCTTCTCTGACCGACCTCCAAGAGACGAATATCTTTCCTTCTGGCAGTCACACTGTTCATAGTATTCTGGGTGTGGTCTGACTCGTATCTTATATAGTTTTAGCAAGACCTTCTTATTTTTAGACTCCATTCCCTTTGAAATAAATGCCAGCATTTGATTTGCCTTCTTTATTACCTGCTGACCCTGTAGCAACTTTTTCAGATTGATGAACAAGAACAAGCAGAGGTCGATTGGGTGAAGTAAAACTCACAAAACACCAGGTTATAGTCCAACAGGTTTATTTCAAAGCACCAGCTTTGAAGTCCAGGTGATCATTCTGAAAGATGAAAACTTAAACTATATATGTTTGATATTACATTCCATGGCACTGCTACCCTGTTGCTATAAATTCTGTGCCTTATGATTTTGCTCCATAACCAACTGATGAAGAACCAGCCCTCTAGTTCCTCCAAATAAACCCGCTGGACTGGAAGCTGGTGTTGTGTGATTTTTCAAGTTGTCTAAGACTGGCTTCTCAACATCATGCTCCCATCAATTTGGTGAGCCTGTTTGAAGGAAAAGGAATGACTGGCGAATGGGAGGCTTTTAAAAGTGTAATATTATGAATCCAGGGCCAATGAGTCCCTGTTAGAGTGACGGGAAATGCTGGCAGATTTAGGGATCACTGTCTGGATATTGAGGCTCTGTTCATGAAATAGAGGAAGGCACACATTGTCTTCAATGTTAGTTTGATCTTGGAGTAGGATAAAAGATCGGCACACCATCAGGGGCTGAAAAGTCTGTGCAGCACAGACTTTTCAGCCCCTGATGGTGTGCCGATCTTTTATCCTACTCCAAGATCAAACTAACCTGCAGACCATTCAAAGAAGAAAAGAACAAAGAAAATTCCAGCACAGGACCAGGCCCTGCGGTCCTCCACACCTGTGCCGATCCAGATCCTCTGTCTAAACCTGCTGCCTATTTTCTAAGGATCTGCACCCTTTTGCTCCCTGCCCATTCATGCATCTGTCTGGACACATTTTAAATGACGTCATCGTTCCCGCCTCTACCTCCTCCGCTGGCAACGCGTTCCAGGCTCCCATCACCCTTTGCATAAAGAACGTTCCACGTTTATCTGCCCTAAACCTTTCCCCTCTCACTTTGAACTCATTACCCCTAGTAATTGAGTTCCGCACACTGTGGAAAAAATATTCTGGCTATCCACCATGTCTGTACAACCCATGATTTTTTAGACCTCAATCAGGTCCCCAGTCAACCTTTTGTCTTTCTAATGAAAATAATCCGAATCTATTCAAACTTTCTTCATAGCTAGCCCCATCCTGGTGAACTTCCTCTGCCCCCTCTCCAAAGCATGCACATCGTTTTGGTAATATGGTGAACAGAACTGCACGTAATATTCCAAATGTGGTCGAACCAAAGTCCAATACAACTGAAGCTTGACCTGCCAACTCATGACTCAATATCCCGTCCAGTGAAGGTAATCATGCCGTATGCCGCTTTAACTACTTCAATGACGTGCGTTGTCACCTTCAAGGAACAAAGGACCTGAATACCCAGATCTCTCTGTACGTCAATTTTCCCCAGGACTGCACCAGCCGTTGGAACTGTTGTTATCTGTGCCCCCTCCATCAGGCGCTGCAACACTCTTCACATCTGTAAATGCATACAGACAATGCAGCTCTCCTTTTTATATCTGACATCCTCCCGACTTATAATTCTTAAAGTTCGTCGCAATATCTCACCTCCTCCATTCCCATCTTTGCTAGAATTTTTTTATTCTTGTTAAAACTTCCGATCACCTAAATCCTCTCCCTTTTAAATTTTTTAACCCTTTCAGCTTTGGTAACTCTCCATATAACTGTAATCGATGATAGAACATGTTGCCTTCCTTAAATCGCTGTAGGTACAATGGTTGCATGTGCTAAATTGGCACTTTTCATTCTCCTTACCCATCGCAGGACTTCCAGCTCCTACAATCCCACTATTTGGAATGCTCCCATTCTCTGCACCTCCTCATGTCCTGAGGGTCTTTGAACACCATCAGTGCTCCAAAAGTTTATATTCCCTCCAGTTCCTGCAAGTCTTCTCACTCTGTAACATCCAACAGTCTCCAGTACCATACAACACTTGCTGGCTCTCAATTTGCATTTGATGAACTCTACACATCTTTGTAAGCAGCTCAGAAAGAAACTCTGTAGACTTTATGAAGTTTCTTCATGAACAAGCCACTATCACTCTCTTTCCTTTGCCTTCTTCAGTGTCTGCTACTCTCGCTGTATCTTCCAGTAACGTTCTTTAATCGCTGCAGGTCTGCCTAGCTCCCCAGATAACCTGTTACATCCCCTGCAGCTCGCTCAATCACCGTAACACCCTCTGCTCTGTCTAATCCTCCTCTTTTCTACTGTTTTCGAGGCACAACAGCGATCCTGTAAGAGAGCAGTGCGGAATGGGATGTTATAAATCTCAGCTGAGGCTTGAAGCCTACCATTACCTGGGAGTCACAATGGGAGAGAACCTGAGAGAGAGCAGCACAGAGCGGGAGAATATTAATCAGCAGCGAGGATCGAGGTCGACTAGGACTTGGAGTTGGAGAAGCAGCAGAGCAGAAGGCTCGAAATCAGCACCGAGTCACAGAGGGAGTGACCATGTGATGGAGCAACCTGGAGCAGGTACATGAGGCTCACTCTCACCTGGGTATTACAGAAGCACCAAAGTGGGAGGATATAAATCAGCACTGAGGATCGAGGTGTGGTCATACCTTGGCGTCACAGAGACGGTGACCCTGGGAGGGAGCAGAGTGGAGTGGGAGATGGGAGATCACACGTACCTGGGAGTCACAGAATTCCTTGTGGGGCGTGTGGGACGATTGAAAATAACTTGGTGTGTGTATGAGTCCATAAAGGAATAGTAGAGGAGACTACCAGCATTCTCAAAATAATGGGACATACAGTTGGTACTAATTTACAACAACATGTGAATTAGTGGAAGATGTAGTTAAAAACGGAAGCCTTAATCTGAGGACCTCTGCATGGACATGAAAACTCGGAGTCTGGGGAGTTTCAGATGCAGATTGGAGTGTGGAAATCTGATGTACTGATCACCAAGTGCTGGCTCAAGGAATGGCACAACTGGGTGTTAAATATTGCTGGGGTTAAAGGATTCCAAAATGATCGAAGGGAAGGGAAAGGATGAAGGTGGACGTATTAGTTTAGAGTAGCATTAGTTAAGAAGTCCAAGAGAAAGAGGATTCAGCAAAGGTCAGAATTAATTTGGTTGAAGCTACAGAACAAAAAGTATACAATGACACTGTGAGGTACAGTCTGTCGGCCAGCAACCAAAGAAATGATGAAGAGAATACATATTCAGGGTCATTTGAGAGCGATGACAATACTACAGATTAGTTATATTGAGAAACTTAATTTATCCAGATATTGACTGCATTATTGGTGGTGCAGGGTCACAAGGATCTAGTATTCCTGGATTACATGGAGGAGAGCTCACTGCAGGAGTATGTGTCCAGCCCAAGAGAGCATGTACTGTTGGACCTGTTCCTAGGGAAAAGGTGGTGCAAGTGGATCTAGTGTCAGTAGGGGAAGATTTTGGGTCACAGAGATCATTTTATTGCAAAGTTCAGGATGATGGTAAAGAATGATATAAAATAATTGAGAGTGTGAACAAATGAGAGCAGCCTTCAATGGGGAAAGAATGAAGCTGGGAAGGTTTGACTGGGACACCAATTTGGTCAGAAAAAGATAAAGTGAATCATGGGCTCCCTGCAAAGAGGAGATGGCTTGGGTCCTGTCGAGGAATGGTCCCTCAAATAGGAATCAGCAAGATAACAAACCCAATGCTCCCTCGGTGACAGTGAAGAACAATAGAATTTGTGTCAGATGGAGAATCGAATTGGAAACCAGGAGGAATGCTGAAGGTTCAGAGGGGAGATGAAAGAGCAGAGCGGAATTATGGGAAAACTGAGAGCTACCATAGAGCTGTCTCAGAATCTTCCTGTGTGCCCCTCATAATGAGCATGTTGAAAAATGGAGTCAGGCTGCATCAAAGTTAGGAAGATGATTTCTACCTGGAAAAAGATCTTCACAATTAGTTAAGATGCACTTCGATACATTGTCGCTGCATGTTTGACTATAATATTCAGGAGATGATTAGATGATTTTTCATACAAACAAATGTGAGGATGTGAGTGAAGGAGGAGATCATTACTCAGCAAAGAGTTCAGTCGAAGAGCTGGTGTAACCATGATTGGCCAAATAACACCCTTCTGTGCCATAAGGCGTCTTTGTCATTCAGTGTGATGTCTTGAAAGTTCTCCAAATCCATAAATATCCCGTCTTTGTAACCTCGTTTTTTTCTGTTTGATACATTCTAATCTCTGCAACCTACATCAGCCAATGTAACCCTCCTTATCTTTGTTACACATACAGGCCATATAATCCTTCTTTCTCTGGATAAACTTTCCTCTCTATAAAATATTTCTCAAGTCTTTCCGGCTCTCCCCTTCTCTGCAACTCCTCTAATCCATAGAAACCTAATTCTTGCAATCTCCTCCAGTCCATACAATAATCAGCGTTACTAACACCCTCGTGATACAGATACAGCGTTACTAACCCCTCGTGATACAGATCGCAGTATCGCCATAAACCCCAGTCACTACAGTGTTCATTATATCTCCAACTTTCTCCAGCACTGACAACCCTGCCCATCTAATTTCTTTGGTCCAGTCCCTACAGTTGTCCCTGTTGTGTAACCTACTCCCATGCCTAACCAGCTGTGTAACATCATCGAGTCCCGACCATGCTCCTGATTCTGTAACCACCTTCTGCCACGACACAGCTCACTGTCTCGGCAACCTCCAGATTCCAAATCCACCCGATCTGTGGAAACTACTCCAGCCCTCCCTCTCTCTGAAATATCTACCACATGTTAAAACTGCAATATCTCCACAGAGGCTGGTATCCTGTTACCAAATCCCCTTTTATTTGTCCATGCATGATCCATGGCACTGAACCATGCTGGCTCAGAGCCGGCTCCTATAGCGAACAGAGCCCCTAATGCTTCTGTTTATTTCTGAGCCAGGATTCCCTGATTAGAGCAGGTTAACATTCCCATCATGTGATCAATTGTCCAGGTAACATTTTCATCAGGTGTCGGGGAGGGTTTCTCTCTACAAGGCTCTTGTAGCCAGAATATTGTTCTTGCTGCTCCATCTCCACTTTCACTTCAACCAAACCTAAAACTATTCATGTCGTTGTGATCTCCTTCCCGCCCTAGCACAACCCATATCCCTGTAATATCCCATAAAAGTTCAGGGAACTTTTATTAATGAGGGTTACTTGACTGGCCTCGGTGCAATCACTATAAAAATGTTCCACATATCTCTAACGTTCATTATCATGTACAAATCCCCGAGTCTCTGAAACTTCCTCTAGTGCCGCTAATGCTGTCTCTGAATTTCCCCAAGGTCAGTCCTGTACCTTTCAGCCTACCCTCCTGTTATCAATCTCCTGCAGGACCAACACACTCTTTTTTTCCTGTTTTCTACAAACTCTCAGTCTCGATGTTCTCCACTCAGAACGTCTCTTACTAATCACTAACTGGTTCTGAAAACTCGATCCGCCGTTTGTGTATGACCTTTTCCATAAAGATGAAGGGGTATTCGCAGCAGAGAGCTTCATAGGGCATGGAGACCTTTACACAAATAGGAATGTTTGTGGAAACTACTGGGTTTACAGAAGTGGGAAGGGTGATAGAACATGAAGGATGCTTCAGAGACTGGCAGTTTGTAGGCACAGTGGACAGAATTTATATATCTGAAGCAGAGATAAAGAGAATTAAATCATGTGATCAATTGTCCAGGTGACATTTTCATCAGGTGTCGGGGAGGGTTTCTCTCTACAAGGCTCTTGTAGCCAGAATATTGATCTTGCTGGTCCAGCTCCACTTTCACTTCAACCAAACCTAAAACTATTCATGTCATTGTGATCTCCTTCCCGCCCTAGCACAACCCATATCCCTGTAATATCCCATAACCTTCACACACCTTCCTATCTCTGTAACTGACTATGGACCCTACAGCTATCCTGGACTTTGTACTTGCTGCCATCACTGAATTCCTTCCTAACGTTTCAACAAGCCCAGTGAAATGGCAGCTTTAAATAGCATGAACCAGGTCAAATGGAGCTGTCATTATGGAGATGTGGCTGCAGTGTGAAAACAACTCAGTCCTGGACATAACAAAGGGGTTTACCATTTCCACAGCAAGGATAAAAAGGCTAACACAGTGAAGTACACTGTGTATAAAGATTGGGATCAGTATTATTGTGATGCAAATCAATGCACACTCTGCTCCTTCCTGCTTTCTCCCCGCATTCCTGAGGATTGGTAACCCTTGAAAACTTCCGAAAATAGCACAGTATAGAGGAAATCACTCTGCACACTATCCACAATGGGCAAGATGTAATGTTATTTTAAAAGCCCTAGTTCTGTCTCCCCAGAGACGATAGGACTTGAGGTGAAGATCCCAGCACCTTTTTAAAATGGTTTGAGAGTTTCTGCCTCTACTCCACTTCCATGTGTGACTCCCAGATCCCGACCATACTCTGGGTGAAATAACAACCTTCTTCAGCACTCCAATAATATTTCAACCAACTGCATTTAATATTCACCGTTGGTAACGCAATTCTACAACAGGAGCAAGATGTTCTCTCCCTTTTGTACCCAGGCCCCTGACAATATGTGCACCCCAATCAAATCTCCTCTCAGCATCTCCAGTTCCTATCTTGTCCCAAGGTGGCACAGCAGTTAGCACTGTTGCTTTACAGCGCCAGAGAACCGGGTTCAATTCCTGCCTCAGGCAACTGACTGTGTGGAGTTGGCGCATTCTCCCGGTGTCTGCGTGGGTTTCCTTCGTGTGCTATGGTTTCCTCCCACAGTCCAAAATAAATGTGCAGGTTAGGTGAATTGGCCATGGGAAATTGTCCGTAGTGTGAGGGGAGGGGTATGGGTGGGTTGCACTTCGGCAGGTCGGTGTGGACTTGTTGGGCCGAAGGGCCTGTTTTCACACTGTAAGTAATCTACTCTAACTGCACTTCCACTTTCACAGTGTAATGGATCTCCTCTGTACACTCTCCAGTCCAATCCATCCTTCCATGTGATGGGGTGACCAGAACTGCACATGGTCCTCAGGCTGTGACTGAGCTCATTATTTATACAGTTCCTGTATGAGCTTCCTGTTCTGAAATTCTGCACTTTGGCTGACAGAGGAAATAATGCCAATTGCTGCATTAACGAGATTATTGGTGTTTCCAGCTTCCTTCCTTTTTCTGGCCACACTGACCATACTCTCATTTATTGTGTATTCCTCTCTATTGATGATGTCCCCAAATGTCTTTCCTTGCACATCTCTGGGTTGTTTGCTCCATTCACCTGGACCCCATACTTTCTGTTTTTAAACAGCCTGCCATGCGATCTCTCGTCAAATCCAAGTAATTCACATGCAGTTCCAGGTTAGTGCCTCAAACCGACACAGTCAGATTAATTACACACGATCTTCCTTGAACAAACCCAGACCGACTGTCCTGGATTCCCTGGGACTTTCTCAGTGACCGTTTATCCACTGTCTCAGAATTCCAGCCTCAACCTATTCAGTCAGTCCCTTGCTCCACATTAAACAAAGCTGCGGTATTAGCCATTCTCCAGTCCTCCGGCACCATCCCTGCATCCAGTGAGGATTGGATAATGTAGGTAATTATAAGGCAGGGGACCTTCTCGGCTCCTTTTAACAGTCTGGAACATTGTGTTGCCCCTTTTTAAGGTTTTGAATCTCCTGTAAAATTCTCCGCTCCAAGTTTGTTGCTTCCAGCATTTCACACTGCAACCCTATTTTGATTCAGACAGACACAGGCCTAAACCATCTTATGATTTCGTCAAGTCCCACTTTAGTCGAGTTTCATGGAGGGTTTCTCTCCACAAGGTGAAGTGCATTTTCTCATGATACCATCCCCAATCTGCCTCATTAACTACCCTTCCTACCCACGTACTCTTCTTCCCATCTGACACTAACATGATGATTTTTCCCCTTTATCATAACAACCGCCCACTGCCTGGATATCCCAGAATGCACCGACCTCCCTGTTACAGGGGGCATCTTTAAAATGTCATTACACTCTTGGTTTGTCAATCCGAAACTACCCTAGACATGGCAGAGGGGGTAAAACTGGGGCCCCACTTTGTGGCCAAGCTCCTGAGTTTCTGGTGGATGACATGGTGCAGGAGAGGGACATTATCTTCCTCCAGAACTGGCAGGGGAGGCCATGACACTATACCCTGCCAGCTTGGTCCGAGGGGGATCCCTGGGTCAGTGAGGTGCCAGCCTTCTAGGTGAATGCCCAGCAGTGTAGGAAGGAGGTCAGTGACCTTCTCCCCTCCACTAGGGTAAGTGCCACCATCTGCAATTCGTGACCTCACCCTCACTCTTTCTCTGTTACTGCACCCAACTCCCACCAAGACTCATGTTCTCCCACTCTCACTGAATGCAGCACCTTCTCTCGGTCTCTCTCTAACCTCTTCTCGGTCCCTCTCCCCAATTCTGCCTGGTGTCTGAGCTGCCAACTCACTCACTCAGGACACCTCACCACCTTTACCCCAGCTGTCCCAGCATTAACAGCTGCATAAACCACTGCCATCTCCCTCATACCTCTTGCTAATACCAAGACAATACAGCAGGCGGGTGATCCTGGTAACTCTAGCTGAGGGGAAACACTGCTGAGGGCAGGGTAATGCAAGGCATTAATTCTGTGAGCATTCAAGTCAGTTCAAAGTGAGTGTGTACAAACACGGAGTGAGCAGCCCAGAGGGACAGTCCATGAACTGGGTGTGTGTCTCCCTGAGCACAGTGTTCTTGCAGCAGCATTGCAATGAGAGTTGTCAGTGCACCCTGAACTGTCGCATTGAAGTACAGAAGCGTACTTTCAGTGGGTCGGAGATGTGCTGGGATGGCATTGTGAGGCTGGCATGTGTCAGATGTCAGCATTGGTGGGTGTGGAGTACATGCATCTTTTGCCTGTGCAGTGTCTACCGAGACGTTGGTGACCAATATAGAAGGCCGCAGGAGCGAGGGGTGAGATGGAGTCACCAGTTACCAGCTCGAACTTTCATGTCCAATTCTCCATATTGCGTTTCGCTACTGTGGGAGGGAAGGCATGAAGCCTCAATTTGTTGAGGCGAGATCCAGTCTTCATTCAGTCAGCATCTTGCCAATCCTGCACTCTAATCTTGTTTGAAAGAACAGTCCAGCATCTCAGCAAGCCCGCACTGACACATGATGCCGTTCGAAAGTTAACAAGAATATTTTTGCTCCAACACGCTCTATGTCATTCTGTTCCCTACTGACTCATATTTGTGCCAAGATCCCTCTTAAACCTTGCTATATTGGTTTCTTCTCCTCTATCAGTGCATTCCAAGCACTTGTACATTCTGTTTGGAAAAGCAAAACAAAACTTGCCGATCATATCTCTTAATTTTTTTTCCCTTGTACCTCAAACCTACGGTCCTGAGTAATTGATATTTCTACTCTGTAAAAAAAGCCTCTAACTGTCCTTTTATCTATGCCTCTGATAATTGTGTAAATATCTATCAGGTAGCCCCATAGCCAATGATGCCCAGGTGCAAACAAACTATGTTTGTTCCATTTCTCCTTCTGGCTAATACCCTGCAAACCAGGCAATATGCTGGTAAAACTTTACCATACCCTCTCCAACACTTCCACATCGTTCTGCTGGTGTGGCAACCAGTACTGTACACAATATTGTAAATGTGCCCGAACTACTTTTCTCTACAGCTGCAATATGATCTGCTAATTTTCATACTGCATGCTCCGATGCATGTCTGCAAGGTTGCCATCAGTCATCTTGATCACCCTATCCACCCGTGTTACCACTTGCATGGAACTGTGGAGCTATACACCTAGGTCCCTTCGGATGTTGATGCGGCCAGTAGTTTTTCCATCCACTGTGTACTTCTCCCCATACTTTAGACCTTCTAAAACGCATCACATCACAGTTGTCAAGATAAAATTATAACTGTGTTTTCTCTGACCTATATCCTGCTGTATTCTCTGACAATCATCCTCACAATCTGCAACTCCACCAATCTATTTACAGATCTCCAGTCACACAAACACTGTTCCACCACTACTCTGTCTTCTAAGACCAAGCAGTTCTCTATCCATCTTACTAAATGACTGCTGATCCCATTTAACTTCACGTTCTTATGAGCCTGCCATAAGGAACTATATCAAAGGCCTTGCTAAGGTACAAACGGCCAACATCCAGCCCTACACCCACATCAAACAATTTTGTCACTTCCTCAAAGTAATCAGTGAAGCTTGTGAGACATGACCTTCCCCACAAAACTGTGCTGCCTGTTGCTAGTAAGTCCATTCTAGAGTACTGTTGGAGCTGCACTCATTCAGACAAACGATTATTCCATCATATTCCTGACTTGAAAACCTAGGGGGTTATATTAGATTCCTTACAGTGTGGAAACAGGCCCTTTGGCCGGACCAGTCTACACCAACTCTCCGAAGAGTTACTCACCCAAACACATTCCCCTGCCCTATATTTACCCTGACTGATGCACCTATGGGCAATTTAACATGGCCAATTAACCTGAACTGCACATCTTTGGACTGTGGGAGGAAACCCACGCAGGCACGGGGGGAATGTGCAAACGCCACGCAGACAGTCAGCCAAGGCCGGAATGGAACCGAGGATTTTGGTGCTGTGAGTCAGCAGTGCTAAGCACTGAGCTCTTCATGGTTACTCTACAGTTGGAAGGATGTCGAGCCGTGACGGTTACTGTACAGTGGGAGGTTTGTCAGGTCGTGGTTTTTACTGTACAGTGAGAGGGATGTCGGGCCATGATGGTTACTGTACAGTGGGAGGTATGTCTGGCCGTGATGGTTACAGGACAGTGGGATGTAAGTTGGGCTGTGATGGTTACTGCACAGTGGGAGGTATGTCGGTGTGTGATGGTTACTGTACAGTGGGGTGTATGTTGGACCGTGATGGTTACTGTACTGTGGGATGTATGTCGGGCTGTGATGGTTACTGTGGAGTGGGAGGTATGTCGGGCCGTGATGGTTACTGTACAGTAGGAGGTATGTCGGGCTGTGACGGTTACTGTACAGTGGGAGGTATGTCTGGCCGTGATGGTTACTGTACAGTGGGAGTTATGTCTGGCCGTGATGGTTACTGTACAGTGGGAGGTATGTCTGGCCGTGATGGGTACTGTACAGTGGGAGGTATGTCTGGCCGTGATGGTTACTGTACAGTGGGAGGTATGTCGGGCTGTGATGGTTACTGTACAGTGGGAGGTATGTCGGGCCGTGATTGTTACTGTACAGTAGGAGGTATGTCTGGCCGTGATGGTTACTGTACAGTGGGAGGTATGTCGGGCCGTGATGGTTACTGTACAGCGGAAGGTATGTCTGGCCGTGATGGTTACTGTACAGTGTGAGATATGTCGGGCCGAGATGGTTACTGTACAATGGGAGGTTTGTGGGGCTCTGATGGTTACTGTACAGTGGGGGAAATGTCGGGCCGTGATGGGTACTGTACAGTGGGAGATATGTCGGGCAGTGATGGTTACTGTACAATGGGAGATATGTCGGTGTGTGATGGTTACTGTACAGTGGGGGGTATGTTGGACCGTGAAGGTTACTGTACTGTGGGAGGTATGTTGGGCCGTGATAGTGACTGTACAGTGGGAGTTATGTCGGGCTGTTATGGTTACTGTACAGTGGGAGGTATGTCGGGCCGTGATGGTTTCTGTACAGTGGGAGGTATGTCGGGCCGTGATGGTTACTGTATAGTGGGAGGTATGTCTGGCCGTGATGGTTACTGCACAGTGGGAGGTATGTCGGGCTGTGACGGTTACTGTACAGTGGGAGGTATGTCGGGCCGTGATGGGTACTGCACAGTGGGAGGTATGTCTGGCCGTGATGGTTACTGTACAGCGGGAGGTATATCTGGTCGTGATGGTTACTGTACAGTGGGAGGTATGTCGGGCTTTGACGGTTACTGTACAGTGGGAGGTATGTCTGGCCGTGATGGTTACTGTACAGTGTGAGATATGTCGGGCCGTGATGGTTACTGTACAGTGGGAGGTATGTCTGGCCGTGATGGTTACTGTACAGTGGGAGGTACGTCGGGCTGTGACGGTTGCTGTACAGTGGGAGGTATGTCGGGCCGTGATGGGTACTGTACAGTGGGAGGTATGTCTGGCCGTGATGGTTACTGTACAGTGGGAGGTATGTCGGGCTGTGACGGTTGCTGTACAGTGGGAGGTATGTCGGGCCGTGATGGGTACTGTACAGTGGGAGGTATGTCTGGCCGTGATGGTTACTATACAGTGGGAGGTATGTCGGGCTGTGACGGTTACTGTACAGTGGGAGGTATGTTGGGCCGTGATGGTTACTGTACAGTGGGAGGTATGTCTGGCCGTGATGGTTACTGGACAGTAGGAGGTATGTCGGGCTGTGACGGTTACTGTACAGTGGGAGGTATGTCTGGCCGTGATGGTTACTGTACAGTGGGAGGTATGTCTGGCCGTGATGGGTACTGTACAGTGGGAGGTATGTCTGGCCGTGACGGTTACTGTACAGTGGGAGGTATGTCGGGCTGTGATGGTTAGTGTACAGTGGGAGGTATGTCGGGCTGTGATGGTTACTGTACAGTGGGAGGTGTGTCGGGCCGTGATGGTTACTGTACAGTAGGAGGTATGGCGGGCCGTGATGGTTACTGTACAGTGGGAGGTATGTCGGGCAGCGATGGTTACTGTACAGTGGAAGGTGTTGTCTGGCCGTGATGGTAACTGTACAGTGTGAGATATGTCGGGCCGTGAAGGTTAATGTACAATGGGAGGTTTGTGGGGCTGTGATGGTTACTGTACAGTGGGGGGAATGTCGGGCCGTGATGGTTACTGTACAGTGGGAGATATGTCGGGCAGTGATGGTTACTGTACAATGGGAGATATGTCGGTGTGTGATGTTTACTGTACAGTGGGGGGTATGTTGGACGGTGATGGTTACTGTACTGTGGGAGGTATGTTGGGCCGTGATGGTGACTGTACAGTGGGAGGTATGTCGGGCTGTTATGGTTACTGTGGAGTGGGAGGTATGTCGGGCCGTGATGGTTACTGTACAGTGGGAGGTATGTCGGGCCGTGATAGTTTCTGTACAGTGGGAGGTATGTCTGGCCGTGATGGTTACTGTACAGTGGGAGGTATGTCTGGCCGTGATGGTTACTGTACAGTGGGAGGTATGTCTGGCCGTGATGGTTACTGTACAGTGGGAGGTATGTCGGGCTGTGACGGTTACTGTACAGTGGGAGGTATGTCGGGCCGTGATGGTTACTGTACAGTGGGAGGTATGTCTGGCCGTGATGGTTACTGTACAGTGGGAGGTATGTCTGGCCGTGATGGTTACTATACAGTGGGAGGTATGTCGGGCTGTGACGGTTACTGTACAGTGGGAGGTATGTCTGGCCGTGATGGTTACTGTACAGTGGGAGGTATGTCTGGCCGTGATGGTTACTGTACAGTGGGAGGTATGTCTGGCCGTGATGGTTACTGTACAGTAGGACGTATGTCGGGCTGTGACGGTTACTGTACAGTGTGAGGTATGTCTGGCCGTGATGGTTACTGTACAGTGGGAGGTATGTCTGTCCGTGATGGTTACTGTACAGTGGGAGGTATGTCTGGCCGTGATGGTTACTGTACGGTGGGAGGTATGTCGGGCTGTGATGGTTACTGTACAGTGGGAGGTATGTCGGGCCGTGATGGTTACTGTACAGTGGGAGGTATGTCGGGCCGTGATGGTTACTGTACAGTGGGAGGTATGTCGGGCAGCGATGGTTAGTGTACAGTGGAAGGTATGTCTGGCCGTGATGGTTACTGTACAGTGTGAGATATGTCGGGCCGTGATGGTTACTTTACAATGGGAGGTTTGTGGGGCTGTGATGGTTACTGTACAGTGGGGGGAATGTCGGGCCCTGATTGGTACTGTACAGTGGGAGGCATGTCGGGCCGTGATGGTTACTGTACAGTGGGAGATTTGTCGGGCAGTGATGGTTACTATACAGTGGGAGGTTATGTCTGGCCGTGATGGTTACTGTAGAGTGGGAGATATGTCGGGGTGTGATGGTTACTGTACAGTGGGAGGTATGTCGGGCAGTGATGGTAACTATACAGTGGGAGGTTATGTCTGGCCGTGATGGTTACTGTACAGTGGGAGGTATCTCGGGCCGTGATGTTTACTGTACAGTGGGAGGTATGTAGGGCCGTGATGGTTACTGTACAGTGGGATGTACGTCGGGCCGTGATGGTTACTGTACAGTGGGAGGTATGTCGGGCCGTGATGGGTACTGTACAGTGGGAGATATGTCGGGCCGTGATGGTTACTGTACAGTGGGAGGTATGTCTGGCAGTGATGGTTACTGTACAGTGGGAGATATGTCGGGCAGTGATGGTTACTATACAGTGGGAGGTTATGTCTGGCCGTGATGGTTACTGTACAGTGGGAGATATGTCGGGGTGTGATGGTGACTGTGCAGTGGGAGATATGTCGGGCCGTGATGGTTACTGTACAGTGGGAGTTTTGTCGGGCTGTGATGGTTACTGTCCAGTTGGGGGAATGTCGGGCCGTGATGGTTACTGTACATTGGGAAGTATGTCGGGCCATGTTCATTCCTGTACATTGGGAGGTATGTCGGGCCGTGATGGTTACTGTACAGTGGGAGGTATGTCGGGCCGCGATGGTTACTGTACATTGGGAGGTATGTCTGGCCGTGATGGTTACTGTACAGTAGGAGGTATTTCTGGCCGTGATGGTTACTGTACAGTGGGAGGTATGTCGGGCCATGTTCATTCCTGTACAGTGGGAGGTATGTCGGGCCGTGATGGTTACTGTACAGTGGGAGGTATGTCGGGCCGCGATGGTTACTGTACAGTGGGAGGTATGTCGGGCCGTGATGCTTACTGTACATTGGGAGGTATGTCTGGCCGTGATGGTTACTGTACAGTGGGAGGTATGTCTGGCCGTGATGGTTACTGTACAGTGGGAGGTATGTCGGTGTGTGATCGTTACTGTACAGTGGGAGGTATGTCGGGCTGTGATGGTTACTGTACAGTGGGAGATATGTCGGGCCGTGATGGTGACTGCATAGTGGAATGTATGTCTGGCCGTGATGGTTACTGTCCAGTGTGAGATATGTCGGGCCGTGATGGTTACTGTACAATTGGAGGTATGTCTGGCCGTGATGGTTACTGTACAGTGGGAGGTATGTCAGGCAGTGATGGTTACTGTACAGTGGGAGACATGTCGGGCAGTGATGGTTACTGTACAGTGGGAGGTTATGTCTGGCCGTGATGGTTACTGTACAGTGGGAGATATGTCGGGGTGTGATGGTTACTGTGCAGTGGGAGGTATGTCGGGCCGTGACGGTTACTGTACAGTGGGAGGTATGTTGGGCTGTGATGGTTACTGTATAGTGGGAGATATGTCGGTGTGTGATGATTACTGTTCAGTTGGAGATATGTCGGGGTGTGATGGTTACTGTACAGTGGGAGATATGTCGGGTGTGAGGTTGCAGACTGAGCTGTACAGAGTATGATTCTGCTGCTGCCGATGGCCCATCACACCTCATAGATCCATCATCATTTGTTGCTCAATCTGATTAATGTCTGTCCCAGGAGAAACCCATATCATGGTGAGGTGGGCCTGCAAAATGTGATGGTAGTCCTTGCTCCCCATTGTGCGGTGACCATTCTTACCGATATTTGAAATGGAGAAGTGTACCTGCAGCTGGCAGATCGGTGACGATGTGGTCAATGATATGTTTCCCTTTTATTGATTCCCTCATAACCTGCCACAGAGCAGTCGAGCAGCGACAGGATCCAGCATCAGTGCCGAGCACTGTATTGACTATATACCACGGAGCTGTCCCCCTCAGCCTGGCGATATCCTGTCACTGGGACAGAACCTACCGGAGAGGGTGGAGATGTTGCAAGGGACATAGTCCTGTTCACAGAATCCTGCTTTACAGGCAATATCTGACTTTTTTTAATTAGTCCATGGGAAATATACAACAGGTCGCTTTTACATTTTGTATAATTAAGTGTTAATATCACTTTGTTTCTTACATATTTTAAAATAAATCAAACGTCAATATTTTTCAGTTGAAAACCATTGAAGTGAACAATAATTGAATTACCAGAGCGCACAGTAACTATTACACAATTCAGTGACTGTCGGAAACAGCCGGTTCAACTTGACAAGGCGATCCTCCAATAAAGTTTCATGGAATGTATGAGAGATTATTTCTGACAGCAGGATGTCATGGAACCAACCAGAGAATGGGCTAATTTAGATTTGATATTATGTAACAAGGAAGGATTGGTGAATGAGCTTTGCCTTGGAAGGAGTAACCACAACATGCTGGAGTTTCACATTCAGATTGAAGGAGTGAAGACTGAGTCATACATGAGAGTTTTAGTGTTAGGCAATGGTAATTATACTGGCCTAAGGATGGATTTGGCTGTGGTGGACGGGGGGGGGGAGAAAAGAACATTCAAAGGGAGGACAGCTGAAGAAATTTGGCAAAAAAATTAGAGAGATACTAAAGACCAAAGACGAATTGCATAACGGGGAAAAATCATCCATATTTTGATAAGGAAATCCAGGATAACTTGAAGGCAAATCTCAGAGCATGTCATACTGCGCAAGTTAGTCACACTGTGGAGGATTGGACAAGTCAGTTGCCTCGTGGTGTTATGGCTGAATTCTTATGTGATAAATCCAGACAATGTTCGATTGTCCTGAGTTCAAATCCTGCCACAGCAAGTGGCGGAGCTTGACTTCAAATCTGGATTTAAGGGACTGATGGTGGTTATGAATTGATTGCTAAGTAAAACTCATCTGGATCACTAATGTCATTTCCGGAAGGAAGCTGCCATCCTTACCATAGACTCACCACGCTCAGACTGAAAACATTTCCCCTTAACTCCGTTCTAAAAGATCTTCTCTTGACTCTCAGGTTATGTCCTTGAGTCCTTTTTCTCCTAACAGTGGAAGCATCTTACCAACATCTACTCTGACTAGACAACCAGTATTGTGTATGCTTCAAGTAGATCTCTTTCATCTTTATAAACTCCAGCGAGTATAGATCCAGAGACGTCATATGTTAAGCTTTTCATTCCTAAGACAATTCTTATGAAGCTCCTCTGAACACGCTCCAGGGCGGTACACAATACTCCAAAACGGTGCACAATATTCCAAATGTGGTCTAATCTGAGTCTTATTCAGAAATAGATCGCTGCTTTAATATTCAAGTCCTCTCAAAATAAATGCCATCACTGTATTTGCCTTTCCGACCAGACGGGCCAACTGAAAGAATAATCTTAGGATGGGCAATAATACATTTACCATGGAGTTGCAAAAATGATTAAAGCATGCTGGGAAATGGATCCCAGCCTTGACGAAAGTCTCTGTGTTAATCCACATGCTGCAGAATCCAGACAGGCTGCAGCTACCAATAGATGGTTTGTGAACAAACGTGACAGCTACTGACCCTGTAATACACACCTGAAGTTGGACCTGAATGGGAAAATGGAAATTCGCCCCTGGGCCATTAATGTGACAACCCCAGGTTGGGACTGATTGATCAGGGTAAATGAACGTGATCATTTCATTGGCAGATCCTCCATATCCCTCCCAAAAAGGCGTGAGGACTTGGAAGGATAAGAATCACTGTCAAACCACTCAGGGAGCGGTAACTCGAGTATAACCATTGAAAGAGAAGACACCTGCAAGACCCTCAGAAGAGCAAGAAGACTTCACCACGTGGAATCTGGTCAAATTCTAGTGGGGTGGTAAGTGATCATCCTAAATTAAGTTAAACCATAACATAGTTTGTAGTGTTTTCATTACGTTATAATACGATTCATTGTTCTAATATTAATTGTTTTCAATAAATAAATATTATTGTTTTTAAGAGTTGACTCATTTTTTTTGCTGAATATAAGATTTCAAAGACACTCAGCGGCTGAGGCAGCACCTGCCTAACTACTGACTCAACTTGCACGTTTACCGTAACGCAATCCTAGACTGGAACTCGCAAAACTCTTTGTGCTTCAGATTTCTGAATTTTCTCCCCAGTTATAAAATAGTCCATACCTCTCTTCTACCTCGTACTTTACAAAGTTGTACTCCATCTGCGACTTCTTTGTCCACTCTCTTAACCTGTCTAAATTCTTCTGCAGCCTTCCTGACATCTCAATGATACCTGTCCCTCTACCTACCTTTGCATCATCTACAAACCTCGCCAGAGTGTCCTCAGTTCCTTCATCTAGATCATTAATGTACAAAGTGAAAAGTTGTGGTTCTCTTGCAGAACAATAGTTGTCTTCGGCTGCTATCCTGAAAAGGACCTTTTTTATTCCCACTCTGTATTTTCTGCCAAACAGCCAAGCTTCTGTATACACTAGTACGTTGTCTCTGACATCATGGGCTCTTACCTTACTCAGCAGCCTCCTGTGAGGCACCTTGTCAACGTCCTTCTTGAATCCAGGTAGATAGTATCCATTGGCTATCCTGTGTCTAACCTGCTTGTTACATCCTCAAACAATTCTAACAGATTCACTAGCATGACCTCCCCTTGATGAAACCACACTAACTTCGCCCTACTTTTCCAGGCACTGGCAAATATTCAGAAATCTCATCCTTCGCTATGGATTCCAGGAACTTACCCACGATCGAGGTTCGGCTGATCAGTTTGTAATTTTCTGTCTTTTGCCTTATTCCCTTTTTAAACAGGGTGTCAGGGAGATCCAAGATGGCGGCGACCCCGGTAGGTCTGAGTCTGCAGGGCTCTGCCCAAGACTCAGGCAAAATGGGGTACCCAGTCTCAACTCACCTGTTAAATTGTTTGAAATAGTTTTTACCCAGTAGCCTTGGCCATTCTGCATCAAACTTTATCAGTTTGACGCTGACGCTTCTTAAAATGACCAAAGGTAAAGGCTCTTGCAGTTCATAACAGGGAGGGATCCCTGCCCCCACCCCCCCCCCCCCCCCAACCCCAGAGCAAGACAGACGTCTGCGGCCGCCCTGGGGGACTCACCTGCAGGGGCGAGCCTGATCTTGGAGCTTGTTAAACTCCGAGAGAAGATTGATGCGTCCATTGAAGAGACCCAGTCCAAGTTGGAGTCAGTCTCGGTCATGCTGCAGAAACATAACAGAGAGATCGAGAAACTCGGGCAGCGTGTCGTGGAGGGCGAGTGACAGGGCGTGGCCTCCAAGACCACTGCTGAGTCATCCATGGGTCACGTCTGGGCTCTGGAAAATCGAGTCCCGACCTTAAAGGAACATATTGATGACCTCGGAAATCCAGGCCATCGGAAACATGTCTGGTTGCTTGGCCTTCCCGAACGGGAGGAGGAAGGCACGCGTTTTGATTTCCTGGAGCAATGGCTCCCACAGCTGTTTTAACTGGAGTCAGAGCTGGGCCAGGTGTGGGCTGAATGGGCCCACCGGGTTGCCGTGCGTCCCCGCCCAGTCCGAGTTCAACTACAGCATTACAGGGAAAAACAGATGCTGCTAGAGGCCTCCATAGACTTAGCGAAGGGTCCCCATGCTATGATATACAAGAGCTCCATGATAATGCTGTTCCAGGACATTTCTCCGTCTGTGGTCAGCAAGTGGAAGACATTTGATGATGCGAAGAAGCGTCTGAGGGATTTAAATATTCAATATTCTGTGTGATATCCTGCAATGCTATGCTGCAGTCATGGAGGATCTGTGCATAACTTCGGATTACCAGAAGAAGTAAACTAATTCCTGGATGCTCTCAAGCAGACTGTGGGACTTGAACCGTATGGATAAAGATTTTATTTTGCCCTCCTTTTGTTTTTTCCTCCTCCTTTTTTCTTCTTTCACTTCTCCATCTTTCCTTGGTGGGGGTGTGGGGTGTGGATCATTCCTTATCCTTTATATCAACGCTTATCCATGGCTCGTGAGGTTTGGGGACGTTTCTGAGTGTTTTTTTTTCTATTTGGTTGCTTATCACTTGCTGGGATTGTAATGTTGTAACTTTATGTATTTTCATCTTGTGTTGTATTGCTAAGTGTATCTAGTTGATGGTGTGGGGGGGGGGGGAGTGTGTGGGTCACCACCTTTAACTTCTGTCTTATAAGATACTAGAATTTATTTACTCTAATTTGTAATTCTTGGGCAGAGGGCATGTCTCTGGCTGGGAGATGTTATGGCGGGATTATTGGAAGGTAGTAGTGCCTCCTGTGAACAAGGGGGAAAGTCTCCTTTTAAGTATGTTTTATGTTATTTGTTTTTAGGAGTAGTTCTTAGTTGTTTTGATTTAGCCGTTTAAAGAATTTTTTATCTGTGAATCATTTTTGGTTTTTATTCAATGTCTTTTGGGTGGGGTTCTACCTCCTGCGTGGACAAGGGCTTGCTTGGAATATCATGGCCAGTCATTCGTTTAGTTGGTGCACCTGGAATGTCAAGGGGAGCCACTCACCAATAAAAAGGAAAAAGATATTTTCAAGTCTTAAAAAAGAAAGGGCGGATGTAGCCCTTCTACAGGAGACACATCTACTTGCGAAGGAGCATTAGACTCCTGCAATAGGGTGGTTTTGGCCGGTGTTCTTTTCATCTTTCAGCTCAAAAAGTAGGAGAGTAGCCATTCTTATTCTGAAGTATCTTTCCTTCCAAATGCTAAGCCAGATAAAAGATGACTCTGAACGTTATATATTGATTAATACACTAATATATGGAGAGGAATCTGGGATTTTGAATCTTTATTGCCCCCCAGTGCACACTATTAAATTTGTAATGGAAGCATTCTCCAAGTTGATGGCTCTCGGGATGCACCACACCATTAGAGGGGGGAATTATAATTATATCATCGACCCAGGAATAGACAGAATACCTAAGAGTTCTGCAGGTATATCGTTGAGATCTAGGCAGTTGGCGGATCTGAGTAGGGAGTTGGGGCTGGTAGATGTGTGGAGGTGTCTTCACCCGGAGGCTCGAGAAATTGCTTTTTATTCTAACCCACACAAGTGCCATACCTGAATCAATATGTTTCTGTCCCCTCGATCCTTTTCAACTCAATATTGTTTTGTGAAGTAGGTAACATATATGTTTCCGACCATGCCACAGTATATATGGAGGTTAAGACTAGTGATGATGACATAGCTTCCCGACATTGGGGTATGGACCATTTCCTATCGAAGGATAGTAAGTTCATAAAATATTTCTCGCAGGAATTTAAAACCTTCTGGGATATCATCTCAGGCACAGCCGGTAACCCGTCGGTGATGTGGGAGACTGCTAAGACATATGTGTGAGGTTTGATTATCTCATATTCTGTGACATGGAACAGACAAAAGGGAGAACAACAGTGTCTGCTGGAGGGTCGCCTGAAGGCGGGTGAGACAGCGTATGTGGATAGACCCTCCATCACTAAACTACAGCGGGTCACATTGGGAGGCCCGACATCCTTCCAACTTCCAAGTCCTCACGCCTTTTTGGGAGGGATATGGAGGATCTGCCAATGAAATGATCACGTTCATTTACCCTGATCAATCAGTCCCAACCTGGGGTTGTCACATTAATGGCCCAGGGGCGCATTTCCATTTTCCCATTCAGGTCCAACTTCAGGTGTGTATTACAGGGTCAGTAGCTGTCACGTTTGTTCACAAACCATCTATTGGTAGCTGCAGCCTGTCTGGATTCTGCAGCATGTGGATTAACACAGAGACTTTAGTCAAGGCTGGGATCCATTTCCCAGCATGCTTTAATCATTTTTGCAACTCCATGGTAAATGTATTATTGCCCATCCTAAGATTATTCTTTCAGGTGGCCCGTCTGGTCGGAAAGGCAAATACAGTGATGGCATTTATTTTGAGAGGACTTGAATATTAAAGCAGCGATCTATTTCTGAGGCTGAATAAGACTCAGATTAGACCACATTTGGAATATTGTGCACCGTTTTGGAGTATTGTGTACCGCCCTGGAGCGTGTTCAGAGGAGCTTCATAAGAATTGTCTTAGGAATGAAAAGCTTAACATATGACGTCTCTGGATCTATACTCGCTGGAGTTTATAAAGATGAAAGAGATCTACTTGAAGCATACACAATACTGGTTGTCTAGTCAGAGGAGATGTTGGTAAGATGCTTCCACTGTTAGGAGAAAAAGGACTCAAGGACATAACTTGAGAGTCAAGAGAAGATCTTTTAGAACGGAGTTAAGGGGAAATGTTTTCAGTCTGAGCGTGGTGAGTCTATGGTAAGGATGGCAGCTTCCTTCCGGAAATGATATTAGTGATCCAGATGAGTTTTACTTAGCAATCAATTCATAACCACCATCAGTCCCTTAAATCCAGATTTGAAGTCAAGCTCCGCCACTTGCTGTGGCAGGATTTGAACTCAGGACAATAGAACATTGTCTGGATTTATCACATAAGAATTCAACCATAACACCACGAGGCAACTGACTTGTCCAATCCTCCACAGTGTGACTAACTTGCGCAGTATGACATGCTCTGCGATTTGCCTTCAAGTTATCCTGGATTTCCTTATCAAAATATGGATGATTTTTCCCCGTTATGCAATTCCTCTTTGGTCTTTAGTATCTCTCTAATTTTTTTGCCAAATTTCTTCAGCTGTCCTCCCTTTGAATGTTCTTTTCTCCCCCCAGTCCACCACAGCCAAATCCATCCTTAGGCCAGTATAATTACCATTGCCTAACACTAAAACTCTCATGTTTGACTCAGTCTTCACTCCTTCAATCTGAATGTGAAACTCCAGCATGTTGTGGTTACTCCTTCCAAGGCAAAGCTCATTCACCAATCCTTCCTTGTTACATAATATCAAATCTAAATTAGCCCATTCTCTGGTTGGTTCCATGACATCCTGCTGTCAGAAATAATCTCTCATACATTCCATGAAACTTTACTGGAGGATAGCCTTGTCAAGTTGAACCGGCTGTTTACTACAGTCACTGAATTGTGTAATAGTTACTGTGCGCTCTGGTAATTCAATTATTGTTCACTTCAATGGTTTTCAACTGAAAAATATTGACGTTTGATTTATTTTAAAATATGTAAGAAACAAAGTGATATTAACACTTAATTATACAAAATGTAAAAGCGACCTGTTGTATATTTCCCATGGACTAATAAAAAAAAGTCAGATATTGCCTGTAAAGCAGGATTCTGTGAACAGGACTATGTCCCTGGCAACATCTCCACCCTCTCTGGTAGGTTCTGTCCCAGTGACAGGATATAGCCAGGCTGAGGGGGACAGCTCCGTGGTATATAGTCAATACAGTGCTCGGCACTGATGCTGGATCCTGTCGCTGCTCGACTGCTCTGTGGCAGGTTATGAGGGAATCAATAAAAGGGAAACATATCATTAACCACATCGTCACCGATCTGCCAGCTGCAGGTACACTTCTCCATTTCAAATATCGGTAAGAATGGTCACCGCACAATGGGGAGCAAGGACTACCATCACATTTTGCAGGCCCACCTCACCATGATATGGGTTTCTCCTGGGACAGACATTAATCAGATTGAGCAACAAATGATGATGGATCTATGAGGTGTGATGGGCCATCGGCAGCAGCAGAATCATACTCTGTACAGCTCAGTCTGCAACCTCACACCCGACATATCTCCCACTGTACAGTAACCATCACACCCCGACATATCTCCAACTGAACAGTAATCATCACACACCGACATATCTCCCACTATACAGTAACCATCACAGCCCAACATACCTCCCACTGTACAGTAACCGTCACGGCCCGACATACCTCCCACTGCACAGTAACCATCACACCCCGACATATCTCCCACTGTACAGTAACCATCACGGCCAGACATAACCTCCCACTGTACAGTAACCATCACTGCCCGACATGTCTCCCACTGTACAGTAACCATCACTGCCTGACATACCTCCCACTGTACAGTAACCATCACGGCCAGACATACCTCCAATTGTACAGTAACCATCACGGCCCGACATATCTCACACTGGACAGTAACCATCACGGCCAGACATACATTCCACTATGCAGTCACCATCACGGCCCGACATATCTCCCACTGTACAGTAACCATCACAGCCCGACATACCTCCCACTGTACAGTAACGATCACACACCGACATACCTCCCACTGTACAGTAACCATCACGGCCAGACATACCTCCCACTGTACAGTAACCATCACGGCCAGACATACCTCCCAATGTACAGTAAGCATCACGGCCCGACATACCTCCCACTGTACAGTAACCATCGCGGCCCGACATACCTCCCACTGTACAGTAACCATCACGGCCCGACATACCTCCCACTGTACAGGAATGAACATGGCCCGACATACCTCCCAATGTACAGTAACCATCACGGCCCGACATTCCCCCCACTGTACAGTAACCATCACAGCCCGACAAACCTCCCACTGTACAGTAACCATCACGGCCCGACATATCTCCCACTGTACAGTAACCATCACAGCCCAACTTACCTCCCACTGTCCTGTAGCCATCATGGCCAGACATACCTCCCACTGTGCAGTAGCCATCACGGCCCGACATACCTCCACTGTAGAGTAACCATCACAGCCCGAGATACCTCCCACTGTACAGTAACCATCACGGCCCGACACACCTCCCACTGTACAGTAACCATCATGGCTCGACATACCTCCCACTCCACAGTAACCATCACAGCCCGACATACCTCCCACTGTACAGTCACCATCACGGTCCAACATACCTCCCACAGTACAGTAACAATCACGGTCCAACATACCCCCCACTGTGCAGTAACCATCACGGCCCGACATATCTCCCACTGTACAGTAACCGTCACGGCCCGACATACCTCCCACTGTACAGTAACCATCACGGCCCGACATCCCTCTCACTGTACAGTAACCACCACGACCTGACATACCTCCCACTGTACAGGAACCGTCACGGCCCGACATCCTTCCAACTGTAGAGTAACCATGAAGAGCACAGTGCTTAGCACTGCTGACTCACAGCACCAAAGTCCTCGGTTCCATTCCGGCCTTGGGTGACTGTCTGCGTGGAGTTTGCACATTCCCCCCGTGCCTGCGTGGGTTTCCTCCCACAGTCCAAAGATGTGCAGTTCAGGTTAATTAGCCATGTTAAATTGCCCATAGGTGCATTAGTCAGGGTAAATATAGGGCAGGGGAATGTGTTTGGGTGAGTAACTCTTCGGAGAGTTGGTGTAGACTGGTCCGGCCAAAGGGCCTGTTTCCACACTGTAAGGAATCTAATATAACCCCCTAGGTTTTCAAGTCAGGAATATGATGGAATAATCGTTTGTCTGAATGAGTGCAGCCCCAACAGTACTCTAGAATGGACTTACTAGCAACAGGCAGCACAGTTTTGTGGGGAAGATCATGACTCACAAGCTTCACTGATTACTTTGAGGAAGTGACAAAATTGTTTGATGTGGGTGTAGGGCTGGATGTTGGCCGTTTGGACCTTAGCAAGGCCTTTGATATAGTTCCTTATGGCAGGCTCATAAGAACGTGAAGTTAAATGGGATCAGCAGTCAGTTAGTAAGATGGATAGAGAAGTGCTTGGTCTTAGAAGACAGAGTAGTGGTGGAACAGTGTTTGTGTGACTGGAGATCTGTAAATAGATTGGTGGAGTTGCAGATTGTGAGGATGATTGTCAGAGAATACAGCAGGATATAGGTCAGAGAAAACACAGTTATAATTTTATCTTGACAACTGTGACGTGATGCGTTTTAGAAGGTCTAAAGTATGGGGAGAAGTACACAGTGGATGGAAAAAGCTACTGGCCGCATCAACATCCGAAGGGACCTAGGTGTATAGCTCCACAGTTCCATGCAAGTGGTAACACGGGTGGATAGGGTGATCAAGATGACTGATGGCAACCTTGCAGACATGCATCGGAGCATGCAGTATGAAAATTAGCAGATCATATTGCAGCTGTAGAAAAACTTAGTTCGGGCACATTTACAATATTGTGTACAGTACTGGTTGCCACACCAGCAGAACGATGTGGAAGTGTTGGAGAGGGTATGGTAAAGTTTTACCGGCATATTGCCTGGTTTGGAGGGTATTAGCCAGAAGGAGAAATGGAACAAACATGGTTTGTTTGCACCTGGGCATCATTGGCTATGGGGCTACCTGATAGATATTTTCACAATTATCAGAGGCATAGATAAAAGGACAGTTAGAGGCTTTTTTTACAGAGTAGAAATATCAATTACTCAGGACCGTAGGTTTGAGGTACAAGGGAGAAAATTTAAGAGATATGATCGGCAAGTTTTGTTTTGCTTTTCCAAACAGAATGTACAAGTGCTTGGAATGCACTGATAGAGGAGAAGAAACCAATATAGCAAGGTTTAAGAGGGATCTTGGCACAAATATGAGTCAGTAGGGAACAGAATGACATAGAGCGTGTTGGAGCAAAAATATTCTTGTTAACTTTAGAACGGCATCATGTGTCAGTGCGGGCTTGCTGAGATGCTGGACTGTTCTTTCAAACAAGATTAGAGTGCAGGATTGGCAATATTCTGACTGAATGAAGACTGGATCTCGCCTCAACAAATTGAGGCTTCATGCCTTCCCTCCCACAGTAGCGAAACGCAATATGGAGAATTGGACATGAAAGTTCGAGCTGGTAACTGGTGACTCCATCTCACCCCTCGCTCCTGCGGCCTTCTATATTGGTCACCAACGTCTCGGTAGACACTGCACAGGCAAAAGATGCATGTACTCCACACCCACCAATGCTGACATCTGACACATGCCAGCCTCTCAATGCCATCCCAGCACATCTCCGACCCACTGAAAGTACGCTTCTGTACTTCAATGCGACAGTTCAGGGTGCACTGACAACTCTCATTGCAATGCTGCTGCAAGGACACTGTGCTCAGGGAGACACACACCCAGTTCATGGACTGTCCCTCTGGGCTGCTCACTCCGTGTTTGTACACACTCACTTTGAACTGACTTGAATGCTCACAGAATTAATGCCTTGCATTACCCTGCCCTCAGCAGTGTTTCCCCTCAGCTAGAGTTACCAGGATCACCCGCCTGCTGTATTGTCTTGGTATTAGCGAGAGGTATGAGGGAGATGGAAGTGGTTTATGCAGCTGTTAATGCTGGGACAGCTGGGGTAAAGGTGGTGAGGTGTCCTGAGTGAGTGAGTTGGCAGCTCAGACACCAGGCAGAATTGGGGAGAGGGACCGAGAAGAGGTTAGAGAGAGACCGAGAGAAGGTGCTGCATTCAGTGAGAGTGGGAGAACATGAGTCTTGGTGGGAGTTGGGTGCAGTAACAGAGAAAGAGTGAGGGTGAGGTCACGAATTGCAGATGGTGGCACTTACCCTAGTGGAGGGGAGAAGGTCACTGACCTCCTTCCTACACTGCTGGGCATTCACCTAGAACGCTGGCACCTCACTGACCCAGGGATCCCCCTCGGACCAAGCTGGCAGGGTATAGTGTCATGGTCTCCCCTGCCAGTTCTGGAGGAAGATAATGTCCCTTTCCTGCACCATGTCATCCACCAGAAACTCAGGAGCTTGGCCACAAAGTGGGGCCCCAGTTTTACCCCCTCTGCCATGTCTAGGGTAGTTTCGGATTGACAAACCAAGAGTGTGATGACATTTTAAAGATGACCCCTGTAACAGGGAGGTCGGTGCATTCTGGGATATCCAGGCAGTGGGCGGTTGTTATGATAAAGGGGAAAAATCATCATGTTAGTGTCAGATGGGAAGAAGAGTACGCGGGTAGGAAGGGTAGTTAATGAGGCAGATTGGGGATGGTACCATGAGAAAATGCACTTCACCTTGTGGAGAGAAACCCTCCATGAAACTCGACTAAAGTGGGACTTGACGAAATCATAAGATGGTTTAGGCCTGTGTCTGTCTGAATCAAAATAGGGTTGCAGTGTGAAATGCTGGAAGCAACAAACTTGGAGCGGAGAATTTTACAGGAGATTCAAAACCTTAAAAAGGGGCAACACAATGTTCCAGACTGTTAAAAGGAGCCGAGAAAGTCCCCTGCCTTATAATTACCTACATTATCCAATCCTCACTGGATGCAGGGATGGTGCCGGAGGACTGGAGAATGGCTAATACCGCAGCTTTGTTTAATGTGGAGCAAGGGACTGACTGAATAGGCTGAGGCTGGAATTCTGAGACAGTGGATAAACGGTCACTGAGAAAGTCCCAGGGAATCCAGGACAGTCGGTCTGGGTTTGTTCAAGGAAGATCGTGTGTAATTAATCTGACTGTGTCGGTTTGAGGCACGAACCTGGAACTGCATGTGAATTACTTGGATTTGACGAGAGATCGCATGGCAGGCTGTTTAAAAACAGAAAGTATGGAGTCCAGGTGAATGGAGCAAACAACCCAGAGATGTGCAAGGAAAGACATTTGGGGACATCATCAATAGAGAGGAATACACAATAAATGAGAGTATGGTCAGTGTGGCCAGAAAAAGGAAGGAAGCTGGAAACACCAATAATCTCGTTAATGCAGCAATTTGCATTATTTCCTCTGTCAGCCAAAGTGCAGAATTTCAGAACAGGAAGCTTATACAGGAACTGTATAAATAATGAGCTCAGTCACAGCCTGAGGACCATGTGCAGTTCTGGTCACCCCATCACATGGAAGGATGGAATTGGACTGGAGAGTGTACAGAGGAGATCCATTACACTGTGAAAGTGGAAGTGCAGTTAGAGTAGATTACTTACAGTGTGAAAACAGGCCCTTCGGCCCAAAACATGTCCACAACGACCTGCCGAAGTGCAACCCACCCATACCCCTCCCCTCACACTACGGACAATTTCTCATGGCCAATTCACCTAACCTGCACATTTATTTTGGACTGTGGGAGGAAACCATAGCACACGAAGGAAACCCACGCAGACACCGGGAGAATGCGCCAACTCCACACAGTCAGTTGCCTGAGGCAGGAATTGAACCCGGTTCTCTGGCGCTGTAAAGCAACAGTGCTAACTGCTGTGCCACCTTGGGACAAGATAGGAACTGGAGATGCTGAGAGGAGATTTGATTGGGGTGCACATATTGTCAGGGGCCTGGGTACAAAAGGGAGAGAACATCTTGCTCCTGTTGTAGAATTGCGTTACCAACGGTGAATATTAAATGCAGTTGGTTGAAATATTATTGGAGTGCTGAAGAAGGTTGTTATTTCACCCAGAGTATGGTCGGGATCTGGGAGTCACACATGGAAGTGGAGTAGAGGCAGAAACTCTCAAACCATTTTAAAAAGGTGCTGGGATCTTCACCTCAAGTCCTATCGTCTCTGGGGAGACAGAACTAGGGCTTTTAAAATAACATTACATCTTGCCCATTGTGGATAGTGTGCAGAGTGATTTCCTCTATACTGTGCTATTTTCGGAAGTTTTCAAGGGTTACCAATCCTCAGGAATGCGGGGAGAAAGCAGGAAGGAGCAGAGTGTGCATTGATTTGCATCACAATAATACTGATCCCAATCTTTATACACAGTGTACTTCACTGTGTTAGCCTTTTTATCCTTGCTGTGGAAATGGTAAACCCCTTTGTTATGTCCAGGACTGAGTTGTTTTCACACTGCAGCCACATCTCCATAATGACAGCTCCATTTGACCTGGTTCATGCTATTTAAAGCTGCCATTTCACTGGGCTTGTTGAAACGTTAGGAAGGAATTCAGTGATGGCAGCAAGTACAAAGTCCAGGATAGCTGTAGGGTCCATAGTCAGTTACAGAGATAGGAAGGTGTGTGAAGGTTATGGGATATTACAGGGATATGGGTTGTGCTAGGGCGGGAAGGAGATCACAATGACATGAATAGTTTTAGGTTTGGTTGAAGTGAAAGTGGAGCTGGACCAGCAAGATCAATATTCTGGCTACAAGAGCCTTGTAGAGAGAAACCCTCCCCGACACCTGATGAAAATGTCACCTGGACAATTAATCACATGATTTAATTCTCTTTATCTCTGCTTCAGATATATAAATTCTGTCCACTGTGCCGACAAACTGCCAGTCTCTGAAGCATCCTTCATGTTCTATCACCCTTCCCACTTCTGTAAACCCAGTAGTTTCCACAAACATTCCTATTTGTGTAAAGGTCTCCATGCCCTATGAAGCTCTCTGCTTCGAATACCCCTTCATCCTTATGGAAAAGGTCATACACAAACGGCGGATCGAGTTTTCAGAACCAGATAGTGATTAGTAAGAGACGTTCTGAGTGGAGAACATCGAGACTGAGAGTTTGTAGAAAACAGGAAAAAAAGAGTGTGTTGGTCCTGCAGGAGATTGATAACAGGAGGGTAGGCTGAAAGGTACAGGACTGACCTTGGGGAAATTCAGAGACAGCATTGGCGGCACTAGAGGAAGTTTCAGAGACTCGGGGATTTGTACATGATAATGAACGTTAGAGATATGTGGAACATTTTTATAGTGATTGCACCGAGGCCAGTCAAGTAACCCTCATTAATAAAAGTTCCCTGAACTTTTATGGGATATTACAGGGATATGGGTTGTGCTAGGGCGGGAAGGAGATCACAACGACATGAATAGTTTTAGGTTTGGTTGAAGTGAAAGTGGAGATGGAGCAGCAAGAACAATATTCTGGCTACAAGAGCCTTGTAGAGAGAAACCCTCCCCGACACCTGATGAAAATGTTACCTGGACAATTGATCACATGATGGGAATGTTAACCTGCTCTAATCAGGGAATCCTGGCTCAGAAATAAACAGAAGCATCAGGGGCTCTGTTCGCTATAGGAGCCGGCTCTGAGCCAGCATGGGTCAGTGCCATGGATCATGCATGGACAAATAAAAGGGGATTTGGTAACAGGATACCAGCCTCTGTGGAGATATTGCAGTTTTAACATGTGGTAGATATTTCAGAGAGAGGGAGGGCTGGAGTAGTTTCCACAGATCGGGTGGATTTGGAATCTGGAGGTTGCCGAGACAGTGAGCTGTGTCGTGGCAGAAGGTGGTTACAGAATCAGGAGCATGGTCGGGACTCGATGATGTTACACAGCTGGTTAGGCATGGGAGTAGGTTACACAACAGGGACAACTGTAGGGACTGGACCAAAGAAATTAGATGGGCAGGGTTGTCAGTGCTGGAGAAAGTTGGAGATATAATGAACACTGTAGTGACTGGGGTTTATGGCGATACTGCGATCTGTATCACGAGGGGTTAGTAACGCTGTATCTGTATCACGAGGGTGTTAGTAACGCTGATTATTGTATGGACTGGAGGAGATTGCAAGAATTAGGTTTCTATGGATTAGAGGAGTTGCAGAGAAGGGGAGAGCCGGAAAGACTTGAGAAATATTTTATAGAGAGGAAAGTTTATCCAGAGAAAGAATGATTATATGGCCTGTATGTGTTACAGAGATAAGGAGGGTTACATTGGCTGATGTAGGTTGCAGAGATTAGAATGTATCAAACAGAAAAAAACGAGGTTACAAAGACGGGATATTTATGGATTTGGAGAACTCTCAAGACATCACACTGAATGACAAAGACGCCTTATGGCACAGAAGGGTGTTATTTGGCCAATCATGGTTACACCAGCTCTTCGACTGAACTCTTTGCTGAGTAATGATCTCCTCCTTCACTCACATCCTCACATTTGTTTGTATGAAAAATCATCTAATCATCTCCTGAATATTATAGTCAAACATGCAGCGACAATGTATCGAAGTGCATCTTAACTACTTGTGAAGATCTTTTTCCAGGTAGAAATCATCTTCCTAACTTTGATGCAGCCTGACTCCATTTTTCAACATGCTCATTATGAGGGGCACACAGGAAGATTCTGAGACAGCTCTATGGTAGCTCTCAGTTTTCCCATAATTCCGCTCTGCTCTTTCATCTCCCCTCTGAACCTCCAGCATTCCTCCTGGTTCCCAATTCGATTCTCCATCTGACACAAATTCTATTGTTCTTCACTGTCACCGAGGGAGCATTGGGTTTGTTATCTTGCTGATTCCTATTTGAGGGACCATTCCTCGACAGGACCCAAGCCATCTCCTCTTTGCAGGGAGCCCATGATTCACTTTATCTTTTTCTGACCAAATTGGTGTCCCAGTCAAACCTTCCCAGCTTCATTCTTTCCCCATTGAAGGCTGCTCTCATTTCTTCACACTCACAATTATTTTATATCATTCTTTACCATCATCCTGAACTTTGCAATAAAATGATCTCTGTGACCCAAAATCTTCCCCTACTGACACTAGATCCACTTGCACCACCTTTTCCCTAGGACCAGGTCCAACAGTACATGCTCTCTTGGGCTGGACACATACTCCTGCAGTGAGCTCTCCTCCATGTAATCCAGGAATACTAGATCCTTGTGACCCTGCACCACCAATAATGCAGTCAATATCTGGATAAATTAAGTTTCTCAATATAACTAATCTGTAGTATTGTCATCGCTCTCAAATGACCCTGAATATGTATTCTCTTCATCATTTCTTTGGTTGCTGGCCGACAGACTGTACCTCACAGTGTCATTGTATACTTTTTGTTCTGTAGCTTCAACCAAATTAATTCTGACCTTTGCTGAATCCTCTTTCTCTTGGACTTCTTAACTAATGCTACTCTAAACTAATACGTCCACCTTCATCCTTTCCCTTCCCTTCGATCATTTTGGAATCCTTTAACCCCAGCAATATTTAACACCCAGTTGTGCCATTCCTTGAGCCAGCACTTGGTGATCAGTACATCAGATTTCCACACTCCAATCTGCATCTGAAACTCCCCAGACTCCGAGTTTTCATGTCCATGCAGAGGTCCTCAGATTAAGGCTTCCGTTTTTAACTACATCTTCCACTAATTCACATGTTGTTGTAAATTAGTACCAACTGTATGTCCCATTATTTTGAGAATGCTGGTAGTCTCCTCTACTATTCCTTTATGGACTCATACACACACCAAGTTATTTTCAATCGTCCCACACGCCCCACAAGGAATTCTGTGACTCCCAGGTACGTGTGATCTCCCATCTCCCACTCCACTCTGCTCCCTCCCAGGGTCACCGTCTCTGTGACGCCAAGGTATGACCACACCTCGATCCTCAGTGCTGATTTATATCCTCCCACTTTGGTGCTTCTGTAATACCCAGGTGAGAGTGAGCCTCATGTACCTGCTCCAGGTTGCTCCATCACATGGTCACTCCCTCTGTGACTCGGTGCTGATTTCGAGCCTTCTGCTCTGCTGCTTCTCCAACTCCAAGTCCTAGTCGACCTCGATCCTCGCTGCTGATTAATATTCTCCCGCTCTGTGCTGCTCTCTCTCAGGTTCTCTCCCATTGTGACTCCCAGGTAATGGTAGGCTTCAAGCCTCAGCTGAGATTTATAACATCCCATTCCGCACTGCTCTCTTACAGGATCGCTGTTGTGCCTCGAAAACAGTAGAAAAGAGGAGGATTAGACAGAGCAGAGGGTGTTACGGTGATTGAGCGAGCTGCAGGGGATGTAACAGGTTATCTGGGGAGCTAGGCAGACCTGCAGCGATTAAAGAACGTTACTGGAAGATACAGCGAGAGTAGCAGACACTGAAGAAGGCAAAGGAAAGAGAGTGATAGTGGCTTGTTCATGAAGAAACTTCATAAAGTCCACAGAGTTTCTTTCTGAGCTGCTTACAGAGATGTGTAGAGTTCATCAAATGCAAATTGAGAGCCAGCAAGTGTTGTATGGTACTGGAGACTGTTGGATGTTACAGAGTTAGAAGACTTGCAGGAACTGGAGGGAATATAAACTTTTGGAGCACTGATGGTGTTCAAAGACCCTCAGGACATGAGGAGGTGCAGAGAATGGGAGCATTCCAAATAGTGGGATTGTAGGAGCTGGAAGTCCTGCGATGGGTAAGGAGAATGAAAAGTGCCAATTTAGCACATGCAACCATTGTACCTACAGCGATTTAAGGAAGGCAACATGTTCTATCATCGATTACAGTTATATGGAGAGTTACCAAAGCTGAAAGGGTGAAAAAATTTAAAAGGGAGAGGATTTAGGTGATCAGAAGTTTTAACAAGAATAAAAAAATTCTAGCAAAGATGGGAATGGAGGAGGTGAGATATTGCGACGAACTTTAAGAATTATAAGTCGGGAGGATGTCAGATATAAAAAGGAGAGCTGCATTGTCTGTATGCATTTACAGATGTGAAGAGTGTTGCAGCGCCTGATGGAGGGGGCACAGATAACAACAGTTCCAACGGCTGGTGCAGTCCTGGGGAAAATTGACGTACAGAGAGATCTGGGTATTCAGGTCCTTTGTTCCTTGAAGATGACAACGCACGTCATTAAAGTAGTTAAAGCGGCATACGGCATGATTACCTTCACTGGACGGGATATTGAGTCATGAGTTGGCAGGTCAAGCTACAGTTGTATTGGACTTTGGTTCGACCACATTTGGAATATTACGTGCAGTTCTGTTCACCATATTACCAAAACGATGTGCATGCTTTGGAGAGGGGGCAGAGGAAGTTCACCAGGATGGGGCTAGCTATGAAGAAAGTTTGAATAGATTCGGATTATTTTCATTAGAAAGACAAAAGGTTGACTGGGGACCTGATTGAGGTCTAAAAAATCATGGGTTGTACAGACATGGTGGATAGCCAGAATATTTTTTCCACAGTGTGCGGAACTCAATTACTAGGGGTAATGAGTTCAAAGTGAGAGGGGAAAGGTTTAGGGTAGATAAACGTGGAACGTTCTTTATGCAAATGGTGATGGGGGCCTGGAACGCGTTGCCAGCGGAGGAGGTAGAGGCGGGAACGATGACGTCATTTAAAATGTATCCAGACTGATGCATGAATGGGCAGGGAGCAAAAGGGTGCAGATCCTGAGAAAATAGGCAGCAGGTTTAGACAGAGGATCTGGATCGGCACAGGTGTGGAGGACCGCAGGGCCTGGTCCTGTGCTGGAATTTTCTTTGTTCTTTTCTTCTTTGAATGGTCTGCAGGTTAGTTTGATCTTGGAGTAGGATAAAAGATCGGCACACCATCAGGGGCTGAAAAGTCTGTGCTGCACAGACTTTTCAGCCCCTGATGGTGTGCCGATCTTTTATCCTACTCCAAGATCAAACTAACATTGAAGACAATGTGTGCCTTCCTCTATTTCATGAACAGAGCCTCAATATCCAGACAGTGATCCCTAAATCTGCCAGCATTTCCCGTCACTCTAACAGGGACTCATTGGCCCTGGATTCATAATATTACACTTTTAAAAGCCTCCCATTCGCCAGTCATTCCTTTTCCTTCAAACAGGCTCACCAAATTGATGGGAGCATGATGTTGAGAAGCCAGTCTTAGACAACTTGAAAAATCACACAACACCAGCTTCCAGTCCAGCGGGTTTATTTGGAGGAACTAGAGGGCTGGTTCTTCATCAGTTGGTTATGGAGCAAAATCATAAGGCATAGAATTTATAGCAACAGGGTAGCAGTGCCATGGAATGTAATATCAAACATATATAGTTTAAGTTTTCATCTTTCAGAATGATCACCTGGACTTCAAAGCTGGTGCTTTGAAATAAACCTGTTGGACTATAACCTGGTGTTTTGTGAGTTTTACTTCACCCAATCGACCTCTGCTTGTTCTTGTTCATCAATCTGAAAAAGTTGCTACAGGGTCAGCAGGTAATAAAGAAGGCAAATCAAATGCTGGCATTTATTTCAAAGGGAATGGAGTCTAAAAATAAGAAGGTCTTGCTAAAACTATATAAGATACGAGTCAGACCACACCCAGAATACTATGAACAGTGTGACTGCCAGAAGGAAAGATATTCGTCTCTTGGAGGTAGGTCAGAGAAGGGTCACATCTGTGCGCCTGTACACCTA
The DNA here is from genome assembly GCF_037043375.1 of Chiloscyllium plagiosum. NCBI lineage: Eukaryota > Metazoa > Chordata > Chondrichthyes > Orectolobiformes > Hemiscylliidae > Chiloscyllium > Chiloscyllium plagiosum. The sequence continues at coordinate 57,158,059 of NW_028270178.1, forward strand.
TGTCTGTGCCCTCATCCCCTTACAGTACTCCCTGTACACACACGGCTGTGTCCTGGAAATGGATGAATTTCCCAACAAGAGGTGGAGTAGATTGAGGTTGAACGCATTGAGGCTTAGATAAATGAGAGAGAATTCAATGCAACATCCAAGATTCTGAAGGGTTTTGAACGGGTAGATACTGGGAAGTTAGAAAATAGAACACGACAGCACAGCAATAGGCACTTAAGCCCACCATGGCTGTACCAACTATAACGCTATACTCTACATATCCCATGTCTGTACATGGTCCATATCCCTCTATTCTCTGCCTGTTCATGTTTCTCTCTAAATGCCACTTCAAAACTTCACACACATTTATGTTTCTATGATATCCCCAGTCACATACACGTTCTATGTAAAAAACAAATCTTGCCTCTCGTTTAAACTTTCCCTTTCTCACCTTAAACCTACGCGCTCTCGTATTTGAAACTAACACACTGGAAGAGATTCCGACTATCCACATTATCTATCCCTCTCCTAATGTTATATTCCTGTACCTGATCGCATGTCAGCCTCTGATACTCTCACAAAATAATCCAACTTTGGTTAATTTCTTCTTACACCTAACACATGCTTAAAAACCTAACACAGGCAGCATGCTGATAAACCCCTTTTGCACCCTCTCCAAAGCCTCTATGTCCTTCCTATTGTGTGGAGATGAGAACTGCACCCAGTACTCCAAATGTGTCCAAACAGAGGTTTTATACAATTACAACATCAGATGCAAACCACTATACCCAACGTTGTGACCGATAAAGGCCAGTGTTCCATTTGCTTTCTTTCCCATCTGACACACTTCTGTTGCCATTTTCAAGGAGTTACTGACTTGAACCAAGATCCATCTGTTTATCAATGTCCTTAATTATCTTAACTTTTTTCTTAAATTTGACATCATCTCACACTTGTACAGATTAAACTTAATTTGCCATTTCTTTGCACGTCTTCCCAATTGATCAGTAACCCCCTGCAACCTAAGATTTCCTTGCTCATTAGTCCCAACTCCATCAATTTCCGTGTCATCTGCATCTTTGCCATTTCCTTTCGTTTCAGTTGTGTGAGAATCTGTAACCAGAGAACATAAAAGCCCAACAGAGGCTCTCCCATTTAAGATGTGCATGAGGATGAAGGTCTTCAATCAGAGGGTAGTGACTCTGTGGGAATTCCTGACTTCAGGGGGCTTTCGAGGCTGGGTCATTAAGAATAGTTACAGCAGAGATGGTCAGATTTTAATTAATCAGGGAAACAAGGGTTTTGTGGAGAAGGCAGGAAAGTAAAGTCGGAGAGTATCAGATCAGTCATGATCTGACTGAAGGGCAGAGCATCCTCAATGGGTCAAATGGCCCAACTCCGCTCCTACAGCTCATGTTCCTAACTCAAACTCAGTATCCACATTATATCATTATGGGCCTCTGCTCACAAAACTCCTTTATATTAGGATTATTAGATATTTATTATTACACAGCATTTGATCAACAATAGACAATTTTGTTGATGGCTCCTTGATATGATATTATAGAAAACCATTTCATATACAATCCATATTTCCATCCATTACAGCTCTGATCGTCATTCGTTATCCAGTCGGCATGGAGACCACGGTCACACACAATTACTGTCCTCCCCTTGCGACAAGAACGTTCAGTGCCCTGACTGTAACCATATTTACATTCCCATGCCTATAAAAGTATTCCGGCCAATTATTGCTGCTGCTTGCTTATTCTCAGCTCCATCCAAATTGTTGTGGTTCTGTTCGCCAAGCTGGAAATTTGTGTAGCAAGCGTTTCGTCCCCTCTCTAGGTGACATCATCAGTGCTTGGGAGCCTCCTCTGAAGCGCTTCTGTGATGTTTCCTCCGGCATTTATAGTGGCCTGTCCCTGCCATTTCCGGTTGTCAGTTCCAGCTGTCCGCTGTAGTGGCCGGTATATTGAGTCCAGGTCCATGTGTTTGTTGATAGAGTCTGTGGATGAATGCCATGCCTCTAGGAATTCCCTGGCTGTTCTCTGTTTGGTTTGCCCTATAATGGTAGTGTTGTCCCAGTAAAATTCATGTTGTTTGTCATCTGCGTGTATGGCGACTGCTCCCAAGCACTGATGATGTCACCTAGAGAGGGGACGAAACGTTTGCTACACTAATTTCCAGCTCGGCGAACAGAACCACAACAACGAGCACCCGAGCTACAAATATTCCATCCAAATAGCCTCCAAATTTTGATCTTCAGTTCCACGTGGCTATCTCATTAATACATTAACCTCATTCTTTATTCACAACTTATTGTCTTTATGCCTAGCCTTGCTAGATCCCAACAATCCTTCAATATTCGCTTCCCTGCGATGGTCATTCTGCAGCCACATCTCTGGAATGACAGTTCCATCATATCTGTTCACTGTCATTCCATCTGCCTTCTGGCGAATACAGGGAGTCATTCCTCAGCAGTGGGAGGTTGAACGGATGGGTTGACGTTACAGAGATAGGGAGGCTTACAGGATGTTAGAGTGAAACAGAGTTACATCTGGTCCAGAATCTCAGTGGGACAAAGGGGTTTGGGGATTGGAGGAACTTACAGAGATAGAGCAAGCTGGATGAGATTCTGGGGATAGGGATGGGGATGGATATAGGGAGGGGAAGGTAGGCTGAGAGGCACAGACAGGGGGTGTTTCAGGGAGAAGATTATTGTGTATACTAACAGAGATATGGAAGATTGTATTGACTGAAGATGTTAACAGATATATGAAAGCTTCTAGCTTCTGGAGGGTACAGAGAATAGGAAGGTAATGGAGAATGCCAGGTTGCTGGGTTGGAGACAGTTACACAGATGGGGAGGGTTGCACAAACTGAAAGAGTTTCCTGTGGTCAGGCGGGTTGAAGGGGAGACGGTGATGTTTAAATAGAGTAAGATGGAAGAATTGAAGAACGATAAGCAGTTTACGATATTTTTTAAAGATAACTAAGGGTTCTAGGAGCTGGATAAGTTTACCCAGATTGAGACGCATGGAGTGTGGTATTGGTAGGAGGAGCTTACAGGGATAGGCCGGACGGCCGGGGTTTACAGGGACGAAGGAAATTAGTATCTACTGGAGCGGTTTAGGGATTAGGGTGTTAGGGATTGGAGAGCCTGAAAGAGACAGAGAGCATTGTGGGGACTAGAGGAGATTCCAAACAGGAGAAGGACAATTTGGACTGGAGGATATTACAGAGATGACTAATGCAACATGGGCCAGGATTGATGCTTGGGATCTCCTGTACTGTGAGGAGAAAGTGAGGTCTGCAGATGCTGGAGATCAGAGCTGAAGATGCGTTGCTGGAAAAGCGCAGCAGGACAGGCAGCATCCAGGGAACAGGAGAATCGACGTTTCGGGCATAAGCCCTTCTTCAGGCATCCCTGAAGAAGGGCCTTTGCCCGAAACGTCGATTCTCATGTTCCCTGGATGCTGCCTGACCTGCTGCGCTTTTGCAGCAACGCATTTTCGCCTCCTGTACAGTCGCAGGTAGGGTCAGTACAGCTGAAAGCAGGACCCTCACAAGATGGTGGGAATGAAGCCTAGAATGTAGCTGGTCCTTGCCCAGCTCTGTATTTATGCCCTGTCTTCCGGGTCTGAATACAGAATGCCACTAATTCCTCCCTGTGCTGTTTCCTGTGAGTGATCTTACCGGCTGCAGGATTTACTGAAGGTTACAGATCTCCCTCTCCATCTCTCTCTTGCTGACCAGGCGTCTTCAACGAGCTGATGGATGAGAAATGAGTTATGAATATCCTGATTACCTGCATGACGCCGAGAAATAGACAGAATGGGAAATTAGACTGATGCAGTGAGGATAACTCGTGCAGAGTGGCACAGAGTCCAGGAGAGATCACGATAATCCCAATCGCCGTCCCTGGTATGTACTTTTGCGGATCGGAGGATTCTTTTGTCTCCGGATCGGGAATAGCTGTAAGAGTGAGAGACGGTGACAGAGGCAGCAAATAGAACCACACAGTGAGGGCAACCAAATGGAGAGAGACTGAGTCATATCTCCAGAATGCTGGACGATTTCAGGATCAAACCATGGTGTCAGATGAAGTGGTCCTGATGCAGTGGGCACTGCTACCAGTACTCAGGGAGGGGTCAGCTATGTTATTGAGATGGTACAGTGCTGGGACCAGTGCCCTGGTCAATCATATGAACAGGATTATGTAGAGTGCTTTAAACTGACACAGATGAGGAGGGACCGGGCTCAACTGAAAAGAAATTACTAATTCCAAAGAGAAATGTTCAAATATTGAAACATGGGGCTATGGCTCAGGAAAAGACAGAAAGAAACAGGAAGAGACTAAGTTTAACTAAAACTGTACATCAGCAGACACGTTTGTGACATGAAATTGTGATTTCAAAAGTAAATTACTGTTTCTTAAATTGAATGCACAAAGCATTTTGTAATAAGGGATATGCTCGTGTGACTGTGATTTCTATCTAATCACCATCATGGAGACGTGGTCACAGGGTGAACAAAAGGCGGGGCATTAATATTCACGGCTACACAACATTGTGGAAAGTCAGGCAGAATGGGAAGGAGAATGGGGAACTCTCATCGTTAGGGATAACAATGGGATTCTATGTGGCCTCAAATTATCAATCTTTAGGAAACCAAATTCTGGGTAATAAGAGTCAGAACACAGAAGTGGAAGGGCAGTGTTCAGGCCCCATTACAGCATTACATTGTGGGACATGGCATGGACAGGGAATTATTGGAATTTGTAACAAAGACAGTAGGACAATTGAAAGGGGATTCAACTTCACTATCTCATCATCTCATTGGTGGTGGGTCACAGATGAGGCTGACTCTCTCCCACTCTCAGGGGCAGTCTGTAGGTGGCTGTACAGTCCGATGTGGCCTTTCACAGACTCTGTTACACTTGGGGCAGAAAGTGGCCGTGGGAAGGGGTGGGCGGGGCGTTGGGGTGGCTGCGAGCTCCTTGTGCTGTTTTCTCTTGGCTTCCCCTTTTCCCCCATATCAAGTCTCGAGGTGCTCCACACCTTTCCAATGCTTCTCCTCCACTTTGGATGGTCTTAGCTCAGTCATTCCCAGGATTTACCAGATTTGATTAAGAGATGCTTAGAAGACAAAAAAAAAACCTAACAATTCTGAATAAGTCAATGCTTTAGAAACATGGAAGTATCTGTTAAAGGTATCACTTGGAGTCTCGTAGCAGGAGGAGTGCACCAGGAAAAGTAAACATTGTCAGTGTATAATGAAATGATAGGAACAGGGAGAGGTGAAGGTGCTGGAGGTGGTGAGAGTATTACAGAGAGGGACAAGGGCCTGAACAATGTTACACAGCCAGTATGAATTGATGCAGCTAGAGGTGTATGCAGCGATAGTGATGGAAATATCTATTTTTATTTATTCATTCATGGGCTGAGGATGTCACCACTTGGACTAGCATACATTACCCGTTGCTAATGGCCCAGAGGGCAACACAGTCATCCATATTGCTGTGGGTCTGGAGACACGTATGAGCCAGACCAGGTTAGAATGTCCTTCCCTCGAAGACATACGTGAACCAGTTGAGTTTTTCCATATAATCCCCACTAATGTCCTGTACAGACACAACACGGCATCCCAACGCCTACTGTCAATGCTCTGCCCAGTGAAGGAAACCGTCCCAAACACCTGCTTCATCTGCTGTGACACCACTTTCAAAGAACTGTGTACCTGTATCCCTGGGTCTCTGATTGACAACACTACCCAGGGCCCCGAACATTAATTGTACAAGTCCTGCTCTCATTTGCCTTAGCAAAATGCAACATCTATTATTCCTAAACGTTATTCCTAAACTCACTGTCCCAGCAGTCCTGTTGAGCCCATTGTACTCTCAGATAACCCTCTTCGCTGTCCACTTTCCCAACAATTTCAGTGTCACTCACAAATTTGCTAACTATGATTCCTGTGTTATCATCCAAACCGTTTATATAAATGATGCACAACAGTGACCAAGCACAGAACCCCATGGCACACCGTTGATCACAGGCCTGCAGTTTGAGCAGTAACCCTCTATGAACATGCTCTGTCTCCTACCGTCAATCTAGTTAGTGAGAGCTCCCTGGTTATGTGTGATCTAAACTTACTAATCAGTCTGCCATGCAGAACCTTGTCAAAGGCCTTGCCAAATTCCATGGAAACATCATCTACTGCTCTGCCTTGATCTATTATTTGTCCATCTCCACAAACACTCAGTCATCATTTTCCACACACAAAGCAATGTTGATTATCGCTAATGAGTTCTTGCCTTTCCAAATGCATGATGATCCTCTCTCTCAGAATCTAGTCCAACAAATAACCCTCCCATCGGTCTAACTGGCATGTAGTGTCTGTTAATGACACAAATACCTCTGCGATGGGCCCTGCAATTTCATCCCCAGCCTCTCACAAGGCGCTGGGATACATCTGATTATTTCCCAAGGTTTTATCAACGTTTTTGCATTTTAAGACATCCAGCACCTCCTGTTCTCAAATGTAAACTCTGTTCAAGATATCACTATGTATTTTCCCAAGTTCCTGATCTTTCATGTCTTTCTCCACTGTAAATCCTCATTGACATTTCAGGGGCCCTATTCTCTCTCTCATTACTTTTTAGCCCTGGTTGGAATTGTCAGAATGCCTCTGCAGTTTCAAATATTCCTCTACTGCCACTAGCCTCTCCCACCCTTACCTATTCTGCCATTTATCGTCATACCAAAATATAGAATCCAACAGATGTAAAAATATTCTCCTTTTAAAATATCATGCATCTCTAATTGTTTCTAAGTGTCCAGTTATCATTTATTGCCATATCCTTTATAATAAACTCCAGCACGTTCCTGAATTACTGTCAGGCTAATGCTGTTTGGTTTCAGACTGACTGCACAAAGGGTTTTGGGAATCCTTGTGGATCAATCTGAAAAATATACAGTGTCAGCAGGTAATAGAGTAGGTAAAGCAAATGCTGCTACAAATGGAATGGAGTCAATATATATAGATTTCCTGCTAAACTATACAAGGTACCAGTCAGACCACACCTAGAACAGTACGAACAGTATGAGTTCCTGAAAGAAAGATATTCTTGTATTGGAGGCAGGTCAAAAAAGGGACACTCAGCTGATCCTGGAGATGGTGGGGTTTTCTAATGGAAAGAGGTGGAGTCGATTGAGTTTGAACCATTGACATTTCAAAAAATCACAAAGGAATTGAACAGAACATCTAGGATTCTTAGAGGCTCTGCCATGGTAGATGCCAGGAAATTAGAAAATCCAACAGTACAGCACAGCAACAGGCCCTTCGGCCCGCCATTTGTGGAGGTTGTGGATGGAGTGATTTGGTGAGTTACGGAGATGGAAGGGAAGGAGTGACTGGGGGAGATGACAGAGATAGGGATGGGAGGAATTACTGGAGGATGTGACAGAGATAAGAAGGGATGGATTGACTATGGGAGATTACAGAGATAGGGAGGTTTTTGGAGTCTGATCGAGATTTAAAGAGATAGGGACGGTCATTTATCCTGTGGTGGCTGGAGGAGCTGACTGAAATGAGATGCGTGAAGGAGTTGGAGAAGGTTACTGTGACAGGGAGGATAATAGGAGGTCGTGCTCGTTGGCGAAACATATATTGTCGTCTTATCCAGAAGTGGTAATAAGCAAATGTTTCTAAAGACTCAATGAGATTACATTCACGTGGAGGGGAGTAGGAAGAGAAGAGTTTACTGAGATTTGAACTATTTTGTAGATATAGAAGAGATTTATTATGATCGTGAGGGTTGCAGAGATGAAATGATGCGATCGGGAGGGTAGTAGGGACAGGATGGCATACAGAGAAAGCGAGGAGCTGGAAGATGTTACTGCGATTGTGAGGTTTGTGGTCATGGCTTTTGCGATTGGATGAAGTTAGTAATACAGAGGAATGTAGACACTGGATGGTTCTTCAGATAGAAGGAGGTTACAGAAAGAGGGAGCTGTACAGACTGGGCTTGGATACAGCCACAAAGAAGATGTTTCAGGTACATGGATGGTTTTAGTAGCTTCAGGAGGTTACAGAGTCAGAAAGGCTAAAAGTGATGGCAGGAGATAGAGTAACTGAGCATTGTCGTGATGGGAGAAGGTCACAGCTACAGAGGAGATCACAGAGAATGGATGCGGTTGCAGACATGGGGAAGGTAAAATTGGCTTCAGAACATTATACACAGGGAGGGTTACAGGGACTGGAGCAGGTTACACTGCAGGAAAGGCTGAAGGGACTGGAGGAGTTTACACAGATACGGAGGTCTGTTCGGATAGTATGTTTTCAGTGGTCATGTGGTGATGTAGGACAGGAGGAATTGAAGGGATTGAAGGTGACAATGATATAATGTGCTGTAGGGGCTGGAGGAAGGTACACAGATGGGGGTGGTTAATAAAGGCTGGAGGATGTTACAGTGATAGGGTGGGCTGTGGGTATTGTGCAAGACGACAGTAATAGTGATTATTGTGATGACTAAAGGAGGATATTGCTGGGATTGGAAAAATTATTCAGATTGGAGCAGTTTACCGAGACAGGGAGAATATTCAGCATTGGAGTAGGTTTTAAATATTCAGTGGGATTGGAGACAACGGAGGAGGTTACAGAGATATGAACTGTTCTCAGAGTTAGAAGCATTCAAGGCACTGGATCAGATTAGGTGGACCGAAAGGTAAGTTTCCGTGCTGTTTGACTCTATGATGGGACCTACAGAGAATGTAGGAGAGGGAACAGGGAACAGAAAAATCTCAGGCTTCAATACCACTTTCATAAGGAAGGCCTGTTTTCCCCTCTGTTTTACTGATGCTCACTGAGACAGCACAGGCCTGTATTGATAACTGTGAACACTCTATACTGTCTCAGGAAGGCTCAGGACAGCAGAGCTGGAAAATAATCCTCTTACAAGAGGTGGACATTGAGTCTGGGAGCTTTTTGACCTGTGTTTACCCTTCAGCACTGTATCTATGACATGTCGTGTGAGCTGAAGCTTCTCGCCCTTTAAATATCCTCTGCTGTGGTCACTGTGAGTGATCTTACCTCGCTGCAGGATTTATTGAAGGCTCCAGGTTTCCCTGCCCTCTGGCTGACCAACTGCATTCGATGAGGTGATGGGCGACACACCCAGCAGTTGGGAAGACTATTGAGTCAGGACCTTCCTGATTACCTGCAGGAGGCAGAGAAATAGACAGAATGGGAAATTAGACCAATGCAGTGAGGGTGATACATGGAGAATGGCACTGAGTCCCACAGAGATCTGGAAAATCGCAGTTTTCATCCCTGAATTTTGCTGTTGCATCGCCCTGGAGTAGAGAATTCTGTTGGCTCAGGATCTGGAGTAGCTGCAAGTGTGAGAGACGTTTACACAGGCAGCAATTAGACCCTCACAGTGAGGGATACCACATGGGGAAATACTGTGTGTTATCATCAAAGTGCAGGAAGATGTCAGGATCAAACAGTTGTGTGGGGAGAAGGTGTTTAGCTTCATGATATACTGGTATCCATGCTCAGGGATGAGCAACGTGTGAACACGTGAAGTGATGCCCTAATGGTATTACTGTTAGGGCATGTATCCAAAACGTCAGCTAATGTTCAGGGGAGACAAGTTTGAATCCCACCACTAGAAATGGTGGAAATTGAAATCAATAATTTAAAAATAATAATTAACAATCCATAAATACGTATGAAACTATTGCTGATGTACAAGAAAACCGAAACATTTGTCCTTTAGAGAAGGATATCTGCCAATACTCAGGTGGTCTGCACGACATACCCACAGCAAAGTGTTTTCCAAATTCAAATAGAAAACGTGACGCATCGGAACAGCATGGGGATGTCGCTGAAGACAAGCAGAAAGGAACAGGATGAGACAGAGTTTAACTAAAACTCGACAATAGCAAATTGGTTTCTGATAGGAAATTGTGGAAAAGAGTACAGAAACTTTTATTTTCCGCATAGACAAAGTCTCTTCAATAAAGTAGCTGGATTTGTGACACAGAGATGAAAGAGATTTAGACACCGGAGAGATGTGTTTACAGGGTGAACAAAATGTGGAACATAAATATTCAATGGCCCACAACCTTGTGGAAACGCAGGCAAAATGGGTGACGCTAACAATAATAGATAACAAAGGCATTAGATAGAAAGCAGAGGGAGGGGTGGGGTCCTTAAAAATCAAGGGGCAAACAATGGTCACAAAATGTCCTTAGCAGATAATGTTAAGGATAAACCACAAGATATTTAGTAAGTACAGTTAGAGTAAGAGGATCCCCAACTAAGCAACGGGGCCTGATAGAAACCAAAGGGACAATCTGTGCACGGAGGCAGAGGAAGCAGGTGAGGTCTGAATTGAATACTTCCCATCTGTATTCACACAGGAGAAAGACATTGTAGCCGGAGATTTCAGTTGGGATGGTGAGGTTCTGGAACATATTAAGAGCATTAAGGCGGAGACAATAAATGTATTCACAGGCAAAAAGGTGGAGAAATTCCAAGTAACAATAAAATATATACCCAGCTGTTATGGGAGGTAAGGGCGCAGATTGCTGGGACCCTGGTGGATATATTTAATACTTTGCTGGTCACAGGTGAAGTGCTGAATGACTGGAGGATAGCAAATGTGGTTCCTTTGTTCAAGAAGGGCAGCAGGGATAGGCCCGGTAGTTACAGACAGATAGTCTGACAGCAGGGGGAGGGGAATTATTGGAAAGAATTCGGAGGTACACATTCAAAACGACAGGATACATTAGGGATTGTCTGTATGCATTTGGTAGCGGACTGTCCTCTGATATTGATGAGGGCAGTGCAGATGATGTGGTTTACATGCTTTACATTAAGGTCTTTGACAAGGTCCCACATAGAAGGCTGGTCCAAAAGGAAAGAGCCCATGGAATTCAAGGCAAGTTGGTAAATTGCATGCATAATTGGTGGAGGGTGTCTTTCACCATTGGAAGCCTTTGCCCAGCGGGTGTACCACAGGGACCTCTACAGGAGTCATTGCTGGTTATTAAGTACATTAATATCTCGCATGTGAAAGCAAAAGATATCATCAGGAAGTTTGGAGATGACATGAAAGCTGAGGGTGTTGTCCACAATGAGGCGGATGGTCTCAGGCTACAGTCTGATATCGATCAGATGATAAACTAAGCAGACTAATGGCAGATGGAGTTTAATGCACTGTGGCAAGTCTAATAAGTGAACGATATCCATCATGAATAGTAGGTCCTCCTGGACTACTGAGGAACACAGGGACGTTGGCGGACAAGTCCCTGGATGTTTGAAGATGTCAGCACAGATAGACAGGGTGGGGAAGGCACCTGAACTGGGAGCGGGAGTGGGACCCACATCCTGGTGCGGAGAGTTGCTGGAGCTGCTCGAGAGGATTAAAATCGTCTGGCAGGGGTGACCCCAACAGTCGTCAGGCCAGAAAGAAATTTGAGGCTGGTACAGATGTTCAAGAGAGTAATAAAAATAGACAAGGCAGACAAGAACATAGCAGGCAATGAGGGAAAAGTGATGGATTAAACTGCATTTGTTTCAATGCAAAGGGCCGGACAGATACGGCAGATGAACCCAGAGCATGGATGGGAACATGGGACTGGGATACCAAAGGTATTACAGAGACACAGCTGAGGAAGTGTCAGGACTGGCAGCCTAATGTTCCAGGGGACAGATGTTACAGGAAGGATAAAACAGGAGGCAAAACAGGAGGAGAGCTGGTGGTTTTGATTGGGGGAAATATCACAGCAGTACCTAGAGAGAAGATTCATGGAGGATCGCCCAGTTAAGCGATACTGGTGGAACTGTGAAATAAAAAATTGGTCATCAGTTTGCTACTGTCGTACTACAGCAATAGACAATGGGAGATGGAGGAGCAAATATGTCAGGAGGTCTCAGATATCTGTTAGAATAATAGGGCTGTAATGGTAGGGGATTTTATCCTTTCCAACCTGGACTGGGATTGCTACTGTGTTATGATTTTGGATGGAAGGAATTTGTTAAGTGTGTTCCCGAAACTCCCAGTCATTATGTAAATGGTCCAATTGGAAAATGGGGCTAAATCTGACCTCCCCTTGGGAAACAAGGTAGGGAACGGGACTGAGGTGTTGGTGGGTGAGCACTTTGGAAAGTCACCAGAATTGCATTAATGTGAAAATAGCGATGGAAAAGGACAGGCCTGGTCCACAAGTTCAAGTTATACAATGCAGCATGATCGTTTTAGTCATGATTTTTTAAAGTTGACATGGGGAGGCTATTTGCAGGTAAAGGGAGGTCTGGCAAGTAGGAATATTTTAAAACCGAGATAAAAGGAGCGTTCAGCGCCAGCGTGTTCCTGTTAGTGTGCAGCTCAATGCTGACTGAATTAGGAAACACTGGCTGAGTTTCGAGGCTGTGGTCAAGAAATAAGTGAGCACATGTCAGATATAACTGGCTGACTCAAGTGAATCCCTTCAGAAGTATCGGGGCTGGAGAAATACACTTTGGATGGAAATCAGGAATGTAAAAAAGAGGACATGAGATAGCTTTGACAGAGAAAGATGAGGAGAATCCAAAGAGATTCTACAAGTGTATTACGAGCAAAAGAAGAGCTAGAGACAAAACCGGTATTCTTAATGATCAATGAAGCCAATGATATGTGAAACTACAAGATCTGAAAGAAATATTTCACTTTGGAACTTACTGTGGATAAAGACTGGGTAGCTCAGTGAATTAAACAGTGTTTGGCCTGACCACTATTGGAATACTGTGTGCAATTCTAGTCTCAATATCATTGGAAGGTTGTTGTGGAACATGAAAGGATTCAGAAGAAATGAACAAGGATGCTGGCCAGGTTTGGAGGGTTAGCGTTACAGGGAAAAGCCTGACTCGACTGGGCTATTTTCACTTGAATATGGGAGGCTGAGGAGTTACCGGATAAAGGTGTTTAAAATCATGATGGTCATCGATAGGGTCAATAGACAAGGATTTTTCCCCAGGCGAGGGAAACTTTTCAAAGGGGTCTAAAGGACAACTGGCTCCCGCAGAGTGGATGGAATAAGCTGCCAGAGCAAATAGTGGAGGCTGATAGAAATACATTTAAAAGGCATGTGGATGGGTATATGAATAGGAAGGGTTAAAAGGGATATTGGCAAAGTTATGGAAAATGTGACTGGATATGTCATGCAGGAATTGGTCCAAAGGGTCTGTTTCCGTGCTCTCCATCTCTAAGACTCAATGTCTTGAAATGAGTCCACATTATAGAAGAGGAGGGGCTGGAAGTTTTAAAACACAAAAGATAGGTAAATCCCCAGGCCTTGATCAAATATATCTCAGGACATTGTGGGAAGTTGGTGAAGAAATTGTAGGGCCCCTAGCAGAGATATTGTAGGGCCCCTAGCACACATAGAGAGCTATGTGTGATAGGCTAGTAGACTGGAGGGTGGCATTGTGGACAGTGAAGAAGGTTTTCTAAGATTACAAAGGGATCCTGATGAAATGCGTGAATGGCTGGAAAGCCGTAGATGGAGTTCAATCTGTATAATGTGAGGTAATGCATTTGGTACAACAAACACGGGCAGGGCTTATACAATTAATGGTAGGACCTTCGGTAGTGTTGTAGAACAGAGGGACCTCGAGGTATAGGTACATAATTCTTTGAAGTTTGCAACATCGAGAGACAGGAGGGTTTAAAAAAATTTGCTTGCCACACTTGCTTTCATTGCTCAGTCCTTTGTATATTGGAGTTGGGAAGTGGCATTGAGATTATACAGGACATTGGTGAGTCCTCTTCTGGAATACTGTGTCCAGTTCTGGTCGCCCAGTTATAGGAAGGATGTTGTTAAGCTGGAGAGGGTTCCGATGAGATTTAGTAGGATGTGGCTGGTTATGGAAATTTTCAGTTATAAAGAAAGGCTGGATAGGTTGTTTTGTTTTCACTGAAACCTGAATGTTGACAGATGACCTCATAGGAAAGGTTTGAAGGGACATGATCCAGGAACAGGCAGGTTGGACGAGATCAGTTTTTGAGTATAGTTAGCGTTAATCAAAGAGTGCGGTACGACTCTCTGACTATGATTATAATGTTGTGTCATTAATTAAGAAAGGCAGAAAGAGAAAGCTAGGGAACTACAGACTGATGAGCCAGGCATCAGAGTGGGTCAGTTGTTGGAGTTCATTCTGAGAGATAGGACTTACATGCGTTTGGAAAGACGAGGACTGATTACAGACAGCCAGCATGGCTTTGTGCGTGTGAAATCATGTCTCACAAACTTGAGGGGAGTTTGTTCAAGATGTATCTATGGCTCATTTTGTGGACCAGTGTCTTCAATCACTCTAACTTCCATAACAGTTCCTATCTCTGTCATTCCCTCCCCTCTCACCAATTACTCGACAAATTTGAAACCTTCAGTCCAGACGACCATCCATATCATCGTAAGTTGCTTCAGTCTCTACAATATGCCTTGTCTCAATAGTCTCCTCCTCCAACAACTGGAGACATAGGGTCTGTTTCTGTGCTGCATGAGTCTTCGGCCGAATTTTCCCAAATGGAATGAGTTGTATTTGCCTGTGTTTGGCCCATATCCCTTCAAATCTTCTCCTCTTCATGTACCTTCCCAAGTGTCTTTTCCATGTTTTAATTATACTTATTTTTCCATTTCCTCTGGCAGTCCATTCCATCTATGTACCATCCTCTGTGGAAGCGAAAATAGGTGAGAAGGAGTAGCATTTTTGTGGAGTTACCAGTTCCCTTCCTGTCGCAGCATCTTCTTATTGCACTGGCTCTGCCTCGTACATGTTTGGTAGAGATCAGTGACGTTTTGTAAGCCCACAATGCAACACCCATCACTGTTTAAGACAGTAGAACTCTCTTGTAGCACTATAGTCATAGAACAATACAGCATAGAACAGGCCCTTCGGCCCCTCATGTTGCGCCGACCTGTGAACTATTCTCAGCTCGTCTCCCTACACTATCCCAAAATCACCATGTGCTTATCTAAAAGATTGTTTAAATCTCCCTAATGTGGCTGAGTTAACTACATTAGCAGGTAGCACATTCCACGCCCTAACCACTCTCTGAGTAAAGAACCTGCCTCTGATATCTGTCTTAAATCTATCACACCTCAATTTGTAGTTCTACCTCCTCGAACAAGCTGACGTCATCATCCTAGGAAAAAGACTTTCACTGTCAAACCTATCTAATCCTCTGATCATCTTTTAAGTCTCTATCAAATCCCGTCTAAGCTGCCTTATTGCCAATGAGAACATGTTCATGTCTGTCAAACTTTCCTCATAAGACCTTCCCTCCAGACCAGGCGACATTCTGGTAAATCTCCTCTGCACCTTTTCCAATGCTTCCATATCCTTCCCAAATTGTGGGTATCAGAACTCACACAATATTCCAAGTATGGCCGCACCATCATTTTGTATAGTTGCAGCATGAAACTGCGGCTCTGGAACTCAATCCCTCAATGAATGAAACCTAATACACTGCATGCTGCCTTAACAGCACTATCCACCTGAGTGGCAACTTTCAGGCATCTATGTGCATGGACTCCAACATCCCTCTGCACACCCACACTAGCAAGAATCGTTCCATTGACCCAGTACTCTGCCATCCTGTTATTCTTCCTAAAGTGCATCACCTCACATTTAGCTGCACTGAACTCCATTTGCCACCTCTCAGCTCAATTCTGCATTTTATCCAAGTCTCCTTGCAAAC
Source organism: Chiloscyllium plagiosum (assembly GCF_037043375.1). NCBI lineage: Eukaryota > Metazoa > Chordata > Chondrichthyes > Orectolobiformes > Hemiscylliidae > Chiloscyllium > Chiloscyllium plagiosum. Next base: position 57,173,798 of record NW_028270178.1, read on the forward strand.
TTGTAACATTCTTCCACATTGTCCACTACTCAACCGACTTTAGTGTCGTCTGCAAATTTACTAATCCATCCACTTTTGCCTGCGTCTAAGTAATTTATAAAAATGACAAACAGCAGTAGTCCCAAAACAGGTCCTTGTGCACACGACATGGAACCAGACTCCAGGTTGAATATTTTCATCAATCACCACTCGCTGTCTTCTTTCAGCAATCCAGTTGCTAATCTAATCTGCTAAATCACCCTCAATTCCATATCTCCGCATTTTCTCTAACAGCCTACCATGTGGAACCTTATCAAAGGCTTTACTGAAGTCCTTGTATACCACGTCAACTGCCCTACCCTCATCTATATGATTGGTCGCCTTCTCAAAAAACTCAGAGGTTTGTGAGAAATGTCCTGCCCTTGATGAAACCATGTTGACTATCTGAAATCAAATTAGTGTTCGCTAGATGATTATAAATCTTTTCTCTTATAATCCTTTCCAAAACCATTCCAACAACAGAATTATGGCACACTGGTCTATAATTACCTGGGTCTTCTCTACTGCCCTTCCTGATCAAGGGCACAACATTTGCAATCCTCCAGTCCACTGGTACCAAACCTGTAGACAATGATGACTCAAATATCAAATCCAACTCAAATATCAAAGCCGAAGGCTTTGCTATCTCCTCCCTAGCTTCTCAGAGGACCCTCGGATAAATCCCATCCAGCCCAGGGGTCTTGTCTACTTTCACTCCTTCTGGAATTGATAACACTTATTCGTAACTAACCTCGATCCTTTCCAGTCTAATATCTCGTACCTCATTCTTCTCCTCTACAATATTCTCCTGTTCCTGAGTGAAAACTGATGAGAAATGTTCGTTTAGCACCTCTCCAATCTCCACAGGATCCACACTCAACTTCCCACTTCTGACTTTGACTGGCCCTATTCCTATCCTATGCTTTTGTTCCTTACATACCGATGGAAAGCATTAGGGTTCTCCTTTATTCTATTGGATAAAGACTGCTCGTGTGCTCTCTTTCGTCTTCTTAACTCTGTCTTTAAATCTTTGCGTGCTGATCTGTAACTCTCCATCGCCTCATCTGAACCATCTTCCCTCATCAACACATACGTCTCCTTCTTCTTCGTATCAAGAGACGCAATTTCTGGAGTAAACAAACGTTCCCTTACATTAGCACTTCCTTCCTGCCTGACCGGAACATACCTGTCAAGGAGACGCAATATCTGTTCCTTAAACCAGCTCCACATTTCAATCGTCTGCACCCCTTGCCTTTTGCTACCCCATTCTATGTATCCTAATACTTCCTGAAACGCATTATAATTGCCCTTGCCCCATCGATAATTCTTGACCTGTGGCATGTATCTATCCCTTTCCATCGCTTAGCTAAACGTAACTGAATCATGATCACTCTTTCCAAAGTGCTCACCTACAACTAAATCAAACACCTAGTCTGATTCATTACCAAGCACCAGATCCAATGTGGCCTCTCCCCTTGTCGGCCTTTCGACATAATGTGTCAGAAAACCCTCCTGTAGACATTGGACAAAAACTAATCCATTTGACGTATTAGAGTTATAGAATTTCCAGTCAATGTTGGGGATGTTAAAGTCCCCCATAATGACCATCCTGTTCCTTTCACTCCTACCCAGAATAATTTTGCTAATCATCTCTTCCACCTCCCTGGAACTCTTGGAGGACTTTAAATAATAAACTGCAAGCAGTGTGACCCCTCCTCTTCTGTTTCTAACCTCAGCCCATACTACCTCAGTAGCTGAGTCCTCATCAAAAGTTCTCCCAGCCACCGTTATACTCTCCTCCACTAACATGATGTGCATGGACCTATTGCAGAGCTTCAAACCCGATGAGGCAGCCATACTCTCTATGACAGACAGATTTTGTCTGGAACCTCCTCTGTCCTGAAGACCTTATGCACTGCCTGCGCTCCTCCATTTCCCCTTTGCACATTCCCTTTCCAACCCACAACAACTGCATCACTCCACAATTGGAACTGTCAAGGGCAGAAGTCTGTGGAATACTCTCCCTAACCTTCTCTATCCTCCTTTAAGATGTATTTTAAAATCATTCTCTTTAATCAACGTTTTCATCATACATGAAGCACCTTCGGCGATTTGCCATTGTGAAAGATTCCATCCAATGCAAGTAGTTGTTGTTATTGCTGTACATTAGGAGAAACAGTAGTGATGCATTCAAAATTCTAACATTAAAGTCACTGACAGGTGAAGTGTGCAGGGCACCAAATAATAACATTGGGATGGGCAATAAACAAAGAAATAACTAATCCCTGTAAAAATCGTACGGCTATTATCACGGGCGATTTTAATCTACTATGAAGACATTTCGAGCAAGGTGGACAACGGGGAACCAATGGACGCGTTGTGCCCAGATTTCCAAAAGTCCTTCAACAAGGTGCTGTGCAAGAGGCTGTTGCATAATATAAGGGTGCATGGCGTTCGGGGTAGGGTATTAGCATGGATAGAAGATTGGTTGACTAACAGGAAGCAAAGTGTGGAGATAAATGAGTACTGTTCTGGCTGGCAATCAGTGACTAGTAGTGTGCTTCACGGATCAGTGTTGGGACAGCAACTATATACAATTGATACAGATGATTTGGAGTTGGGGACCATATGTAGGGTATCAAAGATTGCATTTGACACTAAGATGAGTAGCAGAAAAAAGTGTGTGGAGGACTGTGTAACTTTACAGCGGAACGTTGATACATTGAGTGGCATTTGGAATAGAATGTTCATAAATGTAAAGTCATACTGTTTGGTTGGAGTAACATTAAAAAAGAGATTATGACTTGAATTTTAAAAATTTGCATCATTTGCTATGCAGAGGCACCTGAGGAGCCTTCTGCATGAAGGTTGGTCACCAGGAACAGCAATTAATTCAGAAAACAAATGGCATTTTGACCTTCATTGCTGAAGGGATTGTGTTTAAAAGCAGAGGTGATGTTCCAGCTGTATTGGGTGCTGGTGAGGCCTCACCTGGAGTACTGCATGCAGTGTTTGTCGTCTTACTTGAGAAAGGCTGTTCTGGCACGAGAGGAGGTTAACTAGGTTGATTCCGGGATTATATTCATTGGAATTTCGAAGAATGGAAACATATAAAATAATTAACGGAATGGATAAAGTAGAAGTACAGAGGATGTTTCCACTGGCAGGTGAAGCCACGTCAAAATGGCATCACCTCAAGATTCGAGGCAGCAAATTTAGGACTGGATTGAGAAGGAACTTCTTGGCCTCTATGGAATTCATTGCCCAGGGAAGTAGCTGATGCTAGTTCAGTAAACGTTTTAAAGCTAAGGTAGATTGTTTTAAAAAAATAAATAATTAATTAAGGGATATGGTGAGAACATCGGTCAATGGTTCTGCGTCCACAAAATGATCAGCCATGATCTTATTGAATGGCAGAGCAAGCTCAAAGGGCAGGATGGCCTTCTCCTGTTCCTAGTTCTTTTGATCTTATATTGTGCATTCCTCCCGCACTCTTGACTTGCAGGTGCTGGTGTTGGATTAGGATGAAGGCTGAAAAATGTGTTGCTGGAGAAGCGCAGCAGATCAGGCAGCATCCAAAGAGCAGGAGAATCGATGTTACGGGCATAAGCCGTTCCTCAGAAGGTCTTATGCCCGAAACATCGATTCTCCTGCTCCTTAGATGCTGCTTGACCTGCTGCACGTTTGCAGCAACACATTTTTCAGCTCTGATCTCCAGCATCTGCAGTCCTCACTTTCTCCTTGGATTAGGATGGAAAAAATAAAAATTCATAGAACACCAGATTTTAGTCCAACACATTTATTAGGAGGCACTCGCTTTGCAGCTTCTTCATCAGGTGGTTGCGTGATTTTTAACATTGTCCTTCACTCTTGTAACTGATAAACAGCAACAAAAGCCACGAAGCAATGGGCATGCTCCAGGCAACAATGGGTCCCGGTGATTGATGTCAGCGGCACACCAATGGAAAGGCAGGGGCAGAGCAGGCGGACCTGGCAGGGCATTTGGTCCTCCGACCGTTCAGAGGAAATGAGGGGCGTGACTAGAGTATACCACGTGTTCATCCGCGCGGTGGGCACTGAAGTGCGGGATGTGACGACCGAGAGATGTCGATAAGGAAATAAATAAACAGCAGGAAGTGGGACGGAAATGTTGTTGGTATGGGCTGAGCGATTTTACAAATATTTGGTGCACATTGGAAAATACAAATTTGAAACTTACAGTCCCGTTTTTGCAGTAAACCTGAAAATAACCTCATCGACTGATCGCCGCCATCTTTATTCGGGACAACGTTTCACTGGACACGTGTGCGGCCGCCAGCTTTATCGGGGGCAAAGTTCAGAGGTGTGAACGTGCAGCCCTCCCTGGCAGAGAGTCCTCGGGCAGGATTTACCCAGAGCACATTCAAACCCAGAGAAATGGATGATTTTTTTCTGGATTTGTTTCGTCATTCATTTAAATGATTTGGATGTGAATAGAGGCGGTACAGTTAGTAAGTTTGCAAGTGACACCAAAATTGGAGATAATGTGGACAATGTTAAACGTTGTCTCAGAGTACAATGGATTATGATCAGATTGGCCATTGGACTGAGGAGTGGCAGATAGGGTTTAATTTAGATAAATGTGAGGTGCTGCATTTCAGAAAAGCAAATCAGAGCAGGACTCACACTGAATTGTAAGGTCTTGGAGATCCTTGCTGAACAAAGAGACCTTGGAATGCAGGTTCATAGTTCCTTGAAAGGAGGGTCACATGGAGATAGGATATTGAAGATGTGTTTGATATGCTTTCCTTTATTGGTCCGAGCATTGAGTAAAGGAACTGGACAGGACATTGGTTCGGCCACCTTTGGAATATTGTGTGCAATTCTGGTCTCCCTCCTATCAGAAGGAGGCATTGAAACTTGAAAGGTTTGAGAATTGATTTTCAAGGATGTTGCCATGGGTTGGAAGATTTGAGTTGCAGGGAGAGGCATAATAGGATGGGGCCATTTTCCCTGGAGTGTTATAGGCTGAATGATGTTGAAGAGGTTTATAAAATCGTGAGGATAGCGCATGGATATCATAAATAGACAAGGTGTTTACCCTGGGGTGGTGGATCCCAGAACCAGAGGATATAGGTTTTGGGTGAGAGGGGAAAATTCAACATGAACCTAAAGGGCTACAAAAAATGTAACATTTCAAAGGCATTTGAATAGGAAGGGTTCAGAGGGATGTCGACCAAGTGCTGGCAAATGGAAATAGATTAGCTTAGAATATCTGTTTGGCACAGACGGATTGGACTGAAGAGTCTGTTTCGGTGCTAGACATCTGTGACTGTGGGATCATAAAAGTCAACACTGCTCTAATTCACCTCTGGGCTCCTTCATGACCCCTTGTTCATTATCTAGCTTCCTTAGTGTCTCATGAGTGTATTTTTGCTCTGTTTAGTATTTTACTATTACATTCACAGACTTTTCTGTGAATGAATTATCCACTGCTGCCCGGCTCCTGACCATATTATAGTGGGGGTAGTACTGGGTTTCTTAAATCGTAGCAAGGTGGATAAATCCCTGGGACCTTTAAGGTGAATCCCAGAAATTTGTGGACAGCTAGGAAAGTTTTGGCAGTGCCCCTCCCTGAGATATTTATATCATCATTTGTGACAGATGAGGGTCTGGAAAACGTGTGACATTATTTAAAACGTTGGTAAGGAAAGGCTAGGGAACAAGAGAACAGTGAGCCTGAACTCAGTGGCAGGCAAGTTGTTGGAAGGGATTCAGAGGATTTACATGTATTTAGAAAGACGAGGAATGATAAGGGATCGTCAACATGACTTTGTGTGTGGGAAATGCTCTCTCTCTAACTTGATTGAGTTTTTTTGAAGCTGTGACAAAGATGATTGATGAAGGCAGACTGTGGACGTTGTCTATATGGACCCTGAACGATGTTCCATAAAGCAGATTGGTTAGCAAGGTTAGATAACATGAAATGTTGGGAGAACCAGCCATTTGGATACAAAACTGGCTTGACAGTAGGAGGCAGAGGGTAGTGAAAGAGGGTTTAATTTGTGGATTGGAGGCCTGTGAGCAGCATTGTGCTGCAGGAATGGATATTGGGTCCTTAAATAATTGACTTGGATGTGGATATATGAGATATGGTCAGTAGGTTTACAGAAGACACCAAAATTGGAGGTGTAGTGGACAGTGAAGGTTAGTTCAGAATGCAACGGTATCTTGATTAGACGGGCCATCGGGGCGAGCAATGGCAGACTGAGTTCAATTTAGGCAAATGTAAGCTGTTGGATTTTGGAAAGGCAAATCAGGGCAGCACTTATGCAATGAATGGTAAAACCCTGGGAGTGTTTCTGAATATAGAGACCATGGAGCACAGGCTCATTGTTCCTTGAAAGTAGAGTCGCAGGTAGGCAGACTAGTGAAAGTGGTGTTTGGTATGCTTATATTTATTCAATGCATTAAATACAGAAGCTGGGACGTCAAATTGTAGCTGGACACGACATTGATTAAGCCATTTCAGGAATTGTGTCTTCAGTTCGAAATTCCCTGTTCTGGGAAGGATGTTGTGATTCTTGAAAGAGTTCAGACAATATTTGCAAAGACTTGGCCAGGATTGGAGGATTTGGGCTACAGGGAGAGGCTGAAAAGGCTAGGGTTAATCTCCCTGGAGAGTCAAAGACTGAGAGGTGACCTTATGAAGATTTATAAAATCATGAGGTGTATGGATAAGTTGAACAGCCAGGGTCTTTCCACCCCCCCCACCCCCCCTCCTCGCCCCCCCCCGCCCCGCCCCCAGGTTAAGTGTGTTCAAAAAAAGAAAACATGGGCTTAAGTTGAGAAGGCAAAGATTTAAAATTCATCTAAGGGGCAAACATTTCAAGCTGTGTGTGGTGTATGTGTGGAATGAGCTGCCAGATGAAGTAGTGGAGGCTGATATAATTACAACATTTGAAAGGCATCCGATTGGGTACATGATGAGGAAGGGTTTCGAATGATGCGGGCCAATAGCTGGCAAATTGTGCTCCATTAGTTTAGGATTCCTATTTGGCATGGAGAAATTGGACCGAAGGTCTGTTTCTGTGCTGTACATCTCTATGACACTAACAAATGAAAATTAGATGTGTTCCTCTTTTATGGAAAGCTAGCAGAAGCACAGATAATTGTCCTTGGAGCTGAGACGGTGAAGTTGTGATTTCGACCAGCTGCAAATTTGTTTCTAGGATATTAAATTTTCAGAGAGAGGGGAATTGTTAACAATGTCACAATTTTAGTAACTATTTTCAGGTAATTGGCAAATAATATGTGAACATGTGAACATTATTTTATTCAGTAAGTTCTGAGCATCTGGAACAGTCTGAATGGCAGCTGGACACAGACTCAGCAGTTATTCATAAACAGATATGGAATTTTACTTTTTAAGGGAAGATTTGGGGGGCTATGGGCAAATGGGAACAGAATTGGGACAGATTTGCAGCATCTCCAGAGGGAGAGGGTACATCCCAAATGGGCTGAATAGCCCCAGCCTCTGTGCTCTGTGATACTGCCCCATTGACTGTGAATATTGTAGCTCAACCCAGGGCAGAGAGAGGCAGGATCCCACCACTCACCTCACAATGGGCCCCGATGATTGATGTCAGCGCAGGCCAATAGGGGGTAGAGGGCAGTACTGGAGGACCAGGTTGTACCAGTTTGTCTTCCAACAAATCAGAGTGAATGAGGGTATCCTCAAGGCTGGAACTAAAGAAAGGCACATATCGCAGAGATTTGAGAAACTGGAGGACATGAGATAGGGAGCGTTCTGTGGTTGGTGAGGAATTATATAAATAAGGAAGAGTTGTGAGGCTGGATGCGGTGACAGTGATCGGGAGAGTTGAGGATGGAGGAATTTAGAGTTATTGAGGATTAGAGTCATAATGTTATACAGCAAGGAAACAGGCCCTGTGGTCCAACCAGTCCATGTCAACCATAATTGCAAACTGAACTAATTGTACATGCCTCCGCTTAGTCTACATCCATCCAAATGTTTCCTATTTATGCACTTATCTGAATGTCTTTTAAATAGTGTAATTGTATTCACAGCTACCACTTCCTCTGGAAGTTCATTTCACACATATATTTTTTTTAAAAACCCTAATATCTTTTCTCAAATCTTTCTCGTTCCTTCTCAAAATGAATGCACCCGAGATTTGAATCCCCCTCTCCCTCGTCCATTCACCTTATCTACACTCTTTCTGATTTTATAAACCTCTAATAAGGTCACCCCTCAACCTCCTGCACTCCAGCCTATCCAGCCTCTCCTTAGAACACAATCCCTCCATTCATTGCAACATGCAGGTAAATCTCTCCTGAACCTGCTCCAATTTAATAATATCCTTCCTATAACAGCACAACCAGAACTGGACAGAGTATTCCAGAAGAGGTCGTTCCAACGTCCTGTACATTCTCAACATAACGTCCCAACTCCTGTACTCAAAGGTCTGAACAATGAAGGTAAGTGTGCTAAGCACCTTAACCACCCTGTCTACATGTGATGCAAACTTCAAAGACGTGAACCCCTCGGTCTCTTTGTTCCCATATCACTACTCAAGGCCCTACTTTTATTGAGTGTAAGTACTACCCTTGTTTTAATGTCAGGATGTTATATTTTGCATTTATTCCAATCCAAAAAAAAATTTAGAGTATAAAGGCAGTAGGAGTATAATTAAGAGGGAAATCAGGAGGCAAAAAACGGACATGAGATAGCTTTGGAAAATAGAGTTAAGGATAATCCAAAGGGCTTTTGTAAATACATGAGGAGCAAAAGGCTAACTAGGGAGAAAATAGAGACCCTCAAAGATCAGCAAGGCAGCCATTGTGTGGAGCTGCAGGCGATGGGCGAGATAGGAAACAAGTATTTTGCATTAATGTTTACTGTGAAGTACATGGGAGATATAGAATGTGTGGAAATAAATAGTGACATCTTGGAAAATGTCCATATTACAGAGGAGGAGAAGGTGCTCAATGAGTGGCTAAGGAGCTGGTGCAGGGGAAAAGGATTCACGTTTTTTGGATCATTGTGATCTCCTCTGGAGTAGAGTTGATCTGCATAAGAAGGATGGATTATACCTGAATTGAAAGGTGTCTAATATCTAGGCAGGGAGACTTGCTGGTAATACTCGGGAGGCATTAAACCAGTGAGGGAGTGGGTGTAAACCCAAGAAGATAGTGAGGAAAGAGATATGTCTGAGGCTGGTACAGTTCAGAAGTCAAATAGTCAAGGCAGGCAAGGGCAAGGCACAGAATGAGGTCGGACTGAGCAGTTGAACTGCATTTACTTCAATAGAAGAGGCCTGACAGGGAAGGCAGAGGAGCTCAGGGTATGGTTTTGAACATGGCACTGGGATATTATAGCAATTACAGAGGCATCACTCAGGGATGGATAGGACTGGCAGCTTAATGTTCCAGAGTATAGATGCTATAGGAAGAATAGAAAGGGGGACAAGAGAGGAAGGGGAGTGGCATTTTTGATTCAGGATAGCATTATGTTTTTGCTTAGGGAGGATATTCCTGGGAGTACGCCCAGTGAAGTTATTTAGGTGGACCTGGGAAATAAGAAAGGGATAATCACCTTATTGGGGTTTTCTGCATGGATTTCGTCCGGGTGCTCTGGTTTCCTCCCACAGTCCAAAGATGTGCAGGTTGGGTGGATTGTCCAGGCTGAATTGCCCATAATGTTCAGGGATGTGTAGGTTTGCTGGCCCTGAGAAGTGCAATGTTATAGGAGGAGGTTAGGAGGCTTTCCAGATCAGTATTAATATGATGGGCTGAATGACCTGCTTCCACACTGTTGGGAGTCTCTGATAATTCTACTAGTTTTAAAGTAGTTACAGAAAATAATATACCAGATCTAAAAGTTAAGGTTCTGAATTGGACAAAGGCCAATTTTGATGGCACAAGGCAAGAACTTTCATCTGGCCCCTCAAGCCTGCTCTGCCATTCAATAAGATCAGGGCTGAGCTTCTCATGGCCTCCGCTCCACTTTCCTGATCTCTCACCATAACCTTTAATTCCTTACCTGTTCACAAATCTACATGTTGCCTTAAAGGCATTCAAGTTGATAACGTCAAATGCTGCCCTCGGCAGGGAATTCCACAGATTCACAACCCTTTAGCTGAAGAACCTCCTCCTGAGCTCAGTTCTAAATCTGCTCCCCCTTATTTTGAGGTAATGCTCTATAGTTTGACCCACCCCCAGTGGAAATAGCCTCCCTGCTTCTGTCTTATCTACTCCCTTCATAATTTTATTGTTTCCTATCCAACCTCCCACTCTTCTAAATTACAATGACTATAGAACTAGTTTTCTCAATCTCTCCACATGCACCAATCCTCAACTCCTGACTCAAACTAGTGAACCTCCTCTGTACTCCCTCCAGTGCCAGTACATCTTCCTGAAGTAAGGAGACCAAACCTGTACACAGTACTCCAGGTGTGGCCTCCCCAGCACCCTGTACAGCTGCAGCATAACCATCCCTCTAGCAAGGAAGGATAATATTGCCTTCACTGCCTTAATTACCTGCTGCACCTGCAAACCAACTTCCTGTGATTCATGCACAAGGACACCCAGCTCCCTCTGTACAGCAGCCTGCTGCATGTTTTCACCATTTCATCATCCAGTTTGCTGTTAGTCCGACCAAAATGGATGACCTCACATATCCCAACATTGAACTCCATCTGCCAGATCCTTACCCACCCACATAACTGATCTGTATCCCTGTGCAGACTTACAGTGGCCTCTGCACACATTGCTCTACCTCATCTTTGTATCAAATGTGAACTCTGACACCGTACACTTGGTCCTCAACTCCTAAACATTTGTGTAAATTGCAAACAGCTGTAGTGCCAACACAAATCCAAACACCCATTTATCCCCATTCTTTACATTTTGTTGGTTAACCGATCCTGTATCTATGATAATTACCCATAATGCCATGCATCTTTACTTCATTCAGCAGCCTTTTATGTGGCAACTTATCGAATGCCTTCTGGAAATCCAGGTACACCACATCCACCGAGTCCCCCTTGTCCAACGCACTCGTCGTATCCTCAAGTAATTCTAGTAAATGCGTTAAATGTGACCTGCCGTTCATGAATCCATGCTGTGTCTGCTCAATGAGACAATTTCTACCCAGATATCTCACCACTACCTCCTTGAGAGGTTCAAGCATTTTCTCTACTACAGAAGTTAAGCTAACTGATCCTTTTTGAAAAATAGTGGCACCACATTTGCAGCTTCCAGTCTGTCAAAACCAGACATCCAACAAATTTTAGTGAATTATCACGAGGTCTATTTGTTATTCTCTCCCCCCCCCCCCCCCCCCCCCCCCCAACATCTCTTTCAGTCCCTGAGATGCATTCCATCAGAGTCAGGAGACCCATCTACCTTTAGGCTGTTATCTTTCCCAACATTACCTCTTCACTGAGAATGATTGCTTCTGTATCCTCATCTGCCATTGCCTCCATAGGCCTGCGACAATGAGAGTATATAGACAGTATGTTCCTGTTAAGCCAAGGCTGGTAGGTGTAAAGAGTGCTGCCTGACGAAAGAAATTGAGGGCCTGGTCAAGAAAATGGAGGAGGGATATAGCAGGTACAGACAGCTGTGTTTGTGTGAATCCCTAGAGGAGTGTAGCGGCAGTAGGAGTATACTCTAGGTAAACCAGGAGGGCAAAAAGGGGACATGAGATAGCTTTAGGAAATAGGTTTAAGGAGAATCCAAAGTGATTGTACAAATACACGAAGGACAAACGAGTAACCAGGCAGAGAATAGGTACCCGCAAAAATCATCAAGGCTGTCTGTGGAACCGCAGGAGGTGAGAGCGATTCTGTATGAGCGGAGAGGTTTTACAAACACAATGTGCACGTCAGAAAACACAAATTTGAACGTCCCCGTCTCGTGTTTTCAGTAAACGGGGAATTGCCTCAGTGTGGCTGCAGGCATGGGTGCGCGCCGCCATCTTTATTCGGGGCAAGAATTCAATGGACACGTGCGGAGCCGCCAGCTTTGTAGGGGGCAAGGTGCAGCCAGGCGCATGTGCAGCCTTTCTCTGGTACAGAGTCATTGGGCAGGATTTACACAGAGCACATTCAAACTCAGAGAAATGGATGTTTATTTCTGGATTTGTTTCGCCATTCATTTAAATGATTTGGTATCGTAAATGAGTTTGCAGGTCATAGAAAATTGGAGGTATTGTGGATAATGAAGAAGGTTACCTCAGATTACAGTGAGATATTGATCAGATGGGGTTTAATTTAGATAAATATGAAGTGCTGCGTTTTGGAAAAGCAAATCAGGGCAGGACTTGTACACTGAATGGCAAGGCCCTGGAGACGTTTGCGGAACAAAGAGACCTTGGATTGCAGGTTCATAGTCCTTGCAAGTGAAGTTGCAGGTAGATAGGATGATGAAGAAGGTGTTCAGTATATTTTCCTTTATTGGTTCGAAAATTGAGTATAGGATGTGGGAGGTCATGTTGCTGTACAGGACATTCGTTAGGCCACTTTTGGAATATTGTGTGTAGTTCTGGCCTGCCTCCTATCAGAAGGGTGCTGTGAAACTTG